>NC_086102.1:106929267-107543767 GCF_963921235.1 Mobula hypostoma | reverse complement strand
ATCACAGGATCATCAGGGGCTGTGGGAGCTTGTGATGGTTCCTTCAAGTTTTAACGGTCAAAGTGAGTCACCTCTATCCTCCTTCACTCCATGGAGAAAAGCCCTATACCGTCATAAGCCGTGCTCTCTAATCCGGGCAGCGTCCTGGTAAACCTCGTCTGCACCCTCTCTAAAGTTCCCACATTCTTCCTATAATGAAGTGACCAGAACTGAACCCAATATGTACTCCAACTGAAATCTAACCAGGATTTTATCAGGCTGCAATTTTACATCATGGCTGTTGAACTCAATCCTCCACCTAATGATTGTCAACACACCACGTGTCTTCTTCGCAACCTTATCAACTTCTGTGGTGACTTTGATGATTCAATGGATGTGGACCCCAAGATAGAAACATAGAAACATAGAAAATAGGTGCAGGAGTAGGCCATTCGGCCCTTCGAGCCTGCACCGCCATTCAGTATGATCATGGCTGATCATCCAACTCAGAACCCTGTACCAGTCTTCCTTCCATACCCCCCTATCCCTTTAGCCACAAGGGCCTTATCTAACTCCCTCTTAAATATAGCCAATGAACTGGCCTCAACTGTTTCCTGTGGCAGAGAATTCCACAGATTCACCACTCTCTGTGTGAAGAAGTTTTTCCTAATCTCGGTCCTAAAAGGCTTCCCCTTTATCCTCAAAGTGTGACCTCTCATTCTGGACTTCCCCAACATCAGGAACAATCTTCCTGCATCTAGCCTGTCCAATCCCTTTAGGATTTTATACATTTCAGTAAGATCCCCCCTCAATCTTCTAAATTCCAGAGAGTATAAGCCTAGTCAATCCAGTCTTTCATCATATGAAAGTCCTGCCATCCCAGGAATCAATCTGGTGAACCTTCTTTGTACTCCCTCTATGGCAAGAATGTCTTTCCTCAGATTAGGGGACCAAAACTGCACACAGTACTCCAGGTGTGGTCTCACCAAGGCCTTGTACAACTTCAGTAGTACCTCCCTGCTCCTGTACTCGAAACCTCTTGCTACAAATGCCAGCATACCATTCGCCTTTTTCACCACCTGTTTTCCTGTTTTTGCCATCAAAGTGGATAACCTCACATTTATCCACATTAAATTGCATCTGCCATGAATTTGCCCACTCACCTAACCTATCCAAGTCACTCTGCATCCTCTTAGCATCCTCCTCACAGCTAACACTGCCGCCCAGCTTCGTGTCATCCGCAAACTTGGAGATGCTGCATTTAATTCCCTCATCCAAGTCATTAATATATATTGTAAACAACTGGGGTCCCAGCACTGAGCCTTGCGGTACCCCACTAGTCAATGCCTGCCATTCTGAAAAGGTCCCGTTTATTCCCACTCTTTGCTTCCTGTCTGCCAACCAATTCTCTATCCACATCAATACCATACCCCCAATACCGTGTGCTTTAAGTTTGCACACTAATCTCCTGTGTGGGACCTTGTCAAAAGCCTTTTGAAAATCCAAATATACCACATCCACTGGTTCTCCCCTATCCACTCTACTAGTTACATCCTCAAAAAATTCGATGAGATTCGTCAGACATGATTTTCCTTTCACAAATCCATACTGACTTTGTCCGATGATTTCATCGCTTTCCACTGACTCTAGATCGTCTGTTCCTCCACGCTGCTGAGAATCCTGCCTTGAATCCTATATCCTGCCTTCAAATTTGACCTTCCATAGTGACAAATGATGCTAATGTTTATCTTCTCTTTATCTCCTTCTTACTGCAATGCTCTGCTGGAGAGAACAAAGATTCCTTTAGACCCAGTACCTCTGCTCTTTGTTGGGGGAAAAACTAAGCTGACCTCAAAATCGACCTCATTATGATCTTGCACTTTATTTTCTACCTGAACAGCCAACATAATCAAAGCCCTGCTCTGGACATTTTCTCTTTCTCCCACAACACCATAAGGCATGGGAGCAGAATTAGGCCATTCAGCCCATCGAGTCTGCTCTGCCATTTCATCATGGCTGATATCAGATCCCATTCAACCCCATACACCTGCCTTCTCACCATATGCTTTGATGCCCTGACTATCAACTTCTGCCTTAAATATACCCATGGACTTGGCCTCCACTGCAGTCTGTGGCAGAGCTTTCCATAGATTTACTACTCTCTGGCTAAAAAAAATTCCTCCTTACCTCTGTTCTATAGGGTTGCACCTCCCTCTAGATCTGGATACCTGCAGAATAAAAAACATCCTCTCCACATCCACCTTATCTAGTCCTTTCAGCATTTGGTACGCTTCAGTGAGATACCCATATGTTCTTCTAAATTCCAGTGAGTACAGGCCCAAAGCTGCCAAATGCTCCTCATATAACCCCTTCATTCCTAGAGTCATCCTTGTGAACCTCCTCTGGACTCCCTCCAATGACAACACATCCTTTCTGAGATATGGGGCCCAAAACTGTTGTCAATAGTCCAAGTGTCTTATAAAGGCTCAGTATTATCTCCTCACTTTTATATTCTATTCCCCTTGAAATAAATTCCAGCATTGTATTTGCCTTCTCTACCACAGACTCAACCTGTAAATTTACATTCTGAGAGTCTTGCACGAAGACTCCTAAGTCCGTCTGCACCTCTGATGTTTGAACCTTCTCCCCAATAGTCTGCACTATTGTTCCTCTTACCAAAATGCATTATCATACATTTTCCAACACTGTATTCCACTTGCCACTTCTTTGCCCATTCTTCCAATTTATCTAAGTTCTGCTGCAATCGCATTACGTCCTCAGTACCACCTACACCACCACCTATCTTCGTATCATCCACAAACTTTGCCACAAAGCCATCAATTCCATTATCCAAATCATTGACAAACAATGTGAAAAGTAGCAGCTCCAATACTGACCCCTGAGGCACACCACTAGTCACTGGCAGCCAAGCAGAGAAGGCCCCCTTTATTCCACTCGCTGCCTCCTGGCTGTCAGCCATTCCGCTATCCAAGCCCGTATCGTTCCTGTAACACCACAGGATTTTATCTTGTAAAGCAGCCCCATGTGTGGCACCTTAACAAATGCCTTCTGAAGATGCAAGTAAATGACACCCACTGCCTCTCCCTTGTCCATCCTGCTTGTTACTTCCTCGAAGATTTGTCAGACAAGATTTCCCTTTACACTCCCATTAGGCAGAAGATACAAAAACCTGAAAGCACATAGAAACATAGAAATCTACAGCACATTACAGGCCCTTCGGCCCACAATGTTATGCCAACCTTGTAACCTACTCTAGAAATTGCATTGAATTTCCCTACCACGTTACCCTCTATTTTTCTAATCTCTGTGTGTCTATCTAAGAGTCTCTTAAAAGACCCAATTCTATCCGCTTCTACCGCCTTCGCCGGCAGTGCATTCCACGCACCCACCACTCTCTGTGTGAAAAACTTATCTCTAACATCCCCCTTGTACCTACTTCCAAGCACCTTAAAACTCTGCCCCCTCGTGTTAGCCATTTCAGCCCTGGGAAAAAGCCTCTGGCTATCCACACAATCAATGCACATACCACCAGGCTCAAGGATAGTTTCTACTCCACTGTTATAAAACTACTGAAGTTCCCTCTCATGTTAATATGGACTCTTGACCTCAGAATCCACCTCATCATGATCTTCCACCTTGTCTACCTTTGCTTCACTTTCTCTGTTACACAATATTCAGCATTCTAGTATTGATTTACCTTATTCTAACTCAATGCATTGTGTAAAGATCTGATTTGTATGAACAGATGTATGTGACAATAACAAACAATTTCCTATTCTGATAGTCAATTATTGTAGCACAAGTATTTTGTGATGCAGACACATTGTTCTAATTGGCTTAATTATTACTTAGTAACTAGTCAGTATTAAAGGCAGACCTCTAAGATTGATGGGACTATTGGAGGGATTTGTTTGTGGAGTATTTTATTGTTGTGTGGAGACTGGTTAGTCATGAAGTCAGTTGTTCAATGCCAGCAGTCCTGTGGCTGGAGCAGAGCTCAGAGGAAGATGGCTTGCTTTAAGCGGAAGACCCAATACTCAGTGTACCTCTACAGAATGTGGAAACAGGTGAGTCTCCTCTCTGCAATTTCAGTTTCAGTTTAGCCCATTTGCTGATTGTGACTCAGAAGAGAATTAAAATTTCCCCTCTTCTTTGGAGTGAAGGAGAATGAGAAGTGACTTCATAAGGATGTACAAGATGTTAAAGAAAACAAGACAATGGACAACCAGAGACTTGTTCCCCAAGGTGGAAATGGCTAATACAAGGGGCATGATTTTAAGGTGTTTAGACTGAAGTACAGGGGTGATGTCAGGTAGGCAATTTTAGCTGGGGGTAGAGCATGAGAAAATCTGTAGATACTAGACATCCAAAGCAACACACAAAATGCTGAAGGAACTCAGCAGATCAGGCAGCATCTATGGAGGGGAATAAACAGTTAATGTCTTGGGCTGAGATCCTCCATTAGAATGGGGGGAGTAAAGTTGAGCAGTCAGAGCAAGGAGGGGAAGAAGAGGTACAAGGTGAGCTGGGGGAGTGGTGAAGTAAAAAACTGGGAAGTTAATTGGTGAAAGTGATAGAGAAGGGGAATCTGATAGAGGGTAGAAGACCATGGAAGAAAAGAAGGTGATGGGCAGGTAAGGAGATGAGGGGAATGGTGAAGTGTTGGGGGGGGTGCAATTACCAGGTGTTCAAGAAATTGATGTTTGCCATCAAGTTGGAGGCTACTCAGATGGAATTTAAGGTGTTGCTCCTCACACAGTGTGGCCTCTTTGTGGCAATAGAGGAGGCCATGGACTGGCCTATCAGAATAGGGAAATGGAATTGAAATGGGTGGCCACTAGGAGTTCCTGCTTTTTCTGGTAGTTGCTCAGCAAAGTTGTCTCCCAATCTACGTTGGGCCTTGTCAATACACAGGATGCCACACTGGGAGCACTGGATATGGATGACCCCAACAGACTCAAGTGAAGTGTTGCCTAGCCTTCCTCTCCCCTCCCCCACATTCCTGCTCTGGCTTCTAATCTCTTTTCCAGTCCTGACAAAGGGTCTCTGCCTGAAAAGTTGACTTCCACAGATGCTACTTGAGCTGCTGAGTTCCTCTAGCATTGAGTGTTGCTGGGGATGGGATGGGGTGGGGCTGCGGAACACTACCAGGGCTTTTATAGAGGCAGATACACAGGGGCCATTTAAGAGACCCTTAGACAGGTATATAGATGAATGAAAAATGGAGGACTGTGGGAGGGGTGATCTCAAAGTAGGTTAAAGGTTGGCACAATGTGGGCTGAAGATTCTGTACTGTGCTGGATAATAAACCCTCACATTACATCTTGCTTTTGTATTCTTGTTGTTTTTGAAATGAATGCTAACATTGCATTTGTCTCCCTTGCCACAGACTTGACCTGCAAGTTAACCCTTTAAGGAACTCTGCAGGAGTACTCCTGTGTCCCTTCGCAACTCTGATTTCTGAATTTGCTCCTCATTAAAACAATAGTTTATGCCTTTTCCTTCTACCAAACTGTGAGCCTGCACTATTCCCTTTTCTCAAATGTTACATGTTTTGCTTTGGGGATTCTGTCTTCCTACTATTGATTTTCAGATGATTGTTTTAAAGTAACAGCTAACTCACCTAACCTATTCAAGTCACCCTGCATCCTCCTCACAGCTGACACTACCTCCCAGCTTCGTGTCATCCGCAAACTTGGAGATGCTGCATTTAATTCCCTCATCCAAGTCATTAATGTATATTGTAAACAACTGGGGTCCCAGCACTGAGCCTTGTGGTACCCCACTAGTTACTGCCTGCCATTCTGAAAAGGTCCTGTTTATTCCCACTCTTTGCTTCCTGTCTGCCAACCAATTCTCTAAGGTATTCTCTAAGGAAAGGTATTAAAATTCCAAGTTTAATACCTGGATCTCTTTATCTATGTGCAATAAAGGGGAGATTCAGATCATGGCTTTGTTTTAATTAAAAATTTGGAAACAATCAAGCTTCCTCTCTAAGGGAAGAAAATGGAAAAGGGGCAGAGAACTTGATTGGAAATACAAAGTACTTGAGTTGGAGAACATCTCTGGGGTGTAGAATTAGTTACTGGAATCTTGTGTAATAAACAATCTGCTGGAGGAACTTAATGGTCTGGCCATCATCAATAGAGGGAAATTGACAGTCAACACTTTAGGCCAGACTTTTCTCAACAGGCTAGGTGAAGGGTCTTGACCTGAAATGTTAATTGTCCACTTTCCCTCCACTGCCTGACCTGAGTTTCTCCAGTGCTGTGATCTTTGAGAACATTGGGTCTGACCTGAGAATCTTGAACCTTAACTATTCAAGTTTATTGTTATTCAACCATGCATGTACAGCTAAATGAAACATCCTTTCTCTGGGTCCAAGGTGCAAAACACAGTACATGTAATCACACACAACATGCTGTATGTTGTGGGTAAATGGCTTTGGAAGTGGCATACACTGGAGTGAACCATGGGGAACTGAGTCAAAGTAGGTTGAAATGATGGAATTAATCCTGCACTTCATCAGAACAGGGTGGAAAGTGGGAGGTCAGCTGCTGGGGCTGTAGAACTGAGACCATATAGACCAGTGCCTTTGGAATGGGAGTTGGCAAAGTGGCAAAGTAACAATTTCTCCTGGATAACAAGACCATAGTTTGCCTTGAAGGATTATTGATAAGAGACTTCAAGTTGGTGAAGAATACATGGAATCTGAAGTAGAAAACCTTAAGGCATCTGGGCATTTGAAACAGAATCCTTGAGCTTTTTTTGAGCTATTTTATTAAAGTAGGCATTTGGAAATGTAAACAGTACAGCCCCTTCAGCTCTCAATGTTCTGACCTTGGCCAACTCAGAGCATTAGCTCTGCATTGCCATCCATTTTTTTTCTCATCTATGTGCCTTTCTAAGTTTAAATGTTCCTATGTATCTGCCTCCATTGCCCTTGCAAGGGCATCCCACACCTCTGAAGAAAAGTTTTTGCCCTATCACCTTAAAATTGTATCCTGTTGTATTGGGTGTTTTCACTCAATGGGGGGTGGGAGTGGGCAGAGTCACTGGCTACCCACTTGATCTATGTCTCCATCTTGTACACCTCTATCAGGTTGCCTCTTGTCCTCCTTTCTCAAGAAAATCCCTGTTTGCATAGTATGTTTCTCCCAAACAGAAATGCCCAACTAAAATATTATCTGCAAAAGAGACTATTTAGAACTGTATTTCAGACTAGATGTGACCATCTCTGGATAAACTCAATTGAGGTTTGTCAGAAATGCCAGAGTAACAGTGGGTTTTTTTTCTTGTTCTATAGGTGCATCCAGAACATGGCTCCCTTCAGTTTCTGCAGACTAGCTCCTCCCTTGAGCAGATAGCAACAGAAGCTGCCAAATTGTCCCTCTACAACAAGAGACGCACAATCACCAGCCAAGAAATTTATCGTGCTTTCTGTCACATTCCTGGACAGTGAAACTGCTGCCTTCACTCCCTTGAATCCCAGCACTATGCAATTACAGAAATTATTTTTTCAATAAAGCTATTTTAATGTGTTAAGCCATTTCTACTGTTGGATGTCTGTATATTGCTGGTTTTGTCTACCACTGGCTCCTTTAGTCCAGAAACCTTGACCATTGAACAGTTCAACACAGGAACAGGCCCTTTGATCCTGATGTCTACCTTATAACCTACTTTAAGATTAACTTTTCCCTCCTACATAGCCCTTTTTTCTATCATCTGTGCCTATTTAAGAGGTTCTTAAATGTTTCAATGGATTACACAGCAATCTATTTATTTAAAAGCCTGTCTCCTTTCCTTTCTTCCCCCCCCCCACCCCCCCATGTGCAATCTCATTTCAACTCTGGAGATGCTGAACCTATGTCTTGCTAAGTTTGGTCATGTCTCAGGAAGTACCTGGACTGACTTTTGGTCCCTTGAGTTTGCACAGTTGAATATTTGTTGTTCCTGCACTTCCCTAACAAGACCAAACTGCTAAAATACCTGGAGCTTCCAAGGATGCTTGATGGTCAGAAGGCAGGTGTAACCTGTTCCAATCCATTTTTGATTGTTTTCAGCACTGGTGTGATGACTTGACTTGTAATTGCAGGTAGACAGGATTGTAAAGAAAACCTTCATAAAGTATTGAGTACAGGAGTTGGGATGTTATGTTGCAGATGTTGGTGAGGTCTAATTTGAAGTACTGTATCCAGTTCTGGTCACCTACCTGCAGGAAAGATGTCAATAAGATTAAGTGTGGAGAAAATTTACAAGGCTGTTGCTGGGACTTGAGGACCTGAGTTGTAGGGAAAAAATTGAATAGGTTAGCCCTTTCCTAGAGTGTAGGGGAATGAGGGAAGATTTGATGAGAGGTATACAAAATCAGAGTGGTATAGATAGGGTAAATCCACACTGGGTGTGTGGAAGGGAAGGTTAGTTTGATCATACTGCTGGTTATAAGGCTGGTGCAACATCAAAGGCCCTGTATTACACTATAGTGGCCTACAGCATGTTCTAGAACAAGGCAGCTGTCTCTCCTCAGTTCAAATTATGGATCTCAACTTCAAACATCAACTATCCATTTCTCTCCACAGATGCTACCTGACCCTTAGTTCCTTGGTAGTTTGCTTTGTGCTCTAGATTCCAGCAACTACTGTCTCCTGTTGGTATAAATGTTTTACACAGCAGAAAAACAGGCCCTTCAGCCCATCTAGTCTATGCTGAACTGTTATTCAGTCTAGACCCTTGACCTACATGTGGACCATAGCTTCCCCTCCCATCCATATAGTCCTCCAATTTTCCTTCATCCATGTACCTGTGCTAGTTTCTTAAACATTGAAGTTCAAGTACATTTATTTAAAGTACATGTGCCACCATGTACAACCCTGAGATTTATTTTATTGTGGGCATTTCCAGTAAATGCAAAGAAATTCAGTAGAATCAATTATTTAAAAAAAACACAGCAAAGGCAGACATACAACCAATGCTAATACAAGAAAAAAAAAATAAGTATTGAAAACATGGTTTGTAGAGTCCTTAAAAGTGAGTCCATAGGTTGTGGAATCAGTTCAGTATTATAGTGAGTCCCACTGCTTAACTTGTGCTGAACATGATGGGCATGATACTGGTGCTGGAATGTGTGGTGATACTTGTGGACTGCCACTAGTACATCCTTGTGTGTGAGTTGTTAACACAAATGACACATTTCACTATGTTTGGATGTGAATGTGCTAAATCAGAATCTCCCCTGCACACTGCAAATGTGAAAGGATGCCCTTTGACAGGGCAGGGATTGTAGATCCTTGCCCCATCCTTCCATTGGAGCTGATGATAGTCCATAAATACCTTGTAGCATTTGTTGAATGGCAGCCTACCAAATGCAAGTGGGATGGTTTGATCCAACAAACTAGTGGGCTTCTTTCATTAATTTGTTCATTTTCCTAGCAACTCAATTTTATTGGAGTTAGGTTGAATAGTTTGTTCTATAAATTAGTTCACTTCAATTGAGTATTTGTGCTCTTAGGATTCATATGGACACAAGACACAGGAGTAACATTGCAATACTTACTAAACTATAAATTACTATGTGATGTGTGTATGTATATATAAAATGTGTGTATATAATGTATGTATACTCAGCACCTATTAGAAGTATGTCTCTGTGTCCCCCTTTATATGACACATCAAATCATCACTGGTGCAGCAAATTGATTTAGAAGTCACATAATTAGTTAAACGGAGATCTAGTTTTGGAGACCTAAAGATGCACTTCTGTCTGGAAGGTTCAGCTGCTGGTGAGTCAGTATCCTGGCAAAAACTACACCATGAAGACAAAAGAACACTCCAAGCAACTCCCTAAGAAGCTTATTGAAAAGCACAAGTCAGGAGATGGATACAAGAACATTTCCAAGTCACTGAATATCCCTTGGAGTACAGTTCAGTCAATCATCAAGAAAAGGAAAGAATATGGCATAGCTGTAAATCTGCCTCGAGCAGGCCATTCTCAAAAACTGAGTGACTGTGTAAGAAAAGAATGAGTGAGGGAGGCTACCAAGAGACCTATGACAACTCTGAAGGAGTTACAAGCTTCAGTGGCTGAGATGGGAGAGACTATATATACAACTGTTGCCCAGGTACTTCACCAGTTGCAGCTTTATGGGAGAGTGGCAAAGAGAAAGCCACTGAGGGGAAAAAAAACTCACCCAAAATCTTGGCTAGAGTTTGCAAGAGGGCAAGTGGGAGACTCTTAAGTCAACTGGAAGAAGGTCTGGTGAAACCAAAATTGAGCATTTTAGCCATCGGTCTAAACACTATGTTTGGCATAAGCCAAATACCACACATTGTCAAAAACACACCTCCCCTACCATGAAGCATGGTGGTGGCTGCATTATACTGTGGGGATACTTCACTGCAGTAGGCCCTGGAAGGCTTGTGAAGGTAGAGGGTAAAATGAATGTAGCAAGATAGAGGGAAATCCTGGAGGAAAACCTGATGCAGTCTGCAAGAGAATTGCAACTTGGGAGAAGATTTGTTTTCCAGCAAAACAATGATCTCAAGCACAAAGCCAAAGCTGCACAGGAATGGCTTAAAAATGACAAAGTTGATGTCCTGGAGTGGCCAAGTTGGAGTCCAGCGCTCAATCCCAATTGGGAATTTGTGGCTGGGCTTGAAAAAGGCTGTTCACTCATGATCCCCATGTAAACAGACAGAGCTTGAGCAGTTTTTTAAAAAAGAATGGGGAAAAATTGCAGTGTCCAGATGTGCAAATCTGATAGAGACCTATCCACACAGACTCAAGGCTGTAATTGCTGACAATGGTGCACCTACTAAATACTGACTTGAAGGGCAGCAGCAAAAGAAAAGCCTGGCAATCTATTTCCGTACCTTGCCACGAAAACCCTATGGACAACTACATTATCCATTGGGTCACCATGAGTTGATGACTTAACAACCCTCAATAACAATATAAATAAGCTTAAATAAGTAGTATGAAAAGAGAGGAAAAATAGTGAGGTAGTGTTCATGGGTTCATGTCCATTCAGAAATCTGATGTGGAGGGGATGATGCTGTTCCTGAAACGTTGAGTATGTCTTCAGGCTCCAGTGTCACCTCCTTGATGGTGGCAATGAGAAGAAG
This sequence comes from Mobula hypostoma, assembly GCF_963921235.1. Classification (NCBI taxonomy): domain Eukaryota; kingdom Metazoa; phylum Chordata; class Chondrichthyes; order Myliobatiformes; family Myliobatidae; genus Mobula; species Mobula hypostoma. The sequence continues at coordinate 107,532,646 of NC_086102.1, read as the reverse complement.
GCATGTCCTGGGTGAAGAGGATCCCTAATGATGCCCCCTTTTGAAGGTGTCCTCGATGCTGGGTAGGCTAGTGCCCATGATGGAGCTGGCTGGGTTTTCAACTTCCTGCAGCTTTTTCTGATCCCATACAGTGGCCCCTCCATATCACTCAATGATGCAACCAGCTAGAATGCTCTCCATGGTACGCTCAAAGATCTGACAGTGTGTTTGGTGACACACCAAGTCTCCTCAATGGAATATAGCCACTGTCATGCCTTACTTGTAATTACATCAATATGTCGGGCCCAGGATGATCTTCAGAAATGTTGATACCCAGGAACTTGAAACTGCTCACCCTTTCCACTCACGATGCCTTGATGAGGACTGGTGTGTGTTCCCTCGACTTCCCCTTCCTGAAATCCACAATCAATCCTCGTCTTATTGACCCTGAGGCAAGGTTATTACTGTGACACCACTCAATCAGCTGACCTATCTTGCTCCTGTATACCTCATCACCATATGAAATTCTGCCAACGGTAGTTGTACCATTGGTACATTTAGAGCTGTGTCTAGCCACAGACATGGGTGTAGAGAGAGTAGAGCAGTGGGTAAGCACACATCCTTGAGGTGTCGATTGTCAGTGAGGAGGAGATGTTGTATCCGATCCACGTAAACTGTGTCTCAGTGAGGAAGTCAAGGATCCAAATGCAGAGGGAGGCTCAGAGGCCCAGGTTTCTGAGATTGTTGGTTGGAACTGAGGATATGATTGTGTTGGTATTATTTTTTATTTTCCCTGTCAACCCCATTCTCCTACCTTCTTCCTGTAACCTATGACGTCCTTGCTAATCAAGAAACCATTAACCCCCACTACAAAAATGCCCAATGGCTTGGCCTCCACAGCCCTCAGTGGCAATGAATTCCAAAAATTCACCTTTGGTTAAAAAATTCCTCTGCTTTAAAGGGATATCTTGTATTCTCAGGCTGCACCCTCTGTATTAGGTTCCCCCACTATAAGAAACAACCTCTCCAGGTCCACTCTGTCAAGGCCTTTTAATATTCAATAGGTTTCAATGAGATCCACTCTCATTCTTCTAAACTCCAGCCAGTACAGGCCCAGAGCCATCAAATGCTCCTCCTGTTAACCCTTTCATTCCTGTGAACCTCTTCTGGACCCTTTCCAATGCCAGCACATCCTTTCTCAGATAAGGAGCCCTCAGATAAACTGCTCGTAGTGAAAAGTTGGATCATTTCAGAAGTGATTCCTACATGAGTCCCTGGACTCACAGAGCCAATGCTTCCCCAGCTAGGTGATCAGCCCCATTACAGAGGAATTGGTCATTTGGGATTCTGGGGAGGGGGGTGGGGTGCAGCACTACTGTTTAGCAAAGTGGATAGTGTAACATTTCACAGTGCCAGTGATTGGACTTCAATTCATTATGCTGTCTGTTAGTCATAGTCATAGTCATACTTTATTGATCCTGGGGGAAATTGGTTTTCTTTACAGTTGCGCCGTAAATAATAAATAGTAATAAAACCATAAATAGTTAAATAGTAATATGTAAATTGTGCCAGGAAATAAGTCCAGGACCAGCCTATTGGCTCAGGGTATCTGACCCTCCAAGGGAGGAGTTGTAAAGTTTGATGGCCACAGGCAGGAATGACTTCCTATGACGCTCTGTGTTGCATCTCGGTGGAATGAGTCTCTGGTTGAAGTATGTATCTTCCCCTCATGGCTGTGTGGGTTTTCTCTGGGTGCTCCAGTTTCCTCCCAGATTCCAAAGGTGTATGAGTTAGTGTGAGTGTCCTGATGAAGGGTATCGGCCAAAAACACTGACCCTTTATTGCCTTCAACAGATGCTGACCAGCCTGCTGAGTTCCTCCAGCATTTTGTGTGTGTTATTTTGGATTTCCAACATCTACAGAATCTCGTGTTTTAAAACTAATAAGTTGTGGACACGCTTACAACTTGGCACCTGAAGCACGGTAACACTTGTGGGCAGCCCCCAGCACAACCCAGGACTATGTTGGTCTTTGACATGAAGGATCATTTCACTATATGTTTCAATATACAGTACATGAGACAAATGAAGCTAATCTCTATCTCTCTCCCTTCAAGAAATGTCTTCATCCAGAGTGTGGTGAATCTTTGGCATTATCCAAGGAAGCAGTGGAGGCTCTGTTACTGAGTATGCTTCACAAGTGACATTTTCAGATGAGGTTAGTACATTAAGGGTCTACTGAGGTCAAAGTCTCACTGATCTCACTGAATTGTGAAATAAAGACTTGTTATAATAGGAAAAATCCTCTCTACAGGAGTGGTTGAATTTAGTTTTCAATTTTGAACTGGGTGTCACTTGATGCTCCCTGCCAACCCTGTAGCTTCCATGGGGGCCAAGGTTCAAGATCAACTGAAGGATTTGGTAGAGTTAGAAAGACATGAAACTCCAATTTAAGCAAATAGTGTGAATATTGATTAAGCTCTAATCTGTCTGGACCTATAGTGACCATTCCAGCTGGCCTGTACCAGTCATGAAATCAAGGAATTGGTGGATTTGTGCTAAATGTTTTAAACAGTCCCACAGCTTTGCAATCCCAATTGGTGGACTTGATTTAAATGTTTTAAATCCCTATAGCCTTGCAATCCCACCATTAATTTTTCAGCTTTATAACCAAACTCAGACCAAGGTCCAGATGATACATAGGTGATATCCTTCTCTCTCAAACTGGTCTCTCCTCTCTCTCTCATTGGTCTCTCTCCCTCCCCTTCCTATGTCCCACGCCTTTGGTGGCAAAAATAGGAAAACAGATTATTATCTGAACGGTGGCCGATTAGGAAAAGGGGAGGTGCAACGAGACCTGGGTGTCATTATACACCAGTCATTGAAAGTGGGCATGCAGGTACAGCAGGCGGTGAAAAAGGCGAACGGTATGCTGGCATTTATAGCGAGAGGATTCGAGTACAGGAGCAGGGAGGTACTACTGCAGTTGTACAAGGCCTTGGTGAGACCACACCTGGAGTATTGTGTGCAGTTTTGGTCCCCTAATCTGAGGAGAGACATCTTTGCCATAGAGGGAGTACAAAGAAGGTTCACCAGATTGATTCCTGGGATGGCAGGACTTTCATATGAAGAAAGACTGGATGAACTGGGCTTGTACTCGTTGGAATTTAGAAGATTGAGGGGGATCTGATTGAAACGTATAAGATCCTAAAGGGATTGGACAGGCTAGATGCGGGAAGATTGTTCCCGATGTTGGGGAGGTCCAGAACGAGGGGTCACAGTTTGAGGATAGAGGGGAAGCCTTTTAGGACCGAGATTAGGAAAAACTTCTTCACACAGAGAGTGGTGAATCTGTGGAATTCTCTGCCACAGCAAACTGTTGAGGCCAGTTCATTGGCTATGTTTAAGAGGGAGTTAGATATGGCCCTTGTGGCTACAGGGGTCAGGGGGTATGGAGGGAAGGCTGGGTTCTGAGTTGGATGATCAGCCATGATCATAATAAATGGCGGTGCAGGCTCGAAGAGCCGAATGGCCTACTCCTGCACCTATTTTCTATGTTTCTATGTTTCTATCTCCTATTGGTCTCCCTCTCCCTCTCTCTCCTATTGCTCACTCTCGCTCTCTTTCTCTCCTATTGGTTTCCCCTTGCTCTCTCTCCTGTTGGTCATTGCATTCAGCTGCTGTGACCCTGAACTACAGAAAACTATTTCTCTCCATCCTGCAATCCTTCTAATGTGACTCTTAAATAAACTTACTTCTGCCATTGACATCTTCTAGGGCTCGGTGTCACTGACAAAGTGAAACAACCCAGAGTGGTTATAAATACGTTTTACAGAAAATACTTGTTATACACTTAAGCATTTTAATGAAAACTTAAGGTTCTTTGAAGGGGCTCAGTTTGCTGGAGGTCAGAAAGGGTGACTGCTCTGTGCTGAAGGTGGAGAAGGAGGAGAAATATTCTGCAGCAAAGGTGATGACATCTTGTGGTTTTCTGAGGAGGAGGAACTGCAGGAAATCAGCCAATATACTCTTCAGCTCTGGGTGGTGCCTAATGTAGTTGCTGTAGTCCGCTTTCAGGGCTTCCTGAAAAAACAAATGTTCCATTAATAAAGATTGGTGATCGATTTCAAAACTTAGACCATAAGACATAGGCTGAATAGCCTAATTCTACTCCTAATTGAGTCTACTTTGTCATAAATTATGGCTGATTTATTATCCTTTTCAACCTCATTCTCCTACCTTCTCCCCATAACCTTTGATGCATTTACTAATCAAGAACTTATCAACCTCTGCTTTAAACATTCTCAATCACTTAGCCTCCAGAGCTGTCTGTGGCATTGAATTTCAGATTCATTACCCTTTATCTGAAGAAATTCTTCCTCATCTCTGTTCTAAAGGGACATCCTTCTATTCTGAGGTTGTGCCCACTGGTCCTAGACTCCCCCACTATAGGAAACATTTCCTCCTTGTCTATCTAGGCCTTTCCGTATTCGATCTGCTCTCATTTTTTGAAACTTCAGCAAGTACCGGCTCAGAGCAATCCAGCACTCCTCATACCTTAATCATTAAAACTTCTGCATCAGAGAGCTCAGAACTGCTCCCACCATCCACTCTGTCAGCCATCCATTTACACTAATCCTTTCATTCTCCCATCAACTCCCCTTCCACCCCGAAATTCTACCCTTAAATCCACGGGGCAATTTACAGCAGCCAGTTAGCCCACACTGACCCTTTGGGGTGAGGGAGAAAACCAGAGCATCTAACCCAATCACAGAGAGAACATGTGATCTCCATGCGGACCGCAGCGCAATGGGTAAAGCTGCTTTGTTGGAGATCCGGAGACCAGAGTTCGATCCTGAGATCTGGTGCTGTCTGTGTGGAGTTCTTCAAGTCTGTTTGGGATTCCCCCGGATGCTCTGGCTTCCTCTCTCAAGGGAGTAGAATAAATGGATGCCTGGTGGTTGGTGTGGATTTGATGGACTAAAGAGGTCTATTCCATGTTGAGAACCTAGAATATTATGGCACAATACAGGCTGTTTGACTCAAGATGTTGTGCTGACCCTTTAACCTGCACTAAGGTCAACCTAACACTACACAGCCCTCCATTTGTCTCTCATCCATGTGCCTATCCAAGAGTTTCCTAAATCTGACCTTACCATCACCCCAGACAGTGTGTTTCATGCACCCATCGCTTGCTGGAGTGAACTCTATCTGCCACCTCTCAGCCAAACTCTGCATCCTGTCAATTTCCCATTGTAACCTACACTAATCTTCTTCACTACCCACAACTCCACCAACTATTGGCAATGACAAAACGTACAAGATTTTCATGACTCCACTTATTGTCTTGGTTCCTTAATCTCAAACACTCCAATCCATCAAAAATCCATTAATTTAAGTTTTCCACACCCATGAATCTTCAGCACTTTTTCATATTTCTGATGCTTCTGCTGGGATGTTCCTCAAATGGCCTGCCTATCACGTTGATGTAACATCTCACTCTGTTTTGGAGTCTCCTCACCAAGGGAAATGATTTCTTTCTATCTACCTCATTAAATCATCTAACCTTCTCAGATATCTACCCTTCCAGGGAACACGAGACCTGTCTGTGAACTAGTCCTTGTGAGCTTTTATTCTGATAAGAGTGTGTTTACGTTAGACTGGCGCACAGGCCTGGCTCATATCATTGCATTGGCTGTGCTCATGTCTGTTTGAGAATAAAAGACCAACATCAGATTCAACTGAATTCACTCCATATTTTCACCTGTGCTTCCTGCTGCATTAATGGGACCAACAGATGCCTTTGTTGAATGTGGGAAGGAGTGATTCCTTCCAACAAACAAATAATTGTTGAAATTCCCTTCAAGTTCTGGTTAGTGGACCATAGGAGCAGAGTTAGGTCATTTGGCTTATCAAGTCTGCACTGCCATTCGATCATGGCTAATTTGTTATTCCTCTAAACTCCATTCTCCCACCTTTATTTATTTATTTGGAGATACAGTGCAGTAACATGTCCTTCTGGCCCAATGACCCCGTGCCACTCAATTACATCCATGTGACTAATTACCTTATTAACTCGTACATCTTTGGCGTGTGGGAGGAAACACAAGCAGCCACTTGGAGAACCTACAAACTTCTTACAGATAGCGGTGGGAACTGAACGCAGGTGACTGCCACTGTAATAGCATTATGCTAACCGCTTCTCTATGTGTCTTCTCCCATAACCTTTGATGCCCTTACTAATCAAGAACCTTTCAACCTCTGCTTTAAATATACCCAATGATCTGGCCACCTTAGCCATCTATGGCAATGAATTCCACAGATCCACCAGCCACTAGCTAAAGAAATTCCTCCTTATCTCTGTTCTAAAAGGATATCCTTCTATTCTGAGGCTGTGCTCTCCAGTCATAGACTCCCCTTAAATGACAGAAGGGACCTCCCAAAAACCAAGCAACCCATGTTTATCCACAACCTGCCTATCTTGGGTTCTGGTCTCTCGTCTTTTTGGTTTCAAAGTTTATATCTTTAATGGGCTTGCACCTTCTCAGTCTTTGCAACTTCCTTATCCATGTAAACCTTGTAGACTCTACTCTCCAACCTATTTCTGTAGCTCCTGCCAGCTACTTCACTTCTTCCCATCTGCAGATCTGGATACACCACAGCTTGGCGTGGCAAATGCTCTGCCCATGATTGCAAGGAACTGCAGAGTTTTGGACACAGCTCAGCACATCACAGAATCCAGCCTCCACTCTATGGACTCTGTCTACATTTCTTGCTGCCTTGGTAAAGCAGCCAGCATAATCAAAGACACCACCCACCCCAGAAATGCTCTCACAAACAAGAGAGAATCTGCAGATGATGGAAATTCAAACAACACACACAAAATGCTGGAGGACCTCAGCAGGCCAGGCAGCATCCATGGAAAACAGTACAGTTGATGTTTTGGGCCGAAACCCTTTGGGAGGACTGAAGAGAAAGAAGATGAGAAGATTTAAAAGGTGGGGGTGGGTAGAGAGGATCACAAGATGATAGGTGAAACCGGGAGGGGGAGGAATGAAGTAAAGAGCTGGGAAGTTGATTCGTGAAAGAGATACAGGGCTGGAGAAGGGGGAGTCTAATAGGAGAACTCAGAAAGCTATGGGAAAAAAAGGGAGGAGGAGCACCAGAGAGAGACAATGGGCAGGCAAGGAGATAAGGTGAAAGAGGGAAAAAGGGATGGGGAATGGTGAAGGAGTGGGCGGGGTAGGGGGCGTTACCAGAAATTTGAGAAATCGATGTCATGGCATCAGATTGGACAGTACTCAGACGGAAAATAAGGTGTTGTTCCTCCAACCTGAGTGTAGCCTCATTGCGACAGTAGAGGAGGCCATGGATTGACAAATCGGAATGGGAATGGGAAGTGGAATTAAAATGCACGGCCACTGAGAGATCCCGCATCTTCTGGCGGACGGAGAGTAGGTGCTCGGCGAAATGGTCTCCCAATCTACATCAGGTCTCACCGGTATACAGGAGGTCACGCCGGGAAAACCAGACACAGTATATTACCCCAACAGACTCACAGGTGAAGTGTCGCTTCACTTGGAAGTACTGCTTGGGACCCTGAATAGTAGTGAGGGAGGAGGTATACGGGCAGGTGTAGCACTTGTTCTGCTTGCAAGGATAAGTGCCAGGAGGAGCTCAGTGGGGAGGGATGAATGGACAAGGGAGTCGTGTAGGTAGCAATCCCTGCAAAAAGCAGAAAATTGGGGGGGGGGGAGAGAAAGATGTGCTTGGTGGTGGGATCCCATAGGAAATGGCGTGGAAGTTACAGAGAATTATGTGATGGACGCAGAGACTGGTGGGGTGGTAGGTGAGGACAAGAGGAACCCTGTCGTTGGTAGGGTGGCAGGAGGATGGGGTAAGAGCAGATGTGCATGAAATGGAAGAGATGCAGTTGAGGGTAACGTTGATGGTGGAGGAAGGGAAGCCCCTTTCTTTGAAAAAGAAGGACACCTCCTTCATTCTAGAATGAAAAGCCTCATCCTGAGAGCAGATGCGGGGGAGATGGAAGAATTGAGAGAAGGTGATGGTGTGAAGAGGTATAGGCCAGGTAGCTGTGAGAGTCTGTGGGTTTATAATTGACATCAGTAGATAAGCTGTCTCCAGAGACAGAGACAGTGAGATCAAGAAAGGTGGGGGAGGTGTCAGAAATGGACCAGGTAAATTTGAGGCTGGGTGGAAGTTGGAGGCAAAGTTGATGAAGTCGACGAGCTCAGCATGGGTGCAGGAAGTAGCACCAATGCAGTCATCGATGTAGGGTAGGAGAAGTGAGGGGCAGACACCAGTGTAGATTTGGAACATGGACTGCTCCACATAGCCGACAAAAACACAGGCATAGCTGGGACCCATGTGAGTGGCCATGGCTACACCTTGTCTTTGAAGGAAGTGGGAGGAGCCAAGGGAGAAATTATTTATTAATAGTGAGGACACGTTCCACCAGACAGAGGAGAATAGTTGGGTCTGGTGTCCAGAAGAAATGGAGAGCTTTGAGGCCTTTCTGGTGGGGGGTGGAGGTGTGTAAGGACTGGACATCCATAGTGAAAAAGAGGATGGGGGCTAGGGAACTTGAAATCATTGAAAAGATCCAGAGCGTGTGAAGTGTCACGGATGTAGGTGGGAAGGGACTGAACCAGGGGGGATGAAACAGAGTCGAGGTATGCAGATATGAGTTCATTGAGGCAGGAAGAAGCTGAAACAATGGGTCTACCTGGACAAGTGGGTTTATGTTCTTTGGGTAGGAGGTAGAAATGAGAGGTGCGGAGTGCGGGAACTGTGAGGTTGGTGGCAGTGGATGGAAGATCCCCAGGGCAAATAAGATCAGTAATGGTGTAGGAGACAATTACCTGGTGCTCCTTAGTAGAATCCTAATCGATAGGTAAGTAAGAGGAGGTGTCTGAGAGTTGCCGTTGGGCCTCAGCAAGGTAGAGGTCAGTTCGCCAGACTACTACAGCATCCTCCTTATCTGTGGGTTTGATGGTGAGATCAGGATTAGTGCAGAGGGAGTAGAGAGCAGAGCATTCGGAAGGGGTAAGGTTGGAATTGGAGAGAGGAATGTTGAAATTGAGATGGTCGATGTCCTGTCAGCAGTTGGCAATGAAAAGGTCCAGTGCAGCAGAAGACCAGGGTGGGGTGTTCAGGAAGAGGAGGAGGGTTGAAGACAGGAGGAGGGGACATTGGTGCGGGGCGGAGAGTCCTTGCCAAAGAAGTAAGTCTTTAGTACAGTGCTACTTCTTTGGCAAGGACTCTCCACCCTGCACCAATGACCCCTTCTCCCTCCACACTAATCCTAAGGTCACCATCATGGAAATCCTCACCAGTGTAGTCGAAAGGAAAGCTTCAAAAGGTAATGCCTCAAAAAGACGGCACCCAAGTGGGAATGCCCTCTGCTTGTTACTACCATCAGGGACGAGATACAGGAGCCTAAAGACATACACCCAACAGTTTAGGAGCAGCTTCTTCCCTTCTGCCTTCAGATTCCCGAATGGTCCATGAATACATGAACACTACCTCAATATTTTGCTCTCTTTTTGCACTACTTGTGTTGTTATATATACTGTATTTCTTACTGGTACTTTGTAGTACTTTTATGTTTTACACTGTACTGCTGCCACAAAACAACAAACTTCACCACATATGTCACTGATTCTGGTCACAGTACTCTGTTCTTGTGATCAGCTTGTGTCAGCAGGAATGCAGCACACTGCATCTCCATGCCATGCAACAAAGCATACCTGAAGCTTTAGCTTAATTTTTTTGGGGGAGAATAAAGGGAAAAAAATGAACTTCTGGAATCTTAAATCCAGATTGAAAACAAGGCTGATTTTAAAACATTAGTTGGTACCGTTCTGTCAAGAAATTTAAAATAGAGTTGCATATCTTCCTCCCATTTCAGTGGTTTCTTCTCAAAAACTGGTTTGGGATCTTCCACATCTGTAAAAGTTCAGAAACACAGTATACTTTAATGGATAATAATATGAATGTCTCGTGTAATGACAAAATAGAGGATGGGTTGGCATCATGAAAACTAGCCTCCCAGCCACCCACCCACACCACACATTCTCTCCTGTGCCCCCATCAGACAAAAGATACAAAAGCTTAAAATAACCACCCACAGGCCTGGCTCAAGTGAAGAATGAAGTGTTGTAATTGTAGAGAGTGTGCAGTACAGGCAGAAAGTAAGGCACAAGGTCATTACAAGGTAGATTGTGCAGTCAAGAGTCCATAGTCTCCTCTTTCTCATTGGGCAGATACAAAAGATTGAAAGCATGAACCTCCAAACTCAGATTCTAAGGTAGCTTCTATCTCACTGTTTAAGACTATTAAATAATTCCCTATTGGAATTGGTTTATTTTGTCACATGCACCAAGACACAGTGCAAAGATTGTCTTGCATACTGATCATACAGATCAATTAATTACACAGTGCATTGAGGTAGAACAAAGTAAAGCAATAACAGAATGCAGAATAAAGTGTACTAGCTACAGACAAAGTGTCGTGCAGGTATACAATAAAGTGCTAGATCATAACCATTAGTCTATATGACATAGGATCAGAATTATGCCATTCAGCCCATCAAATCTTCTCTGCTATTTCATTATGTCTGATCCATTACCCTTCTCAAAGCCAAGCTCCTGCCTTCTCCCTGTAACCTTTAATGCTTTTACTAAATAAGAACCTATTAACCTTCACTTTAAATGACTTGGCCTCCAAGCTGTCTGTGGCAATGAATTTCACAGATTCACCAACCTCTGACTAAAGGAATTCCTCCTCATCTCTGTTCCAAAGGGATGTCTTTCCATTCTGATCCTGGACTCCCCGCATAATAAGATTATGAGGTCAAGAATCTATTTTACCATACAAGAGGGATTATAGTTGGATAGAAGTTCTCCTTGAACTGATGTTTAGTGCTTTCAGGCTCAATAGGTCAATGGTTCCATTTAATATCAGAGAATGTATACAATTTACAACCTGAAATTCTTCTTCTCCGCAGACATCCTCGAAACAGAAGAAAAAATTCCCAAAGAACGAATGACAGGAAAAAACGTAAGAATCCCAAGCCCCTAACCCTCTCCCAGGCATCAACCCTCCCCCTCCCCCTGCTTATTCTAGCATAAAGCATCAGCATTCCCACCACCCACTTTTGTATCTTCTGCCTGATGGGCAAGAGACGATGGGCTCAACCTCGCAACCTACATCATTATGATCTTGCACCTTATTCTCTGTCTGCATTGCACTTTCTCTGTAACTGTTACACTTTTATTCTGCATTCTGTTATTGTTTTACCTTGTACTAACTCAATGTACTGATGTGATGAAAGATCCGTTTTGATGGCATGCAAAACAGTTTTTCAGTGTACCTCATTACATCTTATAACAATATACTAATTTACCAAATGTAATTATAATCTGTCTGGTATGGAGGATCCAATGCACCGGAGCAAGAAAAGCTGCTGAGGGTCGTAGGTTCAGCTAGCTCCATCACAGACACTAGCCACTCCACCGTCAAGGACATGTTCAAATGGCTTAACCTCAGGAAGATGTTATCCATTATTAAGTACCCTCAGTATCCAGGATGTGCCCTCTTCTCATTGCTGCCATCAAGGAGGAAGTACAATAGCCCTTAGACCCACACTCAATGTTTTAGGAACTGCTTTTTCCCCTCTGCCACCAGAGTTCTGAACGGAAAATGAACACTATCTCACTTTCTGCTTTCTTTTTGCACTATCTATCTATCTATCTATTTATTTATCCATCCATCCATCCTATTGTAACTTACAGTAATTTTTGTATGTACTGCACTGTACTGCTGCTGCAAAACAACACATTTCACAACATACCATATGTCAGTGATAATAAACCTGGTTTTGAATCTGACAGACCTTCTGATTCTGATTCTGCGTTTATGAAAGACATGGCTCACCATCTGGGAGAAGATGCGGCTGTGATCTTTCTGGATCAGACCTGGGGGTTCCTGGCATTCAGCAGCTGGAAAGATGAACATCCCCTACCCCCCACATGAAGAGCCCCCAGTATGTACTTGATAATGGCACAATAATGTAGTTAGGGTAATGCTTACAGTACTATGGATTGTGATTTGAGATTCCATTCATGCTGCTGTCTGTAAAGAATTTGTACGTTTTCTCTATGACCACATTGGTTTTCCCCACATTCCAAAGATGTACGGGTTAGGGTTGTTAAGTCGTTGGCATGCTGAGTTAGCGCTGGAAGCATGGTGACACTTGCAGGCTGCTGCCAATACATCCTCAGACTGTATGTTTCACTGTATGTTCAATATTTTGATATACACATGACAAATAAAGCTAATCTTTAATCTTTACCCCAGCTGGGCACTCTGAGGACCCCAGAAAGTATTGAAGTCTCCAGGTTTGGGGCTGGTAAATGCTGACTTCATTGTGCAGTAGGCTCTGGCTTGATGATTTATTTATTTATTTAAAGATACAGCACGAACTGGCTCTTCCAGCCCCGCGAGTAACACTGCCCAGCAACCCACCTACTTAACTCTAGCCTAATCACAATACAATTTACAACCAAAGCACCTGGAAAAAAACAATGCATTTCACGGGGAAGACGTACAAACTCATTCCAGAATTGAACTCTGAACTCTGAACTCCAGAACAGCTCGAGCTGTAATAGCATCATGCTAACCAGTACACCATCATACCACATGGCTTATCTAACAAAAAACTACCGTCACTCCATTGAAATTCAGGCTATCCCAAGAGTTACGAAGGCCTAACTTCTAAACAACTCAATACATGAACAATATTAAATTAAATTCAAAGCTTCAATGTATGTACAGTATATACAAAACAAGCTTCCTTGTCCCTCTACTCTTATGGTAAATGTTTGTTCTTATTAGTCTTGTGTATATTTGATGGCACACATTACAACACTGTTGAGGTATGGTTACCATATCGAGTTATGTTTATCTACTGTCTGACTTACAGACAAAGTACACTCAGTGACACTTTATTAGGTACTTCCTGATAAGGTCTGATGTGTTGTGCATTCAGAGATGCTCTTCTGCACACCACTGTTGTAACGCGTGGTTATTTAATTTACTATCTCCTTCTTGTCAGCTTGAAACATTCTCCTATGACCTCTCTCATTAACAAGGTGTTTTTGCCCATAGAAATGCCACTCACCAGATGTTTTTTTGTTTCTCGCACCACCCTCTATAAACTCTTGTGACTGTTGTGCGTGAAAATCCTAGATCAACAACTTCTGAGATACTCAAACTACCATATCTGGTATCAACAATCATTCCACAGTCAAAGTTACTTAGATTACATTTCTTCACCATTCTGATGTTTGGTCAGAATGACAACTGAACCTCTTGACCACGTCTGCATGCTTTTATGCTTTGAGTTGCTGCCACGATTGGCTGATTAGATATTTACATTAACAAGCAAGTGTACTTAATAAAGCTGCCACAGTGTAAATTTATTAATGTCTACAAAAACGGAACCCTTCATCTCTATTCAGATTGCCTCCAGTTCCAACAAACGTTTAGGGAGGGAGTTTCGGATGGAACACAGAACAGTACAACACAGGTACAGCCAGGCCCTTCAGCCCTCAACATCTGTGCCAAACATGATGCTGTGTTAAACTAAATCTCTCCTGCCCACATATGATCGAAATCCCTCCATTCCCTACACATCCATTGGTCCGCCTTACAGTCACTTAAACACCATTATCATATCTGCTTCCACCACCACTTCTGGCAGCAAATTCCAGGCACTCGCCACTCTGTGTAAAAAAAACTTGCCCCACACATCTCCTTTAAACTTTCCCCTTTAACATTTGACATTTCTATCCCGTGAAAAAGATCCTGCCTACCTTATCTCTGCCTCTCTGCCAGGTCGTCCCTCAATTTCTGATGCTCCAGAGCAGACAACCTGTTTGTTCACACCCCCTAATCCAGGCTGCATCCCACTGTACCCTCTCCATATTCTCCCTGTAAAGGGCAACCAGAACTACGCACACTGCAAGCAGGTTCTTTCCACTGAGGTTGGAAGAGACTAGAACTAGAGATCATAGGTTAAGGGTGAAAGGTGAAATATTCAAGGGGAACTGGTGGAGAAACCTCTTCACTCAGAAGGTGGTGTGAGTGTATCAGAATCAAAAGCAGGTTTAATATCACTGGCAAATATCACAGAATTTCTTGTTTTGCAGCAGCAATATATGACAATACATAGTAATAAAAAAAATTTACAATAAGTATGTGTGTATGTATGTGTATATATAAATTAATTAAATAACTCACACAAAAAGAGAAGGGAAAAAATAGTGATGTAATGCTCATGGGTTCATTGTCCATTTAGAAATCTGATGACGAAGAGGAAGAAACTGTTCCTGAAACATTGAGTGTGTGTCTTCAGGCTCCTGTAACTCCTCCTTGATGGCAGCAATGAGACAAGGGCATGTCCTGGGTGATGGGGGTCTTTAATGATGGATGCCACCTTTTTGAGGCATCGCCTTTTGAAGGTGTCCTCAATGCTGGGGAGGCTAGTGCCCTTGATTGTCTTGGCTGAGCTTATAATTTTCTGCAGCTTTTTCCAATCCTATGCATTGGCCCCTCCATACCAGACAGTGATGCAATCAGTTGGAATGCGTCTATCGAAAACTTGCAAGTGTCTTTGTCGACATAGCAAGTCTCCTGAAACTTCAAATGAACTATAGAGCTGTAGTGCCTTCTTTGTAATTGCATCAATATGTTGCACCTCGGATAAACCTTCAGAGATGCTAACATTCAGAAACTTGAAACTGCTCCCCCTTCCACTGCTGATCCCTCGATGAAAATTGGTGTGTGTTCTCTCAGCTTCCCCTTCCTCAAGTCCACAATCAATTCCTGATGTTGAGTGCAAGATTGTTGTTCTGACACCACTCAACCAGCATTCTTGATGGTAGTATAACAGTGTTGGCTCCTCTGGTTCCACAGATGGGTATGTTTGGTGGTAATTATTTACAGACTTCTTCGAGCAGGCCTGGTTGAAATCCCCTGCTATGATAGGGAAGGCATCAGGGTACGCTGTTATGCGACTGCTGATTACGGTACTCAGCTCCTCCAGTGCCTACCTGACATTGGCCAGGGGTGGAATGTACACTACTACCAGAATAATGGCAGAAAACTCCCTCAATAGATAAAACAGAACAAATTTGACTGCTATATGTTCTAGGTCAGGTGAGCAGAACTGCGACAGAATTACCACATCTGTGCACCATGATGAATTAATCATAAAGTATACTCCACCTCCTCTACCTTTGAAAAATTGAGCTGTCCTGTCTTTGGAGGGAATGGTGAAGTCATTGGGCTGCAGCACTGAGTCCAAAGTAGTGTGGGATAGCTATGTTTCCATGAAGCAAAGTATACAGATGCCCCTGATGTCCCTCTGGTACAGCAATCTTGCTCTGAGGACTTTAATTTTATTTTTCTGAAACTGTACATTCACCAGAAGGGTAGTCAGGAGTTGGGGGAGGGTCTAAGGCCTCTGCATTTCAGTCGTACCTTTGGAACAGCGCTCCCTCCCCATTTCCATTTTCTTAAAGGGGGTCCTGCATTTGCAACCCGAGTCTGAAGTCCACGATCTACTGATATCACGAGATTTGAGAAACAATATATTTTTTAGAAAATACTTAAAACGATGTTGCTTACTGAAGTACCCATGGCTGTGACTGTGGATTTCAGCTGTAGTAATCCTAAATTTGATGATTCCCGTCAGAGCAAAGAGTTGTCACTTATTGCCACCATCTTGAGTAATCTTGACTGTAGAGTGAGCTACCAGAGGAAGTGGTGGATATAGGTTCAATTTCAACATTTAAGAGAAGTATGGATAAGTACATGGATGGGACAGGTACAGAGGGCTATGGTCTGGGTGTAGGTGGATGGGATTAGTCAGAATAACAGTTTGGCACAGACCGATGGACCAAAGGGCCTGTTTCTGTGCTACAACTGTATGATTCAATGACTACAACGAGATGGATTCCTAACCTCACAAACTGCCTTGATATAATCTTGCACCCTATTGTTTATCTGCACTGAACTTTCTCTGTAGCTGTTATACTTCATTCTGCATTGTTATTGCTTTACCTTTTTCTACAATGAACAATATGCAAGAAAAGATTTTCACTGTATCTCAATATATGTGGCAAAATAAACTAATTCCAATTCCAGAGTAGAGTGCTATTCATGGCATAACAACAGAAGAAAATTTCTCAAATGACTTTGCTTGATCATAACTCAACAATACCTGTTTCTATGATGTGAGGTAGTTGTTTCAGCCTCATTGTAATAGGAGAGCCCACCTGCACCCTGCTGGTCAAATGTCTGAAAGAGGAATAAATTGCATAGAGATATCAGCAGAAAATCTGCTGAAGCAATGTCAAACAAACAGAGACACTGACCGGCATCTATATTGCAGCTACAACATAAGCAATTTGAATACTGGCCAATGCATCATTAGGGTGGGTCAGCAAGTGCTCAGTACGTTTTAAGCGGTGAGGAGAGGGAGCTGGAGCAGCTAGACAGGCATGAAAGGCCTAGGTAGAGCGGACATGGAGAGGGTATTTCCAATATGTGGACATCGTCGGTTGTTTGTCTTTGTTATGTATAGTTTTTCATTAATTCTAATTGTATTTCTATAATTCCCTGTAAATGCCCACAAGAAAATGAATCCTAAGGTAACATACTGTGACATATACTGGGGATACTTTGATGATAAATTTACTTTGAGCTACTTTGTACTTTGATGAGGTTATGCTTCATGTTAACTGTCTGTCACTACTCAAACACTGCTTATTGATGGACCACAAGCAGGAAAATAAAAAATAAATTTCTAAGCACAAGTGATTCTCCAGATGCTACAATTCCAAAGCAACAGTTGCAAAATGCTGGAGGAACTAAGCAGTCAGGCAGCATCTATGGAGGGGTATAAACAGTTGACGTTTCAGGCTGAGACCCTTCATCAGGACTGGAAAGGAAGGGGGCTGAAGCCAAAATAAGAAGGTGGGATGGAGGGGTGGAATACAAGCTGACAGGTGGTAAGTGAGACCAGGTGAGGGGGTATGAAGTAAGAAGCTGGGAGGTAATAAATGGAACTGGTAAAGGGGTGAAGAAGAGGGAATCTGATAGGAGAGGAGAGTGGAGCATGGGAGGAAGAGAAGGAAGAGGAAACCAGAGGGAGGTGATGAGCAGGTGAGCAGAAGGGAAGGGTTGAGTGTAAAAAAGAGAGGAGGAAGGGGGGAAGAGTTACCAGAAGTTAGAGAAATCGAAGTTCATGGGTTTATATAGTCAAGTCAAGTCAAGTCACTTTTTATTGTCATTTCGACCATAACTGCTGGTACAGTACACAGTAAAAATGAGACAACGTTTTTTAGGACCATGGTGCTACATGAAACAATACAAAAACTACACTGAACTACGTAAAACAATACAAAACCTACACTAGACTACAGGCCTACCCAGGACTGCATAAAGTGCACAAAACAGTGCAGGCATTACAATAAATAATAAACAAGGCAATAGGCACAGTAGAGGGCAGTAGGTTGGTGTCAGTCCAGGCTCTGTGTATTGAGGAGTCTGATGGCTTGGGGGAAGAAACTGTTACATAGTCTGGTTGTGAGAGCCCGAGTGCTTCGGTAACTTTTGCCAGTTGGCAGGAGGGAGAAGAGTTTGTATGAGGGGTGCGTGGGGTCCTTCATAATGCTGTTTGCTTTGCGGATGCAGCATGTGGTGTACATGTCTGTAATGGCAGGAAGAGAGACCCCGATGATCTTCTCAGCTGACCTCACTATCCGCAGCAGGGTCTTACGATCCGATAGGAGGTTACCCATGCAGAATCTGAGGTATTGCTCCTGCATCCTGAGTGTGGCCTCATCATTGCTGAGAGAGGAGGCTATTGACAGAATGTCAGAATAGGAATGGGAGGTTGAATTGAAATGGGTGGTCACCGGGAAATCTCGCATTTTATGGCGTATGGAGTGAAGGAGTGAAATTAAAAAAAGAAATGTTTAAATTTAGTTAGAAGTTTTTAGGACTTACCCATCTGGCAAGAAGCTGCTCTGCCAGCTCATGGGACTGTTTGCCTGTGAGTGAATTGTTCTCTGGATGCTAAGGACCTCACATTCACTTTTCCCAATCATCATCGTCCTAGGTCCCAGGTTCATCTGTTCAAGAAAAGTCAGAAATATTGATCAGGAATTTGCCAGACCTGCAGAACTATAGTTATGGAGAAAACTAAGGGGGACTGGGATTGCTCTTTGAGCAATGGTCAAATAGCTTGTTCAAAATGTTAAATGTGTGTCTTCAGGGTCCCACACTATAAGACATAGGTGCAGAATTAGGCCATTTGGCCAATCGAGTCTGCTCTGCTATTCCATCATGGCTGATTTATTATCCCTCTCAACCCTATTATCTTGCCTTCTCTGTATAACCCTTAACACCCCTACTAAACAAGAACCTATCAACATCTGCTTAAAATATACCCACTGACTTGGCCTCCACAGTCATCATGGCAATGAGTTCCACAGATTCACCACCCTCTGGCTGTTCATACTTCAATGTTGGAAGTTTGTATGTAAATTTATTTGGAGGACATAAGATCATGATAGATAGAGGCAGGGTAAACAGCATGGAGATAATGGACACTTGACATGGATATCAGGGACTAGGGGCTTGGGTTCAAGCAGAATTAAAGAAAGCCTGAAGACCTGCACTCAATGCTTTAGGAACAGCTCTGCTGTCAAATTTCTGAACGGTCCATGAACACTACCTCACTATTTTTACTCTCTTTTTGGACTACTTTTCTTTTGTATTTCTTTTGTAATTTGTAATAATTATTTATGTACTACTGCCGCAATTCAACAATTTGATGCAAAAAGACAATCTGCAGAGGATGGAAATCCAAGCAACACACACAAAATGGTGGAGGAACTCAGCAGGCCAGGCAGCATCTATGGAAAAAGTACAGTCGATGTTTCAGGCCAAGACCCTTCGGCAGGACTTCACACTATATTTTGATGTTTCGCTGTACATGTGACAAATAAAGCTAATTTTCTTCTTTTAACTTTCACGACTAATGTCAGTGATTCTGATTCTGAGAAAATAAGTATTTCCACATAATGATGGGTTGAATGGATGGAAATTTCTATGACTCTGTGGCTCCGTAACAAGGAATAAATCAAAAATCCTAGTGGTACCTATAGTCTCTGGGATCAGGAGAGGGCTGAATGTGAACAGACAGTTCAGCGCATGAAAGTAAATAACTACTTAAGCTTTTCCAGAGTTCTTCATGTGTAATAGCTCTTCATGGCTGAAGTAAAATCACAGTAGCTCTTGGGGACCTTTATTGCATTCCCCTAATTGTTCTTGGGAACTGGTGCAGTTGCTTTGGTGAAGATTGGTTGGTGGGAAGTTTCAAGATTTAGACCCAGTGATGATGAAAGTATGGCTGTCATGGAAACACTAAGAACACCAGAGTGACTTCAAGTTTCGTTTTTAGAATTTACTAACAATATATCATGGAGAGTCTGCAGCAGTTTCCACCACCACCAGAACTCTGATATTTTGGTTATACAGTGCTCATATTTATACAGCAAGACAAACAACTTAGCATCCCATAGTCAGTATATGATCAATCATTGAAAATGTATGTCAATTGTCTCTCAGTGTGAGTCTAATAGTCCTCTTTATTCCCTGTTAACAGGACTCACAATGTACTCCCAGGCGCATCCTCCCTCCTGGTCCCAGGGGCTTAATATCCTGTTATTTGAATTCCTGGCACTGCGCTTATCATCCAAGGTTATTCTCAACTTGCATCTACTGTCTTTAAGTCCAGCTGCTCCAGAATAGTCAAGTACCCTATCATATACTAGCTTTAACCACTTCTACCACAATGGTGATATATTTAATATTAAGATCTTATTTTAAGATTAGCTTTGTTCGTCACATGTGTGTACATCGAAACATACATTGAAATGCATTGTTTTTGTGTCAACAGCCAACATAGTTTGAGGATGTGCTGGAAACAGCCTGCAAGTGTCGCCAAACTTCTGTTGCCAACAGATCATGCTCACAACTTACGAGCCCTACCATGCACCTTTGGAAAGTGTGAGGAACCAGAGCACCCAGAGAAAACCTACACAGTCACGGGGAGAACATGCAAACTCCTAGTGGATAGTGGAGGGAACTGAACTCCAATCTTATATATGACACTGTAAGGCATTACGCTAGCCGCTAAGCTACCATGCCACCAGTTAGGTTGGTGTGCGACTGGGAGGGGAACCTGCAGGTAGTGGTATTCCCACAAGTGGCACACATCCCAGTAAGTGGAGAGCAATCCATCACATTCTATAGCTGTATCACGATTTGCCGCAGGATACCTAACCTCTAACTTGCTCCGATCCAGGATCATCTTTATTCAACATAAACACTCAATGGCTACTTTATTAGGTTTCTCCTGTATGTTCATGATCTTTTGCTGTAGCCCATACACTTCAAGATTCAACGTGTTGTCCATTCAGAGATGCTCTTCTGCACATCACTGTTGTAATGCGTGATTATTTGAGTCACTGTTGCCTTCCTGTCAGCTTGAACCAGTCTGGCCATTCTCCTCTGAGTTCTCTAATTAAGAAGGTGTTTTTGCCCACAGAACTGCCACTCACCAAGTGTTCTTTTTTTTGTTTTTTTGCACCATTCTCTGTAAACTCTTAGGACTGTTGTGTGTGAAAATCCCACGAGATCATCAGCTTCGGAGATACTCAAACCACCTCATCTGGTACCAACAATCATTCCACGGTCAATGTCACTTAGATCACATTTCTTCCCCATTCCGATGTTCGGTCTGAACAACCACCAAACCTCTTGATTATATCTGCAGGCTTTTATGCATTGAATTGCTGCCACATGATTGGCTGATTAGATATTTGCATTAATGAGCTAGTGTACAGGTGTACCTAATAAAGTGGCCACTGAGTGTACCTTTACATGTATCAGGAATTTGCTGTGATGTGCTGGCGCGACAAGCAACAAATTTATCTTGGTACTTACATACGTGCAGGTGGAAAGTTGCATTTCAGTGTCAAACGAGAGGAAGACCATGTTGTCTGGAACATTATTTTGTCGGGCCATAATGCGTAAAAGCAACAGATTACTTGCTTCTGACACAAAGCCCTCCATGTCTGTCTGACTGAAGCTCAAAGTCTCAGACTTCACATCCTGTTCAAACACAAGGAAAGTGAATACATTAAGTAACTGGCTGGTTTTACATTGAACTTGTAGCTTACAAACAGACTACTTGGCCCAAATGATCCATGACAGCATGGATCTGTTCTACTCCCTCTTCAACATCCAACCAGTATAACCTGGAAACCTTTCTCCTTTGAGTGTTCAGACTCAGCTCCACCTACCTTCTTTTTCCCCATTACCCTTAATTCTCCTGCTATGCAAAAATCTATCTAACTGTGTCTTAAATATATTTGATATGGCAGTCTCTACTAGTTCCCTGGGCAGAGAATTCCTCAGAGGAAACAGTCTCTGGAAAAAGAAGTTCCTCCTCATGTATATTCTAAATCTACTCCACTGAATCTAGATACATCAGAAGCATTTAAGAGACTCTTAGATAGACACAAGGATTATAGAAAAGTGGAGGGAAGGGTTAGATTGATCTTACAAGGTCAGCACAATAATGTGGGCCAAAGAGCCTGTACAATGCTGTAATGTTCTATGTTCTAATCATAGAATCATGGAGTACAGAAATAGGCCCTTCAGGCTACGTCCACACTACGCCGGATAATTTTGAAAACAAATCTTTTTCTCTTTGTTTTGACCTTCCGTCCACACTGAAACGGTGTTTTCAGCCCCCGAAAATGGAGATTTTCAGAAACGGCCTCCAGAGTGAATAAATCTGAAAACACCTAATATCCGTTGCGGTGTGTAAGGGGTAACCGGAGCTTTTTAAAACTGCTGTCAAATGACATGCTGGAACAGATGGCAACAGAGCAGCATTTCATTGTTTTCTTCTTATTATTCTTATTATTATTAATACTACTTTATTGTCGCCAAAGAATTGATACTAGATACTAATTGATAATAGATACTAATCATCACAGCGATATTTGATTCTGCGCTTCGCAGAACCTAACGATTTCAGAACAGACGGCAACAAGACTGAAGACAGAAGAGTTAGGAATGTACTCACCAAATACTTTGACCCATAGCTTACTGAATAAATAAGTATACTCACTTTGCCCTGTTTTCTATCCTTGCTTGTAAGAAGGTGCTTTACCTATTTATGCAAGTACTTCTCTGACAATAGATGTGTAACAGCCTAATGTAACATTGTATGGAAATACAAGATAACACTGATGCAGACATGTTTTATATGTGACAAGAATACACATAGATTAAGATGTAGCTGTCCTGTGCTGGCACCAGGGGTATCAGCAGTTGGTCTGCCACCTCTCTTCAGGAGAGGGAGAGATAAGGAACACAATGAAGCAGCATTTGGAGATGTTAATGAAGGAGACATCAGCCTGGGTATTGTCAAGATCGGCTCCCCCTTTGAACCCTGAACTGTTTGAAGTGATGGACAGGCGATACCCCAGCAGGGGGATAAAAAGGGACAGGTTCGCTAAGGCAAGACACACACGACACCCGAGGTAACGAAATCCTGGAAGCGGTGCGCCTCTCACAAGTCGGTGGGAAGCTTTTGGACGGCTGATCGCGGGATCAAGCCATAAACGCACAGGGTGGAAAGGCACGATCGGCGGGAACCTGGTGTGTGTCCACCCTTGCCTGGGTGCCAGGTTCAGCGCAGGGAAATGATCGTATCTGGAAACGGAGGGGTCATGGTCGGTGACCTCAGATGACATCACAAAGGACTCGCCCGACAGCTGACTGCGAAGGTGTGTGTGTGGAAGCTGTGTTGAATATTCATTCGTTTTGCTCTCTCTCCTCCCCCCCCCAACTGTCCATCGCCATGGCAACAATTATTGCGAACTGAACTAAATTGAATTGGACTTTGTGTCACTTTGAAACTGGTCATTTACCCCTAGACAACAATAGAGCTTGATTAATCTTGTTATCTTAATTCTGTGTACATGTGTGTTTATCATTGCTGAACTGTTGCATTTATTATCCTTTTTGATTAGAGTACTGTGTTGCTTGTTTCTTTAATAAAACTTTCTTAGTTCTAGTAATCCAGACTCCAACTGAGTGATCCATTTCTGCTGGTTTGGCAACCCAGTTACAGGGTACGTAACATATACATTTAACAAGGTGCTTTATTAATGCAACAGAGTTAGTCAGTTTTTCAATGTTCGTCGTCAGCAAGGTCATACTGTCTGTGAACTCCCTGTCGGTTGCCTCCATACACTCCAGTATTTGTTTTTTTTCAGTTTTAAGTCCTCCTGCGCGAGAGCCAAGAGCAATTCCTTTTAAGTTTTTCTACTCTGTAACTGGACAAACATGCACCGAGTATACCGTCAACACACATCAAAGTTGCTGGTGAACGCAGCAGGCCAGGCAGCATCTCTAGGAAGAGGTACAGTCGACGTTTCAGGCCGAGACCCTTCGTCAGCAGGGTCTGATGAAGGGTCTCGGCCCAAAACGTCGACTGTACCTCTTCCTAGGGATGCTGCCTGGCCTGCTGCGTTCACCAGCAACTTTAATGTGTGTTGCTTGAACTTCCAGCATCTGCAGAATTCCTCATGTTTACCAAGTATACTGTTTCCTCTTCGCTTGTCTTCTGTGTGTCCTACGCATGCCCAGTAGGAGGAGATTCGCCCAAATATCCGTCTAATGTGGACAGAGATATTTTGAAAAACACTTTGTGTGGACGCCTATCGTTTTTACTCGAAACCGGCGTTTTCAAAATTATCCGGTGTAGTGTGGACGTAGCCTCAGCCCTCTGTGCTCATGCTGACCATCATACCAGCATGAGAGGTGAGGACTAGTTTTAGTCTCACCTAGTAATGGAAACAAATTTTCTCTCTCTATCCTAGCTATGCCTTTCATAATTTTATATGTTTCTATAAAATATCTTCCTCATTCTTTAGAATTCCAGCAAGTATAGTCCTGGGCAATTCAATCTCTCGTCATATGCCCCGGAATCAGCTTCATCTCTGGAATCAACCAGATGAATCTCCTCTGTACCACTTCCAAAGCCAGTATGTTTTTCCCCTCAAGTAAGGAGACCAGAACATCATGCAGATGATGAGCACTTCAATCACCAAGGCATAGAAGGATCTTTATGGAATAGGTCCTGCCATTGAGATTAGTATTGCTACATCAGGTGGTCGGCATGGGTATCGTGAGCTGTAGGGCCTATTTCTCTATGATTCTAAGATTAGAACATAGAACACAGAACATTACAGTAAACTACAGGCCCTTTGGCCCATGATATTGTGCCAGCCTTTTAACCTACTATCTAACCCTTCCATTTTACTTTCATCCATGTGCCTATCTAAGAGTCTCTTAAATGTCCCTAATGCAACTGCCTCTACCACCATGCCTGGCAGGATGTTCCACACACTCACTACTCTCTGTGTAAAAAATCTACCTCTGATATCTCCCTTATACTTTTCTGCAACACTTTTCTTTCTTTCTTTTTAAATCTTTTTATTGAATAAGTATACAAAAAGGTAAGCCATATAGGCACTAATACACTGTTAGAATATAATAAAATTACAGGAGATATTAATACAAAAAAAAGATACAAACAATGTAACTTAAACATAACATACTAAGGTAACATAATAGTATACTAATTTTATATATATATATCAATAGAGAAAAGGAAAAAAAAAACCCAAAAAAAACCCACCGTGCAACTAACTAAAAGCAAAGCAATGGGCTAACTTGGAACCAAGCAGAGTTAAAAAAACTTAAAATCACGTCCTCAATCCCGACCTCCATTAAAAACAGTAAAAAAAAAACAAGAAGGGTATATAAATATGGAGCAAAAAAAAAGAGGAGAAAAAAAATTACATTAAATGAAAATATTGAATAAAAGATCTCCAGGTCTGTTCAAATTTAAGTGAGGAATCATAAAGATTGCTTCTAATTTTCTCCAAATTCAAGCATAATATCGTCTGAGAAAACCAAAAAAAGGTAGTTGGAGCATTAAGCTCTTTCCAATGTTGTAAGATACATCTTTTCGCCATTAAAGTAAGAAATGCAATCATTCTACGGGCTGAAGGAGAAAGATTACTGGAAATTTTAGGTAGTCCAAAGATAGCAGTAATAGGGTGAGGAGAGATATCTATATTCAATACCTTGGAGATAATATTAAAAATGTCTCTCCAAAAAGTTTCCAGAGTAGGACAAGACCAAAACATATGAGTTAAAGAGGCTATCTGCCCTGGACATCTATCACAAAAAGGATTAATATGAGAATAAAAGCGAGCTAATTTATCTTTGGACATATGTGCTCTATGAACAACTTTAAATTGAATTAGGGAATGTTTAGCACAGATAGAGGAAGTATTGACTAATTGTAAAATCTGCCCCCAGTCATCCACGGAAATGATAGACCCCAATTCCTATTCCCAATCTACCCTAATCTTATCAAATGGAGCTTTCCTAAGTTTCATAATAATATTATAAATCATAGCCGATGCACCCTTCTGACATGGATTAAGGTTAATTATAGTATCTAAAATGTATGTAGGAGGAAGCATAGGAAAAGAAGAAAGTATAGTACTTAGGAAATTTCTAACTTGTAGATATCTAAAAAAAATGTATTCTTGATAAATTATATTTATTAGATAATTGTTCAAAAGACATAAGGGAACCATCTAAAAATAAATCCAAAAACCGTGAAATACCCTTAGTCTTCCAAATTTGAAAAGCACGATCCGTAAAAGAGGGAGGAAAAAATATATTACCTAAAATAGGAATCGCTCGCCCAAATTGGTTAAGATCAAAAAATTTTCTGAATTGAAACCAAATACGTAAGGTATATTTAACTATTGGGTTAGATACCTGTTTGAGGCGTTTCAAATCAAAAGGAAGAGAGGAACCTAAAATAGAGCCAAGTGTATAGCCCTGAACAGATTGTAATTCCAATGCTACCCATTTAGGAATAGATAGTATATCCTGGTCAAGTAACCAAAATTTCATATGTTGAATACTAATTGCCCAATAATAGAATCTAAAGTTAGGTAATGCTAAACCTCCATCTCTCTTAGCTTTCTGTAAATGTATTTTACCCAGCCTCGGGTTTTTATTTTGCCAAATAAATGAAGAAATATTTGAGTCAACTTTATCAAAAAAAGATTTTGGGACAAAGATTGGTAATGCCTGAAATATATATAGAAATTTTGGCAAAAAAACATCTTAACTGCATTAATACGACCAATCAAAGTTAAATATAAAGGAGACCATTTAGATGAAAGTTGAATAATATGGTCAATTAAGGGTAAAAAGTTAATCTTAAATTAATCTTTGTATTTACAAGTAATTTTAATCCCAAGATATGAAAAATAATTATTAATCAATTTAAATGGAAAGTTATGATATAAGGGAAGCAACACTTTAAACTTATTGCCATCACATTAACCATTCCCGCTGTGAGAAAAAGCCTCTGGCTGTCCACTCAATCTATGCCTCTCATCATTTTGTACACTTTAGTGTCTGGTCACTTTATTGTTCATTCTGTTATTGTTTTTCTTTTGTCCTACCTTAGCCCACTGAAATGCAAAAATCATTGATATGGATGGTATGTAAAAACAGTTTTTCACTGCACCACAGTACATGTGACTATAGTAAAGCAATTTACCAATATGTATGGTGCCTAAGTGCAGAGACAAGTGGGTGTACATCATGTCATTAACCCTCTTATTAGAATTTGGAGCTAATCCTTGCTTTTACTTACCTCAGCCATAGTGACATCCCTTGTCAAGATATAACCATCATGTTCCTTCTTCATTAACGTCTCCTTAACCAGAGAGTGATCCTTCAACTGAACCCAGCCAAACAAAGGGAAAAAAAAAAGATTAGGGAATTGCTGTCAACATTTCCCTGATAGAAACATAGTTTCACACAGTACAGAAATGGGCCCTTTCAGCCTATCTTGTCTGTGCCTACCCCTGTAATTCCCACTTCAAGTTCAAGTTCAATGTTACTGTCCATCAATAATATACGTCTATTGTATACCACTAAACAAAACAATGTTCCTCTGGACTAAGGTGCATATAACTCACATACAACACATCATGCAATATTACCACAAATAAATTAACAAATAATAAAGTGCATTTGTGTCACAAGTCAAAAAGTAAACAGTATAATGCTATTGGTGCTTCATACATGATGAGACCTTGGTGGTGGCAGGGAGTTCAGTGGTCTCACGGCCTTGGGGAAGAAGCTGTTTCCCATCCTAACAGTCCTTCTCCTAATGCTACAGTACCTCCTGCCTAATGGTAGGGGTCAAAGAGATTGTGGGACGAACGGAAGGGATCATTGACAAAGCATACATGGAGATAAGTATCTCTGATGGATGGAAGAGAGACCCTGATGATCCTCTCAGCAGTCCTTGCAACCCTTTGTGGGGTCTTATGGTCAGATGCCTTGCAATTCCTATACTGGACTGTGATGTAGCTGATCAGGAGACTCTCAATGGTTGTGTTCCTCTGTTGCTTGCCTCTTTACACCTATATCATACAGTCACATACAGTAATATATGGCAGCTCATTCCCGATAAGCAGTACTTCGATCACTCAAGTCGAGTATGATGCTCTCCAAAGGGGTTGTCTATTGTTGGGTCCTCAGTTAGCTGCAGAAGCCAATCTGATATCCACTCAAATGGAGAACTTCTGTGTGTGACTTTGTTTAACGTGTGACAGCTGATGCATGGGTCCTTGACAGATCAGGGTCAGGGTCTAGTGACATGGAATGCATCTGGGGACCTTTCCCTGCTGTAGCCTTCCTCCACCTTCACTGCTGTTGTGCTGTGTCATCATCCTCCTCCAGCATCGCCTCTTGAGGTCTTGGTTGGATTGCTCTTTGTCTGGAACTTCCCCCTTGACCTTACTGTCATGGGTGACCCTGTCAGGAGCTAAGCGCCAAATGACTAAACTCCAGATGCAATCGATCTCGGGATCCCAGGAACTCACAAACCTCTCCACCACAGCAAGGTGTCAATCCCCAGAGAAGTCCCGATAGCTACCACTATCTGTGTGAAAAACGTTTCTGTCAGGTCTCCTTTAAATTTCTCTTTCTCCATAAACCAGTGCCCTCCATTTCTTGTCTACTGCCATGGGAAAATAAACACACATTACTGATATCTATTTTGCTCATACCTCTACAAAGTCACTCCTCATTAGTGAGAATTAACCCTGGCCATAAGACCATAAGACAGAGGAACAGAAATAGGCAATTAGGCCCATCAAGTCTGCTCTGTCATGGCTAATTTATTATCCCTTTCAAACCCATTCTCCTGCCTTCTCCCTGTAACCTTTGTTGTCCTTATAATCAAGAACCTATCAACCTCCACTTTAAATATACCCAAGGACTTGGCCTCCACAGCCATCTGTGGCAATGAATTGCACAGGTTCGCCACCCTTTGGCTAAAGAAATTCCTCTTCATCTCCGTTCTAAAGGAATGTCCTTCTATCCTGAGGCATTGACCTCTGGTCCTAGACTCTACCACAATTGGGAACATCCTTTGCACTCTCTCTAGGCCTTTCAATATTTGGTAGGTTTCAGTGAAATCCCCCACCTCATTCTTCAAGCTCCAATAACTACAGGCTCAGAGCCATGAAATATTCCTCATTAGTTAACCCTTTTATTCCCAGGATAACTGTGGGAACCTCCTACAGAAATGCTCACAAACCCTTTCTTAGATATGAGGTCCCAAACTGGTCACAATATTCCAAATACAAGGTCAACCCTCAGCCTCCGACATTAGTGAGAATTAATCCAGGCCATCCAATGTCTCCTTATAAACACAGCCCTCCATTTCTGGTGAATAACATCTGCACACTCTCTATTGCTACCATCACCATCTTCATCCAGCCATGTGCATGCTATGGTCAGGACAGAGCATAAGTGCCTCTACTGACTCAGAAGGCTAAGGAAATGTTGCATGTCTTCATTGACCCTTACAGAAGCACAATATAAAGCATTATAGTAAGCATCTGGATGCCTCATGGCTTCGTATAGTAACTGCTGCTCTTAAAAATTAGCTTTATTTGTCACATGTGCATCGAAACATACAGTGAAATGCATCATTTGCGTTAATGATCAACACAGTCCAAGGATGTGCTGGGGACAGTCTACAAGTGTCAGCATTCTTCTGGTAGTATGCTCACATCTCGGAACTCGGAAGTTGGAGGCGGAGTTAAGATGGCGCTAAACGGCAACTCCTTCGCTTACATCTTCAGAAACAGCTCTAGTTCCATCTTTAATATCTTTATTTTTCCCTTTCAGGGTTCTTTTGGAGACCCTGACCTGGAGTTACACGCAGACTTCGGTTCTTTGCAGGAATGGGACCTGTTCTCGGGTTTCAGGACTGGCCGTTGTTGTTCAGCATGCCAAGGGTTCGGCCTGCGAGTCCAGCTTGAATTCGAAAGCCTAAAGTCTTGGGCTCTGGGGACAGGCGGATCGAGGGTCAGTGTCATGGCAGGAGACCTTTATGTCATCGGGGAGGTCGGAAAATCTTTCGCCGTGGGCCCGAAGACCCGAGGTCTTTGTAATCTTCAGGTACAGAACTCATAAAAAGCGACGAAACGGACTTTTAACATTATAAACCAGCAGGTTGTTATTATGTCTCCTGCTCGCTGTGAAATGGGGGACACCTCCCTCTCCCTTATTAGGGAGAGAGAGAACCTGTGGTTGTCGAATGCCAGATGAAATGCAATAGTCTTTGGGGTAACTGCAAGGTCTGTGTCTTTGCTATCACCTAGCTCACACTTGTGGTCGGTAGCGGGTGTGCTTTTGTTTGCTGGGGGGGAGGGGGGCCATTGCTTGCTGCTGCTTATGTGCGGGAGGGGGAGTTGGGGGGGACTTGGGGTTCTCACATTTAACTGTCGTTCATTCTTTGGGGCACTTCTCTGTTTTTGTGGATGTTTGCGAAGAAAAAGCATTTCAGGATGTATATTGTATACATTTCTCTGACATTAAATTAGACCTTTAAACCTTTGAACTTACAATCTCGTGAGAGGAAACCAGAGCACCAGATCTTCAAGTCCCAGCAACATCCTTGTAAAATTTCTCTGCATATGTTCAATCTTATTGATATCTTTCCTACAGGTCGGTGACACAGTAGTTCAAATTTGGTCTCACCAACGTCTTATACACATAGCATCCCAACTCCTGCATTCAATACTTTGAGTTATGAAGGCCAATATGGCAAACATTCTCTTTACAACCCTATCTACCTGTGATGCTACTTTCAAGGAATTATGGATTCCCAAATCCCTTTAATCTACTGCACTCCTCCATGCCCTACTGCTCACTGTGTAAGTCCTACCATGGTTTATCCTCACGAAATACCCCTTCTCGCACTTGTCTGCATTCCATCTTCGACTTTTCAGCCCATTTTCTGGTTGGTCCAGATCCAGCTGCAAACTTTTTTAGCCTTGCTCGCTGTCCTCTACACCCCCAAATTTGGTACCTTGACAAATTTGCTGATGAAAATCATTAATATAGATGATAAACAACAATGGACCCAGCACAGATCCCTGCAGCACATCACTAGTCACAGGGCCTCCAGTCAGAGGGACACTCGCTGTCTTCTCCCACAAAGCCAATGTTGGATCCAATATACTACCTCATCCTGAAGGCCAAGCAACTAGACCTTCTGGACTGGCCTCTCATGCAGGACCCTGTCAAAGGCCTTGCTAAAGTCAATTTAGGCAACATACATCACCTTTCCTTCATCAACTTTGCTGGTAGCCTCCTTGAAAAATTCTATAATTGTCCAGACGTGAACTACAATGCACAAAGCTATGTTGACTATACCCCTCAGGCCCTGTTTAACCAAGTACTTATATATCCAGTCCGTTAGAATACCTTCCAACAATTTAGCCACCACTGACATCATGCCTTATTTTTGGAAGCTTTTCTTGAACAACAAAAACAACATTAGCTATCCTCCAGTCCTTCAGCACCTCACCCATAGCTAAGGATGTTTCAATTACCTCTACTAGAGCCCCCGCAATTTCTGCACTAGCCTCCCACAAGGTCCAAGAGGGCACCTTGTCAGGTTCTGGGGACTTATCCACCCTAATTTGCCTCAAGACAGCAAGCACCTCCTCCTCTGTAATCCATATATGGTCCATGACCTCACTGCAGTTGTGCCTCACTTCTATAGATTCTATGTCCATCTCCCAATTCGTTTCGGGCCAGCACACACCTCCTCTGTAATTCTCATTTCTTAAACAGCAGAATATCGGCTATCCTCCAGTCCTCAGTCTCCTCACATCCTCTCCACCCTCTCAATACAGAAGATTTTCTTAAATTTGTTATTGTATTTGTTGTCAACCATCTTAAATTTAAGGCTCCAGTTTTGAACTCGCCTGCAAACAGAAACAATAAATGTTAAGGCATTAAATTACCTTTATGTATTCATGGTGGTGTAGCTCCAATGTTTCGAGTTTATTAGAGATGTGGGCTGAAAAATAAAGCTCGCTTTTAGAAGTTAATTATAATGTTCCTTAAAGCATATACAGTATGGTGTCACACTGAGACTGGAGTTCTGTACACAATATCCCAGGCAAATTAATCCATCAGAAGGGTGGGGTGTGTGTGTGTATGTGTGTGTGTGTGTGTGTGTGTGTGTGTGTGTGTGTGTGTGTGTGTGTGTGTGTGTAGGTGTGACATGAAATGAATTTCAAATGACCCATTAGCACACCCTGCTGTGCTTTGCCATCGACAGGTGTGGTGGGGGGGGGAAGAGTTTAAAAGATGTCTGGGGCAAGTTAAGGCTTTTCTCTTTGGACAGAAGGAAAATGAGAAACAATTTGATAGAGGTGTACAAGATTATAACAAGACTACATAGGTAGGAAAAGGAAGGAGGTCCTGAAGAGAGAATATAAGGAGTTCCATAGAAAGCTGAAAAGTAGGACCTCCAGGGTGGCAAGAATAGGATGAATTAGCAGATGAATGCATGGCTGAGGAATTGGTGCAGGGGGCAGGGTTTCAGATTTCTGGACCATTGGAATCTCTTCTAGGGAAGATGTAATCTGAACAAAATGTACAGGTTACACCTGAACCCGATGGGGAACAATATCCTTGTGAGCAGGTTTGATAGAACTGTTGGGGAGGGTTGAGACTAATTTTGCAGGGGGATGGGAACTGGAGTGATAGGGCTGAGGAAGGGGTAATTGGTATACAAATAGATGAAGTGTATAGTGAAACTGTGAGGAAGGACACATAGCTGACTAAGTAAGTTCAAGCGTAAAAGGGGGACAAAATCAAAAAGGGTGATGAATACAGGACTGAAGATGTTATATTTGAATGCACGCAGTATACGGAATAAGACAGATGATCTTGTAGCACAGTTAGAGATTGGCAGATATGACATTATGAGCATAACCGAGTTGTAGCTGAAAGAAGGTCATCGTTAGGAGCTTAACATCCAAAGGTACATGTTGTATTGAAAGGACAGTCAAATAGGCAGAGGAGGTGGGGGGCCATGTTGGTAAAAAATGAAATCAAATCCTTAGAAAAGGTGATATAGAAATGAAAGATGTAGAATCCTTGTGGGTAGAGTTAAGAAACTCCAAGGGTAAAAAGACCCTGATGAGAGTTACATACAGGCCCCCAAACAGTACCAGGATGTGGAGCACAAATTACAACAGGAGATGGAAAGGCATGTAAAAAGGGCAATGTTACAATAGTCATGGGGGATTTCAATATACAGATAGATTGGGAAAATCAGATTGGTGCTGTATCCCAAAAGAGGAAATTTTTAGAATGCCTACAAGATGGTTCTTTTAAAACGCTCTTTAAACATTCTTGCAAAAACGCCATCCCCTTCTCGCAATTCCTCCGTCTCCGCCGCATCTGCTCTCAGGATGAGGCTTTTCATTCTAGGACGAGGGAGATGTCTTCCTTTTTTAAAGAAAGGGGCTTCCCTTCCTCCACTATCAACTCTGCTCTTAAACGTATCTCCCCCATTTCACGTACATCTGCTCTCACTCCATCCTCCCACCACTCCACTAGGAATAGGGTTCCCCTGGTCCTCACCTACCACCCCACCAGCCTCCGGGTCCAACATATTATTCACCGTAACTTCCGCCACCTCCAACGGGATCCCACCACTAAGCACATCTTTCCCTCCCCCCCTCTCTCTGCATTCCGCAGGGATCGCTCCCTACACAACTCCCTTGTCCATTCGTCCCCCCCATCCCTCCCCACTGATCTCCCTCCTGGCACTTATCCGGGTAAGCGGAACAAGTGCTACACATGCCCTTACACTTCCTCCCTTACCACCATTCAGGGCCCCAAACAGTCCTTCCAGGTGAGGCATCACTTCACCTGTGAGTCGACTGGGGTGATATACTGCGTCCGGTGCTCCCGATGTGGCCTTTTATATATTGGTGAGACCCGACGCAGACTGGGAGACCGCTTTGCTGAACATCTACGCTCTGTCCGCCAGAGAAAGCAGGATCTCCCAGTGGCCACACATTTTAATTCCACATCCCATTCCCATTCTGACATGTCTGTCCACGGCCTCCTCTACTGTGGAGATGAAGCCACACTCAGGTTGGAGGAACAACACCTTATATTCCGTCTGGGTAGCCTCCAACCTGATGGCATGAACATCGACTTCTCTAACTTCCGCTAAGGCCCCACCTCCCCCTCGTACCCCATCTGTTACTCATTTTTATGCACACATTCTTTCTCTCACTCTCCTTTTTCTCCCTCTGTCCCTCTGAATATACCTCTTGCCCATTCTCTGGGTCCCCCCCCCCCGTCTTTCTTCCTGGACCTCCTGTCGCATGATCCTCTCGTATCCCCTTTGTCAATCACCTGTCCAGCTGTTGGCTCTATCCCTCCCCCTCCTGTCTTCTCCTATCATTTTGAATCTCCCCCTCCCCCTCCAACTTTCAGATCCCTTACTCACTCTTCCTTCAGTTAGTCCTGACGAAGGGTCTCGGCCTGAAACGTCGACTGCACCTCTTTCTATAGATGCTGCTTGGCCTGCTGCGTTCACCAGCAACTTTGATGTATGTTGCCTGGTTCTTTTAGAGCAGCTTGTGGTTGAGCCCTCTAGGGGAAAGGCAATTCAGGATTGGATGTTATGTAATAAACCAGATTTGAGTAGGAAGCTTAAGGTAAAGGAACCACTAGGAGGCAGTGATCATAATATGACAGAATTCACCCTGCAGTTTTAGAGGAAGCAGCTAAAGTCAGATTTATCAAAATTGCAGTGGAGTAAAGGGAATTACTGAGGCATGAGAGATAAGCAGGCCAATGTTGATTGGAAGGGGACATTAACAGGGGTGACAGCAGAACAGCAATGACTCGAGTTTCTGGAAAGCCATAGGAAAGATACATCTCAAAGATGAAATATTCTAAAGTGGGGATGACACAACCATGGCTGACAAAGGAAGTCAAAGACAGTCTAAAAGGAACAGAGAAAAAATTAGAGAATAATATAGAAAAAAATTAGTGGGAAGTTAGAGGATTGGGAAGCTTTTACGAAGCAACAGAAGGCAACTAAAAAGTTATAAGGAGAGAAACGATGAAATATGAAGGTAAGCCAATGATATAAAAGAGGATACCAAAAGATTTTTCAGATATATAAAGAGTAAAAGTGAGGTGAGAGTGGATATCGGACCACTGGAAAATGACCCAGGAGAGGTAGTAATGGGGGACAAAGAATTGGCAGACGAACTTAATAAGTGTAACCAGGTGACCGTCGAACCTTATTCATTATCGTTAAAAGTGTACTTAGGCATCCATCCGGGTAATGCTAGAATAGTTGTCTGTGCCTTTAAGTGGAGACGATGATGTCATTACGCACGCGCGGGATAGTGGGGAGACCATTTTTGTTTTTGGCACAAGAAGCTGGTGGGGCTTTGGGATTAAGTTCCTCCCAGAGGTACTGGGCATGGTGAGGAAAGACTTTCACAAGTGAAGGCATCAGCGCTAGAGAGCGTGGCTTGTGCAAAGTTCCTTACCAGCCAAGTAGAATTGCCACTACCATATTAGTTTTAGACAACAGACAATAGACAATAGGTGCAGGAGTAGGCCATTCAGCCCCTCAAGCCAGCACCGCCATTCACTGTGATCATGGCTGATCATCCACATCAGTACCCTTTTCCTGCTTTCTCCCCATATCCCTTCATTCCGCTATCTTTAAGAGCTCTATCTAACTCTTTCTTGAAAGAATTTTGTATTAGTTCTGTATTAGTTTTGTGCAGTTTGCTTTCTGTATTTTTATACTGCATACACACTTCGTTGATACACAAGGGTGTGGATTGAAAGTTAAACTGAGATTGTAACGGCAAGAACTGGTTGTAAATTCGTTCGTTTTGTTTCGAGACCCTCTTCCAGCACTGAAACATCTAAAACAGATAAAGGAATTAAAACCCGAAAATGTATTTGTTGTCCTGAGTGTGTACTTTTCCCCAGGCTACAAAATTTCAGGAGTGGGGTTAATTCCAAGCCAGTTTAGAGGGTCTCTGATCGTTGTATGCAGTATAATATACAATATCTAATATGGCAGTGATGAAGACCAGGACCACTGTTCCCAGGAGTGAGGAGGGAGTGCCTGTTATCACGTGGAGACTGCGGTAGAGCCTTGGGGAATGGGCTGGGACGTCAGCAACTGACGTCAGGACGCAGAATGAAGATGTGGATCCAGGAAACTGTGGGCTGTGAAGCCATCGCGTTTGCAGCCAAGGACGGCAGCAACTCCTTTTGCAGGTTTGTTGTGAAAACTTTAAAGACTTGAGCTTTTACTGTGTTACATTCAGAGGACACACTAGTTGAACTTGATTTGAATGATCAAATTAGGGAACTGCATAGTAGATATGATGAAGCCATGGCAACCATAGATAAATTAAGCAAAAGGTCCTATGTATATGTCCCAAGGGAAAGACACATTGTTCCATTTACGGGGGATGTTGAGAAAGATGGGAGGTCTGTTGATGACTTTATCAAAGAAGTACAACGTGCACTTCATAACAGAAATCAGTCTGACCAGGATCAGTATGACTTTGTTATGTCCTTGCTCAGGGGCGTAGCCTTACAGGAAGCACGTATGTGCAGTGATGCTGAGGAAGACCGGGCTGATGACTTATTCACCTATCTCAGGGAAGCTTTTAGAGACAAGCGTAGTGCACCCCAGCTGTTGCATAGCTTCTACAGTCACAAACAGCGTGAGGGTGAAGATATAAGAGAGTTTTCACATGCCCTAGCCCAAGCTCTTAACTTGCTACTGAAGCACTCCCCTGGTGCTGTGACCAATAAGAGGGTGGTGCTAAGAGATCAATTTATAGAGGGGATCAGGGATTCTTTCCTCAGAAGGGAGCTCCACAGATTCGTGTGGGACCACCTTGAGTCCTCAATGATAAAAGTGCGAGAGGAGGCTCGTCTACGGCTTGTAGAAGAGCCCCTGGGAAATACAAAGTCTGGAAAGTCGAAGTGTAGCAGTAGTCAGGCACAGTGCTCGATTCTTAAAGCTCAGGAATCTGAGTCGGTCACACTAGATAACGTCCTTGAAGTAGGCGCAGAGCAGGACAAAGCCCTTTGTGAATTGACTCAAGCAGTGAAAGATCTCACTGTACAAAGGGATTTCACATGTGCTACAAGCAGTAGACGTAATTTACAGCCTAGGTTCACAGAAGATGGACAACCAATATGTTTCAAGTGTCAGGTGGGAGGGCATTTGGCCAAAAATTGCCCACGGAAGCGGGGTGCAAGGGAAGTGGAGCCTGCATCCTCCGGCCCTCAAGAGGTTGGGAGTCTGGCAATTCAGCTGAACCTCATAGATACAGATAACGTACAGCTATCCCGTGACCAATTGCTGCAACATGCCATAGGAACATGTCCAGCTGTTGAGCTTGAAATATCAAGTGTTGCTGTCCATTGTCTGTTGGACACAGGTAGTCAAGTAGGCACCCTGACCGAGCAGTTCTTTCAAGAACACCTGAATGGAGAGGACAAGGATATGTTGTCCACTGCTAGCTGGCTTAGGCTAACAGCTGCAAACAGTCTTGATATTCCTTACCTCGGGTATCTAGAGCTAGAGGTTCAAGCAATAGGCATGAAGATACCAAATTGTGGCTTTCTAGTAGTCAGGGATCCTGTTAGCACCAAACCACCTATCCCATATATTGTAGGCATGAACATTATCAGCCAGTGTAGGCGACTTGTCTACGCAGAGTTTGACACAACCGTAGACGGGAAGCTGGATCCTGATTGGAGAGATGTTTTCCAGAAAGTGCAGATGCACACTACCGAAAAGAAAGCAGTGGTCCAAGTATTGGGAAAAGATACTGAGCACATACCTGCTGGATCTGTAGTCACCATTGAGGCTAGCAAGGCCACTGGCAATGCTGGTAGTGACTATAAAATGTTACTTGAGCCACCTAACACCCCTTTACCAGGAGGTATCATAGTCATTCCCACATTCATTGACTCTGGTAATCGTATAGTGCCAGTGCAGATTTTAAACCTCTCCCGAGAGGATGTATGGCTCGCACCTAGGACCCTGCTGGGTATCCTGTCAAAGGTGGAGTATGTGGATAGTGATCAACAACGTGCAATAAGATTTCAGTGGATCTCAGCTGGCATTGATCACGTGACAGTGGGTGTAAGGGAGGAGTGTAGTAATCACAAGTTAAAGTCAATTCTAGATGAGCTCGACATGGGGGCTAGTGAAGGACAACAAGCTCAGCTAAGAGCTTTACTGGTTAAGTGCCCGGGTAACTTTGCAGTTGAAGAGGAAGACCTTGGGTATACTGACAAGGTCAAGCATGAAGTTCAGTTAATTGATGACGAACCTGTTTCACACCATACCGTCACGTTCCGTTGAATCAGTACAATGAAGTGAAAGAGCACATTTCAAAGTTGTTGAAGAAGGGTGTGATTCAGGAGAGCAATAGTGCGTATGCCTCACCTGTGGTATTGGTCCAGAAGGCTGATGGTAGCATAAGATTGTGTGAAGATTATCGGAGACTGAACCTTAAGACCAGAAAGGACGCGTTCCTGCTCCCACGTATTGATGAGTTTTGATGCTCTGCGGGGAGCGAAATTTTTCTCGAGAATAGACCTCGCGAGTGGTTACCACCAAGTGGCGGTAGAAGAGCGTGATAGGCATAAGACTGCTTTATCGACCCCGATTGGACTGTATGAATATCTTCACATGCCATTTGGGGTCTGCAATGGACCGGCGACTTTCCAAAGGCTCATGCAGGCAACCATGAATGACTTAGTCTTCCAAATCATGCTTGTGTACTCGGATGATATTCTGGTGTATTCACGGACTTTCCAGGAACACTTGGAGAGGCTCGACACTGTGCTTAAGCACCTCCAGGAAACTGGTCTGAAGGTAAAATTGGAGAAGTAAACACAAAATAATCTGCAGATGCTGGGATCAAAGCAACACTCACAGCATGCTGGAGGAACTCAGCAGGTCAGGCAGCATCAGTGGAAACAATGAGTCGACGTTTTGGGCCGGAAACCCTTCGTCAGGACTGAAGAAATAAGGAGAGGGAAGCATTTGAAGAATGCTTGTAGTTTCAGTTGAAAAACCAGTAATTTGAAAGACAAAGGGGTGGGGGAGGGGAAGCAGGGACGTCATAGGCAGGAAAACAATGGGTAGTAGAAGGAGGCAGAACCATGAGGGAGGTGACAGGCAGCTGGGGGAGGAGGCAGAGTGAAATAGGGATAGAGGAAGGGAGGGGGATGGAATTACCGGAAGTTGGAGAATTCTATGTTCATACCAAGGGGCTGGAGACTACCTAGATTGTAATTCAACTTCCGGTAATTCCATCCCCTTCCCTTCCTCTATCCCTATTTCACTCTGCCCCCTCCCCCAGCTGCCTATCACCTCCCTCATAGTTCCGCCTCCTCCTTCTACCACCCATCGTTCTCCTGCCTATGACGTCCCTGCTTCCCCTCCCCCACACCCTTGTCTTTCAAATTACTGGTTTTTCAACTGAAACTACAAGCATTCTTCAAATGCTTCCCCCTCCTTATTTCTTCAGTCCTGACGAAGGGTTTCCGGCCCGAAACGTCAACTCATCGTTTCCACTGATGCTGCCTGACCTGCTGAGTTCCTTCAGCGTGCTGAGAAAATTGGAGAAGTGTCATTTTCTGCAGTCAGAGGTCAAGTTCTTAGGACACCAGATATCAGCTAAGGGGATAGGCACAGATCCTGAGAAGGTCTCAGCTGTTCAGCAGTGGCCAGTACCATCTACAATTAAGGACTTAAGATCGTTTCTTGGCTTTTGCGGTTATTATCGACGATTTGTTCAGGGATTCTCAAAGATTGCAGGTCCATTGCATGATGTAGTGAATTTTTGTACTAATGTAGGGAGTCCAAGTAAAACAAACCGGCTGTTAAAACAGTCTTGGACAGAAGAATATCAGACTGCCTTTGACTTGCTCAAAGAGAAGCTGACCAGTTCCCCCATCCTTGGCTTTGCCGATTTCTCCCAGCCCTTTATAGTGGAGACCGATGCCAGCAATCATGGGCTAGGAGCTGTGTTATACCAACAGCAGGGAGAGGCAAAGAGGGTTATTGCTTATGCAAGCCAGTGATTAAGGAATGCTGAAAAGAATGATAGCATCATGAAATTGGAGCTGCTTGCACTTAAGTGGGCTGTAGTAGAGAAGTTTCGTGGATGCTTGTTGGGTTCCAAATTCACGGTAATCACTGACAATAACCCCTTACCCCACTTGAAAACTGTCAAGTTGGGAGCAGTGGAGCAGAGATGGATCTCACAGCTGTCAGTGTTTGACTTCGATGTCCAATATTGTCCGGGTCGGAGCAATACTGTGGCTGATGGACTCTCTAGGCAGCCATTTGCAGGGGAGCCTGAGCCTGTCTCAGAGGATGTGGAGTTTGATGGGTCTGTGGTGATCTGTAGCTTGATCAATTGCGGCACTGCTCGTGACCCGGCACTGGTTACTGCTGGTCTTAACAGCTGTAGGGTTAAGCAAATTGGAGCCTGGGAAGCTGGTACAGGTCCACAATCCCTTATCCGAAATCCTTGGGGCCAGTTGCATTTCGGAATTCAGAATTTTTCAGATTTCAGACCCCCCCCTCCCGATACCAAAAAACACATATGCTTAAAGTCCCTTATTTAACCTGACTCAGTACGGTGGACTTTAGGACCCCTCGGCGCACCAAACCTACGCACATCCTCCCGTATACTTCAAATCATCTCTAGATTACTTATAATACCTAATAAAATGTAAATGCTATGTAAATAGTTGTTATACTGTATTGTTTAATGAATAATGACAAAAAAAATTATTTCCAACAAAAACATTCAATAACACATAAAAATATACAGCATCAAACGAACCAAATCAAACACATGGTAACTGACTTATTGGAATAAATGTAGAACGTCACTGTCACTGTCACTATAAAACTTCAGTAACTTGTCTTTCTGTTTATTTAAATCATATACAGTGGTAGTTCCGACACCATATTCTTCAGTAAGATGCTGCACAGACACACCACGATCAAGCTTCTGCAATAACTCCACTTTCTGCGTTATTGATAATGATAGATGCTTTCTTCTCTTTTCTCATTGTTACCCATAGGGGTATCTGCAGCTCTTTTTGACATTTTCACCGTGAAATTAAACACAAAGTCAACAGTGAACACAAAATATCAGCGAACAGCAAATGCACGTGTAACCAATACGAGCGCTGAGCCACAACTGACGTCCGGCGGCCTCTGGTAGTGCTGCCACTAGACACCCGAGTGACATCAGCTGTTGGCGAAAAAAATTTTGGTTTTCGGAGCTTTTTGGATTTCAGAATTTCAGATAAAGGAATGTGCACCTGTACTATGATGCAAGGGAACACTCCAACCCTCCCAGGTTATTCTAATAGGGACTTGCATACTTTTCAGCAGCAAGACCCTGTGTTAAGTGTCGTAGGAGACTTATGGGATCAGAAAAGAAAGCTGAGTGGCCAGGAGCGTAAAACTCTACCTAAACCTGTTTTGTCTCTGTTAAAGCACCGGGACAGTCTCAGGAAGCGTAAAGGGTTATTGTATAGGGTAGTTGGGGATGAGAAGCTTGGGGAGTGTTACCAGCTTCTGGTACCTGTCAGCTTGAGCAGCAAAGTGTTAGAGTATATACATGACTCTATGGGCCATCAAGGCATAGAACGTACTCTGCAGTTGTTGAGAAGCCAATGTTTTTGGGTGGGCATACACGAGGATGTGGCACGGTGGATCAAAAATTGTCCATGTTGTGTGCTAGCTAAGATGCCGCAGCCTAGGATCCGTCCCCCCATGAAGTCATCTCTGGCTTCTAGGCCGCTTGAAGTTGTAGCTGTAGATTTCACTGTGTTGGAGCCGGCAACTGATGGGTGTGAGAATGTCTTAGTGGTCACGGATGTTTTCACTAAATTCACCCAAGCGTTTCCGACTTGGGATCAAAATGCAGATACCACAGCAAAGGTGCTCTTGGGGGAATGGTTCATGAAGTACGGTATTCATTAGAGACTGCATTCTTACTTCAAAAGTGAGGTCATAGCTGAGCTTTGCAAACTATACGGGGTAAAGAAGAGCCGTACTACACCTCATCATCCTACTGGCAACGCGCAGTGTGAGTATTTCAACAGGACAATGCATAATTTGTTGTGTACGTTGCCTCCAGAAAAGAAGCACAGATGGCCAGAACATCTACTCGACTTGGTGTGTGCATATAATGCAACACCTCACGCAACCACTGGGTATTCACCTTACTATCTGTTGTTTGGGGTAGATCCCCCCTTGCCCACGGATGCTCTGCTGGGGCAAGAGCAGACTGTGAACTGGAAGCATGACTGGCTAGCTGTACACCAGAGCCGACTGACGGATGCGCATGCAAAAGCAAAAGAATACTCTGAACAGAAGGCAGCAGAACGCATTGCCTGGCAGGAGGTCAAAGTTTACTGTTCCAAAGTTGATGTTGATGTGCTGGTTTACCTGCGGAACAGACCATTAGGCTGTAATAAGATCCAGGATGCTTGGAACTCAGTGGTCTACAGGGTGGTAGAGGTACTGGGCAACACATACACTGTGGAACCTTGGGAGGGTGGGCCTAGCAAGAGGGTGAACAGGGTAGATATCAGGCCCTGTGAGAACCATCCCACTCCAGCTACCCGAAGGAGACTGCAGACTCCAGTAACAGGCCAGTTCACCCCTGGGGAATCAATCAGATTCTGAGGATTCAGAAATTGGTGTGATATTGGTAGAACATATGTCAGAACAGGGTGCACAGAATCTTGCCCCTAGCCTAGAGAGCATATCTTCCGAAAATATGACACCTTCTGGAACTGAGACTGGGGAGCCAATGACTGCTAATGAAGGGGCAGAGGTTGGTAGCCCTCCTGTGGCAGCACCCCGCAGGAGTAAATGAGTAAATGCTGGACAGCACCCTAACCCACATTGTGAACCAAGGTCAGTCCCTGATGAGGCCTCCATAAGTCGAGTAGCATTGTCTGAGATACTGGCTAGTCTCAGTTCAGTTCTCTTCAGAGAAGCAGTTAAGGAGGTTAAAAGTACCCTTGTAGTGAGCGAGTAATCGAGGACAATTACTTGAATGCAGGGAAGAATGTAACCGGGTGACTGTCGAATCTTATTCACTATCATTAAAAGTGTACTTAGGCATCCGTCCGGGTAATGCTAGAATAGTTGTCTGTGCCTTTAAGTGGAGATGGTGATATCATTACGCACGCTCAGGATAGTGGGGAGACCATTTTTGTTTTCTGCAGATGAAGCTGGTGGGGCTTTGGGATTAAGTTCCTCCCAGAGATACTGGGCACGGTGAGGAAAGATTTTCACGAGTGAATGCGTCGGCACTGGATAGCGTGGCTTGTGTAAAGTTCCTTACCAGCCAAGTAGACTTGCCACTACTGTATTAGTTATGTATTCGTTCTGTATTAGTATTGTATTAGTTCTGTATTAGTTTTATATTAGTTTTGTGTGGTTTGCTTTATGTATTTTTATACTGCATATGCAATTCATCGATACACAAGGGTGTGGATTGAAAGTTAAACCAAGATTGTAACGGCAGGAACTGGTTGTAAATTCATTCGTTTTGTTTTGAGACCCTCTTCCGGCACTGAAACATCTAAAACAAATAAAGGAATTAAAACCTGAAAAAGTATTTGTTATCCTGAGTGTGTACTTTTCCCCAGGCTACAAAATAAGTATTTTGTGTCATTCTTCACAGTAGAAGACACAAGCAGTATGTCATAACTCACAGGTGTCATGTGGACAGAAGTGAGTGTTGTTTCTATTACTAAAGAGAAGGTGTTTGGGAAGTTGAAAGGTCTGAAGGCAGACACCTGGGCCAGATGGACTACATCCCAGGGTTCTGAAAGAGGTAACTGAAGAGATTATGGAGGCATTAGTAATGGTCTTTCAAGAATCACAAGATTCTAGAATGGTTCTGGAGGACTGGAAAATTGCTAATGTCACTCCACTCTTTAAGAAGGGAGAGAGGAAGAAGAAAGGAAATTATAGGTCAGTTAGCCTGACTTCAGTGGTTGGCAAAATTCTGAGGTGAGGTTTCAGCGTACTTGAAGGCACATGATACAATAGGTCAAAGTCAACATGGTTTTCTAAAGGGGAAATCCTACCTGATAAATCTGCTGGAGTTTTTTGTGGAAATAACAAGCAGGATAATCAAAGGAGAATTGGTGGATGTTGTGTACTTGGATTTTCAGAAAGTCTTTGACAAAATAAGAGTCCATGATATTACAGGAAAGCATGGATAAAAGATTGGCTGACTAACAGGAGACAACCAATGAGAATAAAGGAAGCCTTTTCTGGTCGGCTGTTGGTGACTAGTGGTGTTTCACAGGGGTTGGAGTTGGGATTCCTTCTTTTTATGTTAAATCTTAATGATTTGCATGATGGAATTGACGGTTTTGTGTCCAAGTATGCGGATGATACAAAGATAGGTGAAGGGGCAGGTAGTGTTGAGGAAGCATGGAGCCTGCAGAAAGACTTAAGCGGATTGAGAGAACGGACAAAGAAGTGGCAGATGGAATATAATGTAGGAAAGTGTATCGTCATGCACTTTGGTAGAAGAATTAAAGGCGTATACTATTTTCTAAACTGGGAGAAAATTCAAAACTCAGAGATGCAAAAGGACTTGGAGGACCTCATGCAGGATTCCCTGGAGGGTTAACTTAGAAGCTGAGTTGGTGGTAAGGATGGAAAATGTGATATTAGTGTTCACTTGGAGAGGACTAGAATATAAGAGCAAAGATGTAATGCTAAGGCTTTATAAGGCAGTGGTCAGACCACACTTGGAGTATTGTGAACAGTTTTGGGCCTCTTATCTAAAAAAGATGTGCTAACATTGAAGAGCATCTAGAGGAGATTCACAAGAATGTTCCCAGGAATGGAAGGGTTAACATATAGAAGTGTTTGATGGCTCTGGGCTTGTTCATACTGGAGTTTAGAACAATGGAGGGGATCTCGTTGATTGAATATTAAAAG
Organism: Mobula hypostoma; assembly: GCF_963921235.1. NCBI lineage: Eukaryota > Metazoa > Chordata > Chondrichthyes > Myliobatiformes > Myliobatidae > Mobula > Mobula hypostoma. Next base: position 107,487,970 of record NC_086102.1, on the reverse strand, counting down.
GCGTAGATAGAGAGAATGTGGAAAGAATGTTTCCCGTAGTGGGGAAGTCTCAGACCAGAGAACACAGCCTCAGAATAGAGGGACTTCAATTTAGAACAGAAATGAGGAGGAATTTCTTTAGCCAGAGGGTGCTAAATCTGTGGAATTCATCGCCACAGATGGCTGTGGAAGCCACGTTATTGGGTATGTTTAAAGTAGATGTTGATAGGCTCTTATTAGTCAGGGAAGCGAGGGTTATGGGGAGATGGCAGGAGAATGGGATTGAGAGGGATAATAAATCAGCAATGACGGAATGGTGGATGAGACTCAATAGGCTGAATGGAGTAATTCTGCTCCCATGTCTTATGATCTTATGATATGAGGCAAAGATTAAGTGGATAGCAAAGATATTTTCCCAGGGTGGAAATGGCTAATACAAAGGGGCATAATTTTAAGGTGATTGAAAGAAAATATAGGAGGGATATCAGATGTAAGTTTATTTACACAGAGGGTGGTGGGTGTGTGGAACACCCTGTTAGGGGTGGTGTTAAAGGCAGATACATTAGGGGAATTTAACAGATTTAACAATTTAATGGGCACATGTGTACGGGGTCTTTCTTTTTTGTTAAATTTAAAATGGCTTCTTTTGTTATGTTATACTGGGGAATGCTGAGAAAGTCTCTAACTAGACAGTTGCTTGGGTTATTAGAGACAGCAGGGTGCTATTGACTAATGGGTGGTCATGTATCGTTTTGTTTTCGGATACAATGCTGTATCATATGACTGTGGACGGGATTTTTGGCGGGAAGTCGGAGGAGAGACGGGGAGGACGGCGGATGGGTTTTTGGCGGGGAGTCGGAGGAGAGACAAGGAGGACGGCAGACGGGTTTTTGGCAGGGAGTCGGAGGAGAGACGGGGAGGACGGCGGAGAGACGGGGAGGACGGAGGAGAGACGGGGAGTCGGAGGAGAGACGGGGAGGACGGTGGACGGGGTTTTTGGCGGGGAGTCGGAGAGACGAGGAGGACGGCAAACATGCGGGGGTTTTGGCGGGGAGTCGGAGGAGAGACGAGGAGGACGGCGGACGGGGTTTTGATGGGGAGTCGGAGGAGAGACGAGGAGTCGGAGGAGAGATGAGGAAGACGGTGGACGGGGTTTTTGGGGGGGAGTTGGAGGAGAGACGGAGAGGACGGTGGACGGGGTTTTGGCGGGGAGTCGGAGGAGAGACGAGGAGGACGGTGGACGGGGTTTTTGGCGGGGAGTCGGAGGAGAGACGGGGAGGATGGTGGACGGGGTTTTTGGTGGGGAGTCAGAGGAGAGACGGGGAGGACGGCGAACGGGTTTTTGGCGGGGAGTCGGAGGAGAGACGGGGAGGACGGTGGACGGGGTTTTTGGTGGGGAGTCGGAGGAGAGACGGGGAGGACAGCGAACGGGTTTTTGGCGGGGAGTCGGAGGAGAGACGAGGAGGACGGCAGACGGATTTTTGGCGGGGAGTCGGAGGAGAGACGGGGAGGACGGTGGACGGGGTTTTTGGCGGGGAGTCGGAGAGTCGAGGAGGACGGCAAATGTGCGGGGGTTTTGGCGGGGAGTCAGAGGAGAGATGAGGAGGACGGCGGACGGGGTTTTGGCGGGGAGTCGGAGGAGAGACGGGGAGGATGGTGGATGGGGTTTTTGGTGGGGAGTCGAAGGAGAGACGGGGAGTTGGAGGAGAGATGAGGAGGACGGCGGACGGGGTTTTTGACGGGGAGTCGGAGGAGAGACGGGGAGGACGGCGAACAGGTTTTTGGCGGGGAGTCGGAGGAGAGACGAGGAGGACGGCAGACGGATTTTTGGCGGGGAGTCGGAGGAGAGACGGGGAGGACGGTGGACGGGGTTTTTGGCGGGGAGTCGGAGAGTCGAGGAGGACGGCAAACGTGCGGGGGTTTTGGCGGGGAGTTGGAGGAGAGACGAGGAGGATGGCAGACGGGGTTTTGGCGGGGAGTCGGAGGAGAGACGAGGAGTCGGAGGAGAGATGAGGAGGACGGCGGACGGGGTTTTGGCGGGGAGTCGGAGGAGAGACGAGGAGTCGGAGGAGAGATAAGGAGGACGGTGGACGGGGTTTTTGGCGGGGAGTCGGAGAGTCGAGGAGGACGGCAAACGTGCGGGGGTTTTGGCGGGGAGTCAGAGGAGAGATGAGGAGGACGGCGGACGGGGTTTTGGCGGGGAGTCGGAGGAGAGACGGGGAGTATGGTGGACGGGGTTTTTGGTGGGGAGTCGGAGGAGAGACGGGGAGTTGGAGGAGAGATGAGGAGGACGGCGGACGGGGTTTTTGACGGGGAGTCGGAGGAGAGACGGGGAGGACGGCGAACAGGTTTTTGGCGGGGAGTCGGAGGAGAGACGGGGAGGACGGTGGACGGGGTTTTTGGCGGGGAGTCAGAGAGTCGAGGAGGACGGCAAACGTGCGGGGGTTTTGGCGGGGAGTTGGAGGAGAGATGAGGAGGACGGCGGACGGGGTTTTGGCGGGGAGTCGGAGGAGTGACGAGGAGTTGGAGGAGAGATGAGGAGGACGGTGGACGGGGTTTTTGGCGGGGAGTTGGAGGAGAGACGGGGAGCACGGTGGACGGGGTTTTGGTGGGGAGTCGGAGGAGAGACGAGGAGGACGGTGGATGGGGTTTTTGGCGGGGAGTCGGAGGAGAGACGGGGAGGATGGCGGACGGGTTTTTGGCGGGGAGTCGGAGGAGAGACGGGGAGGACCGCGGACGTGCGGAGAGGCTCAGGTCAATCACTCCGGGTGGTCCCAAGCCGTGAGTCGACAGGATTCGGGTGGTCGTCCGGAATCGATTGAGCTCCAACGGTTGCGCGCAAAGAACTTGGACTTTGATAAATGTTGACGCCTTTTTTTCCATTACTTCCCTTTCTGTATTGAATTTATATTAATGTCATAGAATTAGTAATATCAATAAAGTGTACTTGTTAAAATTTACTGGGTGTGCTGGCTGATGATTGATGTTTGGGATTGATTCGGGCGGCGACCGACGCTGTGGGGAGTGTTGAGGCAGGTGCTGGGCGGGATTTCCCCTAGACATGTACGAATGTTACAAGTGGGGGCTCGTCCGGAATTTGGACTTTTCGGGAAAATTGTACTAGTCGTCGCGTTAAGTGGTGTGAAGATGGATCGAGGTAAGATTGTAAGTTGGTGTGAATGGGAGGAGCTACCAATGAATCATGCGTGCATGCTAAGTGGGGTCGATTTTCGCATTCCGGCAGATGTACTAGTGCGAGGGTTGAGTCTGATTAAAGGTATCGGGCAGGTAGAACTTATAGCTAGAAGGTATGGGAAAGAACTGGAGTCCAGCTGGATGTTGGTGCGGATGAGTGCCGACGTCATGTCGTTGAAACTACCAGCGACAGTCCACGTCCGGGGGAGGCGGGGCCGTGGGGTCTCCACACCCTCCCGGAGGACAAAAGTGAGGAGGTGCCAGTAGCCAGGGTTGGAGGCGTGGAGTGGGAAGGCTTGGCCAGGCCCCGTCCCCCAGTTAGGGCTGAGACCTCCGAGTTAGCAGCTGCCATTACCTCCCTGGCGAGAAGGGTTGAGGGGCCCCGCCCGAAGCTGAGAATTTTCTCGGGAGCCAGGCCCACCCCGGAAAGCGAGGATAAATATGAGACCTGGATTGAGAAATCATCCCAGTTGTTAGAGGTGTGGCCAGTTTCAGATGAGGAGAAGAGACAGTGATTGGTGGAAAGCTTAAGGGGTGGGGCGGCCCGTGTGGTCCGCGATTTGAGAGCGGAACGCCCTTCGGCTTCCCTGTCGGAGTGTTTGGACGCTTTGGAGGAAGTGTTTGGACTGTCAGGAGATCCCTGGCAATATTTAGCGGAGTTTCAACAAATGGGGCAGAGGAGAGGGGAAAAGCTCTCAGAATACATTTTCTGGCTGGAAGGGAAGCTTACGGGGCTGCAGTGCCGAGGGGTAGTGAAGGTGGACGAAGTGGCGAAGTTGAGGATGAGCCAGATATGTAGAGGTTCCCAGGAGGATGACAGGGTGGCTTGGAGTATCTGGCAGTCATATAAGAGGAGTCCCCCTCCATCATTCGGGCAGCTGATTAGAGAGGTACGGGCGGAGGAGAGTGCTTCGGGCCGACCAGGGGGCTCGGACCCTCAGGGACGGTCTTCAGTGGTTCAGCAGGTGGCAGCCGGAGGTGTGCTACAGCTGTGGGGAAGCGGGTCACTTGCGGAGGGATTGTGAGAGACGAGATGCTCCGAGCGGGGAGGGCCCCCGAGCCACTAAGAAGGGAGAGGTGTCAGGAAACTTAGGAGAGGCTCAGTGAGGGAACGGACTGGGGTCTCTGGAGGAACACATTCCCAGAAAACAGCTATGGAACCCCAGAAAGTACAAGCCCAAATTCTGGATGGACTGGTGGGACCCCGTTCCAGCATGTCCCTACGGATAGAGAGAATCTTTGCGAAAGCCATCCTTGACACCGGATCGCAGGTTACCTTACTGTACCGGTCGTTCTACAACAAATATCTGAAGCATTTGCCAGTAACTCCGTTTAATGCACTGAAGATTTGGGGCATAAGTGATGGTGATTACCCGTACGATGGGTACTTGTCAGTGAGATTGGAATTTTCGGAGGGAGATGTGGGAGTGTCGGAAGCCTTTCAGACACTGGTGTTGGTCTGTCCGGACCCGGTGGAAACCGGTGGCGCTGCCCTGCTGGTGGGGACTAACTCCCCTCTGGTGCGACGGCTCTTGGGAGCCTGTAAGAAGAAGGCGGGGGAGAACTTTCTGGAGACCCTCTCGGTACACTCAGTGTTCCGAGCGGTGTACGAAGGAGTGGGTGACCCCCAGGGGCTGGATCCTGAGTGCAAACGAGGGACGGTGTGGTGCACTCAGGTGAGGCCTAAGGTGATACGGCCAGGGGAGGCGGCATTAGTGATGGGGACCCCCAGATTCCCCGGAGTACCGGCGGGCGAGGCCCTGCTAGTAGACGCCCCAGATGACCTGGAAGGGGAGTCCCGGTTCCCGGCTGGGGTGCTGGTGAGACCTGAATTGCAGAGGCCCTCAGCTGTACAGGCACAGAGGATGGGGGTGATGGTAAGGAACATAATGGAGAGGGAGATCACCTTTAAGTGCGGGATGCCCCTCGCGCACTTGTTCCTGGTGACAGTGACATCCAGCGCCCCTGTGAAGCCCACTGGAGGAAAACTATTGGAGAACGGGGGGGGGGGGGGCAGCTGACCGAGGAGGCCTTTAATTTTGAAGACTCCCCTGTACCGCCGGAGTATAAGAGCAGGCTGGTGGAGAAGATGCTGAAGTTAGGGGATGTCTTTTCTCAGGACGAGTTTGATGTAGGGTGTTCCAAGAGCACTCGGCACACCATTCGGGTAACAAATGACACCCCATTTAGAGAAAGGTCGTGGCGGTTGGCCCCAGCAGATGTGGAAGATGTGCGGCAGTTGAAGGATGCAGGGATTATCGCGGAGTCCCGAAGCCACTATGTGTTCCCCATAGTGGTGGCAAGGAAGAAAAATGGGAAGGTACGCATGTGAGTGGACTACAGGACCCCGAAGCTGCGCACTGTTCCCGACCAATATACGGTCCCGAGGGTGGAAGATGCATTGGCCTGTTTAAGTGGGGCGTAGTGGTTTAGCGTATTGGATTTGCAGAGTGGGTATTACCAGATTCCGATGAGTGAGACTGATAAAGAGAAGATGGCCTTTATCTGCCCCCTGGGATTTTTCCAGTTCGAACGAATGCTCCAAGGCATCTCGGGGGCCCCAGCCACCTTCCAGAGGCTCATGGAGCGGACAGTGGGGGACATGAACCTGCTGGAGGTATTGGTGTACCTGGACGACCTGATAGTGTTTGGATCTACGTTGGAGGAACATGAGAAGCGGCTGCTGAAGGTGCTGAGTCGGCTGAAGGAGGAAGGGTTAAAACTTTCCCTGGATAAATGTCAGTTCTGTAAGACGTCGGTCAGTTATGTCGGGCACATAATCTCGCGAAATGGAGTGGCCACTGATCCGGGTAAGATAGCTGCTGTAACCACCTGGCCGAGACCCCAGAAGGTGAGTGCCTTACACTCGTTTTTGGGGTTTTGCGGATATTACCAGCAATTCGTGAAAGGATATGCGAAAATGAGTCATCCATTGAACCAGCTGTTGTGTGGTTATCTACCTGAGGGGAAGAAAAGGAAGGGAGACTGAGGGCCGGAGGTAGGAGGATACTTGAACCCGAGGGAGCCTTTTGGATCGAGGTGGGATGCTCAATGTGAGGAGACGTTCCAATCTCTAAAAAGGACACTGACTCAGGCCCCAGTGTTGGCTTTTGCTGATCCCCGGAAGCCGTATGTTCTACACACTGATGCCAGTCACGAGGGTCTGGGGGCTGTTCTGTACCAGGAACAGGGCAGTGGATTGAGGCCGGCGGCGTTTGTCAGCCGGAGCTTGTTGCCATCTGAGAGAAACTATCCCACTCACAAGCTGGAGTTCTTGGCATTGAAGTGGGCGGTGGTGGACAAGTTGAGCGACTACCTATACGGGGCCCAGTTTGAGGCGAGAACTGACAACAACCCCCTAACTTATATCCTGACCTCGGCAAAGCTGGACGCTACTGGGCACCGGTGGTCAGCAGCTTTGTCTGCCTATGAGTTCAGCCTGAAGTACCGCCCGGGGAGTCGGAACATCGATGCAGATGCCCTGTCTCGTCGGGCACGGCTGAGGAGTGGAAGAGTGTCCCTGCCCCGGGAGTAAAGGCCATGTGTTAAATTGGGAGCAACGGGGAAGTAGGAACACAGATGGGAACGGATCGGGCAGTAGATCAATTGGGGGTTAATGATGACGCGCTAATCCACTGTTTACTGTAATTTGACTGCTCTGAGGAACAGGCAACTGCCGGAGTTGAGCCCCCAGGAAGCGGAGGCGGCTCAGCGTAATGACCCGAGCATTGGCACTATCTGGTACGCGGATAGACAGGGGGATATGGCCCAAGTGGAGAAAGCGAAGCACGCCTCTGTGCCCCTACTACTGAAAGAGTGGCCTCAGTTGAAGCTGAGGAACCAAGTCTTGTACCGGGTCACGTCGCCCCCGGACCACCCCCGGCGCTGGCAGCTGGTCATGCCTGAAAAGTATCAGAAGACTGTGCTCCAGGCACTACATGATGATTCCGGGCACTTAGGGGTAGAGAAGACCTATGGATTAGTCAAGGACCGGTTTTACCGGCCCCGGATGAGGGGAGAGGTGGAAGAATACTGTAAGACCTGTAGTCGTTGCAACAGGAGGAAGACCTTGCCTGCGCAGGCGGCGCCATTATCCCATTTGCAGAGTGTGGGACCCATGGACCTGGTGTGTATGGATTTCCTGTCTATTGAGCCAGACACCAGCAACACCGCGAATGTCTTGGTCCTCACGGATCACTACACTAGATATGCGCAGGCTTTTCCTACTAAGGACCAGAAAGCGACTACAGTGGCGAAGGTGTTATGGGAGAAGTACTTTGTTCATTATGGCCTTCCCCGGTGGATCCACAGTGATCAGGGACGGGACTTCGAGAGCAGGCTTATCCATGAATTACTGGATATGCTTGGGGGTTGAGAAATCCAGAACGATCCCAGATCACCCACAGGGTGATCCCCTGCCCGAGAGGTTTAACCGGACCCTGCTGGACATGCTCGGCACTTTGGAGATTGGACAGAAGAGTAAGTGGAATCAGCACATCGCCCATTTGGTTCACTGTTACAATTGCATGCGCAGTCATGCTACGGGGTACTTGCCCTACTATCTGATGTTCGGACGGGAAGCGAGGTTGCCCATTGATCTGTGTTTTGGGACTGAAGCGGGTGAAATACCTTTGAAGCCATGTCTGAAGTACGTGTCCGATATGAGGAGACAGTTGAAAAGGGCGTACGAGTTGGCTGAGGCGGCAGCCACCAAGCAGAACCAGCAGAATAAGAAGAAATATGATCAGAAAGTAAAGTTCGTCCAGCTATTGCCGGGAGACCGAGTCCTTATCCAGAATTTAGGACTACCTGGTAAGCACAAGTTGGCGGACCGTTGGGCAGCCACCCGCTATGCGGTGGAGAACCAGATGCCAAATCTCCCTTTTTACTGGGTGAGACCAGAGGATGGGAAATGGCCTGTCAAGGTACTCCATCGGAACCACCTGTTGCCTCTCGGTTGAGAGGTGCAGGTAGACCCAGAGCCCGAATGGCAGTTTACGCCTAGTACTAGGACTCTGCGAGAGCGCAAGGCAAGGGAAGAGCCCGCTGCGAAAGAGACGGGGCCAATCTCCACCCCAAAAAGGGATACGTCATTGGAAGATGATGATTCGGACCTGTGGCACCTGTTTCCGTTCGCTGATTCCCCGGAGCCGGGAGAAGAGACTCCTGGCCGTTCCATCACTGAGTTAGGGGAACCGAGGGAGGGTGTTGCAGAGCCGCCTGTATTACAGCCGGGGTTGGGGGAGGAGAGGGTGGAGCCAGAACCTGAGGCAGAGGGCTCACAGGTGCTGAGGGGTCCCAGTGAGGCGGAGGGTCTGACAGATAGGCCCAGGGGGTCACCTGGGGTGTCTCAATAGGGAGAGTCAGCAGAGGAAGTACAGAGGCCTCAGAGGAGTAGATATTCCCCGGAGAGACTGACTTATACAGTGCCGGGAGAGCAGGGTGTGATCTCTACTGCCCTGGAAAGTTATGTCACTGCTTTGTGCACCTGGGTTGGGTTTTGTGTTTTACAAGGAGCACTAGTGAACTCTGTTAACGTCATGAGGGCATAACTTTTATTGGTGGGGGGAGAGTGTATGGGGTCTTTCTTTTTTGTTTAATTTAAAATGGCTTCTTTGTTATGTTATACTGGGGAATGCTGAGAAAGTCTCTAACTAGACAGTTGCTTGGGTTATTAGAGATAGCAGGGTGCTATTAACCAATAGGTGGTCATGTATCGTTTTGTTTTCGGATACCATGTTGTATCATATGACTGTGGACGGGATTTTGGGGGAGGGAGTCGGAGGAGAGACGAGGAGGACGGCGGACGGGGTATTGGCGGGGAGTCAAAGGACAGATAAGGAGGATGGCGGACGGGGTTTTGGCGGGGAGTCGGAGGAGAGACGAGGAGGACGGCGGACGGGGTTTTGGCGGGAGTCGGAGGAGAGACGGGGAGGATGGCGGACGGGGTTTTGGCGGGAGTCGGAGGAGAGACGGGGAGGATGGCGGACGGGGTTTTGGCAGGGAGTCAGAGGAGAGACGGGGAGGACGGCGGACGTGCGGAAAGGCTCCGGTCGATCACTCCGGGTGGTCCCGAGCTGTGAGTCGACAGGATTCAGGTGGGTGTCTGGAATCGATTGAGCTCCAACGGTTGCGCGCAATTAAGTGTTGGCGCCTTTTTTTTTCATTACTTCCCTTTCTGTATCGAATTTATATTAATGTCATAGAATTAGTAATATCTATAAAGTGTACTTGTTAAAATTTACTGGGTGTGCTGGCTGATGATTGATGTTTGGGCTTGATTCAGGCAGCAACAGACCCTGTGGGGAGCGTTGAGGCGGGTGCTGGGTGGGATTTCCCCTAGACATATATGAGCCAATATAACGGAATCTTACACATGGATGATAGAAAAATGGAGGACTACACAGGAGGGAAGGTTTAGATTGCTCTTACAATAGGTGTAAAAGTCAGTCCAACGTTCTGGCCTGAAGGCCCTGTACTGTGCTGTTATGTTCTATATTCTATGTGCTATAATACTTTGAAGTTAGTAAAGTAATTGTTCCCAAGTTGGTGTGTCACTTTCATCCTTCAATTATACCCTTACCTTCTCTCCGTATGTCAAATGGCTTCAGTCTCCTGCTGTGCAAAGGGAAGCTATGCTCGTCAAAGATTTTTTTTTGCCTAGACAGACTGTGCATGATCTGCAAACCATCCCTGCCTGACCATATGACTATAACAGCATAAGAATAAGACATAGCAGCAGAATGAGGCCATTTAGCCCATTGAGTCCTGTTCACCATTCCATCATTCCATCACAGCTGATTTATTATCCCTCTCAACCCCATTCTTCTGCCTTTTCCCCGTAACCTTTGATGTCCTTACTAATCAAGAACCTATCAACCTCCGCTTTGAACATACCCAATGACTTGGCCTCCACAAACATCAGTGGCAATAAATTTCACAGATTTACCATCCTCTGGCTAAAGAAATTCCCCTCATCTCTGCTGTAAAGGGACGTTCTTCTATTCTGAAGCTTGCCCTGTGGTCCTGATTCCCCCATTCTCAGAAACATCATCTCCACGTCCACTGTATCTAGGCATTTCAATATTCGATAGGTTTCAATGAGATCCATCCTGATTCTTCTAAACTCCAGAGAGTACAGGCCCAGAGCCATTAATTGTTTCTCATACGTTAACCTTTCATTCCCAACATTATCAGACATGATGGACATTATCTTAACCCTTACCTTGCTGTATTTTCCACAAGATAGCCTATGCATGTCCACATCATGAACCGACGGATTGATTGCCCGGATGTGTTATTAGATCATCTCTTATTTGTAATGCTTACACAGCCCTGCTAAAGCCAGTGCCCACAGACATAAATTGTAACATCAGGGAGCAGGGTAACAAGGGTGACTTACCCGAGATGGACGTTCCACAGGGAATGTTGTCAATGGAGCCGTGACTGTTGGCAGTGACTCTCACACACTGCTCTCCCTTGTAGATTGTGGGATGAACAGAGACAGTAAATTCACCCAGCTCCTTTCCCGTGTCAGAAATAGTAACCAGAGAATCGGTGAAGTGTATCAGCGCCAGTTCTTCTGAAGCTGAAATAGACAATTTATCCTGTGAAAACTGATGAGATTGTTCATGGTATAAGTTCAGAGGACGGGAATGGGGCTGATAGCTCTGCTAGGAAATCTTGGTTTGGGAGTAGGATATGAATTTCCCCCCAGCACCTCGCATTAAGTTTCAGTCTTCAAGTAACAACCTTCACTATATAATGAACAGAACTAGCACCTTATATCTTTTGGAGGCTAATGAAATTTTGCATGTCCCCGCTGACCGTCACCAATTTTTATCAATGAACGACAGAAAGTATCCTATTTGGATTCATCAGTTTGGTATGGCAGCTGTTCTACCCAAGAGCACAAGAAACTGTAAAGAACTGTAGTCACAGCTCAGCACCGCACTGAAACCAGGTCCCCTCCATGGATTCTGTCTAGAATACTTGCTGCTTTGCTAAAGCAAGCATAATCAAAGACCCCACCCACCCTGGACATTCTCTATTCTCACCCCTCCCTCCCATTGGGCAGAAGATGCAAAAACATGAAAGCAACAAGCTTAAGGATAGCTTCTACCCTGCAGATACAAGGCTATTCAACAGTCCCCTAGTAAGATAAAATGAACTCCTAATCTCACAATCTACCTTGTCATCACCTTGCACCTTGTTTGCCTGCACTTCTCTGTAACTATAACAATTTTATTCTGCATTCTGGAATTGTTTCCTTTGTTTATCTCAATGCACTGTTGTAATGAAATGATCTGAATGCATGACAAGCAAAAGAAAGTATTTCACTGTACCTTGGTAATATGTGAAAATCTTTGGTCTTTTCAATAAGTTTAGGGACATAGTGGACAGCGAAGAAGGTTATCAAAACTTATAGTGGGATCTGGACCATTGGAAAAATGGCGGATGGGATTTAATGCACACAAGTGTGAAGTGTTGCACTTTGGGAGGACAAACCAAGGTGGGACTTGCACTGTGAGCAGTAGGGCACTGACGAGTATGGAAGATCAGAGAGATCTGGGGATACAGATCCATAATTCCTTGAGAGCAGTGATACAGGTAAAAAGGGTGATAAAGAGAGTTTTTGGCACTTCGGCTTTCATAAATCAAAGTATTTAGTACAGAAGATAGAATGTTATATTGAAATTGTATAAGATATTGCTGAGGCCTAATTTGGAGTATTGCGTGCAGTTCTGGTCACCTACCTACAAGAAATCTATTAATACAATCAATCAGTACAGAGGAAATTTACAGGCATGTTGCTAGGACTTGAGGACCTGGGAAAGGTTGAATAGGTTCGGTCTTCATTCCCCAGAGCATAGAAGAATGAGAGGAGACTTGATGGTGGTATGCAAAAATTATGAGGGGGTATAGTTAGGGAAATGCACACAGCTTTTTTCCACTAAGGTTGGGTGAGACTAGAACTGGAGGACTAACTACTTGCTGACTGTCCCCAGTACATCTTCAGACTGTGCTGGTCATTGAATCAAACAATGCGCTTCTCTGTATATTTTGATGCTTTGATGTGCATGTGATAAATAAAGCTAATCTTTAGAACTAATCTTTATAGTGTGATTGATAAAAAGGACTAGGAAATTAGAATGGGCAGCAGAGCTTTGGATGACCATAGAGTTATAGAACACTACAGCACAGAAACAGGCCCTTCAGCCACCTGGTCTATATTCTGCCTACTCCCATCCACTTGCACATGGAGCATAGCCGTCCATACCACTCCCATCCATGTACCTACACCATACTTCTTAAATGTAGCATTCATCCACCACTTCCACTGAGTATAGAATGGAAGGAAACACAGGAGGGTATAGCTGTGGTTGATGTTAGTGCTGACCCCAGCTATATAAGGACTTACTGATCGAAGCCAGGAAATTGATGGCTTCTAGATTGGCTGTCGGCAAAGGCAATGGTGGTGGTGATTCCTGCACGGGTTGTTGTTGGAGTGTCAGCTCTTTCTGCTGATCCAGTTTTACAAGCTGTTCTTTGGAAGTATCTATTTCTAGGCTTTTTGTCATTTCTGGGGATGTTCCACCTCTTAGGATTGTTTCCTCTCTTGGGGATATGGCATCTTCTGGAGATGTTGTCTCTGTGAAGGACTTTCTCTCTCTTAGTAACATTGGCTCTCCTGGAGACTTTGGGTTTCCTGGTGATGTTGGCTGTGTCCGGGATTCTTCCTCTCCTAAGATTGTTGCTTCTGTCAGAGATGTCTCTAGAGAGAAGGTTGCTTCATTTGGTGATCTTGCCTCTTGGGGGTGTGTCTCTTCTGAGGATAATTCCAGCTTCAGAGACTGTATCTCACTAAGCGATGATCCCTCTTTTGGGGACGCTCCTCCCTCTGGGTGCAATAGTGGTTCCTGATCTTCAGAGGTTGACATTCTTCAACGTGCTTCCCTATAAAAGAACAGAAATCTTCAGTAAAATTTCTCATTAGCATTGGTGCACCAAAGTTATTGCACCCCCAATTCTCAAACATAACTAAAGAAGAACTTGAATCAGCAGGAATCCCTTCAGCCCTTTTTGCTCATTCTACCATTCAATAAGACTGGTGAAGACTGAAATAATGAGACTCTTAACCTCACAGTCTATCTTGTTATAATCTTGTTATTGTTTGCTGACCCATTTGCCCAGGTTTGCCCGCACCCCTTGACCATCTGGCCCACATCCCGCTCCACATTTCCTATCCATGCACCTGCCCAAGTGTCTTTTAAATGTTGGTCTACATGTCTCAACCACTTCCTCTGGCAGTTAGTTCTTAATACCTACTACCCTCTATGTAAAGAAGTTTACCCTCAGGTCCCTATTCAATTTGTCCCTCTCATCTTAAACCTATGCCCCCTAGTAGGTTAGCGCGACACTATTCAGCTTGAGGCGCTGGGAGTTCAGAGTTCGATTCTGGTGATGTCTGTAAGGAGTTTGTACGCTCTTCCCGTGATCACGTAAGTGTCCTCCGGGTGCTCTGGTTTCCTCCCATAGTCCAAAGATGTAACAGTTAATATGTTAATTGGTCATTGTAAATTGTTGTGTGATTAGGCTAGAGTTAAAATGGTGGGTTGCTGAACAGCATTGTTTATTGGGCCAGAAAAAGCCTGTTCCACGCTACATCTCTGAATAAAAGCTTAATAAAATAGTTCTCGGTTCCCTTTCCCTGGGAAAATGACTGCTAAAAGTGGAGAGATTTAGTACTGCATAATGAGAAAGCATGAATTATTTATTTGGTTCTTTAAGGATTTTTTAACTTTCAGGATTAAAGAATGTTACAGAAAAATCTGAAATTGAGATTCTAAACATGGTAAAACCAAAATACAAGAGCATGGAGAGGGTGCAGGCGATTGGAAAATCATACTAAATATGAAATGAGTACTGCCCGGTATTCAAAGAATTTATATATTTTATCATTGCCTCCGTAAAGCAACCAACACAATCATAGACCCGACCCTCTCCAGATGTTATGTCTTCTCCCTTCTCCCATCAGGCAGAAGACAGAAAAAACTGAAAGCATGTACCACCAGCTCAAGGGTAGCTTATAACCTCACTATTATAATAATATTGAACAGTCCCCTGGTACAGAAAGATGGACTCCTGACATTATGATCTACCTCAGTATGGCCCTGACAACTTATTAGACCATAAGACCATAAGAGATAGAAGCAGAATTAGGCCATTGAGCCCATCGAGAATGCTCTGCCATTTTATCATGGCTGATCCATTTTCTCTCTCAACCCCATTCTCCCCATAACCTTTTGCGCCCTGACTATTTAAGAACCTATCAACCTCCACCTTACATACACTCAATGACCTGGACTGCAGAGCTGCCTGTGCCTTCCTTAGCACCAACTCAATCTGCAAGTTAACCTATTCTGTGCCTGCATTACACTTTCTCTGTGACTGTAACTATTTATTCTGCATTCTGTTATTGCTTCCCTTATACTGTACTGTACTACCTCAATGCATTGTTGTAATGATCCGTATCAATGGCACACAAGACATTGTTTGCACTGTACCTCAGTGCATGTGACAATAACTTACCAAAATTATTAATTTGTTAGTAATATGTCTTTCTCACGATCTCAGTATTTACTTATTCCTCCAATTGGACCACAACCTTCTCGAGGTTTGGAGACTTGCATGCCTCAATGACCCAGAGGGCTTTTTTGGCTGGAGTCAAGGCTTTATGCTCTAGCTCTTGGTAGGGTCTCCCATGCCAAACAGGTCGAGGGGTAGAGGCCAAACTAAGAGAGGTCCACCAGTCCTCCAGATTTGGGGATTTAGCTCAGTGTTAACAACTCTGACTGGTAAAATAAAACTATTATGGAAAGAGCAATGAAGAATCCTTCTACATCTGAGTGTCCATCTGGGACTGGCATGGCTGACAGTAATGAAAACCAAGAGGAAGCTACTGGCACAATGAAGGAAGCCCTGAACACTGCCAGACATGGAAGACCTTCATTGCTGCCCTGAACGTCAGCTGTGTTAAGGCTAGTAAGTAAGTTATTTATTATTACTTGCTGTTGTTTTTTTTTATTTGCAGGGTTTCTTTTTTGCATGGTGATTGTTTGCCAGTCTTTGTGTGTAGCTCTTCATTGATTCTGTTGTACTTCTTTGTACAAATGAATGCCTTCAAGAAAATGAATCTCAGGGTAATGGCAAGACACCCATATGCATACCGTACTTTGAAAATAAATTTATTTTGGACTTTAAACTTCATCTTGAAGAAAAAAAACAGAAAAGCTGTTCAACCATGGCTATCAAGTTAATGTTAGACCAAAGGAAAAGGCACATTATCAAAGAAAAACAGTGAGCCTGTGGATTGGGAAGAGAGAACAGAACAGCACAGGAACAGGAACAGGCCCTTTGGCCCTCTGTGCCAGCCATGATGCCAAATTAAACTAAACCTAAAATAATCTATCCCTTCACTCCCTGCATGTTCCTGTTCCTGGCTAATTGCTTATTACACACCAATAACATCTGCTTCCACCACCTCCCGCAGTTGTGGATTCCAGGCGTCTATATTTCTTTGTGTAAAAAACCATAACCTACACAACTCCTTTAAATATAGCACCTCTGTCAAGCCCACTTTAAATCTTAATTGTTGCACTCCTACTAAACTACAAACAATAACATGCAAGATCACAATGAGGTAGATTGCAAGATCATAATCTTAATGAATATTAAAATAGGCAAAAAGGATCGAATGGCTTCCTACTGCTTCTAGTTCTCCTGAAATTATTTCCCTTGATTATTTATTTACTTACTTACTTATTTACTGGGATACGATGAAGAACAGGCCCTTTGGCCTTTCAAGCCACATCCCCCAGCATTCCCCCAATTTAATCCTAGCCTAATCACACGACAATTTACAATGACCCATTAACCTACCAACTGAGGGCAACCCTCTCATTCCAGGAATTAGCTGAGTGAATTTCCTGATGCATAAGGTAAGAAATGACATTTTCTCTGGGTAAAGAATTTTTTGCATTCATTCTCTTAGCCTGTAGAAGAGTATAGCACTGGACAGGCAATTCAGCCCATATTGTTGTGCTGATCTGATACCAATTTATACTAAATATTCTCCTTTTAGAATTCCCTTACTAGGTCTGTCTCCAATGAGAGGACACAACTGTAACATCATCTCCTTAACCCTTCTATGTCTATTCTAGTAGCCGCTAGCTAGGTGTCCCAGTCGTTGGCACACAAGAATTTATTTTATATGTTAGGGATTATTCTGGAGTTATGAAATTATGTGAATATAGCAGATATTAATTCAAGTTTACTGTAAACTGCAAGCAGTAATCTGAAGTTAAAAGGACAGCTTGTACTAATAATCGTTGGTTCTGGACTTGGTAAAAATAGGACAGAGAGTTACACACTTTTGTAGGTCATCTCAAAACTTTTATATTCGACAATGTAGTTAATGCAGCAGTTAATGTGCACAGACATCACATCAATGGGACAATGACAAGATAATCTATGTAAATGAGGTTGGCTGAGAGATCAACATTGACTCAGATTTTGGCAGGCATTCCATGCCCTTCTTCAAAGAAGCATCTGGGATCTTTCATCTCCAGCCAAGGGGGGAGGTGGGCCTCAAACTGATATCCCATCCAAAAGGTGGCACCTCAAATAGTGTACCTCTCAGTCCTACACTGTCCTGAGGCACCAGGCTTCTAGACTGGGCCTAAACCCATAACATTCTGACACAGAGATTAAAGTGGTGCCAAATGATGTACAGCTAAAATTCTCTCTCTGTCTGTCTCTCTTCCCCTCTCTCAAAATATAAAGATTAACTTTATTTTTGGTGAATGTCACAAACAGGGTAGAGGGAGACTCCAGTGAAAGTATGTGTGTAAGGCCGGTTTTCTGTGCTCGGTGTCAGATGTGGGAGGTCCTGGAGACTCCCAGCCTCCCGGAAGGCCATATCTGCACCGAGTTCGTCGAGCTGCAGCTCCTTAGGAACCGCGTTAGGGAACTGGAGATGCAGCTCAATGACCTTTGTCTGGTCAGGGAGAGTGAGGAGGAGCTATAGGCAGGTATCACTCCGGTGCCTGGGGAAACATAAGTGGGTAACAGTCAGGAGAGGGAAGGGCAAGAGGCAGATGCCACAGAGTACCCCAGTGGCTGTCCCCCTTAACAATAAGTACTCCTGTTTGAGTACTGTTGGGGGAGATGGCCTACCTGGGGGAAGCAACAGTGGTCACCCCTCTGGCACAGAGTCTGGCCCTGTGGCTCCAAAGGGTAGGGAAAGGAAGAGGATGGTAGCAGTGCTAGGGGACTCTATAGCTAGGGGGTCAGACAGGCGATTCTGTGGATGCTGGAAAGAAACGTGGATAGTAGTTTGCCTCCCAGGTGCCAGGGTCTGGGATGTCTCTGATCATGTCCACGAAGTGGGAAAGAGAACAGCCAGAGGTCGTGGTACATATTGGTACCAATGACATAGGTAGGAAAAGGGAGGAGGGAGGAGAAGCGGCGCGACACAGCGTGCGTGGCTGTTCCGAATGAATATTGTATGTGTAACTAGGGGCCATGCACAATCTGGATTTGATGGAGACAGCTGTGAGAAGCAGGGAACAGCTGAAGTAACTTCTGAAATGCCTGCTTCGCTGCCGCTGCTACTGTGCGATCGAGAATCTCCGGAGACGAAGGCCCCAAATCCTCGGCTTTGCCTATTGCCTGTTACCAGGGCTGGGGTCGAAGCGCTCGGCAGAGATGGTGCTCGGTGCTCGGTGTCGGAGAGCTGGTTGGAGGCTTGAAGTTTTCGGACGGACTCGGAGTCGGACTGTGGTCGGATGCTTCCAGGATGCTGCATCGGCAAGTTGGCGGCGCTGGAGGTTTACCGTCTGCGTGAGATGATGGGACTTTCGAGAGACTTTCAGACTTTTACCATGCCCATGGTCTGTTCTTTATCAAATTATGGTATTGCTTTGCACTGTTGTAACTATATGTTATAATTATGTGGTTTTTGTTAGTTTTTAAGTCGGTTTGTCATGTGTTTCCGTAATATCATTCTGGAAAAACATTGTATCATTTCTTAATGCATGCATTACTAAATGACAATAAAAGAGGACTGCGTGTCCTCATAATCTAATCTAATCTAAAACAGACTACAAGGAGTTAGGAAGGGAGTTGAGAAGCAGGACATCAAAGGTAGTAATCTCGGGATTACTGCCTGTGCCACGTGACAGTGAGTATAGGAATAGAAAGAGGTGGAGGATAAATGCGTGGCTGAGGGATTGGAGCAGGGAGCAGGGGACAGGGGACAGGGATTCAGATTTCTGGATCATTGGGACCTCTTTTAGGGCAGGTGTGACCTGTACAAAAAGGACGGGTTGCACTTGAATCCCAGGGGGACCAATATCCTGGCGGGGAGGTTTGCTAAGGCTACTGGGGAGAGTTTAAACTAGAATTACTGGGGGATGGGAACCGAATTGAAGTTATGGAGGAAAGGGAGGTTGGCTCACAAATAGAGAAAGCCTGGAGACAGTGCGAAAGGGGGTATGGGCAGGTGATAAAGGACTCGCTCAGACCGATGGTTTGAGATGTGTCTAGTTTAATGCGAGGAGTATTATGAACAAAGCGGATGAGTTTAGAGCGTGGATCAGCATTTGGAGCTGTGATGTCGTGGCCATTACAGAGACTTGGATGGCTCAGGGGCAGGAATGGCTACTTCAAGTGCCAGTCTTTAGATGTTTCAGAAAGGACAGGGAGGGAGGCAAAAGTGGTGGGGGCATGGCACTGTTGATTAGGGATAGTGTCACAGCTGCAGAAAAGGAGGAAGTCATGGAGGGGTTGTCTACGGAGTCTCTGTGGGTGGAAGTCAGGAATAGGAAGGGGTCAATAACTCTACTGGGTGTTTTTTATAGACCACCCAATAGTAACAGGGACATCCAGGAGCAGATAGGGAGACAGATTCTGAAAAGTTGTAATAATAATAGGGTTGTTGTGGTGGGAGATTTTAATTTCCCAACTATTGATTGGCATCTCCCTAGAGTGAGGGGTTTAGATGGGGTGGAGTTAGTTAGGTGTGTTCAAGAAGGCGTCTTGACACAATATGTAGATGAGCCTACAAGAGGAGAGGCTGTACTTGATCTGGTATTGGGAAGTGAACCTGGTCAGGTGTCAGGAGATAGCAGGGGTACTTAATGAATACTTTGCTTCATTATTCATTACGGAAAATGATCTTGGTGATTGTAGGGATGACTTGCAGTGGACTGAAAAGTTTGAGCATGTAGATATTAAGGAAAAGGATATGCTGGAGCTTTTGGAAAGCATCAAGTTGGATAAGTCAGCAGGACCGGACAGGATGTACCCCAGGCTGCTGTGGGAAGCGAGGGTGGAGATTGCTGAGCCTCTGGTGATGATCTTTGCATCATCAATGAGAACAGGAGAGGTTCTAGAGGATTGGAGTGTTGCAGATATTGCTCCTTTATTCAAGAAAGGGAGTAGAGATAGCCTAGGAAATTATAGACCAGTGAGTCTTACTTCAGTGGTTGGTAAGTTCATGGAGAAGATCCCGAGAGGCAGGATTTAAGAACATTTGGAGAGGCATAATATGATTAGGAATAGTCATCATGCCTTTATCAAAGGCAGGTCGTGCCTTACGAGCCTGATTGAATTTTTTGAGGATGTGACTAAACACATTGATGAAAGTAGAGCAGTAGATGTAGTGTATATGGATTTCAGCAAGGCATTTGATAAGGTACCCCATGTAAGGTGTATTGAGAAAGTAAGGAGGCATGGGATCCATGGGGACATTGCTTTGTGGATCCAGAACTGGCTTGCCCACAGAAGGCAAAGAGTGGTTGTAGATGGCTCATATTCTGCATGGAGGTCGGTCACCAGTGGTGTGCCTCAGGGATCTGTTCTGGGACCCCTACTCTTCATGATGTTTATAAATGACCTGGATGAGGAGGAGGAGGGATGGATTAGTAAATATGCAGATGACACAAAGGTTGGGGGTGTTGTGGATAGTGTGGAGGGCTGTCAGAGGTTACAGGGGGACATTGATAGAATGAAAAACTGGGCTGAGAATTGGCAGATGGAGTTCAACCCATGTAAGTGTGAGGTGGTTCATTTTGGTAGGTCAAATATGATGGCAGAATATAGCATTAATGGTAAGACTATTGGCAGTGTGGAGGATCAGAGGTATCTCGGGGTCTGAGTCCATAAGACACTCAAAGCTGCTATGCAGGTTGACTCTGTGGTTAGGAAGGCATACTGTGCATTGGCCTTCATTAATCGTGGCATTGAGTTTAAGAGCCGAAAGGAAATGTTGCTGCTATATAGGCCCCTGGTCAGACCCCACTTGGAGTACTGTGCTCAATTCCGGTTGCCTCACTACAGGAAGGATGTGGAAACCATAGAAAGAGTGCAGAGGAGATTTACAAGGATGTTGCCTGGATTGGGGAGCATGCCTTATGAGAATAGGTTGAGTGTCTTGGCCTTTTCTCCTTGGAGCGACAGAGGATGAGGGGTGACCTGACAAAGGTGTATAAGATGATGAGAGGCATTGATCATGTGGATAATCAGAGGCTTTTTCCCAGGGCTGAAATGGCTAGCATGAGAGGGCACAGTTTTAAGATGCTTGGAAGTAGGTATAGAGAAGATGTCAGGGTTAAGTTTTTTACGCAGAGAGTGGTGAGTGTGTGGAATGGACTGCCAGCGGCGGCGGTGGAGGCAGAAATGATAGGGTCTTTTAAGAGACTCCTGGATGGATACATGAAGCTTAGAAAAATAGAGGGCTACGGGTAAGCCTAGGTAGTTCTCAGGTAAGGACATGTTTGTCACAGCCTTGTGGGCCGAAGGGCCTGTATTGTGCTGTAGGTTTCTCTATGATCCTCTCAGTGGTTGTTATTTGTCCTCTGTAGGAGCTTGTGATCCAATGCCTTGCAGCGTCCATACTACACAATAACAGGACACTCTTGATAGTGCTCCTGTAGAAAGTTGTTAGAATGGGGGTGGGGAGCCTTCCACACCTCAATCTCCTCAGAAACTATAGACGCTGCTGTGTCTTCTTGACTAGTGAGGAGGTGTTGTGGGTCCAAGTTAGATCATTCATTATGTGCACACCAAGGAACTTTGTGCTCTTCACTCTCTCCATGTTAGAGCCATTAATGTGCAATGGCGAGTGGTTGAACTGTGCCTTCCTGAAGTTCACAATCATCTCTTTTGTCCTGTCCATGTTGAGACTCAAGTTGTCCTCAGACATCTGACGCACTTCTCTATCTCCCCTCTGTATGCCAAATCATCATTATTGCCATTGTTATATCATCAGTGAACTTGATGATGCAGTTTGAGTCGTGAGTCAATGCAGTCATGAGTCAACAGTGTGCACAGCAACAGGCTGAGCACACAGCCCTGAGGGAGCACCAGTGCACAGCACGATGAGCTTGAGATAATGCTGCCAAAGATTGACTATGGTCTTTCCATCAAGAGGTCCACGATTCAGTTACAGAGAGGGGTGTTGAGTCTCAACAAGGACAGTTTACCCACCAGCTGCTGAGGGATGATCGTTAAACACCAAGATGAAGTTGATGAACAACATCTTGGTGTATGAGGCAGGATGGAATGGAGGGCTGAATCTATGGCATCGTCAGTGGACCAGTTTGAATGGTAGACAAACTGAAAAGGATCCAATGGTGGATCTAAGCTGGGATCTAATATGATCTATTATCAGCTTTTCTTAGCACCTTATGATTGTTGAGATCATTTAGGTCAGTTACTGTCGCTCTCTTGGGCACAGGAATGATGGTGGCTGTCTTGAAGTCTTCAGGGACAATGGTCTGTTGCAAAGAGATGTTAAAGATATCCACTAAGACCTCTGTTGGCATGGCAGAACAATCCCTCAGCACCTGACCAGATATGTTACATGGTCCCACAGGTTTGCATGGGAAGAAGAGCCATTCCTTCAAGCCAGATGCTTAAAGCAAACTAATCAATATCCAATTGATAACTTCAGTAATGTCTTTCAAGCAAGATGTGGTCAAGGTATTATTTACTCAATTAGATCCCCCGATACGAATACTACAAGGACAGCACTATAACGAATGAGCAGACTGTACCATTATCCCAGTAATTCATATAGTATGCAGACAGACTCTTCAGCCCAACTGATCCATGCTAACCAGAATTTTCATCTGAATTAGTCCAATTTACCCATGCTTGATCTACATCCCTCTAAAACTGCCCTATCCCGGTACATGTTCAAGTGTATTTTATATGTTGTTATTGTACTTGCCTCAACTACTTATCTGACAGTTAGCTCTAAATACACCACACCCTCTGTATGTAGAGGTTGTCCATCAGGTCTCTATTAATTCTTTCCCCTCTCACCTTAAACCATAGTCCTTTTGCTTTCGATTTGCTTTTCCCCAAAAAACACTATTGTATTCACCACAGCAACACCCACAAAATGCTGGAGGAAGGTCAGATAGCATGTATAGTGGGGAATAAACAGTCAATGCTTGGGACTGAGACCCTTCACCAGGACTGGAAAGGAAGGGGCACAAGCTAGAATAAGAAGTAGGGGGAGAGGGAGGAGTACAAGCTGGAAGATGATAGGTGAGAGCAGGTAAAGAGAGATGAAGTGAGAAGCTGGGAGGTGATGGAAGAGGTAAAGGGCTGAAGAAGAAGGAATCTGATCAGAGATTATAGTGGCCCTTGGAAGAAAGGGAAGGAGGAAGGGAACCAGAGGGAGGTGATGAACAGGTGAGAGGGTAACCAGAATGTGGAACAATAAAAGACAGAGGGATTGGGGCGAGAAATTACTGGATGTTAGGAAATCAATGTTCATCAGGTTGGAGGCTTCCCAGATGGAATTTGAAGTATTGCATTCATCCTATCTATGTCCCTCCTGATTTTATACACCCCTATAAGGTCAGGCCTCACATCCATATGTAACCACTTATCTCTCAATTAACATCACTAATAAAACAGAGAGACACATGAGAATTGCAGCTGCCGGAATCTGGAACAACAAACAATCTGCCGAAGGAACTCAGCAGATCGAGCAACATCTTTGGGGGGAAAGAAGTTACTGACATGATGATGAAGGGTGTCAAACTGAAATTTCAATTCCTTTCCTCTCACTGATACTGCTCAACCCGCTGAATTCCTCCAGCAGATTGTTGCTCACTGATTAAACAGATTATCCTGTAGCATGAATTCCTCCTACAGCTTGTTTTTTTGTTATTGTGAAGCTTTGTGTGTACAATTTATACACTTGATTCTTACCTAACAAGAATAATTGCACTTCAAATGCAGTTAATTATTTGAAAGACCAAGGCTGACACGCCGAGGCACTGTCTCCTTTCCTGCCACAAGATTCTTTTCTAGAAAGTACCACATCTATTAAGGGTGGAGTGTGGCACTGCTAATGGCATGTAAAGTTTAAAGACCTTTAAAGATTAGCTTTATTTCCATGTCACATATACATTGAACTATCAAAACATACAGTGAAATGTTTCATTTACATCAAACCAAATCAGCGAGGAATGTGCCTGGGCAAGTGCTGCCAGGCTTCCGGTGTGAATGTAGATTTTCGCAAATAAAACTGTGAGGCATTTATGTTTTACAAAAAATTATAACAACTCATTTATTGAACTCCAAAAAACGGAACACAAAGAGCAGTAAAACCCTTTATGTAATAACGTCATCATGTCAGGCCAGCCTACCTTAAAGTGAACCCCAACTCAATGTCAGTGGTTGTAAATTCAGTATGCTTCCACCAGTGACATTACCCTACACAGGCCCCCACAGAATTCACTAAGAAAGGCATTGCGAGCCTGTCCGGACTAAGACGAGCCGCCTGGCTCAGGTCCTATGTTCCTGAGTGGAGGAATAGCAGGCTTGTCCAGATGAGTGTTGACGCGCTCATAGTCATGTCTTGATGGCAGGGGGATGGTAACGGAATCCTCCAAATGGGCTGATTTAAGGCAATCTACTGAAACAAATTCAGGTTTATTCCTCTTATCTGTATTAAAAGTCTCTTTTCTCCCCGTTCCAAAATGCGAAACAGGCCATTGTATAAGGGCTAAGGGGATGCTGATGTGCATCATAGCGGATGAAAACAAACGAGGTGGAATGTAGGTGAACAAGAACCCAGGAGTGCTGTACACCATGATGGGAGGTAGGAATAGATGCAAAGGAATTGAATTTACTGAGGAGGGTGGAACATTGTTGAGAGGCCGACCACGCGGTCGTGGCATCAGGAGTACAATCACCTGGCACTCGTAATGGCCACCCGTATACCAACTCAGCCGTGGAAGAATGCAAGTCCTCTTTTGGAGCTATTCTAAGTCCAGGATCCATGGGATATGATCATGCCAATACTCATCGGTCAGGGAAGCCCTCAGAGCAACCTTTTAAGAGTGGTGAAACTGCACGAAGAGACCATTGGACCGCAGGTGATACGTCGTGGTGTGATGTAGCCTCACACCGATGTCCTGGGCCATCGTAGCCAGATGTCTGACATGAATAGGGGACCGTGTTCAGAGGAAATATCAGATGGGGCACCAAAGCAAGCAACCCAGGTGCTGATGAATGTTAAAGTCACATCTGTGGCTGTCGTTAATGCTAGAGCGATGACCTCTGGCCATCTGGTGGTATGGTCCACCACGGTAAGGAGGTGCATTAAACCGCGAGGGGGGGGGTGAGTAGACCAGCAAAGTCCACATTGGCGTGGTCAAACCATCACTAAGGGACCTCAAAAGGTGCAATGGTGTCTGCACATGATGGTTAATTTTTGCCCACTGGCACTCCCCATAGTCTGCACTCCAATCACACACATCATTTCTAAGGCTGTGCCACACAAACTTCAGTGCAACCAGTTTCTGTGAGGCCTTCCGGCCTGAATGCAAGAGACCACGTATGGAGTTAAAAAAAATTCCGTCTCTAGTTTGCAGGCGCTATATGGCAAGGACGGCTGGTTAAGACATCGCACAGAAGAGAAACCCCAGCTTCCCCAAACTTGGTCGGCTGCCATGCTCGTACAGTCAACTCCTAGGTGTATGGCCTGAAAGGATGACCATGAGAGGCAATCAGCCATGGCATTGTTTTTCCCTTTGATATGTTGTATATCAATTGTAAACTCTGATTTGTAGGCAAATCAAGGGTCTGATATTTTGGCCATTGCGTGCACGAGGGGTTTATGGTCAATGAACACTGCGAACACTTCCCTCTGGAAGAAACTGAAAATGCTGGACAGCCAGTTAGAGACCAAGAAGCTCACAGTCAAAAATGCTGTACTTCCTTTTGGGGGGATGAAGCTGCCAGATGCAGAAAGCAAGCAAATGCCACACGCCTCCAACCAACTGTTCATGCACGGCAACCACAGCATAATTTGAAGCATCGGTAGTAATGCTATGGGTGCATTGAGGGGTAGGTGCACCAGTCGGGTTGCTTTGGAAGGGGCTCATTTGATATCATCAAATACCCTGGTCATGCCCGCTGACCAGTCAAGCACGTGATTAGGGGTATTGCCTTTAAACACACTATACAGGGGGAGCAGAAGTTCAGCAGCTCACAGAATGAAGCAGAGATGGAAATTTACCATATCTAAAAGTTGTACATTTTCAGTAGTGCAGGGCAATGGGAAATGCATAGTAGTGGCTCCTTTTGATGGGAGGGATTTTGCACATTCTGCAGAGATGCAATGGCTGAGCAAGTCAATGGTTGACAACTCAAACTGACATTTAGCAGGGTTAATAATCAATTTGTGTTGGCTCAAGCATTTGAAAAACGTGCGGATATGAGATACGTGCTGAGATTTGGATGCACTGGCCACAAATATCATCCAGGTAAACAAAAAGAAATTCTAAGTCTTTTAATACAGAGTTCATCAGCTGTTGGAAAGTCTGTGCTGCATTCTTCAGCCCAAATGGTGTGCAGGGAAACTCAAAGAGGCCAAACAGGGTTATCACAGCTGCTTTGGGAATGTCCTCCGAGTACACTTGAACGTGATGGTAGCCCCTAACAAGATGCATTTTGGAAAATATTAACTTTCTAGATAAACAGGTTGAAAAGTCTTGGATGCGTGGGACCAGCTATGATGGGGGGTGGTGGCCTCGTTAAGGCATTGGTAATCACCACATGGGAGACAACCACCACTGGACTTCGGGGCCATATGGAGGGACGGAGTCAAGGGTCTATTTGACCGGCATACAACGTTGGATCATGTTGGAAAACTCAGCCTTAATGGTTGCCAGCTTTTCAGGGTCCAGTCTATATGCATGGCCAGTTGTGGGAATGTGGGGCTCGACCCCACATTTTGTGACTATAGTGGAGAACATTGAAGTTCCAAGTATTTTAAACACAATTAATCTGCAGATGCTGGGGTCAAAGCAACACTCACAACACGCTGGAGGAACTCAGCAGGTCGGGCAGCATCCGTGGAAACGATGAGTTCATGTTTCGAGCTGGAACCCTTTGTCAAGACTGTAGAGGGAAGGGGCAGAGGCCCTATAAAGAAGGTGGGGAGAGGGTGGGAAGGAGAAGGCTGGTAGGTTCCAGGTGAAAAACCAGTAAGGGGAAAGATAAAGGGGTGGGGGAGGGGAAGCAGGGAGGTGATAGGCAGGAAAGGTGAAGAAGGACTAGGGGAAAACACAATGGGTAGTAGAAGGAGGCGGAACCATGAGGGAGGTGATAGGCAGCTGGGGAAGGGGGCAGAGTGACATAGGGATAGGGGAAGGGAGGGGGAGGGAATTACTGGAAGTTGGAGAATTCTATGTTCATACCAAGGGGCTAGAGACTACCTAGACGGTGTATGAGGTGTTGCTCCTCCAACCTGAGTTTAGCCTCATCATGGCAGCAGAGGAGGCCATGTATGGACATATCTGAATGGGAGTGGGAAGCAGAGTTGAAGTGGGTTTCTGCCTGCTCCTGTCCCACCGAACTTGTATCCACCTACTTGGACTCCATTTTGTCACCCATAGTTCAGTCCCTCCCCACCTACATCTGGGATACATCCCATGCCCTCCACCTCTTCAATAACTTCCAGTTCCCCGGTCCCAACCGCTTCATCTTCACTATGGATGTCCAATCCCTGTACACCTCCATTCCCCATCAAGGAGGCCTCAAAGCCCTCCGCTACTTTCTGGACAATAGACCTCACCAGTTCCCCACCACCACTACCCTCCTCCGGTTGGTGGAACTGGATCTCACACTCAATAACTCCTCTTTTGGCTCTTCCCACTTTCTTCAGACTAAGGGTGTAGCTATGGGAACTCACATGGGCCCTAGCTATGCCTGCCTCTTCGTTGGTTATGTGGAACAGTCTGTGCTCCAAACCTATTCTGGTACTGCACCCCAACTTTTCCTTCAGTACATCGATGACTACATTGGTGCTGCTTCCTGCACCCATGCTGAGCTCGTCAATTTCATCGGCTTTACTTCAAACTTCCACCCAGCCCTCAAGTTCACTTGGTCTATCTCGGACACTTCTCTCCCCTTTCTCGATCTCTCGGTCTCCATCTCTGGAGACAGACTGTCCACTGACTCTCATAACTACCTCGACTATACCTCTTCCCACCCCGCCACATGCAAAAATGCCATTCCCTATTCCCAGTTCCTCCGTCTCTGCTGCATCTGCTCCCAGGATGAGGTTTTCCATTCCAGGACATCTCAAATGTCCTCTTTCTTTAAGGATCGTGGTTTCCCTTCTGCTGTCATCAATGATGCCCTCACCCGCATCTCCTCCATTTCCTGCACTTCAGCCCTCACCCCATCCTCCCGCCACCACAACAGGGACAGAGTTCCCCTTGTCCTCACCTACCACCCCACCAGCCTCCGGATCCAGCACATTATCCTCCGCAACTTCTGCCACCTTCAACAGGACCCCACCACTAAGCACATCTTTCCCTCTCCACCCCTCTCTGCTTTCCGCAGGGATCGGTCCCTCCGCAACTCCCTTATCCATACGTCCCTCCCCACGGATCTCCCACCCGGCACTTATCCCTGTAAGTGCAAGTGCTACACCTGTCCCTACACCTCCTCTCTTGCCACCATTCAGGGCCCCAAACAGTCCTTCCAAGTGAGGCAATACTTCACTTGTGAATCTGTTGGAGTCATCTATTGAATCCGGTGCTCCCGGTACAGCCTCCTCTACATCAGTGAAACCCGACGCAGATTGGGGGACCGCTTCGTCGAGCACCTCCGCTCCATCCGCCACAACAGACAGGATCTCCCGGTAGCCACCCACTTCAACTCTGCTTCCCACTCCCATTCAGGTATGTCCATACATGGCCTCCTCTACTGCCATGATGAGGCTAAACTCAGGTTGGAGGAGCAACACCTCATCTGGCATAGTTTGCATATTGTTGTTTGATTGTTTGTGGTTTTTGTATTGCTATATTTATGCTCTGTTCTTGGTTGGTGCGGCTATAACGAAACCCAATTTCCCTCGGGATCAATAAAGTATATCTATCTATCTATACCGTCTAGGTAGGGGTCTCCAGCCCCTTGGTATGAACATAGAATTCTCCAACTTCTGGTAATTCCCTCCCCCTCCCTTCCTCTATCCCTATCACCTCCCACATGATTCCACCTCCTTCTACTACCCATTTTGTTCCCCCATTCCTTCTTCACCTTTCCTGCCTATCACCTCCCTGCTTCCCCTCCCCCACCCCTTTATCTTTCCCCTTACTGGTTTTCCACCTGGAACCTACCAGCCTTCTCATTCCCACCCTCCCCCCACCTTCTTTATAGGGCCTCTGCCCCTTCCCTCTACAGTCTGACAAAGGGTTCTAGCCCGAAACATCGACTCACTGTTTCCACGGATACTGCCCGACCTGCTGAGTTCCTCCAGCGTGTTGTGAGTGTTCCAAGTATTTTAAAATCTGAAGTTTGTAATGCAATAGATAAGATGAAGAAAGGAAAGGCAGCAGGTCCTGAAGAATTAGTAATAGAACAAATTATCGCCCTTGAAGATGATGGAATTGAAAAACTTACTGATTTAATCAATGACATTTATGAGACTGAAATAATACCAGAAGGGATGAAAAAATCAGTATTTATCACTCTTCCTTAGAAACCTGGAGCAATAGAATGTGAATTACATAGGACCATAATTTTAATGAGCCATATCACCAAGATACTTCGAAGAATTTTGATGACAAGAGCTAAACGATTCAAGGTGAAATAGGTAAAGAACAGTGTGGTTTTGTGAAAGACAAAGGTACAAGAAACACAATATTGATGTTAAGGATACTATCAGAATGAGCTATTCCAGTGCAAAAAGATTTGTTTGTTTGTTTTATCGACTACACAAAAGCATTTGATAAAGTGAAGCACAATAAATTATCTGAAATATTACAGAAAACTCT
Source organism: Mobula hypostoma (assembly GCF_963921235.1). Lineage (NCBI taxonomy): Eukaryota > Metazoa > Chordata > Chondrichthyes > Myliobatiformes > Myliobatidae > Mobula > Mobula hypostoma. The sequence continues at coordinate 107,458,418 of NC_086102.1, read as the reverse complement.
AGATCTAGATTCGAAAGACCTCCGCCTAATCAGAAATCTGTACTGGGAACAAATTGCTGCTGTAAGAATAGATGGAGAAGTGAGTCAGTTTATGAAAATCAAGAGAGGCATTAGACAATGGTGTGTTTTCTCCCCTGATTTATTTAACGTGTACAGTGAAACAATATTACAAAAAATAAGAGACATCTTGGGAATCAAAGTTGGCGGTGAAAACATCAATAATTTCAGATATGCAGATGACACTGTGTTAATTGCAAGTATGGAGGAAGAACTACAAAACTTAATTGATAAAGTTTTTGAAGAAAGTGCAAAAATGGGTCTATCAATTGCAAAAGGACAGAATGTATGGTGATATCCAAAAAGAAGGCTTTCACTCGAGAGGCTTCGACGAGAAGAGGCGGAGGACAAACTAGCTCGCAGTTAGTTTTTACAATGTCTCCTGAGACGGTGATGTGCCTCTCATGTGAGATGTGGCAGTCTTGGGGGAACGCCCCTCTCCCGCAGAGTCACATCTGCCAGAAGTACATACGGCTGGGCGATCTGGAAGACCGTGTAAGGAATCTGGAGCAGCAGCTGGATGACCTTCGACTCATAAGGGAGAATGAGGCAGTCATAGATGAGAGCTACAGAGAGGTAGTCACACCTAGGCTGTCGGAAGCAGGTCGTTAGGTGACAGTCAGAGGGGGGAAAGCGAAGGTGAGCAGACAGGTAGTGCAGAGCACCCTGTAGCCATTCCCCTGAATAATAAGTTTACCATCCTGGATACTGTTGGCGGGGACGACCGACCAGGTGTGAGCCACGGTGGCAGGGCCTCTGGCATTGAGTCTGACCCTGTGGTGCAGAAGGGTGGGACGGAGAAGGGGAGAGCTGTCGTCATTGGAGACTCTATAGTCAGGGGAGCAGACATGAGATTTTGTGGACGTGAGAAGGACACGCGCTCCCTGGCCTTTATAATTATCATGGAAAACGATAGAACCAAAGAGGACAGGAAAAATTTTAATTGGGGAAAGGCAAATTATGAGGCTATAAGGCTAGAACTTGCGGGTGTGAAGTGGGATGATGTTTTTGCAGGGAAATATACTATGGGACATGTGGTCGATGTTTAGAGATTTCTTGCGGGATGTAAGGGATAAATTTGTCCCGGTGAGGAAGATAAAGAATGGTGGGTGAAGGAACCATGGGTGACAAGTGAGGTGGAAAATCTAGTCAGGAGGAAGAAGGCAGCATACATGAGGTTTAGGAAGCAAGGATCAGCTGGGTCTATTGAGGAATATAGGGAAGCAAGAAAGGAGCTTAAGAAGGGGCTGAGAAGAGCAAGAAGGGGACATGAGAAGGCCTTGGCGAGTAGGGTAAAGTAAAACCCCAAGGCATTCTTCAATTATGTGAAGAAAAAAAGGATGACAGGAGTGAAGGTAGGACCGATTAGAGATAAAGGTGGGAAGATGTGCCTGGAGGCTGTGGAAGTGAGCGAGGTCCTCAATGAATACTTCTCTTCGGTATTCACCAATGACAGGGAACTTGATGATGGTGAGGACAATATGAGTGAGGTTGATGTTCTGGAGCATGCTGATATTAAGGGAGAGGAGGTGTTGGAGTTGTTAAAATACATTAGGACAGATAAGTCCCCGGGGCCTGATGGAATATTCCCCAGGCTGCTCCACGAGGCGAGAGAAGAGATTGCTGAGACTCTGGCTAGGATCTTTATGTCCTCGTTGTCCACGGGAACGGTACCGGAGGATTGGAGGGAGGCGAATGTTGTTCCCTTGTTCAAAAAAGGTAGTAGGGATAGTCCAGGTAATTATAGACCAGTGAGCCTTACGTCTGTGGTGGGAAAGCTGTTGGAAAAGATTCTTAGAGATAGGATCTATAGGCATTTAGAGAATCATGGTCTGATCAGGGACAGTCAGCATGGCTTTGTGAAGGGCAGATCGTGTCTAACAAGCCTGATAGAGTTCTTTGAGGAGGTGACCAGGCATATAGATGAGGGGGTAGTGCAGTGGATGTGATCTATATGGATTTTAGTAAGGCATTTGACAAGGTTCCACACAGTAGGCTTATTCAGAAAGTTAGAAGGCATGGGATCCAGGGAAGTTTGGCCAGGTGGATTCAGAATTGGCTTGCCTGCAGAAGGCAGAGGGTGGTGGTGGAGGGAGTACATTCAGATTGGAGGATTGTGACTAGTGGTGTCCCACAAGGATCTGTTCTGGGACCTCTACTTTTCGTGATTTTTATTAACGACCTGGATGTGGGGGTAGAAGGGTGGGTTGGCAAGTTTGCAGACGACACAAAGGTTGGTGGTGTTGTAGATAGTGTAGAGGATTGTCAAAGATTGCAGAGAGACATTGACAGGATGCAGAAGTGGGCTGAGAAGTGGCAGATGGAATTCAACCCGGAGAAGTGTGAGGTGGTACACTTTGGAAGGACAAACTCCAAGGCAGAGTACAAAGTAAATGGCAGGATACTTGGTAGTGTGGAGGAGCAGAGGGATATCAGGGTACATGTCCACAGATCCCTGAAAGTTGCCTCACAGGTGGATAGGGTAGTTAAGAAAGCTTATGGGGTGTTAGCTTTCATAAATCGAGGGATAGAGTTTAAGAGTCGCGATGTAATGATGCAGCTCTATAAAACTCTGGTTAGGCCACACTTGGAGTATTGTGTCCAGTTCTGGTCACCTCACTATAGGAAGAATGTGGAAGCATTGGAAAGGGTAGAGAGGAGATTTACCAGGATGCTGCCTGGTTTGGAAAGTATGCATTATGATCAGAGATTAAGGGAGATAGGGCTTTACTCTTTGGAGAGAAGGAGGATGCGAGGAGACATGATAGAGGTGTACAAGATAATAAGAGGAATAGATTGAGTGGATAGCCAGCAGCTCTTCCCCAGGGCACCACTGCTCAATACAAGAGGACATGGCTTTAAGGTAAGGGGTGGGAAATTCAAGGGGGATATTAGAGGAAGGTTTTTTACTCAGAGAGTGGTTGGTGCGTGGAATGCACTGCCTGAGTCAGTGGTGGAGGCAGATACACTAGTGAAGTTTAAGAGACTACTAGACAGGTATATGGAGGAATCTAAGGTGGGGGCTTATATGGGAGGCAGGGTTTGAGGGTCAGCACAACATTGTGGGCCGAAGGGCCTGTACTGTGCTGTACTATTCTATGTTCTATGTTCTATGTAAGGAGAATCCTATCTGCAGGCTGAGAATAAATGGGGAAGACATAAAACAAGTACAGAACTTTTGCTGCTTAGGAAGCTGGGTAACATCAAATGGCAGGTGCGACTTGGACATCAAAAGAAGAATAGGGATGGCAAAAGACACCTTTACGAGAATGAAGAGTATACTGACCAGTACTAAACTAGGCATGACAACCCGCCTCAGAGTAATGAAATGTTACGTTCATCCAGTTATGTTACATGGCTCAGAATGTTGGACAATATCAAGTAACATGAGGAAGCAAATTGAAGCACCAGAGATGTGGTTTTTGAGGAGGATGCAAAGAATATCATGGATGAAATGACTATCTAACGAGGATGTCATGAACAGAGCAAACACGAAAAGAGAAATAATGTATGAGATCGTGAAAAGGCAACGTAACTTCATAGAAACATAACAACATAGAAAATAGATGCAGGAGTAGGCCTTTCGGCCCTTCGAGCCTGCACCGCCATTCATTATGATCATGGCTGATCATCCAACTCAGTACCCTATACCTGCCTTCTCTCCATACCCTCGATCCCTTTAGCCACAAGGGCCATATCTAACTCCCTCTTAAATATAGCCAGTGAACTGGCCTCAACTGTTTCGTGTGGCAGAGAATTCCACAGATTCACTACTCTCTGTGTGAAGAAGTTTTTCCTCATCTCGGTCCTAAAAGGCTTCCCCTTCATCCACAAACTGTGACCCCTCGTTCTGGACTTCCCCAACATCAGGAACAATCTTCCTGCATCTAGCCTGTCCAATCCCTTTAGAATTTTATACGTTTCAATCAGATCCCCCCTCAATCTTCTAAATTCCAGAGAGTATAAGCCTAGTCGATCCAGTCTTTCATCATATGAAAGTCCTGCCATCCCAGGAATCAATCTGGTGAACCTTCTTTGTACTCTCTCTATGGCAAGAATGTCGTTCCTCAGATTAGGGGACCAAAACTGCACACAATACTCCAGGTGTGGTCTCACCAAGGCCTTGTACAACTGCAGTAGAACCTCCCTGCTCCTGTACTCGAATCCTCTTGCTATGAATGCCAGCAAACCATTCGCCTTTTTCACCGCCTGCTGTACCTGCATGCCCACTTTCAATGACTGATGTACAATGACACCCAGGTCTCGTTGTACCTCCCCTTTTCCTAATTGGTCACCATTCAGATAATAATGTTTTCCTGTTCTTGCCACCAAAGTGGATAACCTCACATTTATCCACACTAATTGGACTTGTGATTAGGAAAAAGGAGTTAGAATGCACGGTAATTATGGGAAATATTGAAGGGAAGAAAGCAAGAGGAAGACAAAGACAAATGATGATGGAGACAGCAGCCAGAGGACTGGAAATGAATACCAATGAATTGATCCACTTGACCCGAAACAGGAGTGTGGGGGCCATGGCAGTCAAAGCTCAAACTGGGCACTGCACCTGACGATGATGATGAGTGGAGAACATGAGCTTGGTGAGGTTTGGAAATTCGTCCAGCAATCGAATAAACTCACATGCGGTGGTGCAAATGCTAAACAGAATTGTTGTGGGGAACTTACTGAGGGAGCAGGATAACAACCCAAATTTCTTGACACCTACAAGCCGACAGTTTGTAAGATCGACTAATAGTCCTTGGGCACATAGGAAATCTGCACCGAGCAGAGGCTAGCCACTTTAGCCAGGGCAAAGTCCCATGTGTAACGTTGCCAACTGAAGCAGAGTGTCCCGTAAGTCTTGATCCTGCTACCATTGGTTACTGTTTTGTCGCTCTTTGCCTTCTCATCGATAGGCGATGCTGGCAGCACACTCAGGTGAGCACCTGTGTGATACAGGAAGCATCGCCCTGAAGTGTTCGTAATGAACAGCAGATGTCCCTGGTAGCTGGAGCCTTCAGTGCTCACAGACCTCAGATGTCCCAATGCGCTGGCACTGTCAAAACTGCAAAGGGGTCAGCACCTCCTAGCGTTCGTACTAAAGCAAGCATGGTAAAAACACTGAACTACCATTGTCTTTTCTGCAGCATTAGTTAGTAATCTGGTTCGCATGTTAATGTTAGAGGCCTCATGGGCTGGGGTTATTGAGGAACAGAAAAGAGGAGGAGTTATGCACAGTAGCCTGGCTGAGTGTAGACTATCAGCCATTTTAGCAAGCTCCCTTCACAGGTGTACGAGTGAGGGCTATGTGAACTTGATCAAGCATTTGCTGCATGAAAAGTTCTTTAAAAATAAAACAAAGGATGTGGTCCATTAGCTCTAATAGCTTAGCATCACCAAGGTTAGGCAAAGAGAGCGACTATCCAATAATCCAAAAGTCTGTAAAAGGTGAATTTTCAGTGATGGGTATTTATTGAGTTCAGGCAGACTCGCTACTCTTGCAGCTGCGGAGTTTCTGAGCGACATGGAGGTGTAGATAGAACAAGCCAGGTAAGGGAGGGTTTGGATTGGGAGATGGACTGGTGGGTGATAGGTGGCAAGGGGAAAGTTCACGTGGAACTAGGTGGGAGGAGGGAAGGGAGAAGATAGAGACAGCTGCTGGAAGCAGATAACCAGCCACACAAAAACTGCCAGTGCTGGACTCCGAAAAGAAATCACTGGAAACTGCATGGGGAGAGCTGCAGGGCAGATGGAACCTGATGCAGAAAAGGATCAAGTGGCTGTATGTGGGCAGTAGGTAAATGGAACTAGGAAGGACAAAAATAGATGACAGCTGGCCTATAGATTGGGTATGGGAAGGGGACAAGAATGGGAGGACTGCAAGTGGATTGGATGTGGGGGAAGAGGGGAGGGAACTCTGGAGATAAGAATACCTGAAATTGGAAAATCCAATGTTTGTTCCAATCAATTTAGGCCACCAAGATGGAAAATGAGAATTGGATTTGGATTTGGGTTATGCCCTATTCTCATTGCTACCATCAGGGAGGAGGTACAGGGGGAACCCAAAGATACACATTCAATGTTTTAGAAACAGCTTCTTTCCTTCCATCAGTTTTCTGAATAGTCCATGAACATTACCTCATTATTTTGGTCTGTTTACGTTACTTATCACATACATATATAATTTATAACAATTTGTTACTGTAATTTTTAGCATATTTTATCTATTGCACTGTACTGCTGCCACAAAACAATACATTTCACGACATAAGTCGGTGATAATAAACTTGATTCAAATTCTGATTCTATCCAGTGGAAGTGGGGAGAAAAGGTGGTTATGCTTGAAGCTGGAAACTGGAGCAACAGGTCGGGGTACATCTGTGGTGGGAATTGGACAGTCGAAGTTTCAGGTCAAAACCCTTTATTGAATCGAAATATGGGATGTTCCTCTTCTGTGGGTTAGCACTGGATTGACCGCTATAAATTGCCCCTCTTGTACAGGAGAGGATCAGAGGCCAGCCTCAAGGAGTGGAGTGGAGGGGAGGGAGGGAGGAGGGGGAGGTGAAAGGGAATTGAATGGGCTGGTTCGCTCCTGATGGATACAACTGCCTTCCTCCGCTCTATTCTAATCAAAATATACCAACATCAAGTACAATAGGTCCCTTTCCAATTTTACCAATCAGAAAGCAGCTTACCTGACTGACAGACGAATCACACGCTCCCCGACGCCAATTGCATACAAAATTCCCGCCCACCATCCCACTCTCCCCCAATCAAAGCATGCCAAGTGGGCGGTCCCACCCTTAACCGACGGCAGCCAATGCACGCTCAGATCCGGTCCCCCTGGCAACCAAAAAATAGATGCGATGACCACTGAACTAAATAAGCTAAAAGCTGCGCGGCGGCAATCGTATGGCGTCACCCGAAATGGCGATAAAACCGATCGGTGCTCCGGGATGTGTCGATGCGTCCTCCGCGAAGTTCCTCTGGAGTCTCCCACCTCGGCTCGTCTGCACAAGCACACGGCGGCTCTGCGCATCACCGAGGACCTCATCACCCTGGCAACCCCTCACCCCGCCTCGCAGAAGCTGTCCTCTACGCGCCTGCCGTTACCACGGTAACAGGTCCTGCTGTACCGCGACAATAAATGGGAAAAGTAAGGCAGCGTTGCGCGGGAAAATAAACACAAATACTGCTGAAAAACATTTGCTATGTAGGTGGCAAGAACATTTGAAACCTCCCCCCCCCCCCGCCAGTTTGTGGGATCGTGCTGTAGGAAGGTAGTAGTTGCGCCAAGTGGTTACCATGGAGACTAGCATCCAAAACAGGTTACCAAGTGTGTTGTACCTGTGGGATCTTCACATCTCTAATGACTTTTGAGAGGCATCACGGCTTGTCAAGGCAAATGCTCTGCCCGTAATCGCAGGAAGCAGCCCGTTTTAGAGGCAGCTCAGCACATCACCATGGACTCTGTCTACACTTGTCACTGCCTCAAAGTAACTTTGTTTAATCAATGTATACGTTACCATACATTCCCTTGAAATTCATTTTATTGTAGACATTTACAGGAAAATAAATAGAATTTGTGAAAAACTTAATAAAGACTGAGAAACTTTGTGCAAGACAAATTGCACAAAAACAGTATTTGTGGAGAGTTAATTGTAGCACAGTCACCAGAAGGAATACATGTCTCCATATATCCTCTTGGTATATGCCCCCCGCCCATTTGTCTGAATTAAATTTCCTCTTCCTGCATCTTTATAACTGATCTATGTCCCTCTGTGGCCTCAGACTACGTTGTTGATGCATTTCACCTAATATTTTGATGTACATGTGACAAATACAACTAATCTTTTGGAGCCCCAGCAATCTCCTCACATCAGTCTCCCTTGCTGTCCTCTACTTTTTCTCTCCCCATCCCTCCTTCCCTTTTCTATGACTGTTTTAAATTGCAGAGTTGAACTAAAACCACTTGCTTACACTAAAATTGTATGGTTGGTTTCTCACCTTTTCAGGATTTCATAATGCTTGAAGCTGTTATTAAGGAAGAAATAGTGAAATATTTAGAAAGGAGTAGTTCCATTAGACAGACACAGCATGGATTCAGAAAGGGCAGGAGGTCTTGTTTGGCAAACTTACTGGAGTTCTTTGATGACATAATGAGTGCAGTGGATAGAGGGGAACAGGTGGATGTCATATACTTGGATTTCCAGAAGGCGTTCAATAAGGTGCCGCAGAAGAGACTTATAAGATACTGATGCATGGAGTCCGAGGAAGTGTATTGGCATGGATAGTGGATTGGTTAACCAACAGAAAGCAGAGAGTTGGTATAAATGGGTATTTCTCCAGTTGGCTGTCAGTGGTGAGTGGGGTGCTGCAGGGGTCAGTGCTGGGCCCGCAGCTGTTTACCATTTGCATTGATGATTTGGAAGAGGGGACTGAGTGTAGCGTAGCAAGATTTGCTGATGACACTAAATTGAGTGCAAAAGCAAATTGTACAGAGGATGTGGAGAGTCTGCAGAGGGATATAGATAGGCTAAGTGAGTGGGCCAAAGTCTGGCAGATGGAATACAACATTGGTAAATGCGAGATCATCCACTTTGGAAGAAATAATAGAAGAGCAGATTATTATTTAAATGGTGAAAGACTGCAGCCTGCTGTTGTGCAGAGGGACTTGGGAGTGCTTGTTCATGAATTGCAAAAAGTTGGCTTGCAGGTACAACAGGTTATTAAGAAGGCAAACGAAATGTTGGCCTTCATTGCTAGAGGAATTGAATTCAAAAGCAAGGAGGTCATGCTGCTGTGCAGTTCTGGTCTCCATACTTGAGGAAGGATATACTGGCTTTGGAGGCAGTGCAGAGGAGGTTCACCAGGTTGATTCCAGGGATGAAGGGGTTAACCTATGAGGAGCGATCGAGTCCCCTGGGACGATACTCTCTGGAATTCAGAACAATGAGAGGGGATCTTACAGAAACATACAAAATTTTGAAAGGGGTAGATAAGATAGAAGTAGGAAAGTTGTTTCCATTGGTAGGTGAGACTAGAACTAGGGGACATTGCCTCAAAATTCAGGGGAGAAGATTTAGGACGGAGATGAGGAGAAACTGTTTTTCCAGAGAGTGGTGAATCTGTGGAATTCTCTGCCCAGGGAAGCAGTTGAGGCTTCTTCACTAAGATACAGTTAGATAGATTTTTACATAGGGGATTTAAGGGTTATGGGGAAAAGGCAGGTAGATGGAGCTGAGTTTACGGAGAGATCAGCCATGATCTTATTGAATGGCGGGACAGGCTCGATGGACCGGATGGCCTAATTCTACTCCTATGCTTTATGATCTATTTTCTGTGAAAGGAAATGAGCAGCCTATGTTCTAAACTCATTGTTTTATGATTTATTTGGACAATACATCATTTATTTTTTATTTCATTTTTTGAGATACGGACATCACCAGCAAGGATAAACATTCATTACCCTCAGGTCAGATCCTTGAATTACTCATAGCCTTCTGATGACTGTGTTCCCACAGTTTATTCAGCACAGAAAGAAGCCCTTCCACCAGACTGATCCATGCTAGTCCCATTTAGCCCAAAACCTTCTACCCATGCACTTGTCCAACTGGTTCTGTTACACAGAAGAAAAGATTGCCCAGGGTGCGGATGTTTTTAACTATATGCAGTCATTATTTAATTAAGTATACAAGCTCAACTCCAGTTTCACAGTTTAAACATAATTTAATTATTTTACAGGGGATTATTTTTCTATTTCAACACTGAGTTTTGTTGCTCCAGAGGCTCTGTCTGAATTCAGTCATGCAGTTTTATCATGCAGTCAGTCAATAGTGGATCTTTACAACACAAACAAGTTGCCACTCAAAAGTGGTTCACAGGTAACAAAGTACTTTGGAATACCCCATGCTCATTAGAAGTACTCTGGAAATGCAATGTGTACTTATTATGTACATTAAATCAAAGGACTATGTTATGCATTAACACCATGGATGTAGCAGAAAATCTATAATTAGTTCTTTTAAAAAATAATCAGAGGTGTCCTTTAGGGACATGACCTAATTCCCTCCCCATGCAACTACACTTGGTGGCCACTTTATCATATACAGGAGTGGAACTTAGTGTGGTCTTCTGCTGCTGTAGCTCATCCACTTCTAGGTTTAAGGTACAGTATTGTACGTTGGGAGATGTTTTTCTGCACACCACTGTTATTACGTGATTATTTGAGTTAGTTTTCCCTTCCTGTCAGCTTGAACGAGACTGCTCATTCTCCTCTGAACTCTCTCGTTAACAATGAGTTTTCACCCACAGAGCTGCTGCTCACTGGATGTTTTCATGTATTTCCACACCATTCTCTGGAAAATCTAGTGATTGTTGTGTGTGAAAATCCTAGAAGTTCAGCAGTTTGAGATACTCAAACCACCCCTTCTGGCACCAACAAACATTCCACAGCCAAAGTCACTTAGATCATATTTCTTCCCCATTCCAATGTTTGGTCTGAACAACTGAGCCTCTTGACTACGTCTGTGTGCTTTTATGCATTGAATTGCCACCACATGATTGGCTGATTAGATATTTGCATTAATGAGTACCTAATAAAGTGGCTGCTAAGTGTACTTTTCAAACAGGACCAAAGGAGGAATTATTTCAGAAGGCAAGAGAATTTTTCCTAATATCCTAGCCCTTAAATGATATCAGAATGTTATACTCAAAATTAGCAGCCAAAACTTTACAAATTATTTAATTGAGTAATTTAAGAAAAATGAAAACTACTGATGTTGGAAATGTGAAGCAAACAGCACATGCTGGTCAGTCAGCATCTATGGAGGTAAAAGCAGAGTTCAAATTTCAACTTAAAGACCCTTCTGCCAGTTTTGACAAACTGTCTCTACTTTTTCTTGTTATTTTTTAATTATTATTATTAGGCTATAAAACTTCAGGAGCATTTCATGGCTCTAAGCCTGTATTAGTTGGAGTTTGGAAGAACAAGTGGAAGGAGATCTCATTTAAACCTATCAAATATTGATAGGCCTAGATAGAGTAGACGTGGAGAGGATGTTTCCTAGTCCAGGGCACAGCCTCGGAACAGAAGACATCCCTTTAGAACAGAGATAAGGAGAAATATTTTTTAGCTAATGGATAGTAAATCTGTGAAATTCATTGCCACAGATGGCTGTGGAAGGCAAATCATTAGGTATATTTAAAAATGAGGCTCATAAGTTCTTGATTAGTAAGGGTATCAAAGGTTACAGGGAGTAGACAGGGAAATGGTGTTGAAAGAGATAAATCAGCCATGATGGAACAGTAGAAAATACTCAATGGGCTGAATAGCCTGATTGTGCCCCTAATGCTTTGTGGTCTTGTATTCGGAGTCTGCATTTATATAGAACCTTATACATCTTTATCTTTTGAAACCACTTTTAAGAGGGTGCAGTTGGAGTTTCTTGATGCAGGTACTCAATCTGAAATGTTGACTATCCAGTTTACTCCAGATGCTGCCTTGAGCTCCTGAGTTCCTCCAGTAGTTTGTTTTTTTCTTCCTATAGATGCAAGCTTCTGCAATTGCTTGAATCTGTCTGCCCAAATGGTAGGCTCATGTAAATGCACTCAGTTTACAATCATACAACATTAACACTTTGAAACCAGAAATTCCAGGAACAAAAAAAAACTCTTCAAAATAGAGAACAGGGTGATACTGAGAGCACATGCTTCAAACACTTGCAATTCCAGTTTAAAATACCAGGTGTTAGTACCTGAAACTCCAAAGCAGTGAAGCAGTGCAGAAACACAGAAATCTCTCTTCAGATTGTCCCATCAACCATTCCTAGGAAACTGGTTAGACATTTGGAATTTTGCATTCAGTTCTGTCACCTGATTATAGGAAGGATGTGAAAGCTTTAGAGAAGTTGTAGCAGATTTACCAGAGTGCTGCCTGGATAAGAGAAGTTGTCTTATGAGGGCAGGCTAAGTGAGATAGGGCTCTTTGGGGCAAAAGAGGATGAGCAATGACATAGAAACATAGAAAATAGGTGCAGGAGTAGGCCATTCGGCCCTTCGAGCCTGCACCGCCATTTATTATGATCATGGCTGATCATCCAACTCAGAAGCCCGCCCCAGCCTTCCCTCCATACCCCCTGATCCCCGTAGCCACAAGGGCCATATCTAACTCCCTCTTAAATATAGCCAATGAACTGGCCTCAACTGTTTCCTGTGGCAGAGAATTCCACAGATTCACCACTCTCTGTGTGAAGAAGTTTTTCCTAATCTCAGTCCTAAAAGGCTTCCCCTTTATCCTCAAACTGTGACCCCTTGTTCTGGACTTCCCCAACATCGGGAACAATCTTCCTGCATCTAGCCTGTCCAATCCCTTTAGGATTTTATACGTTTCAATCAGATCCCCCCTCAATCTTCCAAATTCCAACGAGTACAAGCCCAGTTCATCCAGTCTTTCTTCATATGAAAGTCCTGCCATCCCAGGAATCAATCTGGTGAACCTTCTTTGTACTCCTTCTATGGCAAGGATGTCTTTCCTCAGATTAGGGGACCAAAACTGCACACTATACTCCAGGTGTGGTCTCACCAAGGCCTTGTACAACTGCAGTAGTACCTCCCTGCGCCTGTACTCGAATCCTCTCGCTATAAATGCCAGCATACCATTCGCCTTTTTCACCGCCTGCTGTACCTGCATGCCCACTTTCAATGACTGGTGTATAATGACACCCAGGTCTCGTTGCACCTCCCCTTTTCCTAATCGGCCACCATTCAGATAATAATCTGTTTTCCTATTTTTGCCACCAAAGTGGATAACTTCACATTTATCCACATTAAATTGCATCTGCCATGAGTTTGCCCACTCACCCAACCTATCCAAGTCACCCTGCATCCTCTTAGCATCCTCCTCACTGCTAACACTGCCACCCAGCTTCGTGTCATCCGCAAACCTGGAGATGCTGCATTTAATTCCCTCATCCAAGTCATTAATATATATTGTAAACAACTGGGGTCCCAGCACTGAGCCTTGCGGTACCCCACTAGTCACCGCCTGCCATTCTGAAAAGGTCCCGTTTATTCCCACTCTTTGCTTCCTGTCTGCTAACCAATTCTCCATCCACATCAATACCTTACCCCCAATACCGTGTGCTTTAAGTTTGCACACTAATCTCCTGTGTGGGACCTTGTCAAAAGCCTTTTGAAAATCCAAATATACCACATCCACTGGTTCTCCCCTATCCACTCTACTGGCTACATCCTCAAAAAATTCTATGAGATTCGTCAGACATGATTTTCCTTTCACAAATCCATGGACTTTGTCCGATGATTTCACTGCTTTCCAAATGTGCTGTTATCACATCTTTGATAACCGACTCCAGCAGTTTCCCCACCACCGACGTTAGGCTAACCGGTCTATAATTCCCCGGTTTCTCTCTCCCTTCTTTTTTAAAAAGTGGGGTTACATTAGCCACCCTCCAATCCTCAGGAACTAGTCCAGAATCTAACGAGTTTTGAAAAATTATCACTAATGCATCCACTATTTCTTGGGCTACTTCCTTAAGCACTCTAGGATGCAGACCATCTGGCCCTGGGGATTTATCTGCCTTCAATCCCTTCAATTTACCTAACACCACTTCCCTACTAACAAGTATTTCGCTCAGTTCCTCCATCTCACTGGACCCTCTGTCCCCTACTATTTCTGGAAGATTATTTATGTCCTCCTTAGTGAAGACAGAACCAAAGTAATTATTCAATTGGTCTGCCATGTCCTTGCTCCCCATAATCAATTCACCTGTTTCTGTCTGTAGAGGACCTACATTTGTCTTTACCAGTCTTTTCCTTTTTACATATCTATAAAAGCTTTTACAGTCAGTTTTTATGTTCCCTGCCAGTTTTCTCTCATATTTTCTATAATCTTTTTTCCCCTTCCTAATTAAGCCCTTTGTCCTCCTCTGCTGAACTCTGAATTTCTCCCAGTCCTCAGGTGAGCCACTTTTTCTGGCTAATTTGTATGCTTCTTCTTTGGAATTGATACTATCACTAATTTCTCTTGTCAGCCACGGGTGCACTACCTTCCTTGATTTATTCTTTTGCCAAACTGGGATGAACAATTGTTGTAGTTCATCCATGCAACCTTTAAATGCATGCCATTGCATATCCACTGTCAATCCTTTAAGTGTCATTTGCCAGTCTATCTTAGCTAATTCACGTCTCATACCTTTAAAGTTACCCCTCTTTAAGTTCAGAACCTTTGTTTCTGAATTAACTATGTCACTCTCCATCTTAATGAAGAATTCCACCATATTATGGTCGCTCTTACCCAAGGGGCCTCTCACGACAAGATTGCTAATTAACCCTTCCTCATTGCTCAAAACCCAGTCCAGAATAGCCTGCTCTCTCGTTGGTTCCTCGATTGGTGACGATAGATGTGTACAAGAAGCATAGACAGAGTGAACAGCCAGAGACTTTCTCAGGGTGGAAATGGCTAATACAAGGGGGGATAGTTAAGGTGATTGGAGGAAAGTAAGGGGGAGGGATGTCAGTGGCAAGTTCTTTACACATAATGATGGGTGCATGGAATGCACTGCCAAAGGTGGTGGTAGACGCAGATACACTAAGGACATTTAAGACAATCTTAGATAGGCACATGGATGATCAGCTGGATACAAAACAGAGCTGTCAACCTCAAGGCCAATTCAGTGCAAATGAGCAACAATTCGTTGCTGGAATAAGAGAAAGAAAACTGATGATGCAGCTGGCCATTGTAACAAATATTCTGCCTTTTATCGGTGATAATGAGAGAGACAGCAAATGGCACAGATTTGGAATAACACACTAAACGCTCGAGTAACTCTGTGGATCGGGCAGCATCGATCAAGGAAAAGGGGCAGCCAATGCTTTGGGTTGAGATATTTCATAGGTCTAATAACAGAGAGCATAAACCAGAATAACAAGGGGTGGTGAGGAAGGGAGAACCCTCATGACCACCAGGACTGAAGGAGGGATTTGATCTGACACCTCGATTGTCCATTTCCCTCCAAAGATGTATCCTGACCTGTTGCATGTTGCTGCCTTTTGTTAGTGTTAAAACTCATCTTCCTTCAGGTTTAGAGAAAAGGACAACTCAAACAAATCTTGGCACATTTCATCCTGTATTTGACTTTTTAGTGGTAAACGCTTCATATACAATATATTTTGGGAAATCCTCGTGAATTCAGGCAGATATGTTTGTTCCAGGTGATCTATAAATAAAGGGACAGGATCTTATATACAGGCACCACCAGTTTTTGAGAAAAAAAATTTCCAATCAAAAAACTGATAGAGATAAATCTATACAGGTGCAATTAAAAACTGCTCATCAGTACTTACATTACAACAGATCTGAAAGAATATTTACACTAAGGGGGAATGATTAGTTACAAAAGTTCCCTATTCAAACGCCATGTGCAAAAGTGTGCAGTGACAGTGCTTCCAAGTTTCATGCAAGTTTCTGGAATGTTCTTCCCTCACCCCTAGATGCCTGGTTGCATGTTGTAAAACATTTCCTGTAGAAAGGAAGAGGGAAAAGGTGGAAGGTAGATGGGGACACAGGGCCTACCGCTGCAGGGTTTGGATTTCAGAATGCTATCTACAATTGAAAATATCTTTACGCTTTCGGACCTCTTCCAGGACCCGGGATCTGAAGGATGTCGAGTCTTCGCTGGGTTGCCGCTCGATCCCAAGGGCATCGTGCAAGCTGCTGGAATGAGTCCGCAGAAAAGGGTTGTACTCTTTCTCTTCTCCTATCGTTGATGGGCACTGCAATGATGAAGAGAGACACCTTAGGGCAGCAGTTGAACTCAGCTCTAGGATGGAAATGGAAGTTTTGCCCAACTATCCAGCGTTTGTTTCTCTTAATGCCTTTAGTTGGTTTATTATTGTCACATATTCAACAGTTCCTTAGTACGATAAAAATGGACTCTTAATCTTACAATTTAACTCATTATAGCCTTGTATCTTATTGTCTACCTATACTGCATTTTCTCTGTAACACTTTATTCTGCACTCTGTTATCGACATGCTGCCTGACCCACTATGAGTGCAAGCGAAATGGGTTTTATTTTTGTTGCTTGTTGTATAATAAACCAAGGTACCAAGATACAGCGAGAAGTTTTAAACAGATCATGCCATACACAAATGCATTGGGACAGTAAAAAGGAAAACAAACATTTCACATGCGAATCCATTGGTGCTGCTGAATGTATCTAGTGCTCCCTCCTCTAAATCAGAGACCCAACACAGTCTGTTACATTCATAATTGGGAGGCCAGTCATTTTAATCCCACTTCCCATTTCCACAATGACAAATCTGTTCTCAGACACTCCTACAGCTATGGCCAGACACAAATTGAAGGAGCAATACATCATACAGTAATCTGCAACAATCCATGATGGCATTAACATGGATTTCCCCAAATTCTGGTAACCACTCCCCTTCTGTACCACATCCCTTTTGTTTCCCCTTGTCCCTCTTACCCCTATCCCCCTCACTATTGCCCATCACCTACACCTTTCTCCCTACCTCCTTTCCTTTCTTCCACAATCCTCTCTGCTCTCTTATCTGGTTCCTTCTTCAGCCATTTGCCTCTTCCATGAATCCACTCTCAGCTTCTTACATCACTTTTTCCCCACTCTAACCTCCCTTTTGTTTCCCTTATCCTTCTTGCCATTCCACACTATCACTGCCTGCCCATCACCACCTTCTTCTCTTTATCCCACTGCCCATTCCTATCAGATTCCTTCTTCAGCCCTTTGCCTCTTTCTCTCTCTCTCTTCCCCCCCCCCTAACCTTTTAATATGGCTTCTGCCCCTTTTATTTATGGTCCTGATTAAGGATCTCAGCCTGAAACATGGACTATTCACGTCCTTCCACAGATGCTGTCTGACTTGCTGAGCTCCTCCGGCATTTTGTGCGTGTTCCTGCAGAATAGTGCTTCAGTTACAGATTATGTGCAGCACAGGTGGACAAAAGGTGCAAGTGCAAGTCTGGATAGAGATAAAGAGTTCATTTCTCAGTGCATGACAGCTTCAGTCAAGAGCCTGATAACAGTAGGGAAGAAGCTATCCTTGAGCCTGGTAGTTCACTCTCTCAAGCTTTTGTATCTTTTGCCTGATGGGAAAGGGAAGAAGAAAGAATGTCCAGGTCACCTGTTGGGTCTACAGGATACAATTTCTAAGATTGCAGATGACATCAAACCTGGAGACAGCAGCAATTCGAGGATTGTCATGAACTTCAAGGAGATATGGACAAGCAAGAATTTAATAAGGAGAAGAGTGAAGTATTATATAAGAGACAATAAAAACTAGGAGGCCCAATACTACAAGAATGGAGAAATTGGAGTTTGCACACAGTTTGCTGAAAGAGGACCCTGGGCTCAGTAAAGAGAGCCAAAATACAGGAGTAAAATGTGTTGAAACTTCATAAAATATTGTTTGGCAACAAGTTGAGTTTTGTGTCCAGTTTTGGGAAGATGTGAGGATGTTAGAGAGAGCCCAAAGGAAATGATTACAGAAATGAAGGACTTCAACTCTGCAGAGAGACAGAAAAGAGGGGATTAAGAAATTTGGTATATCCCTATTGAACCCCACCAATTTTTAGCAATGCATCATTCTGTCCCGATGCATCAGTTTGGAATGCCAACTGGTCTGTCTGTGACCACAAGAAACTGCAAAGTTGTGGACACAGCTCAGCACATCGTGGAAACCAGTCTCCCCTCCATGAACTCTATGTTGGCTACTTTACTGATGCAACAAGAGTGTAGATAAAGATTCCACCCACCCTGTACATTCTCTCTCCTCCCCTCTCCCATTGGGCAGCAGATATAAAAGCCTGATAGCATGGATCACCTTGCTCAAGGACAGCTTCTACCCTGCTATTACAACAATACTGAATAGTTACTTGTTACAAGATGGACTTTTGACCTCACAATTTACTACTACTTACATTGCACTTTCTCTGTAACACCATTCTGCATTATTGTTTTACCTTGTTCTACCTCAATGCCCTGTGTAATATTTGATCTGTATGAACAGTACCAGGACTGTTTTTCTACTGTACACATGACAAATATAAACTAATTTCAATTGTTGTCCTTGGAAGACAGTAAAAGGTTATTAAGAAATCAACAGTATAGTTGGGGGGGGGGGTGGGGGAGAACTATTCCTAGTGTAGGGAGGGACAGAAAATATAGGTGACTGATGTGTGGATATCTCTTAGGGCAGGGGTCCCCAACCTTTTTTGCACCGCGGACCAGTTTAATATTGACAATATTCTTGCGGACCGGCTGACCGTGAGGTGTGTTCAAGTAGGGTTAAACTCACCTCAACATGTCTTTTCCAGTTAGGGTTGCCAACTTTCTCACTCCCAAATAAGGGACAAAAGTAGCAGTCAAATATGGGACACTTGTGTTTACCCCAAGAAAGACTACCATGACCATGAAGCCTTGCGCGGGCATCTCTGTGGGTGCGTGGCATGCGCATGTGCGTATGTGCTGACTTTTTCCCCCCCACAAACCGGTTTTGGCTTAATCTTCCCGACTACACTGTACATACATTATTTCTACTTTATATAGGCTGTGTATTTATCATATCATTCCTGCTTTTACTATATGTTAGTGTTATTTTAGGTTTTATGTGTTATTTGGCATGATTTGGTAGGTTATTTGTGGGTCTGCGAACACTCACAAAATTTTCCCATATAAATAAATGGTAATTGCTTCTTCACTTTACCCCATTTTGGCACGAAAGGTTTCATAGGAACGCTCTACCTTAGCGGGGGAAATACGGGACAAGGGCGGTCCCATATGGGACAAACCAATTTAGTCCAATATAGAGGACGTCCCGGCAAATACGGGACAGTTGGCAACCCTATGTTCAAGTTCAATAGTGCATGACAGGGAATGAGGAAAGGTGCAGCTGACTCAAATCGATTCTTCGCGGCCTGGTAGCACATACTTAGCGGCCCGGTACCAGTCCACGGACCGGTGATTGGGGACCGCTGTCTTAGGGTATGGAATGCACTAATAAAGGGAAGCTGATGCAGCTGCTAAGTCCAAGTGCAGCAGTTTGAGTAACTGAAAGGGCAAAGGAGTGATACCAGCCAGATTGTTCGATCATAGAGCCAGTATCCACCTGGGCCAACCTGCCTCCTTCTAGAACATAGAAAACTACAGCATAGTACAGGCCCTTCAGCCCACAATGTTGTGCCAAACTACTCCAAGATCAATCTAGTCCTTCTCTCCTACATAGCCCTCCTTTTTTCTATCATCCATATGCCTATCTAGGAAAGTCTTAAACGTTCCTAACTTTTCTGTTTCTATCACTATCCTTGGCAGTATGTTAAACACACCAATCACTCTGTGTTTAAAAAACTTCTCTGACATCCTCCAATTTACCTTGTATATACTTTCCTCCAATTACCTTAAAATTATGTCCCTGGTATTAGCCACTTCTGCCTTGGGAAAAGTCTCTGGCTATCCACTTGATCTATGTCCCTTATCATCTTGTACACCTCTATCAAATATGTGCTTGAGTCATTCGGTACTTCCTAATCACTTTGTTTTCTCAGGAGGAGGCACAAAAAACAGATCACGAAGCAGTGGCCGCTGTGATTGCATGTCACAATCCACACGTCAAACGTGGATTCTGTACCAGCCTTCCAGAAAGGCATGGAGTGATCATGTCCAGACATAAAGGAGGAGACTATCGACAGAGGGAGACTCGTACTCACAGTACAGTGATTCTGGTGCCTCTGCCGCAGAACCCACTCAAGCTTCGTGAAGATAGCAGGGTTGTTCGGCTCAACAGAAGCTGCAAACATCAGGTTATCCTGTGCATATTCGTGACCTGGAGAAAGATCACACACAGTATGAATGTCAAACAACATCTCAAGAACACAACACAACAATAAACACAAAAGATTCTGCAGATGCTGGAAATCCAGAGTGACACACGCAAAATGTTGGAGTAACTCAGCAGGGCAGCCAGCATCAACGCAGGGGAATAAACAGCCAACGTTTCAGGCCGAGATCCTTCGTCAGGACTGGAAAGGAAGGGGGAAAGAAGTCAAAATAAGAAGCTGGGGGGAGGGAAAGGAGTACAAGCTAGAAGGTGATAGATAGTAAAGGTAAAGAGCTGAAGGAGGAATCAGATAGAGGAGAGTAGACCATGAGAGAAAGAGAAGGAGGATGGGCATCAGGGTGATAGGCAGCTGAGAAGAGATGAGGGGAGAGTCAGAATGGGTAATTGAAGAGGGAAGGGAGGGGGGAAAAATACTGGAAGTTAAAGAAATCAATGTCCATGCTATCAGGTTGGAGGCTATACAGACAGAATACAAGGTATAAATCAGATCTTTCAAATCTCTTACTAGCTCTTCTTTCAGTTAGTCCTGACGAAGGGTCTCGGCCTGAAACATTGACTGTACCTCTTCCTAGAGATGCTGCCTGGCCTGCTGCGTTCACCAGCAACTTTTATGTGTGTTGTATAAATCAGAGGGCTGTTTTGATGAGATGGAAGGTTGAAATGTCTCTAAACTAGGAAAAATAATTACTTCCTTCCTTAATTTAGCAATCAATAAAAAACACCATAAGACCACAAGATGTGGGAGCAGAATTAGACCATTTGGCCCATTAAGTCTGCACCACCATTAGACCATGGCTGATTTATTTTCTCTCTCAACCCCATTCTCCTGCCATCTCCCCAATATCTTTGACCTCTTACCAAGAACCTATCAACCTCTGCCTTAAATATACCCAATGATATGGCCTCCACAGCCATCTGTGGCAATGGATTCCATAGATTCACTACCCTCTAGCTAAATAAATTCCTCCTCATCTCTGTTCTAAAGGAAATGCATCCTTTCTAGATAAAGTGCCCATATTCCCAATTTGGTCTAACCACCAGTATTCTAGTCAGTATGCCTGAAAACAGAAGCAGAAACCTGATTGTGGCCAGCTGAGCTACGATGCCACAGTGAAAGGCTTGAACTCACTTTCCAGCATGTGGGCAGTTGTACAGGTGGACTTCACTGGATCTAACAATGAGTAAATGAAATAATATACAGTGGTATGCAAAAGTCTGGGCACCCCTGGTGAAAATTTCTATTACTGTGAATAGCTAAGCGGGTAAAAGAGGAACTGATTTCCAAACAGCATAAAGTTAAAGGTGACACATTTCTTTAATATTTTAAGCAAGATTACTTTTTTAATTTCCATCTTTTACAGTTTCAAAAATACAAAAAAGGAAAAGGGCCCGAAGCAAACGTCTGGGCACCCTGCATGGTCAGTACTTAGTAATACCCCCATTGGTAAGTATCACAGCTTGTAAACGCTTTCTGTAGCCAGCTAAGAGTCTTTCAATTCTTGTTTGGGGGATTTTCACCCATTCTTCCTTGTTCTGTGTCTAGTTCTTTTAGTTCTGTGAGATTCTTGGGCCGTCTTGCATAGACTGCTCTTTTGAGGTCTATCCACAGATTTTCGATGATGTTTAGATCAGGGGGACTGAGGACCATGGCAAAACCTTCAGCTTGCGCCTCTTGAGGTAGTCCACTGTGGATTTTGAGGTGTGTTTAGGATCATTATCCTGTTGTAGAAGCCATCCTCTTTTCAATTTCAGCTTTCTTTTTTTTAAAAAACAGACTGTGTGATGTTTGCTTCCAGAATTTGCTGGTATTTAATTGAATTCATTCTTCCCTCCACCACTGAAATGTTCCCCGTGCCACTGGCTGCAACACAAGCCCAAAGCATGATCAATCCATCTCCGTGCCTAACAGTTGGGGAGGTGTTCTATTCATGAAATTTTGCACCCTTTTTTCTCCAAACATACCTTTGCTCATTGCGGCCAAAAAGTTCTATTTTATCTTCATCAGTCCACAGGACTTGGTTCCAAAATGTATCAGGCTTGTTTAGATGTTCCTTTGCAAACTTCTGATGCTGAATTTTGTGGTGAAGATGCAGGAAAGGTTTTCTTCTGATGACCCTTCCATGAAGGTCATATTTGTGCAGGTGTCGCTGCACAGTAGAACAGTGCACCACCACTCCAGAGTCTGCTAAATCTTCCTGAAGGTCTTTTGCAGTCAAACGGGGGTTTTTGATTTGCCTTTCTAGCAATCCTACAAGCAGTTCTCTCGGAAAGTTCACTTGGTCTTCCAGGCATTAACTTGACCTCCACCGTTCCTGTTAACTGCCATTTCTTAATTACATTACGAACTCAGGAAACGGCTACCTGAAAACGCTTTGCTATCTTCTCCTGTTTTGTGCGCATCATATATTTTAAATTTTCAGAGTGCTAGGCAGCTGCTTAGAGGAGCCCATGGCTGCTGATTGTTGGGACAAGTTTTGGGGAGTTAGGGTATTTATAAAGCTTTGAAATTTGCATCAACTGGCCTTTCCTAACGATGACTGTGAACAAGCTATAGCTCTAACAAGCTATTTAAGGTCTGAGACCTTGGTAAAAGTTATCTGAGAGTTCAAATCTTTTGGGGTGCCCAAACATTTGCATGGTGCTCCTCTCCTTTTTTTCCCCCACTCTAAAATTGTACAAAACAAAAATAATACACTAATCTTGCTTAAAATGTTGAAAAGAATATTTCATCTTTAACTTTATGACTTTTGGAGATCAGTTCATCTTCTACTCACTTAACTATTCACAGTAACAGAAATTTTGACCGGGGTGCCCAAACTTTTGCACGCCACTGTAGCACTGTGATTACTAGAGTCAGGTATGATGTTATCCACCAATGCTCCCTCTAATTTGTAATGACCAGTGTGCATAAATCTTGTGCTGTGCAATATTTTGCCCAGTTACATCAATATGTACGCACTGAATTTAAGTGGAAGTAAACCTGAAGCTATTCTAAGGATAATAATCTTTAAATGAACTAGCAGTTCTTCTGCGCTTCACACCCTTTACTTCTTTGGAATTCAGCATAGTGAATCAATAAAAACAGTATAAATAAGCAAGTTCTAAAATCTGCAGACAAATCATCTCAAACTCCATGTTGAAAACACTGAATCAGAAACTGGAAAAGGAAAAGTGATTGTGTATAATCATGAAAAATACTTAACATGCCAACAAGGTAGAGGGTGACAACCTTCTGTGTGCAGTTTAAATTTCTTTGTGTGCTAATAGCAAAAGATGTGCATGCTCACACCTTAGAGGGAACGTTGCTGTCTACCAGCTGCAAAGACCAATCTAGGATCCATATATTTAGGGTGGATTCTCTTAATAGAGAACATCAGTCCATAATTGTTTAACATGGGAAGGTTGATGCATGGGCAGCCAAAGCATGGTCCCTGACAGATCAGGGGCAGGGACCAGTGGCCTGGAATGCAAAATGGCTGGGGACTGACCCTTCTCTGCTGCAACCTTCCTCCTCCTTCAATGCCATTTTGATGTGCCATCATTTCCACCAGCCCCACCATTGAGGCCTTGGTTGCTTCACTCTGTTTGGAAAATCCCCCTTGACCCTACTGCCATGAGAGACCCTACCAGGAGCTGAGCTATAGATGGCATCACTCTTGTGATCTCAGGAAATCAAGTCTCTTCATTGAAATAAGCTGATGATCCTAAGAATATTTCCTAGGGGGAAAAATGCCAACAAGGTACCTACCAAACCTCAGCACAAGGACCAATTTATTCCAGCAAAACTGAAAAGGTATTCTTTGTGACAATTTCCTCAATTTTAAGCAAAGGATAGAATTTTTGGGTTCATGGAGACAAATAAAGGAAAATGTCTTAATATTTTTTGATACTGGGGAGTCTGGGGGTGGGTTTAATGAGTTGAATGAGCAAGGGTAGAAAGTTCACTGGCAGATTCTTGGAAAAGGCTGCCAGGGGCTGCAATGGAAGTTGAGAGAGGTGTTCAAGAGGCTTTTTAGAATGAACATGCAGTGAATAGAGAGACATGGATTACATGCAGGCAGAAGGGATTAATGTAATTTGGCTCAATCTCAGCATTGACATTGTGGGCTGAACGATCTGCTCCTCTGCTCTAATTGTTCTAGAAACATAGAAACATAGAAAATAGGTGCAGGAGTAGGCCATTCGGCCCTTCGAGCCTGCACCGCCATTTATTATGATCATGGCTGATCATCCAACTCAGAACCCAGCCTTCCCTCCATACCCCCTGACCCCTGTAGCCACAAGGGCCATATCTAACTTCCTTTTAAACATAGCTAATGAACTGGCCTCAACAGTTTGCTGTGGCAGAGAATTCCACAGATTCACCACTCTCTGTGTGAAGAAGTTTTTCCTAACCTCGGTCCTAAAAGGCTTCCCCTCTATCCTCAAACTGTGACCCCTCGTTCTAGACCTCCCCAACATCGGGAACAATCTTCCCGCATCTAGCCTGTCCAATCCCTTTAGGATCTTATACGTTTCAATCAGATCCCCCCTCAATCTTCTAAATTCCAACGAGTACAAGCCCAGTTCATCCAGTCTTTCTTCATATGAAAGACCTGCCATCCCAGGAATCAATCTGGTGAACCTTCTTTGTACTCCCTCTATGGCAAGGATGTCTTTCCTCAGATTAGGGGACCAAAACTGCACACAATACTCCAGGTGTGGTCTCACCAAGGCCTTGTACAACTGCAGTAGTACCTCCCTGCTCCTGTACTCGAATCCTCTCGCTATAAATGCCAGCATACCATTCGCCTTTTTCACCGCCTGCTGTACCTGCATGCCCACTTTCAATGACTGGTGTATAATGACACCCAGGTCTCGTTGCACCTCCCCTTTTCCTAATCGGCCACCATTCAGATAATAATCTGTTTTCCTATTTTTGCCACCAAAGTGGATAACTTCACATTTATCCACATTAAATTGCATCTGCCATGAGTTTGCCCACTCACCCAACCTATCCAAGTCACCCTGCATCCTCTTAGCATCCTCCTCACTGCTAACACTGCCACCCAGCTTCGTGTCATCCGCAAACCTGGAGATGCTGCATTTAATTCCCTCATCCAAGTCATTAATATATATTGTAAACAACTGGGGTCCCAGCACTGATCCTTGCGGTACCCCACTAGTCACCGCCTGCCATTCTGAAAAGGTCCCGTTTATTCCCACTCTTTGCTTCCTGTCTGCTAACCAATTCTCCACCCACACCAATACCTTACCCCCAATACCGTGTGCTTTAAGTTTGCACACTAATCTCCTGTGTGGGACCTTGTCAAAAGCCTTTTGAAAATCCAAATATACCACATCCACTGGTTCTCCCCTATCCACTCTACTAGTTACATCCTCAAAAAATTCTATGAGATTCGTCAGACATGATTTTCCTTTCACAAATCCATGCTGACTTTGTCCGATCATTTCACCGCTTTCCAAATGTGCTGTTATCACATCCTTGATAACTGACTCCAGCAGTTTCCCCACCACCGACGTTAGGCTAACCGGCCTATAATTCCCCGGTTTCTCTCTCCCTCCTTTTTTAAAAAGTGGGGTTACATTAGCCACCCTCCAATCCTCAGGAACTAGTCCAGAATCTAACGAGTTTTGAAAAATTATCACTAATGCATCCACTATTTCTTGGGCCACTTCCTTAAGCACTCTGGGATGCAGACCATCTGGCCCTGGGGATTTATCTGCCTTCAATCCCTTCAATTTACCTAACACCACTTCCCTACTAACATGTATTTCGCTCAGTTCCTCCATCTCACTGGACCCTCTGTCCCTTACTATTTCTGGAAGATTATTTATGTCCTCCTTAGTGAAGACAGAACCAAAGTAATTATTCAATTGGTCTGCCATGTCCTTGCTCCCCATAATCAATTCACCTGTTTCTGTTTGCAGGGGACCTACATTTGTCTTTATCAGTCTTTTCCTTTTTACATATCTATAAAAGCTTTTACAGTCCGTTTTTATGTTCTCTGCCAGTTTTCTCTCATAATCTTTTTTCCCCTTCCTAATTAAGCCCTTTGTCCTCCTCTGCTGAACTCTGAATTTCTCCCAGTCCTCAGGTGAGCCACTTTCTCTGGCTAATTTGTATGCTACTTCTTTGGAATTGATACTATCCCTAATTTCTCTTGTCAGCCACGGGTGCACTACCTTCCTTGATTTATTCTTTTGCCAAACTGGGATGAACAATTGTTGTAGTTCATCCATGCAACCTTTAAATGCCTGCCATTGCATATCCACCGTCAATCCTTGAAGTGTCATTTGCCAGTCTATCTTAGCTAATTCACGTCTCATACCTTCAAAGTTACCCCTCTTTAAGTTCAGAACCTTTGTTTCTGAATTAACTACGTCACTCTCCATGTTAATGAAGAATTCCACCATATTATGGTCACTCTTACCCAAGGGGCCTCTCACGACAAGATCGCTAATTAACCCTTCCTCATTGCTCAAAACCCAGTCCAGAATAGCCTGCTCTCTAGTCGGTTCCTCGACATGTTGGTTCAAAAAACCATCCCGCATACATTCCAAGAAATCCTCTTCCTCAGCACCTTTACCAATTTGGTTCACCCAGTCTACATGTAGATTGAAGTCACCCATTATAACTGCTGTTCCTTTATTGCACACATTTCTAATTTCCTGTTTAATACCATCTCCGACCTCACTACTACTGTTAGGTGGCCTGTACACAACTCCCACCAGCGTCTTCTGCCCCTTAGTGTTACGCAGCTCTACCCATATCGATTCCACATCTTCCCGGCTTATGTCCTTCCTTTCTATTGCGTTAATCTCTTTTTTAACCAGCAACGCCACCCCACCTCCCCTTCCTTCATGTCTATCCCTCCTGAATATTGAATATCCCTGAACGTTGAGCTCCCATCCCTGGTCACCCTGGAGCCATGTCTCTGTGATCCCAACTATATCATAATCATTAATAACAATCTGCACTTTCAATTCATCCACCTTATTACGAATGCTCCTTGCATTGACACATAAAGCCTTCAGGCGCTCTTTTACAACTCTCTTAGCCCTTTTTAATGCTTGCCCTGGATTTGTCGGCCTGCCACTTTTACTTTTCCCCTTTGTACTTTTTGCTTCTACGCTCACTTTACACCCCTCTGTCTCTCTGCACTGGTTCCCATCCCTCTGTTGTGAACTAACCTCCTCACACCTAGCCGCTTTAATTTGATTCCCACCCCCCAACCATTCTAGTTTAAAGTCACCTCAGTAGCCCGCGCTAATCTCCCTGCCAGGATATTGGTCCCCCTAGGATTTAAGTGTAACCCGTCCTTTTTGTACAGGTCACACCTGCGCCAAAAGAGGTCCCAATGATCCAAAAACTTGAATCCCTGCCACCTGCTCCAATCCCTCAGCCACGCATTTATCCTCCACCTCATCGCATTCCTACTCTCACTGTCGCGTGGCACAGGCAGTAATCCCGAGATTACTACCTTTGCAGTCCTTTTTCTCAACTCCCTTCCTAGCTCCCTATATTCTTCTTTCAGGACCTCATCCCTTTTCCTACCTATGTCATTGGTACCTATATGTACCAGGACCTCTGGCTCTTCACCCTCCCACTTCAGGATATCTTGGACACGATCAGAAATATCCCGGACCCTGGCACCAGGGAGGCAAACTACCATCCGAGTCTCTGGACTGCATCCACAGAATCGCCTATCTGACCCCCTTACTATCGAGTCCCCTATCACAACTGCCCTCCTCTTCCTTGCCCTACCCTTCTGAGCTACAGGGCCAGACTCTGTGCCGGAGGCAGGGCCACTGTCGCTTCCCCCGGGTAAGCTGTCCCCCCCAACAGTACTCAAACAGGAGTACCTGTTGTTAAGGGGCACAGCCGCCGGGGTACTCCCCATCACCTGCCTTTTCCCCCTCCCCCTCCTAACCGTGACCCACTTGTCTGCCTCCCGTGGCCCCGGCGTGACCACCTGCCTTCCACTCCTCTCTATCACCTCCTCGCTCTCCCTGACCAGACGAAGGTCATCGAGCTGCAGCTCCAGTTCCGTAACGCGGTCCCTTAGGAGCTGCATCTCGATGCACTTGGCGCAGATGTAGACGTCCGGGAGGCTTGGAGACTCCAGGGCCTCTCACATCCGACACCGAGAACAGCAAACTGCCCTCACAGTCATAATGCCCCTCTCCTCAAATAGCAACAGAAAATGAATGTCAAACCTTCCTCGCCTCGCCCGCTTCCGCCTAAGCCCGGTGAGCCGAAGCCCTTAAGTCTTCACTCTGCTCCCGGCTCACTCTGCCACCCGCAAACTACGCTGCCCGCTCTCTGTTCCATGTTTCTTTCTTGTTTAAAAAAAACCCCACCACAGTGGTTAGTGTAATGATTTACAGCGTAGGCTATAAGATCAAGGCCCAATCCTTGTCACTGTATGTAAGGAGTTTCTACGTTCTCTGCATGACCGCATGGGTTTCCTCCAAGTGCTCTGGGTTCTGCCCACATTCCAAAGACAGAGTTAGGGTTAGTGAGTTGTAGGCATGCTAAGTTGGCACTGGAAGTGTGGTAACACCTGTGAGCTGCCCAGCACAATCCTCGCAAATTTGATGCAGAGTGACACATTTCACTGCATGTTTTGATGTACGTGTGACAAATAAAGCTAATCTTTAAAAATTGTGTCTAATTGTGTTTAATGCATTTTTTTGTGAATGCTGCTTATCTGATGCTATTTGTCTGTTATGCTGCAGCAAACAAGTCTTTCATTGCACATTTGCATACATGTACCTGTGCATATGAAAATAACCAAGACTCTGAGTTCTAAAGTTGGCTCTTTATGAGGTTAAATTTAATTTGGTATATTGATCTCCTGTCTATGTCCCTGGACCAGTAACAGGCTACAAAGTTCAAATCCTACCACAGTAAAATGAAGAATTTAATAAGCCAAAATAAAGATGTCAGTAAAGGTGAGAATTAAGCCAGTGGGACGGTGAAAACCACTGGCTTTACCAATGTCCATGAAGGAACAAAATTTCCTATCTTTATCCTATATGATTTATACAAGTTGTCTTAGGAATGTAGTTTGACTCTAAAAAGGACCTCCCCAAGTCACTTGGGACATGTAATGGGCAACAGATGCTAAATTTGCCAAGGAATGTTCAGATCTGTGAATAAATTAAAAACAAGATTGAAAAACTGTAGATGTACGAAATCAGAAGCATAACCGCAAAGTGCTTCAAACCGTCAGCAGGCCTGGTAGTATCCATTAACTGTGAACTTTTCTCCAGATAGTAAAGTCCAAACCTGGGGCATGGATTTAGTGTGAAAGGGAAAAGATTTAAAAGGGACCTGAGGGGCAACTTTCTCACGTAGAGGATGGTGAGATGCCAGAGGAAGTAACTGAGGCAGGTACATTAGTTTCATTCAAGAAGTACTTGGACGGGTACATGGAACGTGGAGGAATAGGGGCCAAATGCAGGAATTTGCAATTAGCTGGGTAAGCACAGTCTTTACTATGGACGTTAGAGTGGAGGACCTCTGAACATGTCGTATTGCTTTATAATCCCATTAACTGTAAATGGAAAACCAAAAAAGAGATTTTGAAATGATAAATGACTACAAGTGCAGTAAAAAACTTAACAGGTCAGGCAGTGAAATGCTTCAGATGCTTAAATATCTAGTTCACTAATGCCCTTTAGAAAATATAAGTTCACATTTTCTGGTCCCATCTTTAGGTAACTTCACATCCATAGCATTCACCTAATGTGCAAGCTGTTACCAACATTCTCTGTTTTTATTTTGGTGTTCATTAACAGACCGTTTTAATCCAGGACATTGTTGAGGATGTACCTCTTATACCTAATAAAATGGCCACTGTCTGTATGTTCATGCTCTTCTGCTGCTATACACCATCCACTTCAAGGTTTGATTTATGATACATTCAGAGATGCTCTTCTGCACATCACTATTTTAACATGTCATTATTTGAGTTACACTTGCCTTCCTGTTAGCTTGAACTGGTCTGGCCATTCTCCTCTAACCCCTCTTATTAACCAGCATTTTCACCAACAGAGCTGCTGCTAACTGGATGCTTTCTTGTTTTTCCACACTACAGTATTCTCTGTAAAATCTAGTGACTGTTGTGTGTGAAAATCCTAGGAGATCAGCAGTTTCTGAGATACTCAAACACCCCAACTGGGACCAACAATCATTCCATAGTCAAAGTCACTTACATCACATTTCTTCCCTATTTGGTCTGAACAACAACTGAACAGCTTGACCATATCTGCAGGCTTTTATGCCTTGAGTTGCTGTCACATGATTAGCTGATTAGATATTACACTAATGAAGTAAACAGGTGTAAGTAATAAAGTTGCCACTGGGCGTATTTACAAGTTGCAGTAAGTATATTCCCAAAATTGTGTCGCACTTGGTTCCCTAGTTGTCAAGCTGAGTGGTTCAGTCCCTCCTCTGTAGTGGATTGGAACATTTTACTCTATTGACACGTCTTGTAAGGGCACGTTACCCTTCTCTGAACTCCAAGATTTAAGAACAGCTTCTTCCCCACTTGAAATAAGTTGAGTAACACAGTACAGGTGTCCCCCGCTTTTCGAAAGTTCACTTTACGAAACCTCACTGTTACAAAAGACCTACATTAGTACCGTTTTCGCTTTCAGAAGGTGTTTTCACTGTTACGAAGAAAGGCAGCGTGCGATAAAAAAATCAGCGCACGATAAAAGGCAGGGTGCGCCCCGAGCAGCGGCTCTGCCCCGGATTCCGAACGGCATTGCTGAAACACGTTGCATTGAGCAGCCGTTAGCAAGATGAGTTCTAAGGTGTTGGAAAAACCTGAAAGAGCTCGTAAGGGTGTTACACTTAGCGTAAAACTAGACATAATTAAGCGTTTCGATCGTGGTGAACGAAGCAAGGACAAAGTGAGTTTGGCTTGTGGAAGCTGACGAAGATGATGTTGAAGAGATTTTGGCATCCCATGACCAAGAACTGATAGATGAAGAGGAAAGGATAACAATCAAAACCGAATGCAGAAAGTGAAGCAACTGCGTGAGATTTTCGCTGCAATGATGAAGTACGACTTTAATCTTGAAAGGGTACATAGGTTTAGGGGATATCTGCAGGTTGGTTTGAGTGCTTACAAACAACTGTATGATAGAAAAATGCGCAAGGCTCAGCAGTCAAGCAAGCCTTCCACATCAGCCACAGCAGACGACGAACCTCGACCTTCGACATCAAGGCGGGCAGTCATAGGAGAAGATGAGCTGCCTGTCCTGATCGACAATGAGATGACACCCCTGTGTCCCACCACCCCAACACCCGGGCCCCGGACAGATACTGTACCGATTCGCGAAGAACATAGCAGTAGCCGGGAGGCACACAGCACATCTTTAAGAAAAAAGCCGAAATAAACATGCTAATTAATTAGGTGCTGCCTGGCAAGTAATTGTCGGTCCAGATCAGTGCTGATTTCTGATTGCATTGCCTCTGATCTGGGCCGACAATTACGTGTCGGAGGCACCTAATTAATTAGCATGTTTATTTCGGCTTTTTTCTTAACGATGTGCTGTGTGCCTCCCGGCTACTACTGCGTTCTTCTCGGCAATGTATCGGGTTGGTGGCCCGGAGGGTGGGGGCCACTGCACCACCCAGCCTGCAGCGACTCAGTCTAACACACCATCACCAGTGTGCTCAGTGCTGTTTGCCCAATTCCGGTAAGTGATACTACACTGTACATACGTTATCTCTACTTTATATAGGCTGTGTATTTTTACGTGTTATTTGGTAGATTTGGCAGCTTCATAGTTTAAAGGTTGCTGGAGAGCACGTTTATGCCAACAGCGCTTGCGTGAGGTTTTCTGCCGAGAGCGCTTGTGTGAGACTTTCGCTATGGAGATCTGTGCAGGCAATCGTTGTAGAGAAGTATTTCTACTTTATATAGGCTGTGTATTTATCATATCATTCCTGCTTTTACCGTTACTGTTATTTTAGGTTTTATGTGTTATTTGGCATGATTTGGTAGGTTATTTTTGGGTCTGCGAACACTCACAAAATTTTCCCATATAAATAAATGGTAATTGCTTCTTCGCTTTATGACATTTCGGCTTACAAACCGTTTCATAGGAATGCTCTACCTTCGGATGGCAGGAGAAACCTGTACCTAAACAAAGTACAAACACTAGAGATTCTGCAGATGCTAGAAATCCAGGCTAACACACACAAAATACTGCAAGCACTCAGCAGGTCAGGCAGCATCTATGGAGGGGAATAAAGAATTGATGTTTCAGGCCAAGACCCTTTATCTGGACTCGGGCCTTTCAGCCCAACACTGGAAAACAAAACTCAGCTGTCACTCAATGAGACGAATGGCCTAATTCTGCTTCTACAGCTCATGGTCACTGACATCAGACTTCTGAACCGATCACCTCTTTCCTTGTGCTGCCACTATCTCAGACTCTGAACACGACCTCTCTCAGTCATTCCATTATCACCTTAGCATTTTGACCTGCACCATTCTGCAGTTTTATATGCATCGTCACATTATTATTACCAGAGTATGTGGTCTACTCTGGAAACTTCACCCCAGCTAGGAATTTCATTGCACCGTGGTGTAAATGACAATAAACTAATCCAAATTTGAATCTTCCGCCACACAACTAGAATCCAAACTAGGCTATTATCACTGTATTATATGACCCGAAATTTAAAATGTTAGTGAAGCTGAGCTGTTCAAACTCATGAGCAGTTGGCAATGGGTAAACAGAAAGAAAGAAAAGAACCTCAGAAAATCCCCACAGTTCATTCAGGAACATGCTCACACTTTTGATTCCCTTTACCTGGCCACAGCAATGTCTCATCCCCTAGGGAGCTTACAACATCGAGTGATGATAGCATCAGCGAGGAGCTCCCTTCAAAAATTCGACCTAAAAAAAGAATGACACAAAAATAAGTCATCAGTAGTCATGGAGAATGTGGTACATGTACAAACACCTAGTCAAGTCTCATTGGTAAGCATGAACTCCCTTCATACAAGGCTGATGCCAAGCGCTGGCATTGTAACGCGTTGTGCTAACCATTATACTATCGTGCTACTCTTTATTAGATATTACTAAATATTAAATACAGGAACAGCATCTCCTGAAAGGTACTTACCACATCCGGACAGGAACACCAGGTCTCCAGAGAAGAGGCAATTGGGACTGTTGTGAGGTTCCCCATCCAGGACGTAGATCATATGACCCACTGTGTGTCCCGGTGTGAAGAGAGCTTGAAACCGCAAATTACCCACCTCTATTGTCTGCTTGTCCAGAATGGGGCTGAGGAGCAAGAGGAAGAAATGTATCAAGCATTAACAGACCACAGCACTCTATTTACACCCTTAGCATTACCATTAGCAGGAAAATCCTCCCTAATTGTGTTAATATGAATTGGGGAGAGAGGCAAGGATCCGTAACAGGATGTTTTGAGCTTCAAATTCAAGCTGTTCAGGGGGATATAAACATAAGATAACATTTCTGATCACCTCATTATAGGAAAGAAGGATGTGGAAGCTTTAGGGAGAATGCAGAGGATGCTGCCTGGATTAGAAAGCATGTCTTATGAGCATAGGTCAAGTGAGCTGGGACTTTTCTCTGTGGAACAAAGGAGGATGAGAGACAACTCCAAAGAACTGTAGAAAACACTTTCCCAGGGTGGAAATGGTTAACACAAGGGACATAATTTTAAGGTGATGGGATGAAAGTATAAGGGACTTGTCAGAGGCAAGTTGTCATATTTTATCAGAAACAGAGAGGTGAGTCTGTTAAACACACAACCGGGATGGTGGTAGAAGTTGGTATATTAGGGGTACTTCAGAACCTTTTAGATAGGCACTTGGACAATAGGAAAATGGAGAGCTACGTGGGAGGGAAGAATTAGATTGATCTTAAGAGTAGGTTAAAAGGTTAGCACAACATTGTGGGCCAAAGGGCCTGCCCTGAGCTGCAGTGTTCTATGATTTAAACATCTGAAATATAAACAGAAGTGCTAGAAATACACAGCAAGTCAGGCAGTTAAAGTTTCACGTCAAAGTCCCTTCATCAGAGCAGGTAGAATATGGAAACTCTCTCAAAAAATGTTGCCCAAGCTGGGGTTCAATTAACACTGCATCAGATGAAGGATTTTGACCTGAAACATCAGCTAAGCATTATCCTCCATAGAAGCTGCTCGATCTACTGAGTCGTTTGTGCATCTTGTATGTGTTTATTCTTGTATGTTCCAACTGAAACATCTCCAGTGTAGGAGCAGAAATAGGTCATTCGGCCCACATTTTGGCCAATTTATTATCCCTCTCAACCCTATTCTCCTGCCTTCACCCTGTAACCTTTAATGCCCTGACTAATCAAGAATCTATCAGTCTCCTTTTTAAACTCAGCCAAAGTAAAATTATCAAAGTTAGAAGATGTTATCATTTGTTATCTTATGTTATCTTGACATTCATTTCAATGCAGGAATTTACAGGAAAAACTATACATAAACAAAGAGGTTCCTCAAAGTCTGTGCACGGACTCCTTTATTGCCACAATGAAGCCAAACTCAAGTTGAGGGAGCAACACCTCATAATGTGTCTAGGTAGCCCCCAACCTGATGGCATGAACATCGATTTCTCTAAATTCTAGTAATTACTCCTCCTCCCTGTTCTCTCTTCCTCCATTCCACATTCCGGCTCCCACTCTTACCTTTTCTCTTCTCTTCACCAGCCTGCCACCTCTTTGATGCCCTTCCTCCTTCCCTTTCCCCCATGGTCCACTGTCCTTTCCGAACAGATTTCTTCTTCTTCTAACCTTTACCTCTTCCACTTAACATGTCCCAGCCTCATACTTCATTCCCCATCCATTGCCCACCCACCTTCCTCCTCACATGGTCTCAACCATCACCTGCCAGCCTGTACTCCTCCTCCTTCCCACAACTCCTTATCCTAGCTTCTGTCCCCCTTTTTTCCCAGTCCTGATGAAGGGTCTCGGCTAGAAATGATTGTTTATTCCCCTCCATTGATGCTGCCTGACTGTTGAGTTCCTCCAGCATTTTGTGGTGTTCCTCTGGATTTTCAGAATCTGGAGAATTTCTTGTGTTTATGGAATTGACAGCCTTTTTTCAAATTAAACTGAGCAAGAGTGAGGAAATGCTAATGGACATTACAGAACATTGAAAGACTTAGATAGAGTGGATATGGAGAAGATGTTTCCTATAGCAGGAAGGAGAAATGTTTTTAGCCAGTGGATGGTGAATCTCTGGAATTCATTGCCATAGACAGCTGTGGCAGTTAAGTCATTCTGTGAATTTAAAGCGAAGGTTAATAGGTACTTGATTAGTCAAGGTGTCAAAGTTTAAGGGGAGAAGGTAGGAAAATAGGGTCGAGAGAGATAATAAATTAGCCGTGATGGAATGGTGGAACAGACTCGGTAGACCAAATAGTCTAATTCTGCTCCTTTGTCTTATGATAGGAAGCTACGTAGCCAAGTTTCCTGATAATACAAGGACAGAGGAGGCTATAAACGATGTAAATGGGAGCAATAAATTACAAAGAACAGATTAAGTGATTAGGCAAATCTGTAGCAATTGGATTTCAAGTGTTGGCAAATGTGACATTGCTCACTTTGGACCTAAATTTACCAAACGGTATTTACTAAATGATAAAAAGCCATTAAACATTGGAAGACCAACAAGACTTTTGTGGGGGCTGGGAGGCAAGTACATACATCATTAAAATGGAACTGAAAATAGTTTATTAAATCTGGAAGAACACCGATCTATATAGATAGGCAAAAGGAGCTAGAATACATTAAAGCTATATAAAAGGAGGCTCAAGAGGTTCTGCAGATGCTGGAGGTCTGAAGCAACACACAAAAAGCTGAAGGAACTCAGATCAGGAGGCATCCATGAGGGGAATGGACAGTCAATATTTTGGGGTCAGGACTCTTCAACAGGAATGGAAAGACGGGAGATAGCCAGTATAAAAAGATAGGCAGGGGCCAGTAAAACCTGGCAGGTGATAGATGGAACCAGGAAAGGGGGCAGTGATAGGCAAATGAGAGGGAGAGTAAAGCAGGAATTGCCTTTCCATCTGTCCATCACCTACATGATCCTCCCTACCACCTCTTCTTTATTTCCACTGTCCTCTCCTATCAGGTTCCACCACTAAAACAAAAACAGGAGCAGGAGTCAGCCATCTGGCCCAGTTCCTGCTCCGCTATTCAATAAAGTCATGGATGATCTGGCCACAGACTCAGCTCCACCTACCTGCTTTTTCCCCCTAACCCTTAATTCCCCTACTATGCAAAAATCTATCTGTGTGTTTCAAATATATTTAATGAAGTAGCCTCTACTCCTTTCCTGGGCAGTATATATTTCTTATAGAGGAGAAGTGTAGGATAAGAGTGCATAGTCTCAGAATACAAGGATGTTCTTTGAACAGAGATAAAGAATTTCTTTAGCCAAAGGGTGGTGAATCAGTGGAGTTCATTGCCAAGGATAGTTGTGGAGGCCAAGACATTGAGTATATTTAAAGCAGAGGTTTATAGTTCTTGATTAGTAAGGACGTCAAAGGCAATGGGTAAAAGGCAGGAGAATGAAGTTGAGTGGGATAATAAATCAGCCATGATGAGTAATGGAGCAGACTCAATTGGCCGAATGGCCTAATCTGGCTCCCATGTCTTACAGTCTTTCAGAGATATCCCATTTGTTCTATCTGACCTTCCCCCACATT
Source organism: Mobula hypostoma (assembly GCF_963921235.1). NCBI lineage: Eukaryota > Metazoa > Chordata > Chondrichthyes > Myliobatiformes > Myliobatidae > Mobula > Mobula hypostoma. The sequence continues at coordinate 107,421,721 of NC_086102.1, read as the reverse complement.
CATGCAACTTAACACCAACTCATTTTTCCTTTCGATTCTGAAACATTAATTCAGATCCTTTTTCTTCAGTTGCTGCCTGACCCACTGCCTGCTGTGAAGAGAACATACCTGGGCAGGTTCTGCCCTGTCATCATTGTAGCTTACCTAAGAAGCCCAACTAGAGGGGATGCTAGTTCTAGAGACGTTGTAATGTAGAATAGCTATCAACCCAATTGTTGGGAGGTATGGGACGTGCAGCTCAGTACAGCGTTGAAAAGAATCTCAATCAACACCAATATAGCGTTTTATCTGACTGTTTAATTGTTATTTTCTTTGCAGTTTAACAATTAACGTCTGCTGTTTAGTGTTTAGTAGTTACAGTATGTACCCTAGTGGTTACATTTTTATGATTCTCGAAAGCTCTGGAGGCTTTTTTGGTACCACATTATTTGAATAGTGGCTTTCTGATTAGCTGACTCTTATCTGCAAATTTAAATGGAATTTTTCTCACCTCTGTAGTATAAAAGAGCTGTGCACAGCAATGCCATATTTTTGTTTCTATCCCCCTTTACTTAACAAATCTTTCTCACTGTTTTCAACTGTCTTTGCTCTATTAATGCTTAAATAAAATCATTGTGAAGCAACAGATGTTGTGCCCCCTTCCTTCTGAAAGAATCTTGGATAAAAAGAAACAACAGAATCCAACAACAATAACTTCCCCTGCACTGCACAAGAGTTCCCATTCTCAGTCTTGTGTGATACTTACTCTGTTAGAGCAGGAATGTTATCTCTGGAGGAACCATAAATTCTGCAAGTTTTGTGGATTTTCTTCAGTACCTTATTTCCACCACTATGATCCCTGCAAATTATTAAAATAGAAAAGGAAAAACAAAGAAAAGTAACTAAAAGAGAATTCCCCTGGGCAGAAATGGCCAACAGGAGGGGGCATAAATTTAAGGTGATTGGAGTAAAGTAGTGGGACATGTGAGAGCTATCTTTTTTAGTATAGAGAGTGGTGGATGCATGGAAAGCACTGCCAGGGGAGTTGGAAAAGGTAGATATATTAGGGACATTTAAGAAATTCTTTGATAAGCACAGGGATGGAAGAACAATGGAAGGCTATGTGGGAGGGACAGTTAGATTGAACATAAAGCAAGTTAAAAAGTCAGCATATTATTATGGACCAAAGAGCCTACGCTGTGCTGTAGTGTTCTATGTTCTGTGTAATATTTCTCACTCATGTTAATTTACTTTATCTAACCACACAGCAATGGTTTGTATTCATCCACAATATATTTGAAAACTAAAACTGCACTAACTACCCAAAATACATTGAATTAGAAGTGAATACAACAATTATGCCCCACAGTTAACATGGGGAGTGGAGGAAGGGTCCAGGAGGTTCACGAGAATGACTCCAGGAATGAAAAGGTTAATGTATGAGGAGTGTTTGATGCCCCTGGCCTGTACTCGCTGGAGTTTAGACTGGGGGGGGCAAGGGGGAAACTCATTAAAGCCTATCAAATATTGAAAGATTTAGATAGAGTGGATGTGGAGGTGATGTTTCCTGTAGTGGGTGGGGGAGCCTAGGACCATAAGGCACAGCCTCAGAATAGAAAAAACACTCCTTTAGAACAGAAATGAGGAGGAATTCCTTTAGCCAGAGGCTGGTAGATCTGTGCGATACATTGCCACAGACAGCTGTGGAGTCCAAGCCATTAGGTATTATTTAAAGCGGAGATTGATGGGCAAGGACGTCAAAGGTTCTGGGCAGAAAGCAAGAGAATGGAGTTGAGAGGGACAATAAATTAGCTGATAGAATGGCTGAGCAGATTCAATGTGCACAATATTTAATCCTGCTCCTATGTCTCATGAATATAAAGCAAGCACTGATAATTATGTAGCAACTCCTTCTCAGTGGAAATATTAGCATGTTCTTATCAACACAGACACATCTAACACACCTTCTATAGTTTGAACAGCCCAGCAGTAACTTGTTGCCTTTAGCACAGGATGGGGGGGGGGGGGGAAATCAGTAAAATTAAAACTCAACACTTTCACTTTGTATGGTCAAATTTGAAGGCAAAATACAGGATTAATGGCAGGATTCTTAGCAGTGTGGAGAAGCAGAGGGATCCACATCCATAGACTCCCTCAAAGTTGCCATGCTCATTGACATGGTGGTTAAGAAGGTATATGGTGTATTGGCCTTCATTAGTCAGCGGACTGAGTTCAAAAGGCTGAACATAATGCCACAGCACAATAAAACTGATTAATTACACTTGTGTTCGGATTTGGTCACCTCATTAAAGGAACGATGTAGAAGCTTTAGAAGGTACTGAGGAGATTTACCAGGATGCTGCCTGGATTGGACAGCATGTCTTACAAGGACAGGTTGAGCAAGCTACAGCTTTACTCTTTGAGCAAAGGAGGATGAAAAATGACTTGTAAAGGTGTATAAAAAGTAAGAGGCATTGATCAAGTGGAGAGCCAGGGACTTTTCCCAGGACAGAAATGGCTAATACATGGCGACATAATCTTAAAGTGATTAGAGGAATGTATGGGGTTAGGGGATGTCAGAAGGAGACATTTATAAAGTGCATGGAACATACTGCCAAGGGTGGTGTTAGAGGCAGATACATTAGGGATATTTAAGTCTTATATAGGATGATAGAAAAATGGAGGGCTAAATAGGAGGAAAGGGTTTGATTGATCTTGAAGTAGATTAAAAGGTCAGCAAAATGTCACAGGCTGAAGGGCCTATACTGTTCTATGTTTAAAAGAAGAACAAACAGCTTACAACTCACCAATGCTTGTGTGTTGTGAGAATCGCTTCTAAAGTGGCACCTTCTTCCTCAAGGCATGCCTGAAAAACATTTATGAACCAAAAAAATGTCTGATACTTCAGACTGAATGTAACACATTTCGCACCCAAGATTAGCATTAAATAAGTTAACATTTGCATTTCAGGAAGGTACAACAAAAGACAGCTTGAGCAAAATTCCTTTCCACCAATCCATCAAACATTCCCTGGGCAGGGACAGTATAGTTTGCTAATTGATTTTGATTTATCATCATCACAAGTACTGAGTACAGTGAAAATGTTTTGTTTGTGCGCCATCTTTGTAAGTTATGTCACGTCACACCAATGATTTGGATGACTGAACTGATGGCTTTGTGGCCAAGTTTGCAGATGATACGAAGATAGGTGAAGGGACAGGTAGTGTAGGACTTAAACAGATCAGGATAATGGGCAAAGAAGTGACAGATAGAACACAGTATCAGGAAGTGTATGGTCATGCATTTTGGTAGAAGAAATAAAAGCATAGACAATTCTCTAAACGGAAAGAAAATTCAAAATTTCGATGTGCAAAGGGATTTGGGAGTCCTTGTGCAGGATTCCCTAAAGGTTATTTGCAGGTTGAGTCAGTGGTGAGGAAGCCAAATGTTAGCATTCATTTCAAGAGGATTAGAATATAAAAGCAAGGATGTAATGCTGAGGCTTTATAAGGCACTGGTAAGGCCTCACAGAATATTATGAACAGTTTTGAGCCTCTTATCTAAGAAAGGATGTGCTGACATTGGAGAGGATTCAGAGGAGGTTCACGAGACTGATACTGGGAATGAAAGTGTTACTATATGGGAACCAACTAATGGCTCTGGGCCTGTGCTCCCTAGAATTCAGGAGAATGAGGGGGGCTGTCATTGAAATGGTGCAGCAGACTCAATGGGCCAAATGGCATAATTCTGCTCTTATACCTTATGTTTTTATTGAAGTGTCTGCAGATGCTGAAACCTGAAGCTTCAAACAAGAAGCTGAAAGAACTCAGCTTGTCTGGCAACATCCATGGGGCTGGCAGGTGAGGGATGGACTGTTAACATTTCAGGTTGAGCCTCTGCATCCGGATCACAAGGCACTTCATCTCTTGGGCAGACTATAATAAGAGAACACCCATATAAACAGGAGCTTACCTGAATAATTTCTGGATCAGCAGGATCAATGGCTACTGCAAAGTTTGAAGCCACATCTATAACCAGGTAGCTGTAGTTGTCTGATAGTATTGGGACTGGAAGAATTTTCACACCTGAAAGTTTAAGATAGAAGGATGAAGTTACAAGAGAACAAATAATGAAGGACTGAATAGACACCATCCCATCTCCTTGCAACCTTTCCACCCAAAAACTAAACACAAGTTTAAAGAATGAGAGCAACACACATCAAAGTTGCTGGTGAACGCAGCAGGCCAGGCAGCATCTCTAGGAAGAGGTACAGTCGGCGTTTCAGGCCGAGACCCTTCATCAGGACTAACTGAAGGAAGAGTTAGTAAGAGATTTGAAAGTGGGAGGGGGAGGGGGAGATCCAAAATGATAGGAGAAGACAGGTGGGGGAGGGATGGAGCCAAGAGCTGGACAGGTGATTGGCAAAAGGGATATGAGAGGATCATGGGACAGGAGGCTCAGGGAGAAAGAAGGGGGGGGGAACCCAGAGGATGGGCAAGGGGTATAGTCAGAGGGACAGAGGGAGAAAAAGGAGAGTGAGAGAAAGAATGTGTGTATAAAAATAAATAACGGATGGGGTACGAGGGGGAGGTGGGGCATTAGCTGAAGTTAGAGAAGTCGATGTTCATGCCATTAGGTTGGAGGCTACCCAGACGGAATATAAGGTGTTGTTCCTCCAACCTGAGTGTGGCTTCATCTTTACAGTAGAGGAGGCCGTGGATAGACATGTCAGAATGGGAATGGGATGTGGAATTGAAGTGTGTGGCCACTGGGAGATCCTACTTTCTCTGGCGGACAGAGCGTAGGTGTTCAGCAAAGCGGTCTCCCAGTTTGCGTCGGGTCTCGCCAATATATAGAAGGCCACATCGAGAGCACCGGACGCAGTATATCACCCCAGCTGACTCACAGGTGAAGTGTTGCCTCACCTGGAAGGACTGTCTGGGGCCCTGAATGGTGGTAAGGGTGGAAGTGTAAGGGCATGTGTAGCACTTGCTCCGCTTACAAGGATAAGTGCCAGGAGGGAGATCAGTGGGGAGGGATGGGGGGGACGAATGAATAAGGGAGTCATGTAGGGAGAGGGGTTCTCATTGAAACCTACTGAATATTGAAAGGTCATGATAGAGTGGATGAGGAGAGGACATTTTCTTTCATGGAGGAGTCCAGGACCAAAGGGTACAGCCTCAGAATAGACAGATGTCCCTTTAGAACAGAGATGAGGAGGAATTTCTTTAGTCAGAGGATGGTGAATCTATGGAATTCATTGCCAAAGATGGTAGTAGAGGTCAAGTCATATAGGTATAGAAGACAAGAGAATGGGGTTGAGGGGAATAATAAATCAGCCAATGCTGGAACGGTGGACGCGACTTGATGAGCTAAAACTTACAGTCTAATTCTACTCCTATTTCCTATGGTCTAAGTACTCGAGAACAAGTGTGTCAACTTATAATACTGGGAATTTTTAAATATCAAAGAACCACTGTGGCATTTGCAACAGGAGGACATTTAGTCCATCAAATGTTTCCCAGTAAGGAAGTTTTTTTTTTGATTATTTCCACTTCCTAGCTCTTTCTGTTCACCCAGCACTTTATCAAGTGTCATCCCAGTGTCATCAAGATTCCAGGTTGTTTATTGCTAGTCTTTAGTACAGAAGTGTAAAAGTTAAAATGATTGTTACTCCAGATCCAATGGAGAAAAAAAATACATAAAAAATGCTTTAAAACACAATGCACAAGTAACTGATGAATGTTGAGATATATACATAAATATATACACAAGATAAGCTTATATACATAGACTAATCAAATGTACATAAAGTGATTCAAGGTACAGGAGTATCTGCACTTAAGATGACCCTGACAGGAACTGATAAAGTGGTGAGGGTAAGGGGGTGTGTTGGTCAGCCTGATGGCTTGGGAAAAGTAACTACTTTTGAGGCTGGTGGGCCTGGAGTGGACGCTGCATTGCCTTGTCCCTAATGGGAGTAGGACCAACAGTCCATGAGCAGAGTTGGTGAGATTCTTCACAATAATGCTGGCCTTTTTCCAAGTTTATTGTCTGTCATTCAACCATACCGCTAAACACAACATCGTTCCTCTGGCAACCTCCAGCAACTATCTGTATTTATGACCTTGATAATCATGCTGATCATAATTACAAAATGCAGCAAGGGTTTTCACATTCACCACTCTTTTAGGCATCTATTTCCAGACCCCACTATTTGTTGCACAAGATATTTACTTCCTCATCCCATCTTGAAATCCTCCCACCAGTTAACCTAAATTTAGAGACCGAGTAATTGATTTCACTGTCAGTGTAGCTGGGTCCCTGTCGCATACCCTAAATCTATCATCCTATTGAAATCCAGGTCTTTCACTGTGCAGGTCTCCCATCATTAGAAATAAAATGGTCTATTCATCATCGCACTGCCTCAGAATCAGCTCCTCAGGAAAAACAGGACGAGAAAAAAAATAATTGTTTCTTGTCAAGGTTGTGATGCTGACATATAATGTACGAAGTAAATTTTATCATTTATCACGGTCACCATATACAAAGATTTTTTTGCAGGCATTCACAGTAGAACAAAAATACAATAGAATCAATGAAAAACTACACACAAAGACTGACGAGCAACTAATGTGCAAAAACCAAATTGCAAATTGAAACAAATATTGCAAATAAATAATTATACTGAAAACATGAGATGTAGAGTCCTTGAAAGTGAGTTCATAGGCTCTCAAGTCCATTCAGTGTTGAGGTGACGGAAGCTATCCACACTAGATCGGAACTTAATGGTTGAGGGGTAATAACTGTTCTTGAACATGGTGGTGTGGGAGGCAGGGCTCCTATACCTCATTCCCAATGGCAGCAGAGAAAAGAAAGTATGGCCTGGATAGTGGGGGTCCTTGATAATGGACACTACTTTCTTGTTGCAGGGCCCCTGTAGAGGTGGTCAGTAGTGGGGAGGGATTGCTTGTGCACTTTCTATGTCAACATTTTAACTCCAGACCCTGGGCTATCATTTGTCCTTCATGATTTCTAGTGCCATTTGCTTTAACTATTTCTTAAGAGAAGGGAATTGTTTTTGAGTGCTATTTCTCTTTGTTTTAATTGGCCTACACCACAGTTTCAGTGTTAATGTTTTGTCATGACTCTGTCTAGTCTGAATTTCGGTCCTTGTGTGTACCCCTATGGGTTTCTGGCGTTTCTCCCTAATATTTCATTTAATTCTGTAAATTAACTTTTGCCTTAATTTAGAAATTATTTTTAATCTAATCAGATGGATACTCTTAAACTGGGGTAGGTACCACACATGAGAAGCCTTGAATGCAAGTTCGCTGCTCAAAGGAGAGCTGGTCTTGATTACTGACTTAAGCCCTCCCTTCACACACAAGTGTGCACAAGACTATAAGACATGAGAGAAGAATTATACCATCTGGCCCATCAAGTCTGCTCCACCATTCCATCATGGCTGATTTATTATCCCTCTCAACTCCATCCTCCTGCATTCTCTCTGTAACCTTTGATATCTTTTCTAATCAAGAACCTATTAATCTCTGCTTTAAATGCATCCAATGTCTTGGCCTCAACAGCCATCTGTAGCAATGAATTCCACAGATTCACAGCCCTCTGGCTAAAAAACTTCCTCTTCATCTATCCTAACGGGGCATCCTTCTATTCTGAGGCTATGCCCTCCGGTCCTAAACTCTTCTACTATAGGAGACATCGTCAGCACATCCATTCTTTCTAGTTCTTTCCATATTCGGTAAGTTTCAATGAGATTCCTCACTACCCCCCCACCCCCCATTCTTCTAAACTCCACTGAGTACAAGCACAGAACCATCAAATGCTTCTCTTACGTTAACACTTTCATGACAGAGATCATTCTTGTGAACCTCCTCTGGGCCTTCTACAATGCCAGGACATTTTTTCTTTAGCTATGGAGCCCAAAACTGCTCACAATACTCTAAATGCCTTATAAAGCCCAACATTACTTCCTTGGTTTTATGTTCCAATCTTCTCAAGATGAATAGAATCATTGCATTTGCCTTCCTAATCGTCAAGTTAACCTTTAGGGACTTCTGTATTGGTATTGGGACTCCCAAAGCCTCTTAGTACCTCCGATTTCTGAATTTTCTCAATTTTGAAAATAGTCGACGCCTTTATTCCTTCTACCAAATTGCATGACCATTCACTTCCCTAGTGTCAAGTGTCAGCCAGCACGAAGCAGTGTTTACACAAAATAATGATACTAATTAGCTTTTCACAAGGTCCCAAGGTACTTTGCAATTAAGCACTTCTTAAGTGTTGCTTTGTGAACATTGTTGCAAGGAGCTTGACATGGAACATAACAGGCCAGTGCAGGCCCTTTGGCCCACGATGATGAGCCTACCTTTTTACCTACTCCAAGATCAATCTAACTCTTCCCTCCCACATGGCCCTTCATGTTTATATCATCTATGTCCCTATCTAAGAATCTCTTAGATGTCTCATATGAATCTGCCTCAATCATCATCCCTGGAGGCATTCCACACACTCACTGCTGTGCGAAAAGTCTACCTCTGACATTCCCCTCTATACTTTCCTCCCACCAGCTTAAAATTATGACCCTTTCATATTAGCCATTCCTCCATGGAGAGAGAAAAAATAGTCTCTGGTTATCCACTCAATCTATGCCTCATATCATGTTGTACATCTACATCAAGTCGACTCTCATCCTCCTTGGCTACAAAGACAGAAGGTCTAGCTCTGCACTGTTAGAGTACTGACAGGATTTACATGAATGTTGCCAGGACTTGATGGGGAGAGTTGGACAAGCTAAGACTTACTCCTTGGAGCATAGGAGGGGTGATTTTGTAGAAGAGCATAAAATCACAAGGGACATAGAAAGGGTGAATACAGTCAGTCATTTTCCCTAGAACCAGAGGACATAGGATTTAGGTGAGAGGGGTGAGATTTAATAGGCGCTCAAAGAGCAATTTTCTTTAAAAAAAAACAAAGAGGTTGTATGTATGTAGAATGAGCTACCAGACAAAATGGCTGAGGCAGGTACAATAACAACTTTTAAAAGACAATCTTACAGGAACTTGCAGACTGGAGTGTTTTAGAAGGTTATGGGCCAAATGCTAGCAAATGGGACTAGCTTGGATGGGGCACCTTGGTCACAATGGATGAGTTGGCTGAAGGGCTTGATTGTACGCTATATGATTTCGAAGTGAAGAAGAGTAATCATACAAGGGCAATGAAGCACAGGAGCCTTAGGTCCCACATCACGAGCCTGAGAAAGAGTCATTACCCCTCACCATCAGGCTTCTGAACTGGCATGGATAACTTCACTTATCTCAACTCTGAACTGATTTCACAGTCTACAGATTCACTTTCAAGAACTGGACAACTCATGTTTTCATATTTATTTATACAATTTGTCTTCTTTTGCACATTGGTTGCTTGTCAGTCTTTATTTGTGTAATTTTCATAAATTGTATTAAGTTTCTTAATTTTCCTTTAAATGCCTGCATCTCCAGGCAGTTTACCAATTTAATTGGTTTAGCACAGCATTGTGGGCTGAAGGACCTGTTCACAAGACCTTATTATTTATTACTTTGATAATAAATTTACTTTGAACTTTCATTGGAAATAACTGAAAGTCTGACCTAAAACAAACTAACTCACTCTCTCTCTCCCTCCCCCCTCCCCCCCACCAAAACACACGCTCACTGACCTGCAGAGTTTTTAAACCTCAGATTTCCAGGATTTGCAATCTTTTTGTGTGTTGATTTTCACCACTTATTCACATTGTTTCACTTGTTCCCAACTCCGAAGACCTACCAACTGGTGCTCAAACACTGCTCGCTGTGAGCAGAGACACCCATTTACAAACTGAGCCACAAGACCACACTGGCAATGGGACTAACTGCAACTTCAGTTGTGCATTAAAGCACAGAATTGGTTGAAGCTACCATCAGCTTTCTGGGGACCTACTTATCACATGAACATTTGTTTTATCAGTCAACATAACCCAAAGATGTGCTGTGGGTAGTCCACAAGTGCCAACATAGCATGCCCACCATGTTCATAGCAGCTCTCTACCATACCCAGGCCAGGTGGTGGGAAAAAGTCTCATAATTGTGCAGAATCTGAGAGGTGACTTGATAGAGGTGTACAAGACAAGAGGCATACATAAGAGTGGATAGCCAAAGATTTTTTCCCCCATGGTGGAAATAACTAATATGGGGGGGGGGGGTAATTTTAAAGCGATTGAAGTATAAGGTGGAAGGATGTCAGAGGCAAGTTTGTCTATTCATTTAACAGAGTGGTAGGTGTGTGAAACACCCTGCCAGGGGTGGTGGTAGAGCTATGTACATGAGGGACATTTAAGATACTCAGATAGGCAGCTGGATAGGAAAATGGAAAGAAAGGTTAGTTTGATCTTAGAGTAGGTTCATCATCGTCAATACGTGCTATGGTCTTTGACCATGACTGTTCTTGGCAAACTTTTCTACAGAAGTGGTTTTCCATTGCCTTCTTCTGGGCAGTGTCTTTACAAAACAGGTGACCTCAGCCAGTATCAACATTCTTCAGAGACTGTCTGCCTGGTGTCAGTGGTCGCATAAGCAGGACTTGCAATATGCACCAGCTACTCATATGACCACCCACCCACCCACCTGGACCCATGGCCTGATCATGGGGCCAAGCAGGTGCTACACCTTGCCCAAGCTAGTGGAGGGAAGGAGCAAGCACCTTACACCATAAACCCAGTGCCATCTCTGTGGTGAGTTTGGCCTTTTCTCCTTGGAGCAATGGAGGATGAGAGGTGACCTGATAGAGGTGTATAAGATGATGAGAGGGATTGATCGTGTGGATAGTCAGAGGCTTTTACCCAGGGCTGAAATGACTTACACAAGAGGACACAGTTTTAAGGTGCTTGGAAGTAGGTACAGAGGAGATGTCAAGGGTAAGTTGTTGTTTTTTTTTAAAAACAAAACACAGAGAGTGGTGAGTGCATGGGATGGGCTGCCGGCAACGGTGGTGGAGGCGGATACGATAGGGTCTTTTAAGAGACTCCTGGATAGGTACATGGAGCTTCGAAAAATAGAGGGCTATGGATAACCTGAGGTAATTTCTAAAGTACGTACATGTTCGGCACAGCATTATGGGCCAAAGGGGGGCCTGTATTGTGTTGTAGGTTTTTCTATGTTTTTATGTTTCTATGTTTCTATCTCCTTTGGTAGAGATGGATCGACACCCAGCCACCCAGTAGGTTAAAAGGTCAGTATAACACCAAGGGCACTGTGCTGTAGTGTTCTATCTGTTATAGCTTCAGAATGTCCCAAACGCTTCACAATGGAATTAAAAACCCATTCACCATTGTTTAACCGATAAAGATGTCAGCCAATTTCAAAATAGTATGATTCCATACACAAGGTGCACCTAGTGCGCATGCGCCGGTCGTGCATGCAGCCTTGTACAGCCGTTCCAATCTATTCTTTTACTTTCTTCTTCTTACTTTTTAATTTACGTTATTTTTGTATTTTTTTCTCACGGTAACACGTCGAAGCTGCACCCTCTCTAATATGCTGGTAGAGAGAGTTTTATTTGGGTTTTCTTTAGCGCTGGAAATGGTTACATCCCGACACGCGGGACAGAAGCAAGGTCGCATTGTGTATTCCACGGACCAGCAAACTCCGGTCAGCTTAGCAAACAGAGTGGCAGACACCTCTGATGAAATCCGGAGGAAAACACACAGAGGGGGATCACAAAGCCGAGGAAAGAGGACCGGGTCGAGACAACAGAGACTTTTGGAGAAGAGGAGTTCGGTGGGTCATACCGTTCCCCCTGACTTGAAGTGCACCGAGAGCGGTAAGCGGCGTGAGGGAGTGGGGTGCTTACTGATCTGGCTAACAACGGACGGTGCAGTCCGGGGTATGTTACAATCGAGGAACATGTTTGCAGACTGGATATTGAACTTCTTACTGTTGGACTTCGGCCACATTCCACCGTGATACAACACTTGGCAACACGGGAGGTCGTTCCTGCCTGTGGCCATCGAACGTGCAGCTCCTCCCGTAGAGGGTCAGACACCCTGAGCCAATAGACTGGTCCTGGACTTATTTTCCATCTGGCATAGTTTTGCATTTTGTGGTTTGATTGTTGGGGTTTTTTGTATTGCTATATTTACGCTATTTATTTGCTATATTGCTCTATTCTTGGTTGGTGCGGCTGTAACGAAACCAAATTTCCCTCGGGATTAATAAAGTATATCTATCTATCTAAGACATTAAGCTAATCTTGTGGCCAGGAAAATTAATCCACTTGCACTCAACACAGACCTTTAATTTAAATCAACGAGAGAAACATGACTCCATGTAAACAGAGCCATAAGAACCGATGTTCTGGGTCAGAACCCTACATCAACAACATCTTCCCCTATATCCCCACAATGCTGAACGACCCACACAAAACACTGGAGGAACTCAAGATGATCAGGCAGCATCCATGGAGAACAAACAGTTGATGCTGTGTCCACAGCCTTGCAATTTCTTGCAGCCACAGACAGAACAGTTGTTATACCAAGATGTTACACATCCAGATAGAATACTTTTTCTGGTGCATCAATAAAAATTGAGGGTCTACAAGGACATGCCGAATTTCTTTGGCCTCCTGAAGAAGTAGAGACGTTGGTGACCTTTCTTTGGACCAGGATCAGTTGGCTTGGGTTGGTATTAGCATTTGAGTGCTAAACTATAGAGGATGTGGTGGAGGTGGTTGAGGGCAAAAAAGAGAATGTTGAATTTTTTTGGGGGGGGGAGGCGGGGGGAAGTAGAGCCATATTCAACATAGAAATGCCCCTTGGCTCATACCCTTCTAAACCTTTCTTATTCATGTACCTGTACAAATATCTCTTAAATTTTATAATTGTGCCCATCTCCACCACTTCCCATGTCAGCTTGCTCCATAATCCCAGTGCCATCTCTCTGAGCTATATTTTTTCCCCAGTGGATCCATTTTAAATCTTTTCCCTCTCACCTTAAACCTATGCCAAATCAACAACTTGTACAGCTGAAATAAGCCATCTCAATTCACAAATCACAGGAACCACCTTCCCCTCGATACACTCTGCCTATACTTCTCACTGCCCCAGTAAAGCATCCAGCAGAATCAAAGACTCCACCCACCTTAGACATTCTTATTTTCCTTCCTCTCCCATCAGGCAGAAGATACAAAACCTGAAAGCATGTACCATCAAGCTCAAAGACAACTTCTATCCCATTGATATAAGCCTCTTGATCTTTTTATGATAAGATGAACTCTGGACCAAATAATCTCTTTTTATTGGGGGGTGGGGCAGCTTAGTAGCATAGCAGTTAGTGTAATGCTCTTACAGTACCACCAACCCAGGTTCAATTCCATTGCTATCTGTAAGGACTTTGTACTTTCTCCCCATGACTGTATGTGTTTCCTCCAAGTGCTCCAGTTTCCTCCTACATTTGAATGATGTCCAGGTTAGAAGGTTAATTGCTCACATGGGTGTAACTGGCCTCATTAGGCCGGAAGGGCCTATTACCCTGCTGTATTTCTAAATTTAAAACATCTACCTCTTTAGGACTTTATTTACTTGTACTGCACTTTCTCGGCAGCTTTTACACTTCATTCTGCATTGTTAATGTCTTACCTTGTTCTACCTCAATACACTGTGTAATGAGATAATATGTATGAAGAGTATGCAAGACAAGCTTTTAATTGTTATCTTGCTATATGTGACAACACCAACAGTGCAGCACTCCTTCAGAGCTAACTACCGCATCTCTCTCTCAATGCTGCTCCCATGAGGGTGCAGCACTCCCTCATTGTAGACATTGGAGATGACATCAACCCTGCTTCAGTCAAGTCCTTTACATACACAGGCTGAAGAACTGAACCAAATTCAGCCCCAATATCCCAGCAAGTTCTTGCCTAACATCCTCCACACTGAGGTCCTAATTGCAGAGTTGGCTCTCTGAGCAGATTACATTATTTGCATGCTTGATATCAGACAGCTAAAACAGACGCTATTCCAAACTTTGCAACAGGAAACAATTACCAACTAGATAAAGGAAAAAACGCAAGCATTTTCCAAAGTCATGCTTCTCAGACAGAAAGTGCTCCCTGGGTGCAGTCTCACTGAGAGCAGCCTTAAATGTTGTTGCCTCGGCCCCTTAATGCACATTAATGGAAAACCCAAAGCACAATAGCACAAAGTGGAGAAACTCATAACATAGAACACTACAACACAATACAGGACCTTTGGCCCACAATGTGTCAACTTTTAAAACCAACTCCATGATCATTCTAATCCTTCCCTCATACAAAGCCTTCCATTTTTCTAACATCCATAGGCCTCTCTCTAAATTTTAGAGTCTAAAGCTTCCACATTCTTCCATAATGGAGAAAACAGTTAACAGTACTGTTGGATCCTGGTGTTTTTGCAATCCACAGGTTCAGAAGTCAAGAGCAAGGCATAAACGGATGCTGATTGGATTAGTGATGATGAAAGAGCTGTGGATGCACTGAACTTGCTGTCAGGGGTGCTGGTACAGGCAGATATTTTAAGGACATTTAAGAAACTCTTAGGTAGGCACATGGATGATAGTAAAATGGAGGGAAGAGTTAGATTGACCTTAGAACAGGCTAAAAGATTGGCATAACATCATGGGCCATAGGGCCTTTAATTCCTCCTCTCCCCAGATGCTGCAAGACCTGCTGAATTCCTCCAGAAGATTGTTTGCTGCTCTCCAAGGGACTGTTTGTCCATGGAGCTTCCTCAGTACAACATTACCAGAATCAAATGTATTATCATTGATTTAAATGACTTGAAATGTGTTGTTTTGGGATAGCAGTACAGGGCAAAGACACAAAATTAGCATGAATTACAAAAATGAAGAGCGCCAAAATTAAAAAGGAATGATGAGGTAGTGTTTCATGGACTGTTCAGAAATCTGATAGCCAAGAGGTTTCTGAATTGATTGTGGGTCTTCAGGCTTCAGCGTTAGTTTAAACTGCAAACTAAAGCTTCTAGAGCAGGACACAACTCCCTGAATCAGAATTACTAATCAGAATTGCAAAGAAATAATAAACTATGTAGATATGAAACATCCAGGGCCATAGAATCAGTACTTGGAGCTATGATGTTGCGGCCATTACAAAGATTTGAATGGCTCAGGGGCAGGAATGGTTACTTTGAGTGTCAGGCTTTAGATGTTTCAGAAAGGACAGGGAAGGAGGCAAAAGAAGTGGGGCCGTGGCACTGTTAATCAGATAGACATGGAGGGATTGTCCATGGAGTCTCTGCTGGTGGAAGCTGGGAACAGGAAGGGGTTATATATACACACACACACACACACACACACACCACCCAATAGTAACAGGGACATCAAAATAGGGAGACAGATTCTGGAAAGGTGTAATAACAGTGTTTCGTAGTGGGAGATTTTAATTTCCCAAATATCAATTGGCATGTCCCTAGAGCAAGGGGTTTAGATGGAGTAGAGTTTGTTAGGTGTATTCAAGGTTTCTTGACACAATATGTAGATAAGCCTACAAGAGGAGAGGTTGTACTTGATCTGGTATTGGGAAATGAACCTGGTCAGGTGTCAGATCTCTCAGTGAGACAGCATTTTGGAGTTAGTGATCACAATTCTATCTTCTTTACCATAGCATTGGAGAGGGATACATACAGACAAGTTAGGAAAGCGTTTAATTGGAGTAAGGGGAAATATGAGGCTAACAGGTAGGAACTTGGAGGCATAAATTGGGAACAGATATTCTCAGGGAAATGTACGGAAGAAATGTGGCAAATATTCAGGGGATATTTGTGTGGAGTTCTGCAAAGGTATGTTCCAATGGGACAGGGAAAGGATGGTAGGGTACAGGAACCGTGGTGTACAAAGGCTGTTGTAAACCTAGTCAAGAAGAAAAGAAGAGCTTGCAAAAAGTTCCAAAAAAAAACTAGGTAATGATAGAGATCTAGAAGATTATAAAGCTAGCAGGAAGGAGCTTAAGTAAGAAATTAGGAGAGCCATAAGGGGCCATAAGAAGAGCAAGGTGAGAATAGGACCAATCGAGTGTGACAGTGGAAAAGTGTGTATGGAACCGGAGGAGACAGCAGAGGTACTTGATAAATACTTTGCTTCAGTATTCACTACGGAAAAGGATCTTGGCGATTGTCGGCAAACAACAGGAATTCTGCAGATGCTGGAAATTCAAGCAACATACATCAAAGTTGCTGGTGAACGCAGCAGGCCAAGCAGCATCTATAGGAAGAGGCGCAGTCGACGTTTCAGGCCGAGACCCTTCGTCAGGACTAACTGAAGGAAGAGTGAGTAAGGGATTTGAAAGTTGGAGGGGGAGGGGGAGATCCAAAATGATAGGAGAAGACAGGAGGGGGAGGGATAGAGCCGAGAGCTGGACAGGTGATAGGCAGAAGGGGATACGAGAGGATCATGGGACAGGAGGCCTAGGGAGAAAGACGGGGGGGGGGTGACCCAGAGGATGGGCAAGAGGTATATTCAGAGGGACAGAGGGAGAAAAAGGAGAGTGAGAGAAAGAATGTGTGCATAAAAATGAGTAACAGCTGGGGTACGAGGGGGAGGTGGGGCCTAGTGGAAGTTAGAGAAGTCAATGTTCATGCCATCAGGTTGGAGGCTACCCAGACGGAATATAAGGTGTTGTTCCTCCAACCTGAGTGTGGCTTCATCTTTACAGTAGAGGAGGCCGTGGATAGACATGTCAGAATGGGAATGGGATGTGGAATTAAAATGTGTGGCCACTGGGAGATCCTGCTTTCTCTGGCGGACAGAGCGTAGATGTTCAGCAAAGCGGTCTCCCAGTCTGCGTCGGGTCTCACCAATATATAAAAGGCCACATCGGGAGCACCGGACGCAGTACATCACCCCAGTCGAATCACAGGTGAAGTGATGCCTCACCTGGAAGGACTGTTTGGGGCCCTGAATGGTGGTAAGGGAGGAAGTGTAAGGGCATGTGTAGCACTTGTTCCGCTTACACGGATAAGTGCCAGGAGGGAGATCAGTGGGGAGGGATGGGGGGGACGAATGGACAAGGGAGTTGTGTAGGGAGCGATCCCTGCGGAATGCAGAGAGAGGGGGGGAGGGAAAGATGTGCTTAGTGGTGGGATCCCGTTGGAGGTGGCGGAAGTTACGGAGAATAATATGTTGGACCCGGAGGCTGGTGGGGTGGTAGGTGAGGACCAGGGGAACCCTATTCCTAGTGGGGTGGTGGGAGGGTGGAGTGAGAGCAGATGTATGTGAAATGGAGGAGATGCGTTTAAGAGCAGAGTTGATAGTGGAGGAAGGGAAGCCCCTTTCTTTAAAAAATGAAGACATCTCCCTCGTCCTAGAATGAAAAGCCTCATCCTGAGAGCAGATGCGGCGGAGACGGAGGAATTGCGAGAAGGAGATGGCGTTTTTGCAAGAGACAGGGTGAGAAGAGGAATAGTCCAGATAGCTGTGAGAGTCAGTAGGCTTATAGTAGATATCAGTGGATAAGCTGTCTCCAGAGACAGAGACAGAAAGATCTAGAAAGGGGAGGGAGGTGTCGGAAATAGACCAGGTAAACTTGAGGGCAGGGTGAAAGTTTGAGGCAAAGTTAATAAAGTCAACGAGTTCTGCATGCGTGCAGGAAGCAGCGCCAATGCAGTCGTCGATATAGCGAAGGAAAAGTGGGGGACAGATACCAGAATAGGCACGGAACATAGATTGTTCCACAAACCCAACAAAAAGGCAGGCATAGCTAGGACCCATACGGGTGCCCATAGCTACACCTTTAGTTTGGAGGAAATGGGAGGAGCAAAAGGAGAAATTATTAAGAGTAAGGACTAATTCCGCTAGACGGAGCAGAGTGGTGGTAGAGGGGAACTGATTAGATCTGGAATCCAAAAAGAAGCGTAGAGCTTTGAGACCTTCCTGATGGGGGATGGAAGTATATAAGGACTGGACATCCATGGTGAAAATAAAGCGGTGGCGGCCAGGGAACTTAAAATCATCGAAAAGTTTAAGAGCGTGAGAAGTGTCACGAACATAGGTCGGAAGGGATTGAACAAGGGGTGATAAAACAGTGTCGAGGTATGCAGAAACGAGTTCGGTGGGGCAGGAGCAAGCTGAGACAATAGGTCGGCCAGGACAGGCAGGTTTGTGGATCTTGGGTAGGAGGTAGAAACGGGAAGTGCGGGGTGTGGGAACTATAAGGTTGGTAGCAGTGGATGGGAGATCCCCTGAGCGGATAAAGTCGTTGATAGTGTGGGAGACAATGGCCTGGTGCTCCTTAGTGGGTCTCGCTATCACAGCCATGTATCCTTTCTTGGAACGTGCCTCCGTCGCCAACTTACTCCAGTTGGCTTTAGTATTCGTTTCCAAGCCTCTCAATTTGGACCTTCTGAGGATCCCAGGTACTCACATTTTATTGACTCTGCCTCTCGCCGCTTCTCCCGTCAAGCTCTGAAGGCGACGCTCTCCGCCATGAGGAGGTACTTGGTGTCCCTATCCCAGACCCTTCCACACCTTCGGGACACTTTCTTCGCCGTCTGTAATGGTCCTACCCGCTATTTCATCCTCCGTCGGATCCACGCCTGCAATCGCCGTTTTTTTGACTTTGTCATGTTAGGCAAAGATCGTAAGATCTTACATCTACGGACTCCAGAGCCTGCCGGCCCCGACGCTAGCAGGCATGAACTTTCAATTGCGGCGCCTGCCATTGATCTCGGCGGCTCCAACACCTCAGGACATACTCAAAACCCGGACTCCAGCAACGACCATGGACACATTCAAAATGATTACGCAACCACCAACTGCGACTCCAGCCTTGAACTCCAGGCCGGGTCTTTATGTGCTGCTGCTGTGACTCCCGTCTCCCCTTCCCCCACCACCACTCCGCAATCCCGTCTCCCTCAGATCCCACCGTCAACTCCTGGGCCCTCAGAGGCTCCATCTTCCTCTCACCCCAACCCTCCCCTCTCCATTGACACCCCCAGCCTCCCCCCTCCCCCCTCTGATCCCAGCTCTCATCCGTGCCGGGTCTTTACCATCCCCTCCGACCTTCAACTGTCGGAGGCAGAACGCTCTGTTCTCAGTAAGGGCCTCACGTTTGTCCCCCTTCGCCCACACCTCAGCGAGTTCCGTGTTCGCCACGATGCGGAACTTTTCTTCCGCCGTCTCCGTCTCCGAGCCTACTTCTTCGGCAAGGACTCTTCCACCCCCACCGATGACCCCTTCTCCCGTCTTCAACCCTCCTCTTCTTCATGGACACAACGCTCTGGTCTTCTGCCTGCTCTGGATCTCTTTATTGCCAACTGCCGACGGGACATCAACCGTCTCGACTTCACCGCACCTTGTCCCCATTCCAACCTCACTCCTTCGGAACGCTCTGCTCTCCACTCCCTCCGCACTAATCCTAACCTTATTATTAAACCCGCTGATAAAGGGGGTGCTGTTATAGTCTGGCGTACTGACCTCTACCTTGCCGAGGCACAGCGACAACTCGCGGATACCTCCTCTTATTTACCCCTCGATCGTGACCCCACTAAGGAGCACCAGGCCATTGTCTCCCACACTATCAACGACTTTATCCGCTCAGGGGATCTCCCATCCACTGCTACCAACCTTATAGTTCCCACACCCCACACTTCCCGTTTCTACCTCCTACCCAAGATCCACAAACCTGCCTGTCCTGGCCGACCTATTGTCTCAGCTTGCTCCTGCCCCACCTAACTCGTTTCTGCATACCTCGACACTGTTTTATCACCCCTTGTTCAATCCCTTCCGACCTATGTTCGTGACACTTCTCACGCTCTTAAACTTTTTGATGATTTTAAGTTCCCTGGCCCCCACCGCTTTATTTTCACCATGGATGTCCAGTCCTTATATACTTCCATCCCCCATCAGGAAGGTCTCAAAGCTCTACGCTTCTTTTTGGATTCCAGATCTAATCAGTTCCCCTCTACCACCACTCTGCTCCGTCTAGCGGAATTAGTCCTTACTCTTAATAATTTCTCCTTTTGCTCCTCCCATTTCCTCCAAACTAAAGGTGTAGCTATGGGCACCCGTATGGGTCCTAGCTATACCTGCCTTTTTGTTGGGTTTGTGGAACAATCTATGTTCCGTGCCTATTCTGGTATCTGTCCCCCACTTTTCCTTCGCTATATCGACGACTGCATTGGCGCTGCTTCCTGCACGCATGCAGAACTCGTTGACTTTATTAACTTTGCCTCAAACTTTCACCCTGCCCTCAAGTTTACCTGGTCTATTTCCGACACCTCCCTCCCCTTTCTAGATCTTTCTGTGTCTCTGTCTCTGGAGACAGCTTATCCACTGATATCTACTATAAGCCTACTGACTCTCACAGCTATCTGGACAATTCCTCTTCTCACCCTGTCTCTTGCAAAAACGCCGTCCCCTTCTCGCAATTCCTCCGTCTCCGCCGCATCTGCTCTCAGGATGAGGCTTTTCATTCTAGGACGAGGGAGATGTCTTCATTTTTTAAAGAAAGGGGCTTCCCTTCCTCCACTATCAACTCTGCTCTTAAACGCATCTCCTCCATTTCACGTACATCTGCTCTCACTCCATCCTCCCACCACCCCACTAGGAATAGGGTTCCCCTGGTCCTCACCTACCACCCCACCAGCCTCCGGGTCCAACATATTATTCTCCGTAACTTCCGCCACCTCCAACGGGATCCCACCACTAAGCACATCTTTCCCTCCCCCCCTCTCTCTGCATTCCGCAGGGATCGCTCCCTACACAACTCCCTTGTCCATTCGTCCCCCCCCCATCCCTCCCCACTGATCTCCCTCCTGGTACTTAACCGTGTAAGCGGAACAAGTGCTACACATGCCCTTACACTTCCTCCCTTACCACCATTCAGGGCCCCAAACAGTCCTTCCAGGTGAGGCATCACTTCACCTGTGAGTCGACTGGGGTGATATACTGCGTCCGGTGCTCCCGATGTGGCCTTTTATATATTGGTGAGACCCGACGCAGACTGGGAGACCGCTTTGCTGAACATCTACGCTCTGTCCGCCAGAGAAAGCAGGATCTCCCAGTGGCCACACATTTTAATTCCACATCCCATTCCCATTCTGACATGTCTATCCACGGCCTCCTCTACTGTAAAGATGAAGCCACACTCAGGTTGGAGGAACAACACCTTATATTCCGTCTGGGTAGCCTCCAACCTGATGGCATGAACATTGACTTCTCTAACTTCCGCTAGGCCCCACCTCCCCCTCGTACCCCAGCTGTTACTCATTTTTATGCACACATTCTTTCTCTCACTCTCCTTTTTCTCCCTCTGTCCCTCTGAATATACCTCTTGCCCATCCTCTGGGTCACCCCCCCCCCCGTCTTTCTCCCTAGGCCTCCTGTCCCATGATCCTCTCGTATCCCCTTCTGCCTATCACCTGTCCAGCTCTCGGCTCTATCCCTCCCCCTCCTGTCTTCTCCTATCATTTTGCATCTCCCCCTCCCCCTCCAGCTTTCAAATCCCTTACTCACTCTTCCTTCAGTTAGTCCTGACGAAGGGTCTCGGCCTGAAACATCGACTGCGCCTCTTCCTATAGATGCTGCTTGGCCTGCTGCGTTCACCAGCAACTTTGATGTATGTTGGCGATTGTAGGGATGACTTACAGCGGACTGAAAATCTTGAGCATGTAGAAATTAAGAGGATATGCAGGAGCTTTTGGAAATCATCAAGTTGGATAAGTCACCGGTGCCAGACGAGATGTACCCCAGTCTACTGTAGGAGGCGAGGGAGGAGATTGCTGACCCTCTGGCGATGATTTTTGCATCATCAATGGGGACAGGAGAGGTTCTGGAGGTTTGGAGGGTTGCAGGGTTGCAGATGTTGTTCCATTATTTAAGAAAGGGAGTGGAGATAGCCCAGGAAATTATAGCCCAGTGAGTCTTACTTCAGTGGTTGGTAAGTTGATGGAGAAGATTCTGAGAGGTAGGAATTATGAACATATGAAGAGGCATAACATGATTAGGAACAGTCAGCACAGCTTTGTGAAAGGCAGGTCATGCCTTACGAGCCTGATTGAATTTTTTTGAGGAAATGACTAAGCACATTGATGAAGGTAGAGCAGTAGGTGTAGTGTATATGGATTTCAGCAAGGCATTTGACAAGGTACCCCAAGCAAGGCTTATTGAGAAAGTAAGGAAGCATGGGATCCAAGGGGACATTGCTTTGTGGATCCAGAACTGGCTCGCCCACAGAAAGCAAAGAGTGGTTGTTGACGGGTCATATTCTGCATGGAGGTCAGTCACCAGTGGTGTGCTTCAGGGATCTGTTCTGGGACCCCTACTCTTCGTGATTTTTATAAGTGACCTGGATGAGGAAGTGGAGGGATGGGTTATAAAACTTGCTGATGACACAAAGGTTGGAGGTGTTGTGTATAGTGTGGAGGGCTGTCAGAGGTTACAGTGGGACATTGATAGGATGCAAAAATGAGCTGAGAAGTGGCAGATGGAGTTCAACCCAGGTAAGTGTGAGGTGGTTCATTTTGGTAGGTCAAATATGATGACAGAATATAGTATTAATGGTAAGACTCTTGGCAATGTGGAGGATCGGAGGGATCTTGGGGTCCGAGTCTATAGGACACTCAAAGCTACTGCACAGGTTGACTCTGTGGTTAAGAAAGCATACGGAGCACTGGCCTTCATCAATCGTGGGATTGAGTTTAAGAGCCGAGAGGTAATGTTGCAGCTATATAGGACCCTGGTCAGACCCCACTTGGAGTACTGTGCTCAGTTCTGGTCGCCTCACTATAGGAAGGATGTGGAAACCATAGAAAGAGTGCAGAGGAGATTTACAAGGATGTTGACTGGATTGGGGAGAATGCCTTATGAGAATAGGTTGAGTGAACTTGGCCGTTTTTGCTTGGAGTGACGAAGCATGAGAGGTGACCTGACAGAGGTGTACAAGATGATGAAAGGCATTGATCGTGTGGATAGTTAGAGGCTTTTTCCTAGGGCTGGAATGGCTAGCATGAGAGGGCACAGTTTTAAGGTGCTAGGAAGTAGGTAAGAGGAGATGTCAGGGGTAAGTTTTTTTTATATAAATGCAGAGAGTGGTGTGTGTGTGGAATGGGCTGCTGGCCATAGTGGTGGAGGTGGATACGATAGGGTCTTTTAAGAGACTCCTGGACAGGTACATGGAGCTCAGAAAAATAGAGGGCTATGGGCAACCCTAGGTAATTTCTAAGGAAAGGATGTGTTCGGCACAGCTTTGTGGGCCAAAGGGTCTGTATTGTGCTGTAGGCTTTCTATGTTTCTATAGAATGGAGGCCCAGAGGTGGCCTGTCCCTGCATGTGTGGGTGGGCGAGAAGGAGGAATGAAACTTGCTTTCCTGTTAGTGTGTTCTGTTTTGTGCTACCGAGCATGGTGAAATGTTATGTTGGTGCCAGCATGTGTAGCCCCAGCACACTCTTGGGGACGCTGGCTGTTAACACAAATGATACATTTCACTCTATGTTTCGATGTACGTTTAATAAATAGAGTCATAGAACACTACAGCACAATCAGAGGTCCTCCAGCCCACAAATAACGTGTCAAAGTATTAATCTGCCTAGCCCATCGACCTGCAGCTGGACCACAATCCTCCATTCCTCTCCCATCCATGTACTTATCCAAACTTCTCTTAAATGTTGAAATTGAACCTCCATCTGCAGCTAGTTCTACACTCTCACCACTGTCTGAGTGAAGAATTTCCCCCATGTTCCCATTAAACATTTCACTTTTCATGACAATAAACAATAGGTGCAGGAGTAGGCCATTCGGCCCTTCGAGCCAGCACCGCCATTCACTGTGATCATGGCTGATCATCCACAATCAGTATCCAGTTCCTGCCTTATCCCCATAACCTTTGATTCCGCTATGAATCTGAATCTGAAATAAAAAACAGAAAATGTTGGTAAAATTTATGAAAATACTCGGAGAGAATTTGCTCAGGTTTCCATTGCCTTTCATTGTAACTGAGACATCTTTTCTCTTTCCAAATATATTACATATTCTGGTGGGGAATACATTGTTTTTCAGTTTCAGAGCTTCCACATCTGCAGATGCCTTATGCCTTTACATTTCAATTAGAATCTGACGCTGACAGATTTAGAGCACATTTCCCATGATCTCAACTTCCAGCAAAGCCTGCGAGCTCTCAACAAGCCCACTCACAACAGTTTAAAGACAGCTGAGGAAGTGGTGGGTGTCTGAAGCTGTTATCCTTCAGTTAATTAAAACTTACCGTTAATGTTCATAGGACAGACAATGGAGTGACCGGTGGGATAATGCTCTCGCGTCCTTTTCAGCTGCTTCTTATGAAAAATGTATCCTAGTCTGGTCTTTGTATACAAGGAGTATCTGAAACAAAGCATTGGATATTAACACAAAGAGACCGAGGAGAGGTTGTTGTTTGGGGGGGCGGGGGTGGGGGGTGGTGGAATAAGTAAAGAAAAAAATCACAGGGAGGATCATATTAAAATACAAGACCATAAGACACAAGGCATTTGAACAGAATTAGGTCAGTCAGCCCATTATGGTTGATTATCTTCCTTCTCAACTCCAGTCACCTGCCTTCTCCCTGTAACCTGTCATCTTCCACTTTAAGTATTCCCAATAACTTGACCTCCACAGCCATCTGAAGCAATGAATCAGTGTAATTCATCACCCTCTGGCTAAAGAAATTCCCCACCCCCATCTGTTCTAAACAGGCATCCCTCTATTCGGAGGCCACATCCTCTTGCCCAAGTCTGTCCCATTATAGGAAACCACCTCTCCATGTCTGCTCTAGCTAGTCCTCTCAATATTCGATAGGTTTTAATGAAACCCCATCATTCGTCTAAACACCAGTGTGTACAGGACCACAGCTAAATGCTCCAATTATGCTAAACCTTGCATTCCTGGGATCATTCGCATGAACCTCCTCTGGACCCTCTCCAATACCATTTCTGAGATAAGGGGCCCAAAACAGCTCACAATACTCCAAGTGTGGTCTGACCAACACCTTATAGAGCCTCAGCATTACATCCTTGCTTTTACATTCTAATCCTCTCAAAATGAATGCTAACACTGCATTTACCTTCCTCATAACCTACTCAACCTGCAAGTCAGCCTTTAGGGAATCCTGCATGAGGACTCCCAAGTCAATTTGCACCTCAGATTTCTGAATTTTTGTACATCTTACCAATAGGACAAGTCACTGTAAAGTCAAATTTGTTAACATCTCAGATGGTGCCTCCCACCTTTACCACAGCTCAGATACCGGACAGAACTTCCTAAACACTATCAACACAGCAAAAAGCAACTTCACTCCACACCATGACCATAAGACATAGGAGGAGAATGAGTGTGCCCAATGAGTGTGTCCGCCATTCCAAGATGGCTGATCCAGATCCCACTCAACCCCACATACCTGCCTTCTCACCACATTGTTTGATGCCTTGACTGATCAGGCCAGCATCAACTTTCACCTTAAATATACCCATGGAACTCATGTTAACCCCTTCATTTCCGGAATCATCCTCATGAACATCCTCTGGACTCTCTCTAATGACATCTTTTGAGATATGGGGCCAAAAACTGTGCAGCCTGACTAATGTCTGAAATTAATGCCAAAATTGCATTTGCCTTTTTTACCACAAACTCAACCTGTAAATGAACCTTCTGGGAGTCTTGCACAAGGACTCCTAAGTCCCTCTGATGTTTGAACCTTCTCCCCAATAGTCTGCACTATTGTTCCTTTTACCAAAATGCATTATCATATATTTCCCAACACTGTATTCCATCTGCCACATTTTTGCCCATTCTTCCAATTCATCCAAGTCCTGCTGAAATCGCATTACTTCCTCGGCAGTAGCTACCCCTCCACCTATTTTCGTATCATCTGCAAACTTTGCCACAAAGCCATCAATTCCATTATCCAAATCATTGACAAACAATGTGAAAAGTAGTTGTCCCAATACTGACCCCTGAGTAACACCACTAGTCAATAGACAATAGGTGCAGGAGCAGGCCATTCGGCCCTTCAAGCCAGCACCGCCATTCACTGTGATCATGGTTGATCATCCATAATCAGTATCCAGTTCCTGCCTTATCCCCATAACCTTTCATTCCGCTATCTTTAAGAGCTCCATCCATCTCTTTCTTGAAAGCATCCAGAGACTTGACTTCCACAGCCTTCTGGGGCAGAGCATTCCATATATCCACCACTCTCTGGGTGACAAAGTTTTTCCTCAACTCCGTTCTAAATGGCCTACCCCTAAATCTTAACTGTGGCCTCTGGTTCCGGACTTACCCATCAGCAGGAACATGCTTCCTGCCTGCAGTGTGTCCAATCCCTTAATAAATCTTATATGTTTCAATAAGATCCCCTCTCAGCCTTCTAAATTCCAGAGTATACAAGCCCAGTTGCCCCAATCTTTCGACATATGACAGTCCCGCCATCCCAGGAATTAACCTTGTGAACCTATGCTGCATTCCCTCAATAGCAAGAATATCCTTCCTCAAATTTGGAGACCAAAACTGCACACAGTACTCCAGGTGTGGTCTCACCAGGGCCCTGTACAGCTGCAGAAGGACCTCTTTGCTCTTATACTCAATTCCCCTTGTTATGAAGGCCAGCATGCCATTAGCTTTTTTCACTGCCTGCTGTACTTGCATGCTTGCTTTCAGTGACTGATGTACAAGAACACCTAGATCTCGTTGTGCTTCCCCTTTTCCTAACTTGACTCCATTTAGATAATAATCTGCCTTCCCGTTCTTACCACCAAAGTGGATAACCTCACATTTATCCACATTAAACTGCACCTGCCATGCATCTGCCCACTCACCCAGCCTGTCCAAGTCACCCTGCATTCTCATAACATCCTCCTCACATTTCACACTGCCTCCCAGCTTTGTGTCATCGGCAAATTTGCTAATGTTACTTTTAATTCCCTCATCTAAATCATTAATATATAAAGCAAACAGCTGCGGTCCCAGCACTGAACCCTGCGGTACCCCACTGGTCACCGCCTGCCATTCCGAAAGGGACCCGCTAATTGCTACTCTTTGTTTTCTGTCAGCCAGCCAATTTTCAATCCATGTCAGTACTCTGCCCCCAATACCATGTGCCCTAATTTTGCCCACTAATCTCCTAAGTGGGACTTTATCAAAGGCTTTCTGAAAGTCCAGGTACACTACATCCACTGGCTCTCCCTTGTCCATTTTCAAAGTTACGTCCTCAAAAAATTCCAGAAGATTAGTCAAGCACGATTTCCTCTTCGTAAATCCATGCTGACTTGGACCAATCCTGTTACTACTATCCAGATGTGTCGTAATGGCAGTCACTGGCAGCCAACCAGAAAAGGCCCCTTTTATTCCCACTCACTGCCTCCTGCCTGTCAGCCATTTCTCTATCCATGCTAGAATTTCCTGTAATGCCATAGGACATTACCTTGTTAATCAGCCTCATGTGTGGCACCTTTTCAAATGCCTTCTGAAAATCCAAGTAAATGATGTCCACTGTCTCTCTTTTGTCAACCCTGCTTGTTACCTCCTTGAAGAACTCGAACAGATTTGTCAAGCAAGATTTCCCTTTACAGAAACCATGCTGAATGACTTAGTACCAATTAAGTTTATCTGCCATTCCTTTGTGCCCTATTACTACCTCACCAGCATCATTTTCCAGTGGTCCAATATCAACTCTCACTTCCCTTTTACTCTATATATAACTGAAAAAGCTTTTGGTACCCTCCTTTACATTATTGGCTAGTTTGCCCTCATATTTCATCCTTTCCCTTCTTATAGCTTTTTAATTGCCTTTTGTTGGATTTTAAAAGCTTCCCAATCACCCAAATTCCCACTCATTTTTGCTACCTTCTATGCCCTTTCCTTGGCTTTTATGCACCAAGGACTTGTTCTCTCACACCTGAGTACAGCCTACTATTCGCAGAACACTAGCAGGGATGAACTGCCAGCTACTTTTATTTAAATTGCAAATTGTGTACACCGAAATTGCATCTATTGCACATTTGGGCAGGTGACCATTAATGGCTTGAAACTACCCATTGTATTACAGCCCATTACCACAAGGATTATAGTTGCTCAAGGCGAAAGCTCATTTATTTATTTAGAGATACAGCGCAGAACAGGCAGTTCCGGCCAATGAGCCGTGCCACCCAACAACCCACCTATTTAATACTAGTCTAATCACAGGACAATTTACACGACCAATTATCCTACTAGCCTGTATGTCTTTGAACTGTGGGAGGAAACCAGAACACCTGAAGGAAACCCATGAGCTCACAGGAAGGACATATAAACTCCTTACAGACAGCACTGGAATTGAACTCTGATGTCTCGAGCTGTAATAACATTGCGCTAACCACTTTGCTACCATGGTGCCCCATTACAACATGTCTACCCATTGTCTATGACAGTCACAATGATGCTGCTAACTGCGTGGGCTTCCAGGACTACTTCAACTTCCTCTCACATCCCAAAGATACACAAGTTGTAAAGTTAATTGGTTGCCGTTAATTGTCCCTAGATTGCAGGCTACAAGCAAAACCTTGGGGGCAGGGAGCTGATGGGAATGTGGTGGGAATTACTTTCGAAAGGGATTGTGTAGGATTAGTGTAAATTAGTGCTAGGTGACCTGGAGGATTTGGCCTTAAATCTCTACAACATCCCATAAGTAGCATGTTAAACACTGCCCTTGACCCATAACTTAGAGAAGCCATTCCTGACAATGATAATAGTCAACCACGTTTCCAAGAGTCTGAAGTCACAGAGAGACCAGACTAGGTCATTACTTCTCTGAAGAACATTGTGAACCAAGGTGGGCGATAGCAACAATCTGATAATTTTTTTATAGCCACATTACTGATATCAGTTTTTCTTTTAATTCCAGGCTTAATTAAATGAGTTCAAGAACCAAAAAAAAGGAGCAGAATCAGACCATTTGGCCCATTGTGTCTGCTCCATCATTTGATCATGACTCATTTATTTTTCCTTCTCAAACCTACCCTCCTGCCTTCTCCCCATAACCATTGACATCCTCAAGCAAGAACCCATCAACCTCAGCTTTAAAGATAACCAATAACTTGGCCTCCACAATTGTCTGTGGCAATGAGATTCACCCTCCTATGACTAAAAGAAATTCTTCCTCATCTCCATTCCAAAAGGACACCTTTTTATTGAGGCTGTGCCCTCTGGTTCTAGACTCTCCTATTATTAAAAATATACTCTCTATGTCTATTCTATCCAAATCTTTCAAGATTCAAGAGGTTTCAATTACATCTCCTCCTGATCCTTCTAAGTAAGCAAGTACAGGCTAGAGCTATCAAATGCTCCTCAGATGTTAACCTTTCCACCCCTGGATCATTCTTGCAAACTTCCTCTGGACCCTTTCCAATATGAGTACGTCCTTTCTTAGATAAGGGCCCAAAACTGCTGACCAATGCCTCAGCATTACATCCTTGTTTTCATATTTTAATTCTCTCAAAATGAATGCTAACATTGTATTTGCTTTTGTTACCATTGACTCAACCTGCAAAGTTAACCCTTAAGGAATCTTGCACCAGGGCTTACAAGTCCCTTTACATCTCTCATTTCTTAGTTCTCTCCCAATTTAGAAAATAGGCTGTGCCTTTATTCCTCCTACCAAACTGCATGACAACATACTTCCTGAGCTGTATTTCCATCTGCACTTTTTGCCAATTCTCCCAACCTGTCCAAATCTTTCTGCAGACTATCTGCTTCCGGTAACAAAAAATATTTTTAAAATTTCATTCCTAGTTCTTTTCCGATTTAGCAGCATGTTTTCACAAAGGAGATACTGAACATATATTAAAGGTAATTTATTAAAGCCATATAGTAAAGGAGACAAAATAATACTTATCCATACCACACAATTACTGCCACAGTAACCAACAGCCGTTCCAGTCCCTCTCTCTCTCGATGTTCTTATGTCTCTAGTTCTTAGCACTAATCTCTGCCCAGCTTATGAGAAGATACCCCACACACAAATAAATTGCCCCTTTTTATACCCTTCAAGCCCCTTATCTCTCACAGTCTTTGGCCTAGACATACACAACTTCAAATAGAAACAGCAGGTGCATAAAGAGGAAAACATTCTCCACTGTTATCTAATCTTAATGATGTGCATTCAAAATAGAGTTAAAATATTGGTCTGTGAGGGGAAACCAGGCCATTACCACATTCCAAGCTGACACCATTTTGTCTTACAAACTGGCATCTTGTGTTACACATTTTAGCATGTACCAAGGTGGAATTAAATTTAACACTTTAGTTACGCTTCCTCAACACTAGCCTCTCACCCCCACACAAGTCTTTGTATCATCTTAAAACTAGGCCAGGGCCTTCAATGTCACCATCTAGACCATTAGCATATAATGCGAAAAAAACATCGCAGACCCCTGGGGAACACCATTAGTCGCCAACAGCCAACCAGAAAAGCACCCCTTTCCTACACCCTCCACTGCTTGCCTCCTGCCAGTCATCCAATCTTCTGTCCATGCTAGTATCTTTCCTGTAACACCACCTTGTCTTGTTAATCAGCCTCTTATTCAGCACCTTGTCAAAGGTCTTCTGAAAATCCATGTAAATAGTATTCACCAACTCCTCTTTGCCTATCCTGCTTGTTACTTCCTCAAAGAAATCCAACAAATTTGTCAGACAAGATTACCTCTTAAGGAAACCATGCTGACTTTGGTCTATTTTATCATGTGCCTCCAAGTATCCCAAAACTTCATCCTTAACAATGGACTCCAACATCTCCCCTACCACTGAAGTCAGGTGAACTGGCCTATAATTTCCTTTCTTCTGCCTGCCTCCCTCCCTTCTTAAAAAGTGGAGTGACATTTGCACTTTTCCAGTCTTCCAGAACTATTCTAGAATCTAGTGATTCTTGAAAGGTCACTACTCATGCCTCAATCATGTCTTCAGCTACTTTTTTCAGAACTCTGGGCTGTTGTCCATCAGGACCAGGGGACATCTACCTTCAGACCTTTCAGCTTCCCAAGCAACTTTTCCTTAGTAATAATGAATACACTCAGTTCTTGCCTCTGACTCTCTTGAATTATTGGCACATTGCTGGCATCGTCCACAGTGAAGACTGATGCAAACTATTCAGTTTGTCTGCCATCTGTGTTCCCCATTATTTCTCCAGTATCGTTTTCCAGGGGTCCAATGTACATTCTTGCCCACCTTTTACTCTTTTTATTTTGAAAGAAAATGGCATCCTCTTTTATATTACTGGCAAGCTTACCTGCATATTTCACCTGCTCTCCTTACTGCTTTTCAGTTGCCTTCTGCTGGTTTACAAAACTTCCCAATCCTCTAGCTCCCCACTAATATTTTGCAATACTGTATGCCCTCTCTTTTGCTTTTATGCTGTCTTTGACTTCCTTTGTCAGTCATGGTTGCCTCATCCTCCCTTTAGAATACTTCTCTTTTGGGATGAAATGATTGTGTCTTCTGCATTATTCCCAGAAACTCCAGCCATTGCTGCTCTACCATCATCCCTGCTAGTCTCCCCTTTGGCCAGCTGCTCTCTCATGCCTCCATAGTTACCTTTATTCAACTGTAGTACTGATACATCTGATTTTAGCTTCTTCCTCTCAAACTCAGGATAAATTCTATCACTACCTCCGAAGAGTTCCTTTGCCATAAACTCCCTAATCAAATATAGTTCACTGCACAACACAAAGTTCAAATTTAACCCAGTGCTGTGGTGGGAATCGGACTGGTATGTTGAGATTGTTGTAGACCTCTACATGACTGGCCAAGTTGATGGGAATGTGTGAATATCGGTGTAGGGTTAGAAGGGTTAGTGTAAATTACTGGTACATAATCGGAAGGACTTTATGGGCTTAAGACACATTGACTCTATAATCTCTGATATTCTTACTAATCAAGAAATTATCAACATCCACTTTAGATATAACAATGATCTCTACAGCTACCTGTGTCAATGAATTTCACTGATTCTCCACTGGCTGGCTAAAGAAATTGTTCCTCATCTGTTTTAAAAGTACCTCCGTGTATTCTGAGTACCCAATATCGGAACCATCCTCTCCATGTCCACTGCGTCTATACCTTTTACACTCGACCTAGGAAAGCCATTCCCAAGAGTAATTAATAGTTAACCACGTTGCAGAGAGCCTGACGTCACAGACAGGCCAGACTGGGTAACTACTTCCTTCACTGGTGAACCAGGTGTGGTAGAACAACAATCCAATGATTTTTGTGGTCACAGTACTGATGCAGCTTTTAATTCCAGACTTAATTAAAAGAGTTCAAATTAAAACCATCGCAGCAGTGGGAATCAAACAAATATCTAGGGATCTTCATAGACCTACACATTATTGGCCAAGTAATACAACCTATTCAAATTAATTATGTGTCGTCTGGCTCTCAGGACACAGTGCTACAGGAACCTTGTACAAAACGCTACAGGACCCATGGGGAAGATATCAATATTATTGAAAGAGTACAGATAAAATTTACAAGCATGTTGCTGGGACTTGAGGATAAGTTAAAGAGAAAGGTTAAATAGACTGGGACTTTATTCCCTGGAGAATATAAAAATGAGGAGAGATTTGATAAAGATGGCCAAAATTTTGTGGGGTATAGATAAGGTAAATGAAGCAGGCTTTTTCCACTGAGGATGAGTGAGACTAAAAGTAGAGGTCATGGGTTAAGGGTGAAAGGTGAAATGTTTTAGACGAACCTCTTCACTCAGAGGGTGGTGAGTAGCTGCCAGCAAAATGGTGGTTGTGGGTTTGATTCCCATATTTAAGAGAAGTTTGGATACATACATAGGGTATGGAGGGTATGGTTCAAGTGTAGGTTGATGGGACTAGGCAGAATAATTGTTGGCATGGACTAGATAAGCCAATGGGCCTGTTTGTGTGCTAAAGTGTTATACCTTGCACATATCACCGAGTACGTAACCACCGTGCTACTAGGCCCTAACTAAATATACCACACACTGGATAATTAAAGGACCTGGGGATCTGAGCAAATTTAAAGTTAAACTATGATGCACTATTACCCAAAATGCCAGGTTCAGTCAGCACACAGATAATGAGAGAAGAGGACATGCAGAGAGCAGATGGCCAACACTTCTTCAGGTGAGCTTGGGCAAAATCTACAGCCTGTTGGATGCCACTTCAGAAGGCATTTGATAAAATGCCACATGAGGCTACATAACAAGATAAAATCCTGTGCTGTGCCAGGAAAGATACTGGCATGGATAGAGGAATGGCTGACAGGCAGGAAACAGCAAGTCAGGAATAAAGGGGGCTGCCAGTGAGTAGTGGTGTTCCTCAGGGGTCAGTATTGGGACCACTACTTTTCACGATGTTTGTCAATAATTTGGAGAATGGAATTCATGGCTTTGTGGCAAAGTCTGCGGATGATACAAGGATAGATGGTGGGGTAGGTAGTGCTGAGGAAGCAATGCGATTACAGCAGGACTGAGACAAATTGGAAAATTGGACAAAAAGTGGCAGATGGAATACAGTGTTGGAAAATGTATGATAATGCATTTTGGTAAAAGGAACAATGGTGTGGACTATTATCTAAAAGGGGAGAAAGTTCAAACTTCAGAGGTGCAAAGGGACTTAGGAGTCCTCATGCAAGACTCCCAGAAGTTTAATTTACAGGTTGAGTCTGTGGTGAAGGCAGCAAATGCAAAGTTGGCATTTATTTCAAGGGGAACAGAATATAAAAGCAAGGAGATAATGCTGAGGCTTTATAAGACACTCGTCAGACCATATTTAGAGTATTGTCAGCAGTTTTGGGCCCCATATCTCAGATAGGATGTGTTGTCATTAGAGAGTCCAGAGGAGGTTCATGAGGACGATTTTGGGAATGAAGGGACATGTGGCAGATTTGGGCTTGTACACATTGGAATTTAGAAGAATGCAGAGGGGATCTCACTGAAACCTACCGAATGTTGAAAGGACTAGATAGGGTGAATGTAAAGAGGATGTTTCCTCGGGTGGGGTATCCAGAACTAGAGTGCACAGTCTCAAAATTGAGGGGAAACCTTTTAGAACAGAGGTAAGGAAGAATTTTTTTTAGCCAGAGAGAAATAGGTCTGTGACAGAGCATTCCACAGATTCAGGTGGAGTCGAGGTCCTCAAAGGATATGGAGAGAAGGCAGGTGTATGGGATTGAGTGGGATCCGGGATCAGCCATGATGGAATGGCAGAGCAGACTTGATGGGCTGAATGGCCTAATTCTGCTCCCATGTCTTATGGTCTTGGAATAGAAACAGCCATCAGCTAAACTCTACATATTGGGTTTATTTTATCTAGACTCAGACCCCTTGAATCTCTACTAAAACAAACAGCCCAAAGATCGATCCTAGGTGACCGATCAGCACAGATATACTGCAAGGAGGCAGTAACCCTGCCCCTCCTTGAACATTCATTTACACAAACAGCATGAGGTAATGCTGCCGCTCTACGAAACCTTGGTTAGGCAATACTTGGAGAATTGTGTTCAGCTCCAGTCGCCTCATTCTAGGAAGGATGTGGAAGCTTTAGAGAAAGTGCACAGAAGACTTACCAGGATGCTGCATAGAAGACAGCATGTCTGAAGATGAAAGGTCGAGCAAGCTAAGGACCTGAGGGGTAACGTCTTCCCATACAGAGAGTGGTGAGTATATGGAACGAGCTACCAAAGGAAGTGGTTGAGGCCAGTACAACAGTACCATTGAAGAAGCACTTGGTACATAGAAGGGTGGGGCTTGGAGGGAAATGAGCCAAGCACAGGAAATTGGGACTAGCTGAGTGGGTTCCATGACTAGCATAGACTGGTTGAGCTGCACAGCCTGTTTTCATAGTGTATGACTCCCAGCACAGGTCCAACCTGCCCAATTGTTTCTCCCTAAGGAACACACTCCTCCCAGAAATCTGCCTATTGAACTCCCACTCATGCAAATTATTCCCTACAATAAAGGAACCAAAACAGTAGCGTTTCAGGCGTGGTCCCACTAAGTCCTAAGCAGCTGTCTCAAACCTCCCCCCACCTTTATACTTCATCTGCTTTGCAATCAGTGCCATTTCCCTTCTTTAATTACCTGCCGCACTACAAGGCTGTTCCTACCAAACCCTACTTACCCATTATCTCCCTCTGGTGCCCCTCCTCCTTCCCTGTCGCCCATGGTCCACTCTCCTCTCATATCAGATTCCTCCTTCTTCAGCCATTTACCTCTTCCATCTAACACTGTCAAGCTTCTCATCTCAACACCCCCTCTCCCACCCACCTTCCCCCTCACCTGGTCTCACCTATCACCTGCCAGCTTGTACCCCTTCCCATCCCCCCAGCTGTCTTCTTATTCTGGTTTCTTTTCCCTTCCTTTCCATTCCTGATGAAGGGGCTCAGCCCAAAACAATGCCTGTTTATTCCTCTCCGTATATGCTACCCGACCTGCTGAATTCCTCCAAAATTTTGTGTGAGTTCTTAACCCCGAGGCTTTTCCATAATTTAAAACAGAAAATGCTGGAAATGCTCAGATATTTTTTGTCAAAAGAGGAACAATGTTAATGCTTCAGGTCTGAATTCCTTCGCCAGAAGTTTCTTCTCGTGTCATGAATGGTCTCAGATCCAAAAACACTTTTTTCCCCTCTCTCTCCCTCTTTGTCCATTCATGTCTGCCTGTCTATCATTGCCTCCTCTACTGCCATGATGAGGCCACTCTCAGGTTGGAGGAACACCATCTCATATTCCATCAGGGTAACCTCCAACCTAATGGCATGAACATGAACATGAACCCCAATTTCTCCCTCCTCTCTTTTTCCATTCCCCATTGTCTCCCCATTACCCCTTCTCTGCACCAGTTATTCACCTCATTCTGGTCCCCCTCCTCCTTCCCTCTCCCATGGTCTACCCTCCTCTCCTATCAGATTCTTTCTTCTTCACCCCTTTACCTCTTCCTCCTATCATCTTCCCCTTTACCTCTTCCTCCTATCATCTCCCAGCTACTTTCTTTATAACCTCCTCACCTGGTCTCAGGTACCACCTAGAAGATGGGGGGAGATGGAGTTGTACAAGCTGGCAGGTGATTTGTGGACAAGAGAAAATCTGCAGATGCTGGAAATCCAAGTAACACACAAAATGCTGGAAGAATTCAGCAGGGCAAGCAGCATCTATAGAAAAGAGTAAAAGTCAACGTGTCAGGTCAAAACCATTCATCAGGACTAACAAAAAAAAAAGACTGGCATCTCTTTTTCCAGTCCTGATGAAGGGTCTCAGCCCAAAATAGCGGCTGTTTACTCTTTTCCAGATGCAGCCTTAATCAAGCCAAACAACGTTCCTCCGGACCACAGTGCACCCAGGACATATATACCACATAGCACATAAAACAAATGACCACAAATAAGTTAATAATATCTTTCCAAGTCCTTGTAGTGCACAGCACTTGTAAACAGCTCCCTATGCTAAAGACAAGATCGCGGTGGTGGCAGGGTAGTCATTAGTTTCACAGCATGAGGCAAGAAGCTGTTACCCAGTCCAATAGCCCTACTTACTGCACACAACTTGACCAGCTGGGTTCATGATAACGTTCTGGCATAAAAAAAACGTATGCAACATCCAGCCACGAAAATGCATTTTATCACTACAAGCTGGTTGCCCACTCAATTTATGCCTCTTATTATCTTTAGACCTCTGTCAAGTCACCTCTCATCCTTCTTCCTCCAAAGTGAAAAACTAGCTTGCTGAACCTAACCTCGTAAAATACGCTCTCTAATCCAGGCAGCATCCTGGTCAATCTCCTCTGCACCCTCTCTAAAGCTTAATTATGCGACACAATACAATGCTGATTGCCGAGCGACGATCAGCATCAGGAGATGCCAATCTGAGATTCTATCAACCATTCGGACTTCACTTTTAAAGGACGGTTCTCACAATAAGCAACGTGATTGATAATAATCATATCGCAGTTAGTGGGATCTTGCAGTACGCAAACGGGACACTGCGAGTTAACAGTATTTTACTGGCAATGAAGACTCTAGGGCAGTACGAGGTCGTGGAAGACACTAAACTAATGCAACCTTTTCCCGACATGTCGCAGCCTCTGCATCAGAGCCCCGCGACCCCCAAATCCCCACAGCCAGGGTACATGAAAGACGCTAAACAAATGCAACTACCCTCTGCAGCAGAAGCTCACGACCCCTTCCCCCCCACCTCCCGGGCTGGGCACAGCATTTGATTGCCATGCGGTGAATGATTGGCAGCGCGATCGCCGTGCCGACGCATGCGCAACTGCTCTACCCAACTCCGCCTCAGCCCTGCCCCCTCCACCCGCCCCTCAGCTCCGCCCACCTAACATATTCGGACAGCTACTTACGCGATCCTGAAGAGTGGCTTCTCGGTTCGAGCCATCAGACCGCTTCTGGTGGCCAGCCACCGGCGAAAACCAAGGCCTGGGCAGCCAAGAGCAACCAGCGTGAGTATTCCGAAAGCCAGCGCCGCCAGCCCACAACCCACGACCAGGCTCAACATCACTGCGCACGCGCAAATTTTCAAATAAGGTCCTGCCCCCCACCACACCTTGTTAGGTAATAAAAGGGCGGGCCACGGTATGATTGACATTTACGTTCACATATCACGAGAGACACCCCGCCTTGATCTAGCCAAATTAGGTGGTGAGGCGGGGACAGAATGATTGACATATTGCGTCACAGCAGTACCCACCTCGTCCCGCCAAATAAGGAGTTGTGCGGTTGGGGCGCTATCAAAGGTGAATATCCCTGTCACTCAAACCTCCGACGGGTCTTACTCAGTTTTCCATTCAACAATAACAAAGTGGGCGTAGATTCTGGTGTGATTGACAGGCAATCCCTTAGGGACTGAGGTAAAATCCTTGCCTCTAGGGGTTCCCAACATCACCATTTAGCAAGGGGTCCGTGGAGCCTAGGTTGGGGACCCCTTAGAGTCTAAGGGGAGGAAAAAAAATAATACTGATGAAGAATTTTAATGGGTGATTCATGAGGAAGTAATAAATAAGGATAAAATCCAACTCCCACTCTAGTATACGTAGAACAACTAAAGAGGTTATATATTTTGGTTGGAAAAATTAGACCTGGACAAAATCATTTTCACAAATCTGAGCAACACACACAAAAAATGCTGGTGAACGCAGCAGGCCAGGCAGCATCTATAGGAAGAGGTACAGCCGACGTTTCGGGCCGGGACCCTTCATCAGGACTAACTTAAAGAAGAGATAGTAGGCTAACGAAGGGTCTCGGCCCAAAACGTCAACTGTACCTCTTCCTATAGATGCTGCCTGGCCTGCTGCGCTCACCAGCATTTTTTGTGAGAACGGCACAGATCTGTATAAAGACGAGACAAAACAAACACTTCGCAAACAGATAGCCCAGTATAGGCGGGCTAACACCTCAAGTCAAGACCCGGCTGTATATCTACACCTAAAGGACAAGGGACACTCCTTTGACAATAACAATGTCCACATTTTGGACGGGTGGTTTGAAAGAGGAGTTAAAGAAGCCATCTTTGTCAAACTGGAAAACCCATCCCTGTATGAAGAGAGTGGAATATGACACCACCTATCAGCTACTTTCAATACAGTCCTTCCATCACTACCCTGGTATCTCCACAACAGTTCACACCTTCATTCATGCAAAGATAAGACTAATGACTCTCATTACCTCTACAACTCTTAACAACCCTCATGTGATTGCTATACCTTTAAACAACTCACAGAGTTTATAAACTGGAAAACTACCCATTAGGAATTAGAATTGAAGAAGTGTCTCAGACAAGTAATGGAGCGTCTGTGTTTCAGATAACACAGCAAGTCCAGTTGCTTTGATTTACTACTGCTTGACGTACAATGAAAAACTTGCTTACAGCAGATTCACAGACACATACAGTAGGTACAGAAAACACAGATTATAAATATTACACAAGAGGGAAAAAAAAAGTAAAGGACTCTGCCAAACTGAACATTAGTGTAAAGAGGGACAGTATGGTTGCATAGCAGTTAGTGTAATGCTTTACGGTGCCAGTGATCAGGGTTCAATTCCTGCCACTGTCTGTAAGGAGTCTGTACGTTCTCCCTGTGATTGCATGTGTTTCCTCCAGGTGCTCTGGTTTCCTCCCACTTTCCAAAGATGCTACGTTAGGGCTAGTGAGTTGTGGGAATGTTATGTTACACTGGAACTACGGCAACACTTGTGGGCTTGGACTCTGTTGGCCATTGACGTGAAGGACACATTTCACTGAATATTTCAATGTTCATGTGACAAGTAAAGCTAATCATTTTTAAAATCTTTAGAAAACAGATAATCAGTGACATCTAGGCCTAATTACAGTTAAGGGCAGACCAGATGGGCCGAATGGCCTGTCTGTGCTGCAGTTTTCTATGGCTAGTGATCTGCAGCTGAGGTACGATCAGGGTTAAGCAGATCAGATGGTTGAAGGGAAGTCGCTGATCCAGAACCTGGTGGTGTGGGACTTGGGCTTCTGCAGCTCCTGCAGCTCCTGTACAATAGTGGCAGTAAGAAGATGATTGGGACCTGTGATGATAGAGGTCGCCTCATATAGATGCTGTGATGGTGGGAGGGTTGTGCCCATGATGGACTGGGCTGGAGTGACGAGTAATTGTAACCAGTATATTCTCGTTAAGGGAAGTTTGAAGGAGTGAAGTGTATTGACACGAGCAGTTCATTTGTTTCGCTGCCGTTGTGTTACTACTGGATAACCAAAGTTTACCAGCGAGTGGAGACTGGGGAAGAAGGAAAAATAAAATGCTGTGCTGTGCACTTCGCATGCATTTTCAATTATATTTTATTAACTTATTTGTGGTAGTGTTTTGTTTCATGTGCTGTCTGTGATATATGTATTGTGGGTACACTGTGGTCCGGAGGAACATTGTTTCATTTGGTTGTATATATTTACAATCAAATGACAATAAACTTAAACTTGAACTTGAACTGAAGTTGCCTGTGCCTGGATTAACACACTCCATGGTATGGGCTCCCTCTCCCTGTTCAACTAAATTATTACAATCTTCACTTCCTCAAGGTCATAGCAGAACAAGGACACAAAGCTGATTATCAATACACCTGTGATTGGAGAAAATACACCTACATCAAAATTCCCAAGGTAAATTTAATATCGAAGTATATATACCATATAGAATTGATTTTAAAGTTCTTATACTTGTTTTTAAAACCCCCAATGGTCTGGGACTGGAATCGCTTTTGTTTTATAATTCTGCTCAAACTGTCAGGTGCTCTCCACCAGTCTCTTAAGTATAAACAATCTTTCTGAAAAGACAATTGGTAGGTCAGCATTTTTGAACTACGCTCCTAAAACGTGGAATTCCATCCATAAAACTATAAGGGATGCAGACTCAGTTGACGTTTTTAAATGCCATCTGAAAACCCATTTATTTAACCTTGCTTTTAACTGATATCTATTTGTCTTTTACTTTGATGTTTGCACTTTATCCCATTGTAAAGCACTTTGAACTATATCATCTGTATGAAAAGTCCTCTATAAAAAAGTTACTATTGTTGTTATTATATAAACCTTGAGATTTACCTTGAGAACAAAGGTTCTGAACTTAAAGAGGGGTAACTTTGAAGGTATGAGACGTGAATTAGCTAAGATAGACTGGCAAATGACACTTAAAGGATTGACGGTGGATATGCAATGGCAAGCATTTAAAGGTTGCATGGATGAACTACAACAATTGTTCATCCCAGTTTGGCAAAAGAATAAATCAAGGAAGGTAGTGCACCCGTGGCTGACAAGAGAAATTAGGGATAGTATCAATACCAAAGAAGTAGCATACAAATTAGCCAGAGAAAGTGGCTCACCTGAGGACTGGGAGAAATTCAGAGTTCAGCAGAGGAGGACAAAGGGCTTAATTAGGAAGGGGAAAAAAGATTTTGAGAGAAAACTGGCAGAGAACATAAAAATGGACTGTAAAAGCTTTTATAGATATGTAAAAAGGAAAAGACTGGTAAAGACAAATGTAGGTCCCCTGCAGACAGAAACAGGTGAATTGATTATAGAAACATAGAAACATAGAAAATAGGTGCAGGAGTAGGCCATTCGGCCCTTCGAGCCTGCACCGCCATTTATTATGATCATGGCTGATCATCCAACTCAGAACCCAGCCTTCCCTCCATACCCCCTGACCCCTGTAGCCACAAGGGCCATATCTAACTTCCTTTTAAACATAGCTAATGAACTGGCCTCAACAGTTTGCTGTGGCAGAGAATTCCACAGATTCACCACTCTCTGTGTGAAGAAGTTTTTCCTAACCTCGGTCCTAAAAGGCTTCCCCTCTATCCTCAAACTGTGACCCCTCGTTCTAGACCTCCCCAACATCGGGAACAATCTTCCTGCATCTAGCCTGTCCAATCCCTTTAGGATCTTATACGTTTCAATCAGATCCCCCCTCAATCTTCTAAATTCCAACGAGTACAAGCCCAGTTCATCCAGTCTTTCTTCATATGAAAGACCTGCCATCCCAGGAATCAATCTGGTGAACCTTCTTTGTACTCCCTCTATGGCAAAGATGTCTTTCCTCAGATTAGGGGACCAAAACTGCACACAATACTCCAGGTGTGGTCTCACCAAGGCCTTGTACAACTGCAGTAGTACCTCCCTGCTCCTGTACTCGAATCCTCTCGCTATAAATGCCAGCATACCGTTCGCCTTTTTCACCGCCTGCTGTACCTGCATGCCCACTTTCAATGACTGGTGTATAATGACACCCAGGTCTCGTTGCACCTCCCCTTTTCCTAATCGGCCACCATTCAGATAATAATCTGTTTTCCTATTTTTGCCACCAAAGTGGATAACTTCACATTTATCCACATTAAATTGCATCTGCCATGAGTTTGCCCACTCACCCAACCTATCCAAGTCACCCTGCATCCTCTTAGCATCCTCCTCACTGCTAACACTGCCACCCAGCTTCGTGTCATCCGCAAACTTGGAGATGCTGCATTTAATTCCCTCATCCAAGTCATTAATATATATTGTAAACAACTGGGGTCCCAGCACTGAGCCTTGCGGTACCCCACTAGTCACCGCCTGCCATTCTGAAAAGGTCCCGTTTATTCCCACTCTTTGCTTCCTGTCTGCTAACCAATTCTCCACCCACACCAATACCTTACCCCCAATACCGTGTGCTTTAAGTTTGCACACTAATCTCCTATGTGGGACCTTGTCAAAAGCCTTTTGAAAATCCAAATATACCACATCCACTGGTTCTCCCCTATCCACTCTACTAGTTACATCCTCAAAAAATTCTATGAGATTCGTCAGACATGATTTTCCTTTCACAAATCCATGCTGACTTTGTCCGATCATTTCACCGCTTTCCAAATGTGCTGTTATCACATCCTTGATAACTGACTCCAGCAGTTTCCCCACCACCGACGTTAGGCTAACCGGCCTATAATTCCCCGGTTTCTCTCTCCCTCCTTTTTTAAAAAGTGGGGTTACATTAGCCACCCTCCAATCCTCAGGAACTAGTCCAGAATCTAACGAGTTTATGGGGAGCAAGGACATGGCAGACCAATTGAATAATTACTTTGGTTCTGTCTTCACTAAGGAGGACATAAATAATCTTCCAGAAATAGTAAGGGACAGAGGGTCCAGTGAGATGGAGGAACTGAGTGAAATACATGTTAGTAGGGAAGTGGTGTTAGGTAAATTGAAGGGATTGAAGGCAGATAAATCCCCAGGGCCAGATGGTCTGCATCCTAGAGTGCTTAAGGAAGTAGCCCAAGAAATAGTGGATGCATTAGTGATAATTTTTCAAAACTCGTTAGATTCTGGACTAGTTCCTGAGGATTGGAGGGTGGCTAATGTAACCCCACTTTTTAAAAAAGGAGGGAGAGAGAAACCGGGGAATTATAGGCCAGTTAGCCTAACGTCGGTGGTGGGGAAACTGCTGGAGTCAGTTATCAAGGATGTGATAACAGCACATTTGGAAAGCGGAGAAATGATCGGACAAAGTCAGCATGGATTTGTGAAAGGAAAATCATGTCTGACGAATCTCATAGAATTTTTTGAGGATGTAACTAGTAGAGTGGATAGGGGAGAACCAGTGGATGTGGTATATTTGGATTTTCAAAAGGCTTTTGACAAGGTCCCACACAGGAGATTAGTGTGCAAACTTAAAGCACACGGTATTGGGGGTAAGGTATTGGTGTGGGTGGAGAATTGGTTAGCAGACAGGAAGCAAAGAGTGGGAATAAACGGGACCTTTTCAGAATGGCAGGCGGTGACTAGTGGGGTACCGCAAGGCTCAGTGCTGGGACCCCAGTTGTTTACAATATATATGAATGACTTGGATGAGGGAATTAAATGCAGCATCTCCAAGTTTGCGGATGACACGAAGCTGGGTGGCAGTGTTAGCAGTGAGGAGGATGCTAAGAGGATGCAGGGTGACTTGGATAGGTTGGGTGAGTGGGCAAACTCATGGCAGATGCAATTTAATGTGGATAAATGTGAAGTTAGCCACTTTGGTGGCAAAAATAGGAAAACAGATTATTATCTGAATGGTGGCCGATTAGGAAAAGGGGAGGTGCAACGAGACCTGGGTGTCATTATACACCAGTCATTGAAAGTGGGCATGCAGGTACAGCAGGCGGTGAAAAAGGCGAACGGTATGCTGGCATTTATAGCGAGAGGATTCGAGTACAGGAGCA
This sequence comes from Mobula hypostoma, assembly GCF_963921235.1. NCBI lineage: Eukaryota > Metazoa > Chordata > Chondrichthyes > Myliobatiformes > Myliobatidae > Mobula > Mobula hypostoma. The sequence continues at coordinate 107,377,985 of NC_086102.1, read as the reverse complement.
GGGAGGTACTACTGCAGTTGTACAAGGCCTTGGTGAGACCACACCTGGAGTATTGTGTGCAGTTTTGGTCCCCTAATCTGAGGAAAGACATCTTTGCCATAGAGGGAGTACAAAGAAGGTTCACCAGATTGATTCCTGGGATGGCAGGTCTTTCATATGAAGAAAGACTGGATGAACTGGGCTTGTACTCGTTGGAATTTAGAAGATTGAGGGGGGATCTGATTGAAACGTATAAGATCCTAAAGGGATTGGACAGGCTAGATGCAGGAAGATTGTTCCCGATGTTGGGGAAGTCCAGAACGAGGGGTCACAGTTTGAGGATAGAGGGGAAGCCTTTTAGGACCGAGATTAGGAAAAACTTCTTCACACAGAGAGTGGTGAATCTGTGGAATTCTCTGCCACAGCAAACTGTTGAGGCCAGTTCATTGGCTATGTTTAAGACGGAGTTAGATATGGCCCTTGTGGCTACAGGGGTCAGGGGGTGTGGAGGGAAGGCTGGGGCGGGGTTCTGAGTTGGATGATCAGCCATGATCATAATAAATGGCGGTGCAGGCTCGAAGGGCCGAATGGCCTACTCCTGCACCTATTTTCTATGTTTCTATGTTTCCATTCATTTTCCTGCAGGCACCCACAGGAAAATAAACGAATGCAATAGAATCTATGAGAAACCAGACATAACCAGCCCAGATCCCCTGGAAGTGAGTCTACAGGCTGTGGAGTTAGTTCAGCACTGAGGTGAGTGAAGATATCCACACCAGTCCAGACACCCGATGGTTGTAGGGTAACAATTGTTCAATGACTGGTTGCTTGGGACCCAAGACTCCTGTACTTCCCACCCAATGGAAGTAGCAAGAAGTGAGGGAGACAGGTCAAACACAGGCAGACGGGACCTGCTCAGGTGGGGGATCTTGGCCGGCATGGAATAGTGGGGCTGAACCTCGGGTCTTGAAGCTTTAATGCGGCTGAATTCCGCCTCGGTGCTTTCTCTCCCGGCAATGGCCGACCTTCATCTACTTTGAGGTGCCATTGAGAGTCAAGTTCGCTGAATCCTCAGAAGATTGAAAAATCCCTGTTTTGTACAGATGGTTCAAAAGTATGTTTCTTAAATGGAAATTACAGGCTGCAGATTGTAGCGATCGTAATTCAGAACTATACCTCGTAGAATATACAGTAGTTTTTGTGAGCTGTCTGCAAATCATCACTGTATATCTCCAGCGCCGTCTTGAAACATACCATATCAGAACATACCAGAAATTGGTAAAATTCCATCTTCCCCATAACGTACAGGTGCAATTCTACTCTGTACAGCAATATACAAAAACTACAGCGAACTGTCAGGTCATCAAAAAAGGTTATTGGCTGCAGTCTACCATCACTATAGGACTTGAGCATGTCCAGGACAAAGAAGTGGGGGAAGGAAAAATCATTGCAGACACTACCCACCTGTGAATTGCCTTTTCCAAAAGTTCTCTTCTGGAAAGTACTATGGAGTTATTAAAATAAAAACTTCAATCCATCTTAAACGTTGCTTCACCCAGGCAATTAATCTCATAAACCATTCCAGTTAGCCCCCTCCCCTATCTATTACCACCATCACTGCACTGCTCTGTAAACACTTTAAACCACTTTTTATAATGTTGTTTACATTGTAAATACATGCTGGTATTAATGCATTTATGTACATTTTATTCCATATCCATTCTTTAACCTCTAACTTTATTTTTATATAATTATTTATTGTTGAATGTTGTTGTTCTTTGTTGCATGTCACTCTCTGACCTACAGACCACAGTAAATTCCTAATACATGTAAATGTATATGGTGACTAAAGTTGATCCTTGATCTTGAAATGCTTGTTCAAGTTTGTTCAGTGTTGGCATGTGCATAACTCCACTTGGTATGTACAGAAATCTGAAAGCATGAACCATCAGTCTCAAGGACAGCTTCTGGCCCTGTCCTACTGTTATAAAGCTATTCAATGGTTCGCTTGTAAAATAAGATACACTTATTGGACTAGGCTGTAGAATTGTTCATTTTCTTGTATTTTTTGTAGTTTAACTTTCTTATAATTTGTATATAATCACCTATATACATGTAATTGTGCCGTAAATTTTCTGGCAGTGAGGCTGATTCTATATTCTCTGGAAGCTTGTCAGTTTTACTTCAGCAGTATCACACCACTTGAATCTGGCTATTTCATAGATTACATCTTATCAATGGAATGTGCTTTTTATCTCTAGTCTGAGTATGAGATAACAACAATTATTTTCCTTTCTCTTTCCTTTGTTTGTTCTTGTAACTCTTAATAAACTGGCCATAACCATTAAGTTTTATGCCTTATTCTTGGCTTCTGAAGAACCTTTGGAATAATATCACCAAATCTAGCACTCTCTTAAGCTCACAGTCTATGCCATCATGGCCCTGACACCTTATAGTCCACCTAAACTGCACTTTCTCTGAAACTGTAACACTTTACTCAGCATTCTATTATTGTTTTCCCTTGTACTACCTCAATGCAGTGATGTGACGAAATGATCTATATGGATGGTGTTATGTATTTAATATTTAAGTAATATTGTAACTACATTGTTGACTTTGTTTAAATAAATCATTATGGGTCATATGTAAAGTACATAAATGGCATAGGTCATTATATCATGATGTGTCTCGCTAAAGTAAAAATGAAGTCTACACACATCACTTGGGGCTCCCATGTTTTTCTTTCAATTAGTTTTATGTTTTGGGGTTACAAATCATAACAGTGGCGATGAGGAAGTTTTAAACGAGCACGAGATGACTACCTATCTGTTGAAGTACAGGAAGGCATTTGAGTTAAAGAAAAGTGCAACAAAAGCTTCTTTAGGAAGGAACAAGTTTTAAAAAAGACAGAAAATGGACAAAATGCATGGTTTCAGACAAAGTGAGTACCGGTTGATAACAATCATAGATTTTAAAAAAAGCAGAAATAGCTGACAACATCAGAAAGATTGACACGTCCAATTGCACAAGAGGTAACTGGATGATGTATGTTGAGTGAATCGGCCAGTATTTTGAAGCAAATGAAATAGCCAAGGAAAAGCTAGTGCCAGTTTTCCTGAGTGCATTGCATGGAAAGGCATACAGTTTGCCTACGAGTTTGACTCCTCCAACCGGACCAACCAAACCAACCAAAATGAGCTTTGTTGATATCGTGAAAGTAATGCGGGAACATTTAGAACTGAAACCATTACTAATTGCAGGCGCCTTAGGTTTCATAAGTGGTGTCAAGAGGAAGGGGAGTCTATTTCAGCATACATGGCTAGACGGAAGAAGTTGTCTAAACATTGTCAGTTCAGTATTGGGCTTAATGATGCACTGAGAGCTCATTTAGTTTGTGGGATCATACAATAAAGCATTTAAAAACAGCTCCTAACTGAAGCATAACTCACATTTAAAGCAGCAGTTAAAATCACTGTATCAAGTCAAGTCACATTTTATTGTCATTTCAACCATAACTGCTGGTACAGAACATAGTAAAAATGAGACAACGTTTTCCAGGACCATGGTGCTACATGAAACAATACAAAAACTACACTGAACTACGTAAGAAAAAACACAAAAACTACACTAGACTACACTCCTATCCAGGACTTCATAAAGTGCACAAAACAGTGCAGACATTACAATAAATAATAAACGGGACAGTAGGCACAGTAGATGGTATAGTAGGTTGGTGTCAAGCCAGGCTCTGGGTATTGAGGAGTCTGATGACTTGGGGAAAGAAATTGTTACATAGTCTGGTCGTGACAGCCAGAATGCTTCAGTGCCTTTTTCCAGATGGCAGGAGGGAGAAGAGTTTGTATGAGGGGTGCGTGGGGTCCTTCATAATGCTGTTTGCTTTGCGGATGCAGCGTGCGGTATAGATGTCTGTGATGGCGGGAAGAGAGACCCCGATGATCTTCTCAGCTGACCTCACTAACTGCTGCAGGGTCTTGCGATCCGAGATATATATATATTAATGACTTAGACGAGGGAATTAAATGCAGCATCTCCAAGTTTGCAGATGACATGAAGCTGGGCGGCAGTGTTAGCTGTGAGGAGGATGCTAAGAGAATGCAGGGTGACTTGGATAGGTTAGGTGAGTGGGCAAATTCACGGCAGATGCAATTTAATGTGGATAAATGTGAAGTTATCCACTTTGGTGGCAAGAACAGGAAAACAGATTATTATCTGAATGGTGGCCAATTAGGAAAAGGGGAGGTGCAACGAGACCTGGGTGTCATTGAAAGTGGGCATGCAAGTACAGCAGGCGGTGAAAAAGGCAAATGGTATGCTGGCATTCATAGCAAGAGGATTCGAGTACAGGAGCAGGGAGGTTCTACTGCAGTTGTACAAGGCCTTGGTGAGACCACACCTGGAGTATTGTGTGCAGTTTTGGTCCCCTGATCTGAGGAAAGACATTCTTGCCATAGAGGAAGTACAAAGAAGGTTCACCAGAATGATTCCTGGGATGGCAGGACTTTCATATGAAGAAAGACTGGATCAACTAGGCTTATACTCGCTGGAATTTAGAAGATTGAGGGGGGATCTTATTGAAACGTATAAAATTCTAAAGGGGTTGGACAGGCTAGATGCAGGAAGATTGTTCCCGATGTTGGGGAAGTCCAAAACGAGGGGTAACAGTTTGAGGATAAAGGGGAAGCCTTTTAGGACCGAGATGAGGAAAAACTTCTTCACACATAGAGTGGTGAATTTGTGGAATTCTGTGCCACAGGAAACAGTTGAGGCCAGTTCATTGGCTATATTTAAGAGGGAGTTAGATATGGCCCTTGTGGCTAAAGGGATCATGGGGTATGGAGAGAAGGCAGGTACAGGGTACTGAGTTGGATGATCAGCCATGATCATATTGAGTGGCGGTGCAGGCTCGAAGGGCCGAATGGCCTACTCCTGCACCTATTTTCTATGTTTCTATGTTTCTATGAGATGGAAACAGCAGAGACGCAACTGAGTTGCAGTCAGGAATAAGACTCAGCATAACAAAATTGCAATATCTGAACAAGAACCTGCCTGGCCGAACAAATTTGTGTCACTCTTGCAGCAGGTGCTCACATGCACCAGACTAATGCAGGTTTAAAGGAGAAACCTGCAGAAAGTACAACAAAGTAGGGCACGCACATAGTGTATGTCAAGCAGACAAAAATACATGGATTGCACAGATTGCAACTTCAAAAGTCAAGCTGAAGTTTCAAAAAGAGCACTAGTCTGTGTGCTATTGATGAAAAATATGATAATGATAAGAGTGATACAGGATTATGTAGCCTTGAGATTTACAATGTGAAAATTAACATAGAAACATAGAAAATAGCTGCAGGAGTAGGCCATTCAGCCCTTCGAGCCTGCACCGCCATTTATTATGATCATGGCTGATCATCCAACTCAGAACCCCGCCCCAGCCTTCCCTCCATACCCCCTGACCCCTGTAGCCACAAGGGCCATATCTAACTCCCTCTTAAATATAGCCAATGAACTGGCCTCAACTGTTTCCTGTGGCAGAGAATTCCACAGATTCACCACTCTCTGTGTGAAGAAGTTTTTCCTAATCTCGGTCCTAAAAGGCTTCCCCTCTATCCTCAAACTGTGGCCCCTCGTTCTGGACTTCCCCAACATCAGTAACAATCTTCCTGCATCTAGCCTGTCCAATTCCTTTAGGATCTTATACGTTTCAATCAGATCCCCCCTCAATCTTCTAAATTCCAACGAGTACAAGCCCAGTTCATCCAGTCTTTCTTCATATGAAAGTCCTGCCATCCCAGGAATCAATCTGGTGAACCTTCTTTGTACTCCCTCTATGGCAAGGATGGCTTTCCTCAGATTAGGGGACCAAAACTGCACACAATACTCCAGGTGTGGTCTCACCAAGGCCTTGTACAACTGCAGTAGTACCTCCCTGCTCCTGTACTCGAATCCTCTCGCTATAAATGCCAGCATACCATTCGCCTTTTTCACCGCCAGCTGTACCTGCATGCCCACTTTCAATGACTGGTGTATAATGACACCCAGGTCTCGTTGCACCTCCCCTTTTCCTAATCGGCCACCATTCAGATAATAATCTGTTTTCCTATTTTTGCCACCAAAGTGGATAACTTCACATTTATCCACATTAAATTGCATCTGCCATGAATTTGCCCACTCACTCAACCTATCCAAGTCACCCTGCATCCTCTTAGCATCCTCCTTACAGCTAACACTGCCACCCAGCTTCGTGTCATCCGCAAACTTGGAGATGCTGCATTTAATTCCCTCATCCAAGTCATTAATATATATTTTAAACAACTGGGGTCCCAGCACTGAGCCTTGCGGTACCCCACTAGTCACCGCCTGCCATTCTGAAAAGGTCCCGTTTATTCCCACTCTTTGCTTCCTGTCTGCTAACCAATTCTCCATCCACATCAATACCTTACCCCCAATACCGTGTGCTTTAAGTTTGCACACTAATCTCCTGTGTGGGACCTTGTCAAAAGTCGTTTGAAAATCCAAATATACCACATCCACTGGTTCTCCCCTATCCACTCTACTAGTTACATCCTCAAAAAATTCTATGAGATTCGTCAGACATGATTTTCCTTTCACAAATCCATGCTGACTTTGTCCGATCATTTCACCGCTTTCCAAATGTGCTGTTATCACATCTTTGATAACTGACTCCAGCAGTTTCCCCACCACCGACATTAGGCTAACCGGTCTATAATTCCCCGGTTTCTCTCTCCCTCATTTTTTAAAAAGTGGGGTTACATTAGCCACCCTCCAATCCTCAGGAACTAGTCCAGAATCTAACGAGTTTTGAAAAATTATCACTAATGCATCCACTATTTCTTGGGCTACTTCCTTAAGTACTCTAGGATGCAGACCATCTGGCCCTGGAGATTTATCTGCCTTCAATCCCTTCAATTTACCTAACACCACTTCCCTACTAACATGTTCAGTTCCCCCATCTCACTGGACCCTCTGTCCCCTACTATTTCTGGAAGATTATTTATGTTCTCCTTAGTGAAGACAGAACCAAAGTAATTATTCAATTGGTCTGCCATGTCCTTGCTATACAATATTGCTTAACAATAAAGCAATGTGGCTTACAGCAGAAGTGAACGGCAAATTAATTAAAATGTAATTGGATGATGACTTGACTGTTTCAGTCATTCTATAAAATGAGTTAGAATGGCATTTCAAAGATACTGAACTGAAGTCTGCAGATATCCAACTAAGAACTTATGCTGGTGAAAAGATAACTCCTGTGGAAATGATGTTTGTAACAGTGAGATACAACAACCAACGAGCCACATTAGGCTTGTATGTAGTAAAAACAGGAGGGCCAGAATTGTGGGGTCATGAGTTGCTGAGACAACTACAGCTTGATTGGAGATCCATCCATCATTTGCATGTCACACCCCCTGGAACAGAGTCAACTGAAAGTGCATTAAGAAAGGTACTGGATGATGCCACAGTAGTGTTCAAGGATGGCATTAGAAAACTCAAACATACCAAGGGTAAAATAGTGTTAAATGAAATTCTCACACCCAAGTTTTACAAAGCCTGTGCTGTTCCTTATACCATCTGTGATAAAATAGCCAGTGAGCTAGATCACTTGGAGGCCGACGGAATTCTTTCCAAGGTTGACTTACCTGGGGCCTACCTACAGTTGGAGTTTATAGATAAGGAGGGAGGAGTGTTGTGTAATTAATATTTCATTAATATTCATATGATACTGTAAATATACTATTTGATTAAGCATTCTTTGTTTGCTTAAATAATTTGTGTTATATGTAAAGTAGATGAGTGGCATATGTCATTATGTCACCATGTCAGAAGTGTACAAGTTGCTACAGTGAAAACAAAGTCTCATATCCTGGGGCTCCCGTGTTTTTCTTTCAATTAGTTTTGTGTTTTGGAGGTACAAAACGTAACAGAAGGCATGCAAAACAAAGATTTTCACTCAGGATCAGAGGGACCTTGGGGTCCGAGTCCATAGGACACTCAAAGCTGCTACGCAGGTTGACTCTGTGGTTAAGAAGGCATACAGTGCGTTGGCCTTCATCAATTGTGGGATTGAGTTTAGGAGCCGAGAGGTAATGTTACAGCTGTATAGGACCCTGGTCAGACCCCACTTGGAGTACTGTGCTCAGTTCTGGTCGCCTTACTACAGGAAGGACGTGGAAACCATAGAAAGGGTGCAGAGGAGATTTACAAGGATGTTGCCTGGATTGGGGAGCATGCCTTATGAGAATAGGTTGAGTGAACTCGGCCTTTTTTCCTTGGAGCGATGGAGGATAAGAGGTGACCTGACAGATGTGTACAAGATAATGAGAGACTTTGATCGTGTGGATAGTCATAGGCTTTTTCCCAGGGCTGAAATGGCTAGCATGAGAGAGCATAGTATTAAGGTGCCTGGAAGTAGGTACAGAGGAGATGTCAGGGGTAAGTTTTTTACTCAGAGAGTGGTGAGTGCATGGAATGGACTGCCGGCAGCGGTGGTGGAGGTGGAAACGATAGGGTGTTTTAAGAGACTCCTGGATGGATACATGGAGCTTAGAAAATAGAGGGCTATGTGTAAGCATAAGGTAGTTTTAAGGTAAGGATATGTTCAGCACAGCTTTGTGGGCCGAAGGGTCTGTATTATGCTGTAGGTTTTCTATGTTTTTATGTTCTATGTTCTACCTTAGTAGAAATTAATCTGAGTTATACATAACTCGCTAGTGTACAAAAAAAATCAATAAATCAATAAAAACATTGGTGCAAGATTGAAATAGAAAAAAACAGTCTGGTATAGTGTTAAGGTTTTTCAAGTCAGTCCAAGAACCTGATGGCAGTGGGGAAGGAGCTGTTGTTGAACCTTGAGGTATGGGTATTTAGGCTCCTGTACCTCCTGCCAAATGGCAACATTGAGACGAGGGCATGGTCCAGATTGGTGAGGGTCCCTGATGATGGACGTTGTCTTCCTGAGACATTGTGTCTTGTAGATGTTCTTGATGGTGGGGGCAGGAAGGGCATGGAATGGTCATAAAGATACATGAATGAAATGAGAGGAGAGAGACAGAGAGAGGGCAAGAGAGATAGAGAAAAAGAAGAGAGAATGTGCAGAGAGAGAAAGAGAAAGTCGTGGGGAGAAGGGGAGAGGCAGAGAGGAATATAGATAGAGAGGGAAAGAGATAGGGTGTAGGGGTGAACCCCAATGCCTTTGAGTGAAAAATCCTGCAAAAGGTACTGGATTTGGCCCAGTACATCACTGGTAAAAGCCCTCCCAATCATTGAGCACATCCACATGAAATATTGCCATAGAAAAACAGCATCCTCACCACCCAGGTACAGTAATGCTCTTTTCTTGCTGCTGCCATCGGCCAGAAGGTACAGGTGTCTCAGGACTCACACCACCAGGTTCAGGAATAGTTACTACCCCTCAACCATCAGGCTCTTGAACAACAGGGGATGACTGCACTCACTTAACAGCTCTGTTATATTAATATTTCATGCTGGTTATTTATTGCTACTTATTTATACAGTTTGTTTACGGTTTACAGTTACTGTGCTATAGATTTGCTAAGTATGCCCGCAGGAAAAGAATCTCTGGGTTGTATGTGGTGACATGCTTGTACTCCGATAATAGATTTTATTTTGAACTTTGAATTCCACAATTAATTCCTTGGTCTTGCTGATGTTAAATGCGAGATTGTTGTTGTTATACCTCTCAGGTTAAACTAATCGGGTTTAATATCACTGATATATGTTGTCAAGTTTATTGTTTTGTGGCAACAGTACAGTGCAATATATAAACATTATTGTAAGCTACAAAAATAAATAAATAATGCAAAAAGACGAATAATAAGATAGTGTTCATGGACAATTCAGAAATATGATACAGAAAGGGAAGAAACAGTTTCTGAATTATTGAGTGTGTGTCTTTAGGCTCCTGTACCACCTTCTTGATTGAAGTAATAAGAAGAAGGCATCCTCTAGATGGTGAGGCTCCTTAATGACAGGTACTGCCTGCTGGAGGCATTGCCTCGTAGATAGGGAGGAGAGTTGTGAAAATGAGGTTGATGGACCTGTCAGAGAAAGTAAGTTAGAGGGAAACAAGATGAAAATGAAAGACACTAATTTTATCGCATTGCTGGGAGATAGCATACATCTGATGGGCCAAATGGCTTTTTTTGTGCTGTGAATATTAAGTCATATCATATTGTGAATAAATAACAAAGAGTATAAAAACTGTGGTGTCACATTGAAGTTGTACAAGATGTTGGTGGGGCCACATTTGGAATATAGTGTTCAATTTTGGTACAACAGATAGGCATCAGTTAGTCTCGTGAGACCATGGATTTGTGCCTTGGAAGGTTTCCAGGGTGCAGGCCTGGGCAAGGTTGTATGGAAGACCGGCAGTTGCCCATGCTGCAAGTCTCCCCTCTCCACGCCATCGATGTTGTCCAAGGGAAGGGCACTAGGGCCGATACAGCTTGGCACCAGTGTCGTCGCAGAGCAATGTGTGGTTAAGTGCCTTGCTCAAGAACACAACACACTGCCTCAGCTGAGGCTCGAACTAGTGACCTTCAGATCACTAGACCGATGCCTTATCCACTTGGCCACGCGCCAACACTAACAACAAAGATGCCATTGAAATTGAAAGATTACAGTGGTGATTTATAAGGATGTTGTCAGTAATTGAGGTCTGAATTATGAAGAAAGGTTGCACAGGTTAGGTGTTTATTTATTGGATAAAATCATGAGGGGTGTAGTTAAGGTCCAGAGACACCTTCCTTTTCCCAGGGTCAGGGAATCAAGAACCAGGAATCAAAAAGGCAGAGATTTAAGGTGAGAGGGAAGAGTTTTAATAGGTACCTGAGGGTGGTGAGTATATGGAATGAGCTGTTGGAGGAAGTGGCTGAGGCAGGTATATTAACTACATTTAAAAGAGTAAGACACATAAAATGCTGGAGGAACTCAGCAGATCAGACAGCATGTATGGAGAGGAATAAATAGTCAATGTTTCGGACCGATGAAACGTCATCAAGGTCTGATGAGTAGTCTGGGTCCGAAGCGTCAACAGCTTCATCTTGGCAGTTTATTCCCCTGCACAGATGCTGCCCAATTTGCTGTGTTCTTCCAGTGTTTTGTGAATTTCCAGCATCTGCAGCATCCCTTGTGTTTAATATTTTAAAGATATGTGGACAGGTATATGGATAGGAAATGCAATAGGAGTCAAATACAGATAAAAGGGATTAGTTCAGTTGGGGATCCTGATCAGCATGGACCAGATGAGCCGAAGGGCCTGCTTCCGTACAGTATGAATCTAAGAAAGGTCAGTTGTCCACCAAAATGGATGCTCCTGTTCATTACGAGCTGTCCCACGACGAGCTTTTGATTTCTGTGATGAATTATGCAAACTTGCTGTTGGCACACCCAAGGTGTAAAGTTTAAAGTTCAAAGTAAATTCATTATCAAAGTACGTATACGTTGCCATATACAATCCTGTGATTCATTTTCTTGCAGGCATTCACAGTAGAACAAAGAAGTTTAGATTAGATTATGAGAACACTCAGTCCTCTTTTTATTGTCATTTAGAAATGCATACACGCATTAAGAAATGATACAATGTTTCTCCGGAGTGATATCACAGAAAACAGGCCAAACCAAAGACTAGCAACACACATCAAAGTTGCTGGTGAACGCAGCAGGCCAGGCAGCATCTCTAGGAAGAGGTACAGTCGACGTTTCAGGCTGAGACCCTTCGTCAGGACTAACTAAAGGAAGAGTGAGTAAGGGATTTGAAACCAAAGACTAACCCTGACAGAACTACATAATTATAACATACAGTTACAGCAGTGCAAAGCAATACCATAATTTTTTTTATTATTAATTTTTTATTGCAACACCAACAAATTACATTCAATACCACCTTTTGCCAATTACATTTTGACTGTTTAACCCAGCCACCCCCCAACCTTCATCACCATCACCCCCATCCCTCTCCCCTCCACCAATCAACTGAATAGTAGTACATACACAGACAAAGCATTCCTATTTTAACAAAAGATCTTTTAAGTTAGATATCAAATTTGTCCACATTAAGATTGTGTTTGGTCGTGCATCATTTACTCTTGCTGATGAAAGTTCCAGGTAAGAAATGTCCACAAAGCTCCGAAGCCAGTGAGTATTTGAAATATCATGGGGAGGTTTCCAACGCTGGACCACAATCTTCTTAGCTGGAGTCAGGTCTGCCAGCCAGATTTTGCGTTTTTTTTTCCATAGGGAAAGGTGGGAGTCATCATTTAGAAGATGTACAGTGGGGCCTGTTGGTAATTGTACCCCCGTTAGTTCTGTAAGAGTACTGATAACCTTCCCCTACAAACCAAAAACCCCTGGACATTCCCATACAACATGTATAAAAGAGCCAATGGCTCCATGGGGGCAAAATGAGCAATAGGGGTCAGGAACCAGTCCCATTTGATGTCTAATTCTTGGTGTTAAATATGCTCTGTGACAAAATTTCAAGTGTATATACCAATGATTTGGGTTTTTCGAAGCACCGGCAGCATTATCCCAAATCGCATCCCAGTCTAAGTCTTGTCCCAATTCAGATATGTCCCTATCCCAAGCTTTCATTCCCGATGTGGGCATATAATTTTGGGAGTTTAATTTATCATAGATATATGACACTATCTGTCCTGGAGCACTCTGTATCCGACTTAAAATGGGATGGTCCTTTAAATCTGACCCCCAGGGAACGCCGTAGGCTTTACAAGCTGATCTTACTCGAAAGTAGAAGAAAAGAGAATGTTCATCAATATTATATCGAGATATCAGCTCTTGAAAGCTAAGGATAGTACTTGCCCCATTAATATCTTGAAGAATAGTAATACCTTTATCCTCCCAAGTTCTGTTAATGAATGGTTTCCCCCCACAAAAAGATTATTGTTCCATAATGGAGATGATTTGCACCATACGTTTTTAAATTTTAGGAATTTTCCTGCTGCTCCAAACACTTGTAGCATATGGGTTAAAATAGGACCGTAATACAAATCACATTTTTTGGTAGACATACCTATCGGGAGAAAGTCCTTCAACCTTATTGGTGCTATTAGCTCTTGTTCTATATTTTTCCATGATGAAACTTTACTCTCCTCCATCCAATAGCTAAGACCTTTTAATACAAACACCCAGTGATACAATTTAAAATTTGGACATGCCAATCCACCATCTGATTTTTTGAATTGTAGAGCTGACCATTTTATATTGGGTCATTTACCATTCCAAACATAGCATCCTAGTAAGGAGTCCAGTTTTTGCCAATATCCTGCTGGAGGTGCAAGTGGGATCATTGAGCTGATAAAATCAATGCGGGGTAAGATGTTCATTTTAATGACTGATATACAGGCTGGGATTGATGCTGGCAGGTGTCTCTATCTATTAATATCCTCTTCTATTTTTTTTAGAATTAAAGAGTAATTTGTTTTAGCCACAGATGATAGGGAAGTATTAACTTTAATACCCAAATAGAGGACTTCATTTGTAACTTTAATCTGGGGAGGGAGGAACACCTTACTTTTATCCGTATTAATCAGCATCAGCGCTGTTTTTGACAAATTAACTTTGTATCCTGAAAGAAATCCAAATTGCTCCAGTGTTTTTAAAACATAGGGGAGAGTTTGTGAACATTTGCCATATAAACTAGCGTGTCGTCCGGGTAAAGTGATATTGAATGCGATGTTGTACCTATTGTAATAGGGAAGATCTGAGGAGAGTTTCTAATTAAATGTGCAAGCGGTTCAATAGATACAGTAAAAATTAAAGGAGACAAAGGGTCCCCTTGTCGTGTGCCCCGTCCTATGTCAAATAACACTGCGAAACCTCCTCCCACACATACCCAGGCTGAAGGATTAGCATACAGTGTTTGAATCATATTGATAAATTTATCGCCGAACTTAAATTCTTTTAGAACTCTCCAAAGATATGGCCATTCAAGGCGATCGAACCCTTTTTCAGCATCTAGACATAGCAGGCCACAGGCAGGCGGGATTTTATGTGTTGCACTCAGTACGTGTAAGAGCTGGCGAATATTATCAGATGCGAGACGCCCCTTGATAAAGCCCGCTTGATCTGGGCTAATTATTTTCCCAACTACTGTCTCAAGTCTACTGGCTAAGACTTTGGAAAATATCTTGAGGTCGGCATTTATCAAGGAGATTGGACGGTAATTGGCACACTCCAAGGGGTCCTTACCGGGCTTAGGTATAACTGTGATCAGGGATGTGTTTAGATCTCTATGGAAAGCACCATTTCCAAAAGCATAATTTAATGTTTCTAATCATACTAGTCCAAGAATATCCCAAAGTGCTAGGTAAAGTTCCACAGGTATGCCATCTATGCCTGGCGTACGGCCCTTATTTGTAGCTTTGACTGCTTTGAGTAGCTCATCCGGTGTAATAGGAGAGTCTAGAGTTTTGGTGTCCTCTAATGACAATGTAGAGAGGTCTAATCCACTAAAAAAAATCTGTGAAGTCATTCTCAGAAGGAACTGAGCCACTTGTATACAATTCTTTAAAGTAATTCTTGAATGTCTCGTCTATTTCCTCTGTTGAAGATACTACTCCACTTTTAGCACATCTAATTGCTGGTATAGACCTTTTAGTTTCCTGTTGTTTGAGCGTTAGAGCTAAAAGATGGCTCGGTCTGCTGCCTTCTGTGTAATACTTATGTTCGATTATATGAATCATATATTCTGCCCTGCTTCTTAATAAATTATTTAATTCTGCTTGTTTTGTTTTGAGCTCGTTTTCTTTTGTTATGGTGTATATCCTTTTGAGATCATTTTCCAAAACCTTACATTCTTCTTCTAAGGTGGAGCAAAACCATAATTTGATGAAGAACAAACCATGGGCACGGTAAATAAAGTCTCAAAAGTCCCTGAGTCGATCAACTCCTGCGTCCCCAATAGCAGGCTGCAAAAGGGAGAAACTCCCTGCCGTAAACCTCCAGGCACCGTCAACTTGCCGATGCCTTGGAAGCAGCCGACCAGAGCCGACACTGAGTCCATCCGTCCGAAAACTTCGAGCTTCTGACCAGCTTCTCCGATACAGCCTCCCGAGCACCATCCTCTGCCAAGCGCCTTCGACTTCGCCCCGGCCGCTGAAACATGCAAAGCCGAGGATTTCGGGGCCTTCTGCTCCGGAGATTCCGGTTACCACACAGTAGCAGCAGCAGCAAAGCAGGCATTTCAGAAGTTTTCCTGATGTTCCTCCGTACTCTCATGTCTGTCTCCATCAAATCAGAATTGTGCACGGTCCCCTACTTGACAGATAACAGACATCACCACCGGTGGCCGCACGCGCTGCCGTAGCGCCGCCATCTTCTCCTCCCTCAAAAGTACAAAAGAATCTATGGAAAAACTACACACAAAGACTGACAAACAACTAAGGTGCAAAATAAGACAAACTGCAAATGCAAAACAAGCAAATAAATAAATAATACTGACAAAATGAGTTGTGGAGTCCTTGAACTTGAGCCTATAGGTTGTAGAATCAGTTCAGTGTTGAGGTGAGTGAAGTTATCCACACCGGCTCAGGAGCCTGATGATTATGGGGTAATAACAGTTACTGAACCTGGTGGTGTGGGACCTGCAGCTTCTATGCCTCCTTCTCAATAGCAGCGGCAAGAAGAGATCATTACCTGTGCGGTTTCTGGGTTCTTCAAAAGAATAGAACCGTGTACCCTGCCATGTATGTCGTAAAAGGCGACTAAGGAGCGTTGGACGTAGGGTTAGCAGCCCTATCCTGTAAAAACAATTATTGCTATAGAAACATCAGCAGTGGGTTCCAGTGATGTCATCGTTCAGAATGGCAGCTTGAAACAATAGCTCCTCTGGAAAAACGCATATTTTGCCCCGTTAATCCATCAAGTATAAGATCTTTCGAAAATATCTGAATTGATAAGGGGGGCAAGAATGGAGGAAAAAATGGAGATAAAAAAAAGCACCACTGCGGAGCCTATGGAAGAGAGAGGTACAACGTGCTGCTCTCCTACACGTGCGCGTGGCAGCGAAGCTGATGCTGGGCCTCGTGCAAGCGAAGCAGCAAATACGATACGGATTTTGGAAGAGATAAGGGAAGTCCAAAAAGATATAAAACAGCAACTCAATTATATAAAGTCGGAGCTCACCAACGTCAATCAGGAAATAGCGGTGGCAGAGACTCGAATTGAGAAGGTGGAAGATCGCGTGCAAAATGTAGAACAGATACTAAGTAAGAGGATAAAAATATTAAATCAACAGGAAAGTAAATTACTTGACCAGGAGGGAAGATCACGATGGAAAAATATCAGGATTTATAATGTTGCCGAAGGAGCGGAGGAATTGCCGATGATAGACTTTGTAGAAAAGTTGCTGCGGGACATGCTGGAGATTCCCCCGGCTATGGAGATTGAAATTGAGATGGCGCATCATTCGCTCGTCCCGCGGCCTCCCGGAGACAGAGAAAGTAAGCTGCGCTCAATGGTACTTAAATTCCTTCAGTTAAGCTCACCCTCCGCCACCTCCAGTTTCAATTCCACACGGAATATTTTGGAGGATCAAGAACCAAGAACCAAGAGCAAGGCACAGATTCTACGAAGGGCCTGGGATAAGAAGAGGGTTTTTTGGAACGGGAAGTTAATATACTTCGATCATGATTACCTCCCGGCGGTCCTACAGAAACGGAAGGAGTATTCAGAAGCAAATTGAATATTAAAGCAAGAAAAGATTAAATTCCAAACCCCGTACCCTGCTAAACTGAGGGTATTTTACCAAGAAGGGATACGACTATACCAGACAGTGGAAGAGGCAACTACAGACATGAACAGCAGAGGACTGTCCATTAGCGTGGTCAAACCAAGGGAAAGTCTGGCTGAGCGGTTATCCCAATCTGTTTGGGAAATAGTAAGAGAACTGAGAAAGCGGGACGAGAGAAGGATATTAGGAAGAGACTGTGAGTTCTCCGAGGACAGCCCTCACCTCCTCCAGAAGAGCCATAAGGTTTGGCTAACTTTAAAAGTGCTGCTAAACTAAATGGAAGCAAAAATAGACGGTGATATACCTATCTCGAGAAATACGTATTATAATGTGGATTTTATAGTACACAATTTTTAAAAAATGATTCATTCATTCCTTTTTCCCCACCTAAATGAAAATATATACATGGGAGGAATACACAGGAAAATCATTTCTGTGTAATGGAGATAGATTTTTTAACTTACTTTTATAGGTACTGCAGCAGGGACCCTCAACTCACAGGTAGGGGGGCTATCCCCCACAGCTAGACGTTTCTTCTAGCTCAACCCAGAGTCATCTAGAGACCCCACCCTTGCAACCACACCTTCATTACCTTTTTTTTTATTATTCACGTTTCTTGGCACTTATTTGTTCAGGGAATAGATCAATTAAGTTATATTCTGCAAATTTCAATGATATACTAACAGATAAATACACATAGCTAAGGACAAAGTAAAATTCATTTCTTTTAATATCAATGGACTGTTGAATCCAGCCAAGCATAGTAAAATTCTATCAAAAATGAAAAAAGAACAAGCCCATGTAGTATATTTACAGGAAACTCACTTAAGTGATAATGAGCATGGAAAATTAAAGAGAATGGGCTTCTCTGATTTGTTTTTCTCCTCGTATAAATCAGGACATAGAAGAGGAATTGCTATTCAAATCTCAAGCAAGCTAAATTTTGAAAAAGTATTTGAAATGGGAGATAAGGAGGGCAGATATATTCTGGTAAGGGGGAATTTTGATGGAAATCCAGTTACTTTATTGAATATATACGCACCCCCAAGAAGTGATATTAGTTTCTTCCAGAAAATTACTAATATTATGGTAACAGAAACAGGAGGTCGCTTGATATGTGGGGGAGACTTAAATTTACAATTAGAACCAAAGTTAGACTCTTTTTGAGGATGTTGGTCTAATTGATTTTTGGAGGGACCTTTTCCCCGACAGAAGGGATTACATTCATTACTCCTCCCCCCATTCCGTATATACAAGAATAGACTATTTCATAACATTTGGAAAAGATAGAGACAAAATAATCACCAGTGGAATTGGGACATAGATGTAAGTGACCATGCACTATATATATATATAAAAACACTCCAGCCAGACATGATCCTGTGGTCCACAACAGCCAAGCTGGCATATGTTGTGGAATTGACAGTACCATGGGAAGATGGTGTCGAAGAAACTTATGAGAGGAAAAAGACCAAGTACCCTGGCAACTGAAGCTGCCCAGAATGGCTGGAAGACCAAGATTTTCCATGTAGAAGTGGGATGCACGGGATTTGTTGCTATATCTACGACCAGTCTATTGAAGAAGGTGGGGATGAGGGGTCACTCCTTGCAACAAGCAATCAAGTCCTTGTCAAATGCAGCAGAAGAAAGCAGCAACTGGATTTGGATTAAAAGGAAAGACAACAACTGGGCTGCAAGATGAAGACAGGAGGGTATGGAACTGAGGGGGGTGCATCTGGGACACCAGGTAGCACCATTGAGCCCTCTGGAGGCGTTGTGGGCTCATCAACAAAACGTCAAAGAAGGAGGGTGCCCACCTGATGACCCCGATGACGTACCTACCCTCCCTCCTTATCACCACTCCAAGCCCACTGCCAACATCGAGAGTGCTAACTTACCATAGGGACTGAAACAGCAAGTTCTAGTAGCTCTACTATCTGTTGATTTTGACCTACAACCAAAGAATACTATTTGGAAACTAAATTCAAGTCTACTCAATGATCCCTATTTTAAGGAACAAATTAAAAAAGAAATTGGTCTTTACTTAGAATTCAATGATAATGGAGAGGTTTCGCCTCCCATTTTATGGGATACTCTGAAGGCTGTCTTAAGAGGGAAAATTATAGTGATATCTTCATACAAGAAAAAATAAGGAATAGAACATTAGAGGAATTACAAAATAAACTGAAGGAACTAGAAAAAAAACACAAATTGAGTTTGGCACAGGATACACTAGAGGAAATTTTAAAAATTAGGAATGAAATTAATAGTTTGGCTACACAAGAAATTAGAAAAAATTTAATGTTTCTGAAACAGAGACACTATGAAAGTGGATCTAAATATATGAAAATACTGGTGTGGAAACTGAAAAAAAAAATAGCAGAAAATACAATTCATAGAAATAGGGATCCAAGAACAAAAGTGATAAAAAATAAGCTAAGTGAAATTCAAGAAGGTTTTGAAATGTTTTACAAAACTCTATATTCCAAAGTTCCAGGGGGAAGCATAACCCAAATTGACACCTTACTGAATTCTTTAGAGTTACCGACTTTAAACAAAGAACAAAATAGAACAATGACTGCCGACATAACTGAAGCTGAACTAAAAACTGCAATTAGTAGGCTTAAATTAAGCAAGTCACCAGGTTCAGATGGGTATACGGCAGAGTGGTATAGAGGTGAGTTAATTCCTGTTTTACTCCCCACACTGAACTGGGCCCTAAGAAAGACACAAATGCCACCCAGCCGGAAGGAGGCGATAATCTCAGCTATACCGAAAGAAGGCAAGGATAAAATGGAATGTGGGTCATTCAGACCAATATCTGTTCTTAATGTGGATTATAGAATAATTACCTCCATCATGGCCAAATGATTAGAACAGTTTCTACCCACACTGATACATAATGATCAGACAGGTTTTATACAACGATGCCAAACACAAGACAATATACGAAGGACACTTCACGTTATGGATCATATCAAAAAAAAGAAATTGAAGCAATAGTGATAAGCGTGGACACTGAAAAGGCATTTGATTTGGTTAATTGGAATTTTCTTTACAGAGTTCTACATAGATTTGGTCTACAAACGTACATGACACAATTATTAAAACTATACAGGCACTATATGACGATCCTGCTGCCAGGATTAAAATCAATGGATATTTTTCTAATAGTTTTACCCTAGAAAGGGGCACGAGACAGGTTTGTGCATGATCACCGCTACTCTTCGCATTATATCTGGAATCATTAGCTCAATACATCAAACAAAATGAAGATTAGGAAAAGGGGAGGTGCAACGAGACCTGGGTGTCATTATACACCAGTCATTGAAAGTGGGCATGCAGGTACAGCTGGCGGTGAAAAAGGCGAATGGTATGCTGGCATTTATAGCGAGAGGATTCGAGTACAGGAGCAGGGAGGTACTACTGCAGTTGTACAAGGCCTTGGTGAGACCACACCTGGAGTATTGTGTGCAGTTTTGGTCCCCTAATCTGAGGAAAGACATCTTTGCCATAGAGGGAGTACAAAGAAGGTTCACCAGATTGATTCCTGGGATGGCAGGACTTTCATATGAAGAAAGACTGGATGAACTGGGCTTGTACTCGTTGGAATTTAGAAGATTGAGGGGGGATCTGATTGAAACGTATAAGATCCTAAAGGGATTGGACAGGCTAGATGCAGGAAGATTGTTCCCGATGTTGGGGAAGTCCAGAACGAGGGGTCACAGTTTGAGGATAGAGGGGAAGCCTTTTAGGACCGAGATTAGGAAAAACTTCTTCACACAGAGAGTGGTGAATCTGTGGAATTCTCTGCCACAGTAAACTGTTGAGGCCAGTTCATTGGCTATATTTAAGAGGGAGTTAGATATGGCCCTTGTGGCTACAGGGGTCAAGGGGTATGGAGGGAAGGCTGGGGCGGGGTTCTGAGTTGGATGATCAGCCATGATCATAATAAATGGCGGTGCAGGCTCGAAGGGCCGAATGGCCTACTCCTGCACCTATTTTCTATGTTTCTATGTTTCTATATCAGGGGAATTACTATTAAAGGGACAGAGCATAAATTGGCCTGTTACGCAGACGATATTTTGATCTATCTAGGGCAACCAACATACTCTTTATCTAAATTGATGCAATCCTTTGAACTATATGGCCAATTATCAGGATACAAGATCAACATAGATAAAACCCAACTACTTTCATATAACTATAGCCCACCAAGAGAAATTGAAAGTAGATATCCTTGGGCGTGGCAAACAGAGTCCATCAAATATTTGGGCATCATTATGCCAAAAGATTTGGCAAAATTATCAGAATGCAATTATCAGCCTATATATAAAAAAATTAAGGAAGATATAACACGATGGAACCTAATTCCTTTTCTTGGTCTCAGTTCAAGGATTGAATCTATTAAAATGAATATACTGCCCAGACTACTATATCTCTTTCAGACCCTACCAATAGAGGTTAACCAAAATCAATTCAATGAATG
Source organism: Mobula hypostoma (assembly GCF_963921235.1). Taxonomy (NCBI): domain Eukaryota; kingdom Metazoa; phylum Chordata; class Chondrichthyes; order Myliobatiformes; family Myliobatidae; genus Mobula; species Mobula hypostoma. The sequence goes on along the minus strand of NC_086102.1, from coordinate 107,356,707 downwards.
GAACAAGATGCTATCAAGATATATATGGCAAGGTAAAAGGCCTAGGGTTCATCTCAAAACTTTGCAATTAGCCAAGGAAAAGGGGGGATGGTGCCTACCTTCTCTTAGAGATCATTATTTTTCAGCACAGTTGAGAGCTGTGATATGCTGGTGCAACTCATCATATGACGCTCAATGGAAAAACATTGAGGAGGGGATACTTCCCATCCCCATACAGGCAATTTTGGCTGATAACAACCTACAAAGTTACATAAATAATATTGACAACCCGTGGGTGAAATGGACTCTTAAAATATGGAAAACTATTATAAAAGAATATGAACTAGAGAGAGACATTGCAATTCTTAAATGGTGTGCATATGACTCGGATTTTACGCCAAATAAACTGGATGCTAGATTTAAGGACTGGATAGCTAAAGGAATAACAGCTAATTGGCAATATAATGAAAGAAGGAACACTGTTCAGTTTTGAAATGCTCAAAGAGAAACACTTAGTAGAAAAACAAGACTTTTACCGGTATTTACAGCTGCGACAGTACGTTAATAGGATGGTTAAAAATGTAACCAAGGCAAGTACATGTCTGATAGAGCTATTTAGAAAAATATATAATTCGGACAACGGTAGTAGAATAATTTCAAGCGTGTATAAGGGTTTGTCAAATCTTAAGACACATTTGAGTTCATACATTAGTTCAAAATGGGAAGAGGAAGTTGGGATAATAATATCTGAGGAAGACTGGACAATAATATGGAGGTATCAATGGAAGTGTACCAGCTCACAGAAATGGAGGGAGTTCGGGTGGAAAAACTTGATAAGATATTTTATTACACCCTCTCAGAAATTCCATTATGATGGTAACCCCCCTGTTTGCTGGAGAAATTGTGGAAATCAAAATGCAAACCATTATCATATTTTCTGGGAATGCCCCATTATCAAAGACTGTTGGAGTGGGATACATAATGCCCTACAAGACATCTTTAAATGTGAAATACCCTTAGAGAGTAAGACCATATATTTTGGGTATATACCTCAAGAATGGTTGAAAAGAGATAAATATTTAATGAATGTACTGCTGGTGGCTGGTAAAAAGACCCTTACCAGGAAATGGATGAAAATTACAATGGACATTTACAAAATGGAGAAGGTAACAGCATCTGTTAATCATAAGTTGGAACAATTTTATCCATACTGGAAAAAATGGTTTAACTATATAACACCTCATAGGCCTGATTTTATTCTCACAAGTCAATGAATATGTTGTTAAAAAAAAAATCACTCCTTACTCTGTACATAGTTTTCTTTCGATTGTTCTTTCTTTCCTCTCTTTTCTATAAGTGTATACCTCAGATAAATACTACGTGGAGATTTGTGACAAATATGATTATATGATATATAGGTACAGTATCTGAAATGCATCTTATGGAAATGTTCGTTTGATGATGAAATTCAATAAAAAAAAATAAATTACAAAACAAAAGAAACATCAGCAGCAAATTTTTGATGGCCGATGCTCACTAGTGAGTCAAAAGGCAGAAGAAGAAGAAGAAGAAGAAGAGATCATGGCTTGGATGTTGATGATCCTTGATGATGGATGTTGCTTTCTTGTGACAGCACTCCGTGCTCAGTGGTAGGAGGGTGCTTCCTGTGATGGAATGGGCCATATCCACTATTTTTTTTGCAGGCTTTTCCATTCTTTGGCATTGGTTTTTCCACAGTTACAAAGATACAATGTGGGACAAACATTACACAGCTTTTGAAAGAGGAAGTAAACCACACTATTTTCTTAGAAAGGAAATATGCTTCAATAATGTGATAACATCATAAAGCTCCAGCTTAATAAAAGGTACCATTCTAAATTGGTCTTCTGTCAACAGTTTTGGGCTGTGTTTAAGGAAGCTGGGCCTGGAGAGGGGCTAGAGGAGGTTCACAAGAACAATCCGAGGAATAAAAGGCTTAATGTATGAGGAACACCCGATGTGTCTCAGCCTGTACTCAGTGGATATCAGAAGGATGGCGGGGTGGGGGTCTCATTGAAACCTCCTGGATACTGAAAGGTCTGGACAAAGTGGACATGGAGTAAGTGCTTCCATTATTTCTTGATGTATTTGTTGAGACACAGAGTGGAACAGGCCCTTACGGTCCTTCAAGCTGTGCCACAGATTTAACCCTTGCCTGACTACAGGACAATTTACAATGGCCAATTAACCACTAATTGGTACACCCTGTCAGAGAAAACAAAAGACATATAAAAAATAAACAAGTAGTCCAAAAAGAGAGCAAAATAGTAAAGTTCATGGTAATACTAGCGGGCTGCCATTCTACCGCGAGTGTCATTGGCACAGATGGCGCATTTCACCATATGTTTTGATGTACTGAATTGAATTGACTTTATTTCTTACATCCTTCACATACATGAGGAGTAAAAATCTTTACATTACATCTCCGTCTAAATGTGCAATATGCAATCATAGTAATTTATAATTTATACTAAATAGAACAGTCAATGTAATATAGAGTACACTCAAATCAGCATGAGTTCATCATTCTGATGGCCTGGTGGCTTTTATGCTGCGGTACCGCTTCCCGGATGGTAGTAGCTGGAAAAGATTGTGGTTGGGATGGCTTGGGTCCTCAATGATCCTATGGGCCCTTTTTACACACCTGTCCTTGTAGATGTCCTGAGTCATGGGAAGTTCACAACTACAGATGTGCTGGGCTGTCTGCACCACTCTCTGCAGAATCCTGCGATTAAAGGGGGTACAGTTCCCATACCAGGCAGTGATGCAGCCAGTCAGGATGCTCTCAGTTGTGCCCCTGTAGAAAGTTCTTAAGATTTCGGGTTCATACCAAACTTCCTCAACCATTTGAGGTGAAAGAGGCACTGTTGTGCCTTTTTCACCACACAGCTGGTGTGTACAGACCACGTGAGGTCCTCAGTGACACGAATGCTGAGGAATTAAAGCTGTTTACCCTCTCAACCCCAGATCCATTGATGTCAATAGAGGTTAGACTGTCTCCACTCCTCCTGTAATCCACAACCAGCTCCTTTGTTTTTGTGACATTGAGGAAGAGGTTGTTTACTTGACACCACTTTGTCAGAGAGATGACTTCTTCCCTGTAGGCCATCTTGTTATTGTTTGAGATTAAGCCAATCAATGTAGTGTTGTCGGCAAACTTAATTAGCAGATTGGAGCTGTGGGTGGCGATACAGTCACGGGTGTACGGAGAGTAAAGGAGGGGGCTCAGTACACAGCCCTGAGGGGCTCCTGTATTGAGAGTCAGAGGGTTGGAGGTGAGGGAGCCCACTCTTACAACCTGCTGGCGATCTGACAGGAAATCCAGGATCCAGCTGCACAGGGCAGGTTCAAGGCCGAGGTCTCTGAGCTTCTTGTCGAGCCTGGATGGAACTGTGGTGTTGAATGCGACAAATAGGACTAATCTTTATCTTTTTAAACCTCTCCTCTCATCTTAATCCTACACCCTCTCGTACAAGATTCCCTACCCTCTGGGAAAGGTCGTGTGCATTCACCCTACCTACACTCCTCATGATTTGATAAACCTCTATAAGATCACCTCGCAGTCTCCTACACTCCAAGGAATAAAGTCCTAGACTATTCAACCTCTCCCTATAAATCAGAAGCTTGGGTCCTGGCCTCATTTCCAGCTCCATCGAGGTCTCATCACTAGGACAGTGAGCTGTTTACTGTTTACCTGTGCTGTGCACTGCATGCATTTTGAATTATATTTTATTAACTTATTTGTGGTAATACTTTGTTTTATGTGCCGTGTGTGATATATGTTTTGTGGGTGTTCCATGGTCCAGAGGAGTGTTGTTTTGTGTGGTTGTATATATGTACAGTCAATAAACTTGAACTTGAGCTAATTCTTCTTTGCACTCCTTCCTGTTTGAGGGTGAGGGACTTGGAGGGGAATGAGGAGGTTGTGGTTCTGTTGGAGTGGTCTGGACGAGGAGGCGAGGGGAATGAGGAGGTTGTGGTCTGGGCAAGGAGGCGAGGGGAGTGAGGAGGTTGTGGTCTGGGTGAGGAGGCGAGGGGAATGGGGGGATGAGGAGGTTGTGGTTCTGTTGGAGTGGTCTGGGCGAGGAGGCGAGGGGAGTGAGGAGCTGGCGGTTCTATGCGCCAGTGGTACATCACGACAGCTCGGGGCGTCTGAGTTTGGGGTTCAATCCGGGTGCCCTCTGTAAGCACGTTTGTATGTTCCTTCCTGCTTGCGCACTGGGGGTGCTCCAGTTTCCTCCACAGTCCAAACACACACCATGTTAATTGGTCATTGTGAATTGCCCCGTGTCTTGGCTGGAGTTCAGTCAATGGGTTGGTGGGCAACGTGGCTGGAAGGGTCCATTGCGCGCTGGATCTAAACAACTGACTAAATAAGCCTCAAATTCTATCTTTTTATGACTTTGCACCTTATGGTCTGCCTGCACTGCACATTCTTTGTAACACTTTATTCTGCATCCTATTATCCTTTTGCGCTCCCTCGATGAACTCATGTAGGATCTGTCGGCATGGCATGGAAACAAAAGCTTGTCTCCGTGTCTCAGTACGGGTGACAAGAACAAGACAATTAGCATTGAGAACAGAGTAACAGGCATGAATGGGATGGGTGAGGAAGTTGTCTCTGGGAAAGTCCCCTTTGATAATGAATGTTGGATCTGGCTCAAAGAACCAAATGTTTTCCTGATGTCGTTTAAGTTCCCCAATACCAGGGTTTCTCTACCAGGGTTCCATGAGAGGTCGCTAGGGGTTCCATGGGATATTGTAATCAACAAAAATAAACATCGATTTTGGAACTTGGAGTAAAGCACGTTGCTGACGCTCGCGGTGACCGAGCAGCCCTGTTTACAATCTCGGCCCAATGTGGCCATGCCCAGTAGGACCCTGTTTATTTTCAGTTTTTAACGTGGGATTGGCAAGCGCTGTATTACACAGAGGGAGGACGGTGGGCTGATAATTGGAGAGTGCTGTATTTCACAGAGGGCGGACGGTAGGCTGATAATTGGAGAGCTCTGTATTTTACAGAGGGAGGACGGTAGGCTGATAATTGGTGAGCGCTGTATTACACAGAAGGGAGGATGGTAGGCTGATAATTGGTGAGTGTTGTATTTCATGGAGGGGAGGACAGCAGGCTGATAATTGGAGAGCGCTGTATTACACAGAGGGAGGACAGTAGGCTGATAATTGGAGAGCTCTGTATTGCCCAGAGGGGAGGATGGTAGGCTGATAATTGGCGAGCGCTGTATTTTACAGAGGGAGGACGGTAGGCTGATAATTGGAGAGCTCTGTATTGCCCAGAGGGGAGGACGGTAGGCTGATAATTGGCGAGCGCTGTATTACACGGAGGGGAGGATGGTAGGCTGATAATTGGTGAGTGTTGTATTTCACGGAAGGGAGGACGGTAGGCTGATAATTGGTGAGTGTTGTATTTCACGGAGGGGAGGATGGTAGGCTGATAATTGGAGAGCGCTGTATTACACAGAGGGAGGACAGTAGGCTGATAATTGGAGAGCTCTGTATTGCCCAGAGGGGAGGACGGTAGGCTGATAATTGGCGAGCGTTGTATTACACGGAGGGGAGGATGGTAGGCTGATAATTGGTGAGTGTTGTATTTCACGGAGGGGAGGATGGTAGGCTGATAATTGGTGAGTGTTGTATTTCATGGAGGGGAGGCCAGGAGGCTGATAATTGGAGAGCACTGTATTACACAGAGGGAGGACGGTAGGCTGATAATTGGAGAGTGCTGTATTTCACAGAGGGAGGATGGTAGGCTGATAATTGGAGAGCGCTGTATTTCACAGAGGGAAGACGGTAGGCTGATAAATGGAGAGCTCTGTATTGCCCAGAGGGGAGGACGGTAGGCTGATAATTGGCGAGCGCTGTATTTTACAGAGGGAGGACGGTAGGCTGATAATTGGCGAGCGCTGTATTTCACAGAGGGAGGACGGTAGGCTGATAATTGGAGAGCTCTGTATTGCCCAGAGGGGAGGATGGTAGGCTGATAATTGGCGAGCGCTGTATTTTACAGAGGGAGGACGGTAGGCTGATAATTGGAGAGCTCTGTATTGCCCAGAGGGGAGGACGGTAGGCTGATAATTGGCGAGCGCTGTATTACACGGAGGGGAGGATGGTAGGCTGATAATTGGTGAGTGTTGTATTTCACGGAAGGGAGGACGGTAGGCTGATAATTGGTGAGTGTTGTATTTCACGGAGGGGAGGATGGTAGGCTGATAATTGGAGAGCGCTGTATTACACAGAGGGAGGACAGTAGGCTGATAATTGGAGAGCTCTGTATTGCCCAGAGGGGAGGACGGTAGGCTGATAATTGGCGAGCGTTGTATTACACGGAGGGGAGGATGGTAGGCTGATAATTGGTGAGTGTTGTATTTCACGGAGGGGAGGATGGTAGGCTGATAATTGGTGAGTGTTGTATTTCATGGAGGGGAGGACAGGAGGCTGATAATTGGAGAGCGCTGTATTACACAGAGGGAGGACAGTAGGCTGATAATTAGAAAGCTCTGTATTGCCCAGAGGAGAGGACGGTAGGCTGATAATTGGCGAGCGCTGTATTACACGGAGGGGAGGATGGTAGGCTGATAATTGGTGAGTGTTATATTTCACGGAGGGGAGGATGGTAGGCTGATAATTGGTGAGTGTTGTATTTCATGGAGGGGAGGACAGGAGCCTGATAATTGGAGAGCGCTGTATTACACAGAGGGAGGACGGTAGGCTGATAATCGGTGAGTGTTGTATTTCATGGAGGGGAGGACAGGAGGCTGATAATTGGAGAGCACTGTATTACACAGAGGGAGGACGGTAGGCTGATAATTGGAGAGTGCTGTATTTCACAGAGGGAGGACGGTAGGCTGATAATTGGAGAGCGCTGTATTTCACAGAGGGAGGACGGTAGGCTGATAATTGGCGAGCGCTGTGAGGACGGTAGGCTGATTATTGGTGAGCGCTGTATTACACAGAAGGGAGGATGGTAGGCTGATAATTGGTGAGTGTTGTATTTCACAGAAGGGAGGACGGTAGGCTGATAATTGGTGAGTGTTGTATTTCACGGAGGGGAGGATGGTAGGCTGATAATTGGAGAGCGCTGTATTGCCCAGAGGGGAGGACGGTAGGCTGATAATTGGTGAGCGCTGTATTACACGGAGGGGAGGATGGTAGGCTGATAATTGGAGAGCGCTGTATTACACAGAGGGAGGACAGTAGGCTGATAATTGGAGAGCTCTGTATTGCCCAGAGGGGAGGACGGTAGGCTGATAATTGGCGAGCGTTGTATTACACGGAGGGGAGGATGGTAGGCTGATAATTGGTGAGTGTTGTATTTCATGGAGGGGAGGACAGGAGGCTGATAATTGGAGAGCGCTGTATTACACAGAGGGAGGACAGTAGGCTGATAATTAGAAAGCTCTGTATTGCCCAGAGGAGAGGACGGTAGGCTGATAATTGGCGAGCGCTGTATTACACGGAGGGGAGGATGGTAGGCTGATAATTGGTGAGTGTTATATTTCACGGAGGGGAGGATGGTAGGCTGATAATTGGAGAGTGCTGTATTACACAGAGGGAGGACGGTAGGCTGATAATCGGTGAGTGTTGTATTTCATGGAGGGGAGGACAGGAGGCTGATGATTGGAGAGCACTGTATTACACAGAGGGAGGACGGTAGGCTGATAATTGGAGAGTGCTGTATTTCACAGAGGGAGGACGGTAGGCTGATAATTGGAGAGCGCTGTATTTCACAGAGGGAGGACGGTAGGCTGATAATTGGAGAGCTCTGTATTGCCCAGAGGGGAGGACGGTAGGCTGATAATTGGCGAGCGCTGTATTTTACAGAGGGAGGACGGTAGGCTGATAATTGGTGAGCGCTGTATTACACAGAAGGGAGGATGGTAGGCTGATAATTGGTGAGTGTTGTATTTCACGGAAGGGAGGACGGTAGGCTGATAATTGGTGAGTGTTGTATTTCACGGAGGGGAGGATGGTAGGCTGATAATTGGAGAGCGCTGTATTACACAGAGGGAGGACAGTAGGCTGATAATTGGAGAGCTCTGTGTTGCCCAGAGGGGAGGACGGTAGGCTGATAATTGGCGAGCGCTGTATTTTACAGAGGGAGGATGGTAGGCTGATAATTGGAGAGTGCTGTATTTCACAGAGGGAGGATGGTAGGCTGATAATTGGAGAGTGCTGTATTTCACAGAGGGAGGATGGTAGGCTGATAATTGGAGAGTGCTGTATTTCACAGAGGGAGGACGGTAGGCTGATAATTGGTGAGTGTTGTATTTCATGGAGGGGAGGACGGTAGTCTGATAATTGGTGAGCGCTGTATTTCATGGAGGGAGGACGGTAGGCTGATAATTGGTGAGCGCTGTATTGCCCAGAAGGGAGGACGATAGGCTGATAATTGGTGAACGCTGTATTGCCCAGAGGGGAGGACGGTAGGCTGATAATTGGCGAGCGCTGTATTTTACAGAGGGAGGACGGTGGGCTGATAACTGGTGAACACTGTATTTCACGGAGGGGAGGACGGTAGGCTGATAATTGGCGAGCGCTATATTTCATGGAGGGAGGACGGTAGGCTGATAACTGGTGAACGCTGTAGTTCATGGAGGGGAGGACGGTAGACTGATGAGGAGCGTGAAGCGTGTTTTCCGAGCATTGAATTGACTCACCCAACTTGGGCTGTGAAGTCAGCCTCTCCTTCTCAAATTATCTCTCCAAACTTCCCCTTAAGTGCCGCTGACTGGCTTACGGGAGCGAACAAACTCTACCAGTGTAGTAGTAAATTAGCGGGAAATTTTCATTCTAAGGACAGTCCAGCGCGGCAGCTTTTGAAGAGGAGGTGTGAGATGGAAGAGGAGGACTCTAGGGCTAGGCAATGGGCAAATTTGATAAGGTTAATGATGAAGAATTACAATCTTCTGAGTCATTTCACTGCACTAGTGCAACAATGGACGCGAAAAAGTCCTTTTTCTTTACAAAACTATAAAAGTTTATCTACACAACAAATACACAAAGTACAAACATTAAGTATTTACAAGACTGAACACATTCAAATAAAATATGATTATTACCAGATATCCCACCTCTCCTGGAAGTTCCGGGAGTCTCCCGCATAGGAATAGTGGCTCCCTGATGCCTGCAAATTATATACAATGTCACGGAAATCAATTTTTTTGAGAGCGAGCGAGCGAGAGAAAGCAAGAGAGAGCTCGAGAGCAACCACGAGAGAGAGCGCGCGCGTGCGAGGGAGATCGTAAGAGAGAAAGCAAGCGAGAGCGCTTGAGAGCGTGCGATCGACCACGAGAGAGAGAGAGAGAGAGAGCGCGCCATGGCAGAGTGTTCCAAAAAAATACGTACATCACCCCAGACTACACTAAAGTGTACCCCTGCCTAATAGGGGTCAAAAATAATGACAGTGTTGCTCACTGCACTGTTTGCAACAGTGACTTTTCTGTTGCCCATGGTGGGTTAAGACTGTAAAAGACATATTGGGGTGAGTTTAACAGGTGTCATTCGTTCATTAGCATATCTAACGTTATTTAAACTAGCTGGCTAGCTGCTAAGGAGCTACTCTATTGCAGACATCCCACCTCTCCCGGAAGTTCTGGGAGTCTCCCGCAAATTGATGGTGCTACCTCCCTGAAATGAGTTTTTGCAGGATGGGATGTCTGATTATTACTGTCTATAAAACAGTCAATTCCGGGGGTGATGGGTTCCGCACCACACTTGGAAATCCCTCTCTGTATCCATTAGGACCGCCGGGCACGGACGTATTCTCGGAATGGAGGCAGGCAGTAGACTTTCCGCCGCCTGTACCCGCGTGTGGGCATAGCGGCCAGGCCCAGTAACCCACCCCTGCTGTACTTGGTGCTAGTTTATAAGGAGCGCGGCCCTGAAGTGCAGCCAGAAGCTGAGCCTCAGCCCCATTCAAATACTCGAGCGGGCTGCAACCTCTCACACTCCTGCAGTGACTCCTCCCGGACACAGAAAGGACAGGTGGGCGGGCGGAATGTCAGTACCTGTTGCACGGTACTGCCCTATGCAACACTTTCCACCCCAGGTCCCCAGTGTACAGGGGAAAGACCTCCGCATGAAGAGATTTCCACCGGGGACCTCCTCCGCCGCCGGACGGTAACACGGACCGTGAAGGCGAGTCCGGTCGGCAGACGAAGGCGAGGAAGTGAAAGAAGTGCAGGAGTAGCCTGGACAAGAAACGCTCTGGAGGGTCACGGAAGGCCAGGTTTGGTATCCCTGCGAGACGGCTCCCGTTATTCGGGACCCGCTCCCGTGTCGTAGCCCGAGGCCCGAGTCCGACGAGCAATTCCAGCCCATCAGGTGGCGGTGCAGCCGGAACCCCTCCGCTTCCCCGAGCCCCCTCGACACCCACCGTGATAGGATGGGGATCGGTCCCTCTCGCAGCTACAACACCGTCCCCCACCGGCTCAGGAGCACCCTGTCTGGGTGAGACTAGACCCCATGTTCTCATCAGCTCTCGGTAAAAGCGAGGCAGTCCCCTCAAGGCGGTGCGGCTGATGCTGTCTGCCGGAAGCGCTGTGCCCTTCCGCGGGCAGTGTCCCCGGCGGAGAAGGTGTGTCGCCAGCCCATGCCATCTCGGACATACCTATACAGGTATCTCTGCAGAGTCCCGAGGCGCAGAGCCGCCATGCTCACACACCAATGACTGACTGTCCTCTGCAATCGGAAGACCCGGGACCGCAGCAGAGACCCAATGCCCCCTGTTGCCCCAGAAGAAGTCCACCAGCCTCTTGTGACTCCTGGAGACAAAAGCAGTGGGTGGGACTAAAGTAATCAGCCCGTACCCTATCTTTACAATGAAAGCTTCTCATCGATGGGTGATCCAAGATATCCCATTCCATTGTGCCTACTCTGTGGCAAACAACTTACAACTGTAGCAATGGCTCCAGCAAAATTGAAAAGAAACTTAACTACAAATCACAGCCAAAAGACACGTAAAAGTGCTGATTATTTTAAACGACTATTGGAATCTTAAAACAGATTAAAGCTTTTGAAAATAAAGTCACCGTCAGTAAAGAAACACCAGGAAGCAAATTATTTAGTAGCTTTAAGACCAGTTCACTCGAGAATGTTTAAAAAAGTGTGTGAAAACCTGGAAAAAGAGCACACCGATCTCCTGCTACATACAGAAATCTGGTGGCTTAGCAGAGGAAGAGTTCTCAACGGGGTGTTTCAGCTGAAAGGTGAATTGCAGGAGTATGTTTAAGAAAATAGTAGGCCAGATTTTGCTGAGTGCTTTGAAGATGAAGAATGGCTGCAGAAATTAGCCTACTTAGCAGACATTTTTCATCATATTTTCAGTTGAACAAGTCTCTGCAAGGCCCTGGAGAAAATATTTTGACTTCAAGTGACAAGATTCTTGGATTTAAAAGGAAAATGAATCTTTGGAAAAATAATGTTGCAAAAGGAAATCTTGAAATGTTTCCACTGGGCTTGAGAGTGAGGAAGGACATCAGAAAGTCTGGAGTCTTACTAAAAACCACTTTGAAGAACTTCGGAACAAAATTGAACAATATTTTTCCTCCCTTTCAACAGAAGTGTATGACTGGGTGAGGGACTCCTTTTCTGAATCTTCTGCTCAGCCTGAGAGAAGAGGGAGACCTTTGTGAGCTGCACTTTAATCATGCACTCAAGATGAGACTTACAGAGCTGCCCCTAGACAAGATCTGAAATTCTGTGAAAGGAGAGTTTTTTTTATCTTCTTACATGTGTGAGCAAGCTTTTTTCTTGTTTAACAATCATAATGAGCAAGAATAGAAATTGTCTCATTTCAGTTGATGGTGAAATCCATGTGTGCTTATCTCAAGTTCAACCCAGAATTGATAAATTTATTATGTTTGCTTTTTTACATTTTATGAATGAGAAAAAGAGTAATTTCAAGAAAGGTTAGCTAAGCTTAACTATCTGTTTTTTTTTTCAAGAAAGATTGGCTAAAAATTCATTCTCTACTCAAAAGAATATTGACAATTAATTTTCAGATTATTATATCTACAATTTACTGATCACACTAACGTACTGTGAGCTCTAATTATAATAATTTTTATGTAGGGGTTCCCTGAGACCTGAAAGTTATTTCAAGAGTTCCTGCAGGGCAAAAAGGTTGAGAAAGGCTGCTCTGTACTATAGAGTCTATAACATTGGTTACCCCAGACATTTTCTCTTCTTCCCTCTACCTTCGGGTAGAAGATATAAAATCCTGAAAGCATGTAGTTTCGGGCTCAAGGACAGCTCCTATCCCACTGTTACAAGACTATTGAATTGTTTATAGTATGATAAAATAGACTCTCAATCTCACAATCTAGCACAGTATGATACTGTACCTCACTGTCTGCACCGCAATTTCTTGGTAGCTGTTACACGTTATGTCGCATTCTGCTATTGTTTTCCCTAGTTCTGTCTCAATGCACTGTGTACTGATCTGATTTGTATGAACAGTAAGCAAGACAAATTTTTCACTGTAAGTCGGTAAAATTGACAGTAAGAAATCCAATTTTCCCTCAATGCACTGCTGTAATATCATAAAACATAAAGCAGAATTAGAGTATTCGGCCCATCAAGTCTGCCCCGGCATTCCATCAGGGCTGATTTATTATCCTTCTCAACCCCATTTTCTTGCCTTCACTTTTTAAAACATTCTTGAGTGAACTGGTCTTAAGGCTGCTAAATAAGTTGCTTCCTGGGTTAGTAACTCATCTCCTTATACCTTAGGCCACAAACTTATCAATCACCCATCGTATGTGATAATAAATGATTGGTTGTCGGGCATACCCGACAATGATAGATTTGTGCAGTTCAGATAACATGAACTGCACCAAGAGACTCGTGGGGGAGAGTTTTTAAAGTGGAAAAGTGGTTACACTGGGGCATTTCCAGTACCTTGACCACACAAGTCTGGGTCCAGTGTTGCAAGTAGTTGTCACAACTGGGGTCTTCCTTGGTTGCCATGGGTGACCATGACTTCCTGTGCCTTGTCATGTCCTTTGTTCTCCACAAAGCTTGGTAGAACCATCTTCCCGGCCATCGGATCTCAAGATTGATCTCATCCAATCAATCTGCCAGAGCTGACTTCATATGCTAGGTCGAGCATGTCTCTGTAACACCTGGGCATGAGGTCCGCCAGTTACCATTTCCTCACCTAGCCCGCCTGTCGAAGAGGTGTACACGGGTGTGCCCACTGTCAAATGTAAACAGCAACTTGGAGCCACAAGTGAGAGCTGACTGTCCAGTGGGGACTAAAGGTGAGTGAGCTGCCCCAGAATGGACACGCTAAGCCACGTCACCAGAGGTGCTACCCCTCCCTGGACATCCCATACACGTGACAATCCAAGTTCTGTTTGCAAGGGCAGACCCATCTGGATATGCATGCAGTTCTTTGTGCCTGCACCAGATGGCAGTGCTGACCCTAAACTCAGAGTTGACCAAGCCAATGGCTTTGAACATCGGAAGCAGAAATGTGACTGACGCTCGGCAGGTCAGGCAGCATCAATGGAGAGCAATAAACAATTGACATTTCAGGCCAAGACCCTTCAACAGGACTAGAAATGAAGCAGACAGAAGCCACAGTAAGAAGGTGGGGTGGGGGAGATGTACAAGCCTCCAGGTGACAGGTGAGGGGAAAGGTGGATGGGTGACTGGGGGTGAAGAAAGAAGTTGGGAGGTGATAGGTGGAACAAGTAAAGTGGTGAAGGAGGAGGAATCTGATAGGAGAGCAGAGTGGAACTTGGGAGAGAGGGAAGCTGGAGGGGAACCAGAGGGGGGTGATGGGCAGGTAAGGAGAAGGGAAAGGGTGAGAGGGAAACCAGAATAGGGAATGGTAAAAGAGAAGGAGGGGGGTGAAAAATTACCAGAAGGTGATGATTGTTCCACTGGGTTGGAGGCTACCCAGACAAAATAAATACAAGGTGTTGCTCCTGCAATCTCAGCTGGTCAGGCCACATTGATTTGGTGCTCTGCAATGTATTTTTTAACTTCCAAGTCACAGCAGCAAGAAGATATTCAGCCCCTCATTACTGTACTGTCATTCATGAAGATCATGGCTAAGCTTTCACCTCAGCCCCCTTCCCTGAACCAACCCTATATATGCAGAAAGATGCCGGAAAAGAGCCAGTACAATCATGAAGGATCCCATACTCTCTGCTCATGGACTGTTTGTCCCAATCCCATCAGGAAGAAGGCTATGTAGCTTCCACATTGCCTGGACTACCAGACTCAGAAACACTTGCTTTCCCCTAGGGGTAAAAGTGATCAATACCTCCACCCACTAACCCACCCCAACTTTATCATTTCCTATCAGTCATCTTTTGTACAGACACTCTTGAGCCTATTGTCACTTTGTGTACATTAGCCCTCCCATGTGGTTATATTTATTCTATTCTTTTATTATTGAGTTCTTTATCTTGTATTTTCTTTCATGTTGTATCAGAATCAAAGTAACAACTGTTTCATTCTGTTTTACATTTGTGTACTGGAAATGGCATTCAACAATCTTGAAACACTTTTAGCATTTAAAGTTTATTCCTCAATGCCCTTAGGGCAGCTAGCTCGGCGTTCCAGGTTCACCTCTGAAGTTGCCAGTAAGGAGTTTGTACATCCTCCCTGTGAGCGTGGGAGTTTCCTCTGGGTGCTCCAGTCTCCTCACAAAGAGGTACTGGCCAGTGGGTTAATTGGGTCCTTGTAAATTTTCATGTAGTTAGACTAGTGTTAAACTCAGTGGGTTGTTGGGTGGCATGGCTCATAGGACCAGGAAGGCCAGTTCTAAGTAATTAGATCGATTACGTTCCCTTCAGGTCCTCCACAGGCCTCTTGGGGCTGAGAATTCCAAACTTTCCCCATCCACTGACTGAAGGAATTACTGGTAACACACACCAGAACATGAGGAAATCAGCTGGCCAGGAGGGAAATAAACAGTTAACGTTCTGGGGCTAAAATTTCTTATCTTAGTCCTGCATAGCCTCTTAATTTGGATGGTGACCACCCCCCCACCTCCCAGACACACTAGCCAGGGGGAATGTCATTCTCACCTCTAAAGACCAAACTCTGAAAATCAAAAGCCTGAAAGCACATGCCACCAGGCTCAAGGACAGCTTCCACCCCACTTTTGTCAGATAGACACTTAGCCTCACAATCTACCTCATTATGATTTTGCACAGTATCATTTACCGGCACTGCACTCTTTTTTTTGGGCAGCTTTTACACTTTATTCTGCATTATTATTGTTTTACCTTATTCTGGCTCAATGCAGTGATTTGATCTGTATAAACAGTATACTGTACAAGACAAGTTTTTCACTGTATCTTGGTACATGTGACCAGAATGACCCAAAAGCAATACAGTTAAGAGATCCTTAGATCGACACGCGAATGAAGGGAAGGTGGAGGGTTCTGGGCTGTGTGGGAAGGAAGGAAGGGTTAGATTTATCGTGGACTAAGTTAAAAGGTTGGCACAGAGGGCCTGTGCTGTAATGTTCTGTGTTCTAACGTTGGTCAGATCTCAGCTGGAGTTCTGGTAACAACACAGCATAATGTGACTACACTGGAGAAGGTGCAAAGAAATCACCAGGATGTTAGCAAGTCAGGAGGGGAATAAACAGTTGACATTTCAGACCAAGACCCTTCATCAGAACTGATGAATGAATGAATAAATGACAGAACAGTCCTGATGAAGGGTCTTGGCCCAAAACATCCAACTATTTGTTCCTCTCCATAGATGCTGCCTGACCTGCTGAATTCCTCCAGTATATTTTGTGTGTGTGTGTGTGTGTGTGTGTGTGTGTGTGTGTGTTGCTGCTCTAGATTTCCAGCATCTGCAGAAGTTACCGTTGGCACCGGAGGCGGGGCAACACATGCGGGCTGCCCCCAGCATATCCTCGGACTGTGCTGGTCGTGACCATGAATGACGCATCCCACTGTATGTTTTGATGAACATGTGACAAATGAAGCTTATCTTGTGTTTATCACCAGGATGTTGCCTGGGATGGGGTGTTTCAGTTATGAAGAGACTGGATAGACCGGGATTGTTTACCCCAGAGTTAAAAGCACTGTTCCCTCTAAGCTGTGTGGGTGTGCAGCTGTACAATAACTAAAATATTCCTGCACTCATAGCCTTTGTTGTCAGGCAGCTGGAATTTTCTTTTACATAAATGCTAATAATACGTTGAAATGATGCCAATATAATTTTGAAATCTAAGTTAATAGAATTGTGAAACATCCAGTAATTGTGTTAATGAATATAATCCATATTTTTTAAAAATAGTAAATGTACCACAACCTTTACTTTGAAACATCTTAGAGCTTCAATGTATTTACATTGTGTTTCAAGTTCCAACACTGTTACAAATTGTAACAATAAACACAGAATGGAAGTCAGTAGCTCATTGTTAGTAAACCACCGGCCCACTGAACCCCAGCGCCATCTAGTCAGAACATTTTACTTTTGCCATTGCAGTTGTTTCGACTGCCTGACATACTTGTGTTCAGAGTTGTGGTTTGTGTTTGTTTGATGTGAAAAAATTTATATTCTGACTTCGTTGTTAAATAATCTTTCAAAAAAATCATAATCTAATAAGAATTTTTAAATTAAAAATTGTTAGAACAAGGTAAAAATTCATTTGTATAAAATTGTTTGCATAATTACATTTATAAAATTTTTGACTTACCTTCTTAAATTTATCTAATGATTATTTTTAGTATTCTCAAATAATAATAATTACTATATTTAGTATCCCAAGGATGTCAAAACGAAAAGCAGAAGAGTAAAATGTTTTGAAGATCAAAGCTTGTACAAAATTTAAGGTAGAATGGCTTTTCCAACTCATGCTGAACCATCGTCTTCGCATCAAAAAGAAAAATTAAAAATTGACGGTATTTTTACATATCAAGATACTGGCGACGTTGTATACACCATTTGTGTGGAAGTGGAAGTTGGGGGTGAGTTCAGTAGTGAGGAGAGAAATGGATGTTAGATTACTTAAAATGGCATCTTAACCAGAGAATTCATATAGATGCAGTGACCAAATTAGGCAACCAGAAGAAGTGTAGATTTTGTGCATGTTAACTGAAACTCCAAAAGAATGTGAAGCAAGATGAAACAAGAAGTGTGAAAGAAGTTCAACTCTGATATAGTCAATGTGGTAATTGATAACATTATCTTAGCAATTAAAATTAATGCTTCTATGCAGGAAATTCACGTACACGTGGCCAGAGAGTTGCCACAGCAAGAACTTGAATTTGTTGATTGCATCAGGTTTGTGCTTCAGAAACAGATAATGGAAGAATTGTGGAAATCTGCTTTCCAAACACTAATTTCTATACAGAAAATGTTAGCTTTGTATTTTAAGTTCCAAGTGGAAAATGAAGCTTCCTTTCAGACTGTGTTTGTGGATATTTTGAAGCTAACTGCATATGACAGTATCAATACTGTTGAAGCAATGAAAAAGTTCTATATCAACAACAATCTTGATGTTCAAAAGACAGTGATGTTTACATCTGACAGGGGAAATGTTGTACTCGGGAAGAATAATGGTGTGGCAGCAATTCCTCAATGAGAAAGAAAGCATCTGTCTGAGCAACAATGCGTTGCACACAGAGGAGATCTGGGATTGGACGATGAATGGAAAAAAGTATCAATTATTCAAGATATAGAAACACTGCTACGGACAGTGTATACATCATTCAGCAGGTCATTGGTTAAACAAAGGAAAGCTAGAATAGTTAGCTAATGTCACAGAATATAATTTTGTGTCATTTAGACCATAAAACATAGGAGCAGAATTAGAATTTTCAGCCTGTTAAGTCTGCTCCGTCCTTTCTTCATGGCTGATCTATTTTCCTTCTCAGCCCTATTCTCCTGCTTTCTCCCTGTAACCTGTAAGAACTTTGACCACTAAATTAAGTAAAATGGCTGTCAAGACATTTTACCATTACTGCTTTACTAAGGAATTATGATGTTTTGATCCAGTATTGCAAAGATCAAGTTAGATGAATGTAACGATCCAATCAGCAATATGGCCTGAAAATTTTGACCAGTCTACAATATTGATGAGCATTAACTGTCCTTAATGATATTTTAGAAGATCTGGCATCCCCTTTGCAAGTTCCTTCAAAAAAGCTGTTATTTCTTCAGCAGTTCAATCGGGGCACGACTGCACGAGCACATGGACATCAGCTAGTGAGAACAGCAAGAAGAGTTTAAATGGAGACAGATTTATAGAGCAGGTGATAGAGTAGGAAGGCTTTGGCAATACAGGTTCAAGGCGAGGTAAGTTGCCTGTGTAAAATACAGACAGGAAGAATGTGCGAGAGGCTGGTTGTTCTGTGCTTGGTGTCAGATATGGGAAGTCCAGGAGTCTCCCAGCCTCCTGGACAGGACATCGAGCTGCAGCTCCTTAGGGACCATGTTAGGGAACTGGAGATGAAGCTCGATGACCTTCCTCTAGTCAGGGAAAGTGAGGAGGTGATAGAGATGAGCTATATGCAAGTAGTCACACCGGGGCCTCAGGAGACAGATAAGTGAGTAACAGTCAGGAGAGGGAAGGGCAAGAGACAGATACTAGAGAGTACCCAGTGGCTGTCCCCCTTAACAATAAGTACTCCTGTTTGAGTACTGTTGAGGGAGACGACCTACCTGGGGGAAGCAACAGTGGTCATGCCTCTGGCACAGAGTCTGGCCCTGAGGCTCAGAAGGGTAAGGAAAGGAAGAGGATGGCAGCAGTAATAGGGGACTCCATAGTCAGGGGATCAGACAGGCAAATCTGTGGATGCAGGAAAGAAACGCAGATGGTAGTTTGCCTCCCAGGCGCCAGGGTCCAGGATGTTTCTGATCGTGTCCACGATATCTTGAAGTGGGAAGGAGAACAGCCAGAGGTCGTGGTACATGTTGGTACCAATGACATAGGGAGGAGGTCCTGAAAACAGACTACAGGGAGTTTGGAAGGAAATTGAGAAGCAGGACATCAAAGGTAGTAATCTCAGGATGACTGGCTGTGTCACGTGACGGTGAGTATAGGAATAGAATGAGGTGGATGACAAATGTGAACTGGGGGATTGGAGCAGGGGGCAGGGATTCAGCTTTCTGGATCATTGGGACCTCTTTTGGAGCAGGTGTGACCTCTACAAAAAGAATGGGATGCACTTGAATTGCAAGGGGACCAATATCCTGGCGGGGAGGTTTGCTAAGGCTGCTGGGGAGAATTTAAACTAGAATTGTTGGGGGGTGGGAACCGAACTGAAGAGATGGAGGAAGAGGCGGTTGGCTCACAAATAGAGAAAGCTTGGAGACAGTGTGAGAGGGAGGATAGGCAGGTGATAGAGAAGGGGCGTGTTCAGACCGATGGTTTGAGATGTGTCTATTTTAATGCATGCAGTATTATGAACAAAGTGGATGAGCTTAGAGCGTGGATCAGTACTTGGAGCTATGATGTTGTGGCCATTACAGAGACTTGGATGGCTCAGGGGCAGGAATGGCTACTTCAAGTGCCAGGCTTTAGATTTTTCAGAAAGGACAGGGAGGGAGGCAAAAGAGGTGGGGGCGTGGCACTGTTGATCAGAGATAGTGTCATGGCTGCAGAAAAGGAGGAAGACATGGAGGGATTGTCTACGGAGTCTCTGTGGGTAGAAGTTAGGAACAGGAAGGGTGTTTTTACTGAGTGTTTTTTTTTATATAGACCACCCAATTGTAACAGGGACATCCAGGAGCAGATAGGGAGACAGATTCTGGAAAGATGTAATAACAGGGTTGTCGTGGTGGGAGATTTTAATTTCCCAGATATTGATTGGCGTGTCCCTAGAGCAAGGGGTTTAGATGGGGTGGAGTTAGTTAGGTGTGTTCAAGAAGGTTTCTTGACACAATATGTAGATAAGCCTACAAGAGGAGAGGTTGTACTTGATCTGGTATTGGGAAATGAACCTGATCAGGTGCCAGATCTCTTAGTGGGAGAGCATTTTGGAGTTAGTGATCACAATTCTATCTTCTTTATCATAGCATTGGAGAAGGACAGGAACAGACAAGTTAAGATAATGTTTAATTGGAGTAGGGGGAATATGAGACTATCAGGGAGGAATTTGGAAGCGTAAATTGGGAATAGGTGTTCTCAGGGAAATGTACGGAAGAAATGTGGCAAATGTTCAGGGGATATTTGCGTGGAGTTCTGCATAGGTACGTTCCAATGAGACAGGGAGAGGATGGTAGGACACAGGAACTGTGTACAAAGGCTATTGTAAATCAGGTCAAGAAGAAAAGAAGAACTTATGAAAGGTTCAAAAAACTAGGTAATGATGGAGATCTAGAAGATTATAAGGCTAGCAGGAAGGAGCTTAAGAAAGAAATTAGGAGAGCGAGAAGGGCCATGAGAAGAGCAAGAAGAAAAGACATGGGAGAATAGGACCAATCGAGTGTGACAGTGGAAAAGTGTGTATGGAACCGGAGGAAATACCAGAGGTAATTAATGAGTACTTTGCTTCAGTATTCACTACGGAAAAGGATCCTGGTGATTGTAGGGATGACTTACAGTGGACTGAAAAGCTTGAGCATGTAGACATTAAGAAAGATGATGTGCAGGAGTTTTTGGAAAGCATCAAGTTGGATAAGTCATCGGGACCAGACGAGCTATACCCCAGGCTACCGTGGGAGGTGAGGGAAGATATTGCTGAGCCTCTGGTGATGATCTTTGCATCATCAATGAGGACGGGAGAGGTTCCGGAGGACTGGAGGGTTGCGGATGTTGTTCCCTTATTCAAGAAAGGGAGTAGAGATAGCCCAGGAAATTATAGACCAGTGAGTCTTATTTCAGTGGTTGGTAAGCTGATGGAGAAGATCCTGAGAGGCAGAATTTATGAACATTTGGAGAGGCATAATATGATTAGTAATATTCAGCATGGCTGTGTCAAAGGCAGGTCATGCCTTATGAGCCTAATTGAATTTTTTGAGGATGTGACTAAACACATTGATGAAGGTAGAGCAGTAGATGTAGTGTATATGGATTTCAGCAAGGCATTTGATAAGGTACCCCATGCAAGGCATATTGAGAAAGTAAGGAGGCATAGGATTCTAGAGGACATTGCTTTGTGGATCCAGAGCTGGCTTGCCCACAAAAGGCAAAGAGTGGTTGTAGACGGGTCATATTCTGCATGGAGGTTGGTCACCAGTGGTGTGCCTCAGGGATCTGTTCTGTTACCCCTACTCTTCGTGATTTTTATAAATGACCTGGATGAAGAAGTTGAAGGATGGGTTAGTAAATTTGCTGAAGACAGAAAAGTTGGAGATGTTGTGGATAGTGTGAAGGGCAGTCAGAGGTTACAGGGAGACATTGATAGGATGCAAAACTGGGCTGAGAAGTGGCAGATGGAGTTCAATCCAGATAAGTGTGAGGTGGTAGGTCAAATATGGTGACAGAATATAGCATTAATGATAAGATTCTTGGCAGTGCGGAGGATCAGAGGGATCTTTTAAGTTTTTTAACTCTGCTTGGTTCCAAAAGTTAGCCCATTGCTTTGCTTTGCTTTTAGTTAGTTGTACGGTGGTTTTTTGGGTTTTTTTTTCCTTTTCTCTATTGATATATATATATAAAAATTAGTATACTATTATGTTACCTTAGTATGTTACGTTTAAATTACATTGTTTGTATCATTTTTTTTGTATTAATATCTCCTGTAATTTTATTATATTCTAACAGTGTATTAGTGCCTTTATGGCTTACCTTTTTGTATACTTATTCAATAAAAAGATTTAAAAAGAAAAAGAGGGACCTTGGGGCCCAGAGTCTATTGGACACTCAAAGCTGCTGCACAGGTTGACGCTGTGGTTAAGAAAGCATACAGTGCATTCGACTTCATCAATAATGGGTTTGAGTTTTGGAGCCGAGAGGTAATGTTGCAGCTATATAGGACACTGGTCAGACCGCTCTTGGAGTACTGTGCTCAGCTCTGGTAGTCTCACTATAAGAAGGATGTGGAAACCATAGAAAGGGTGCAGAGGAGATTTACAAGGATGTTGCTGGATTGGGGACCATGCCTTATGAGAGTAGGTTGAGTGAACTCGGCCTTTTTTCCTTGGAGTGACAGAGGTGACCTGATAGGGGTGTACAAGATAATGGGAGGCATTGATCGTGTGGATAGTCAGAGGCTTTTTCCCAGGGCTGGAATGGCTAGCACGAGAGGGCACAGTTTTAAGGTGCTTGGAAGTAGGTACAGAGGAGATGTCAGGGATAAGTTTTTTATGCAGAGCGTGGTGAATGTGTGGAATGGGCTGCCGGTGACGGTGGTGGAGGCGGATATGATAGGGTCTTTTAAGAGACTCCTGGACAGGTACATGGAACTCAGAAAAATAGAGGGCTATGTGTAACCCTAAGTAATTTAGAAACATAGAAAACCTACAGCACAATACAGGCCCTTCGACCCACAAAGTTGTGCCAAACATGTCTCTACCTTGGAAATTACTAGGGTAATTTCTAACGTAAGGAAATGTTCAGCACAGTTTTGTGGGCCGAAGGGCCTGTATTGTGCTGTAGGTTTTCTATGTTCCATGTTCTATGAATATAATTGAAGTACCGCAGTAAGCAAAATCAAAAATTAACCAGTTACGGTCACAGTATCTTGGCAATACCGCTTATTGGAGTGACAAAGTAAAAGATCTGCTTGCATTTCTAAGTTCTGACGTCAATACTGTGCTATTATTTGATTCAGTTCAACATGTGTGTAACCTCTTGGATAATAGATTTCTTCACATTGACCCTGTTACTATTGAAAATGTAACCAATTTTGAATTTGGAAAAGAGAACGTTGTACAACTGACAAAAAAATATTCAGCTATTACAAACTACCATGTCAGAATTGCCTCAAAAATGTCGCATCAATACTGTGATTTCAAATTTGTTATTTCTGAGAAAGTTAAGACTGGCTTAATTAAGATGTTCACTGATATGGTGAACTATCTGCTTAGAAATGAGGTATTTGAAAATCTGTCCCTTCTTGTTGACATTATTAGAACATTTCAAGCTTCATGTGCTGACTGTGAACAAACACATATTCAATTTTATGAATGCAATCAAGTGTAAATCCAGAAAAACTAGAAGTGGAACATTTGGATGGTCTAATGAGGATCAAGACAGATACCTTAGGGATGTTCAAGAGACTCTTAGATAAGTCCATGGATGATAGAAAAATGGAGGGCTATGTGGGAGGGAAGAGTTATATTGACCTTAGAGTAGCTTAAAAGGTTGGCACAACATCATGGGCTGAAGGGCCTGTACTGTGCTGTAATGGTTTTGTTCTTCCTCCAGATAATGGCTCCCTGAAAGTGACAACACAAGTGGATAGGATGGTTAAGGTGGCATGTGGCTTGCTTGCCTTCACAGCAAGGGGCGTTGAGTATAAAAGCCAGACAGTCAGGTTCCAGCTGCAGAAGACTTGGAGTATTACATTCATTTCTGGTTTCCCCATTATAGGAAGGATACAGGGGCTTTGAAAAGATGTGGCACAGTGGTAAACGTTATCCTGTTACAGCGCTAACAACCCAGTTTCAATTCTGTAAGGAGTTTGTCTGTTCTCCCCGTGATTGTGTGGGTTTCCTCCGGGTGCTTCAATTTCCTCCCACATTCTAAAGACGGGCAGGTTAGGAAGTTAATTGGTCACATGGGTGTAATTGGGTGTGGCAGGCTCATTGGTTTGGAAGGGCCTGTTATTGTGGTGCACCTCGAAATAAATCAATAATGAAGTTTACCACGATGCTACCTGGCTTAAGAGATGTCTGAGCTATAACGAGAGGCTAGACAAACTCCGGTTGTTTTCTTTGCAGAGGCTGAGGGGAGACCTGTTCAAATTTCATAAGGTTATGAGAGGCACACAGTCTTTTTCCCCAGGTAGAAATGGCAAATTGTCAGGAATGTGAATTTAAGGTGAGAGGGGGGAGTTTAAAGGAGATTTATCAGCAAAATTTTTCTTTCTTTTACACAGAGAGTGGCGAATGTCTGGGAACGCACTGCCGGGGTGGTGTTGGAGGTAGATACATTAGTGATGTGTAAGAGGCATTTGGACAACGCGTAGATGTGCAGGGGATTGAGGGATATGGATTGTGCATAGGCAGCAGAGATTTTGTTGAATTCAGTTTTGTTACATGGTGGGCTGAAAGGTTTTGTTCCTGTCCTGTGTTCTATTATATGGAAGCAGTATAGATAGGATGGCAGAGAGATGATGGGCTAAAGAGCCTTATGAGCCTCAATTCCCTGCTTATAGTCTCTCATCAACCTTGTCTGCAGGGATGGCTTATTTATTGAAACATATTCCCTCTGGGAGACTCTGGAAAATGGTGAGGAGATGGAGGAGTTAAGCCTCCACCTCAGGGGGTTAGGGTGGGGGGGCCGTCTCACCATCCGTGATGTCACCCCTCACCCTAACCCCCCCCCACCCATGGTCCCCACACCCTCCCCAAATTACCACCACGAGCTTCAGACTTGAGACAAGGAGGCAACAGAGTTCAAATAAATATTTAGTATTTTTCAAACGAACACGCAGCTAACGTTTTGCACCAGTTCCAATGTTTTGGCACATCCAAAAAGAGTAAGGATTCGAACACGGTTGACGGGAAAACGAGAGCGTGCGAAAACCAGACGGGCACGGCACGCCCTCAACATGGAACATGCTGCTCTCGCTATCGAAGTACCAGAGAGGTGGTAACTGGACAGCTGGTCTCTGCACAGGGTGGGGGGAGAGAGTGGAGAGGCAGGGGGTCTATTGTCAGTGGAAGGGGTGCACAGAACCACAGGGGCTCCCTCTCTCTCACACAGACACACACAACCTCATAATCTACCATGTCATGATCTTGCAGCTTTTTGTCTACCTGCACCGCACTTTCTCTGGAGCTGTTACACTTTATTCTGCATTGTTATTGTTCTACCTTGTTCTACCTCAGTGCACTGTGTAATGTTCTGATCTGCATGAACCGTTTTTACTGTGTCAGAACCTGAGAGAATAATAAACCAATTCCAATACACATACAGAATGAGGGAGAGACACAGGGGTGTGGACAGGGTGGCAGTGGAGGGAGGGGGTGGGAGGAAAGACAATACACATAGAGTCCAAAGGGAGACCCACACAGACGTAGACACTCACAAGTATACACATAGATGCGCACACATATACAGACACACATACGCGCGCGCTCACACACACACAGACACAGGAGACTGCAGATGCTGAATCTGGAGCAGAAAACTAATTGCTGGAGGAATTCAGTGTCTGCGGAGCCGGAGGGGTGGTGGTGGTCGACGTTTGAGGTTGCGACCTCGCTCCAGCGCTGAGCACGTGGAGGGGGGGTGAAAAGAGGTGGATGGGCGGGGTGAAGACAGGGGCTGGCAGATGATCGGTGGAACCAGGTGAGGAGGGAGATGATGGGCAGATGGAGGCAGGTAGGTGGAAAGGAAGGATGAGGGGAATAGTTCAGAGATAGGAGCCTGGTGGAAAACAGGTGGACACAGACAAGGGGAGAAAAGGTGCTTAGACCAACAGAGCCAGTTGTACACACACACTCTGGTTAAGAAATAAAAGGTTGAGCAGAGCAAGTAGGAACAAATAAAGGGCTTATGGAGAACAAGAATGCAAGAGAACACTTAAAGCAATCAGGAGGGCTAAAAGAAGGTGAAGGAGAATCCTAAGGGATTCTACAGATATTTAAAGAGCAAGAGACAATGTTGGTTTTCTGGAAATCCACGTGTAGAGCCAAAAGAGATGGGGGAGATCTGAAATAAACTTTTGCATCTCTATTTACTCGGGAAACAGACAGAATCTACAGAAGTGAGGCAAAATGGCATCAACTTCACGGACACTATACAGATTAGAGGAGGAGGTGTTTGCTACCCTGAGGCAAATCACGGTGGATAAATCCCCAGGGCCTGACAAGGTGTTCCCTCGGACCCTACTGGAGGTAATTGCAGAATTTGCCAGGGCCATAGCAGATATTTAAAACATCCTGAGGGAAGGTACCGAGGATTGGAGGATAGCCAATGTTGTTCCACTGTTGAAAAAAGGCTCTAAACAGAAACCAGGAAATTATAGGCCAGTGAGTCTGACATCAGTTGTGGGAAAGTTACTGGAAGGTATTCTAAGGGACTGGATATATAAGTATTTGAATAGACAGGGACTGATTAAGGATAGTCAGCAGGGCATCATGTGTGGTAGGTTATGTCTAACCAATTTTATAGAGTTTTCTGAGGAAGTTACGAGGAAAGTGAATGAAGGCAAGGCAGTGGATGTTGTCTACGTGGACTTTAGCAAGGCATTTGACAAGGTCCCATATGGGAGGTAGTAAATTGGATTAGACATTGGCTTTGTGGGAGAAGGCAAAGAGTGGTAGTAGATCTCTGACTGGAGGCCTGTGACTAGTGGAGTGCCACAGGGATTTGTGCTGGGTTTGTTGTTGTTTGTCATCTATATCAATGACCTGGATGATGGCATGGTTAACTGGATCTGCATATTTGCAGATAACACCCTAATTGGGAGCGTAGTGGACAGCAAGGAAGACTATCATGGCTTGCAGAGGGATCTGGATCAGCTGGAAAAGAGGGCTGGAAAATGGCAGATGGAATTTAATGCAGACAAGTGTGAGGTGTTGCGCTTTGGTAGGACCGACCAGGGTAGATCTTACACTGTGAGTGGTATTGCACTGAAGAGTGTGGTAGAACAAAGGGATCTGGGAACACAGGTCCGTAATTCGCTGTAAGTGGTGTCACAGGTAGCTAGGGTCATAAAGAAAGCTTATGGCACATTCTCTCATAAATCAATGTATTGAGTACAGGAGATGGGGTGTTATGTTGAAGTTGTACAGGACATTGGTGAGGCCTAATTTGGAATCTTGTGTGCAGTTTTGGTCACCTAAGGAAAGATGTAAGTAAGGTTGAAAGAGTGCAGAGAAAATTCACAAGGATGTTGCCAGGTCTGGAGGACCTGAGTTACAAGGAAATGATTAAATAGGTTAGGACTTTATTCCTCAGAATGTAGAAGATTGAGGGGAAATTTGATAGAAGTATACACATTTATGAGGGGTATAGATAGGGAAAATGCAAGCAGCCTTTTTCCACTGGGGTTGGATGGGACTACAACTTGAGGTCATTGTTAAGGATGAAAGGTGAGAAGTTTAAGGGGAAAGTTAGGGGAAACTTCTTCACTCAGAGGATGGTGAGAGTGTGGAACGAGCTGCCAGCACAAGTGGTGCATGTGAGCTCGATTTCAACATCTAATAGAAGTCAGGATAGGTACATGGATAGCAGGGAATGAAAGGCTATAGTCCTGGTGCAGGTCGATGGGAGTAGGCTGTTTAAATGGTTTTGGCATGGACTAGATGGGCCAAAGCACCTGTTTCTGTGCTGTAATTTTCTGTGCCTCTATGACTGTGATCTCACACATTAGCAATGTGGGTGTACAATATACAGACAATAAGCACACAGGCATGTACAGAATACATACCGTGGCACGTTTATGCATGGAACACATTCAGCACGAGTACGTGTGTAATATCCACACTACAATCATGTGCATGAGCTTACACACAGAATTAATATGCACTTACCCGAGCGCTGTCTCTCTCTCTCTCACACACACACACAGCCACGTGTTTGTTCATACAGCAGTCACACACAACAACAATAATGTACCATGTGCACACAGCAGGGATGTGTGTGCAGTATAACAGAACGGACTAATGCATCCCACACACACACAAAATGCTGGAGGAACTCAGCAGGTCAGGCAGCGTCCATGGAGGGGAACAAACAGTCAACGTTTCATCAAACTGTCAACGGAGGAGGAGGAGGAAAACAAAATAAGAAGGTGGAGGGAGGGCAGGGAAGGAATACAAGCTGGCAGGTGATAGGTGAAACTAGGTGAGGGGGAAGGTGGGTGGGTGAGGGAGGGAGGGATGATGAAATAAAAAGCTAGAAGGTGATGTGAAGGAGGTAAAAGGCAGAAGAGAAAGGAGTCCGATAGGAGAGAAGAGTGGACCATGGGAGAAAGGAACTGAGCAGAGGGACCAGGAGGAGGTGATAGGCAGATGAAGAGAAGAGAAGGGATGAGAGAGGTACCAGAATGGGGAATGGAAAGAGAGAGAATGAGGGGGCGGGGGGTGGCAATGGCGGAGAAATGATCAGAAGTTAGAGATATTGATACTCATACCATCACGTTGGAGGCTACCCAGAGTGACTATGAGGTGTTGCTCCTCAACCTGAGCTTGGCCTCATCGTGACAGAAGAGGTGCAGTGAAATTTGCCTCCCCCCTCATTATGCACTTCACAGTTGGGCTAGTCAAGTTCAAGGATATTCATCCCGTCATCTCATATCAACCCACTCAATGCCAGTGGTCACTAAGCAGTCCCCCACCCTCCTCAGCCAACGGGAAACACAACAGAGTATCTCTCTCTGGCTTGTTGCCGACCTCTCCGTCAGACAACTCTACACAGTGATCAACCTTCAACTTCTTTCCAACTATTGACTGAAGTTCTCCAGGTCGAATGAAGAGTAAACCTGCTTCCCCCCTTATGATAAATCTTCTCCAAAAGTTTCTCCAAAAGCAAGAGAGGACAGCAGTCTCCAATTCTGAACAAAAACTGAGGTCTATCCAACCCTCAACCAAGGGCATCTCTCCACTTCAGTCACAAGGTTAACATACACACTCAACCTGTGGACAGTGACTGACACATTAGGGTTAGGACTCTGGGGTTCTGATCAGTGTTCTAGTGTTAGAGTCAGCGTTATGGTTAGGGTTCTGTGGTTCTTGGTAGGATTAGGGTTCTGATTCAGATTTAGGGTTAGGATTGTAGGGTTGTGTGTAGGTTAGCATTCCCATTAGGATTATGACCTTGGGTTCTGGTAAGGGCTTGGTTTGTAGGAATAGGGTTAGGGTTATGGTTCAGCTAAAGTTCTTGGGTGTGAATTGGGGTTAGAGGTCTGGTTAGGGTCATTGTTGTAGGGTTGTGCATAGGTTTAGGATTGGAGGGTTGTGTGTAAGGTTAGGATTCCTGTTAGAAGTATGATTTTGGATTCTGGTTAGGGTTAGGAGTGTAGGATTAGGGTTAGGGTTCTGGTTCGGGTGAGGTTCTTGGGTTCTCAGGTTAAGTTCAGGAGTAGGAGTGACAGGTGAAGGTTGCGTCCTCTCCCTGTGCGAGACCAGCATCATGACTAAAGAGGAATACATTCAGCAGTTTCTATGTAACGGTACGCGCTGCTCTTTGCACGCACACACACACAGCTCAGAAACATGCACAATATCGGCCAAAGGAAGGTTCACATTTCCTTCGAGACACCACGGTGGGCAGCTGGTATCTCTGGCTCGGTGAAGCAATGGTCCTAAGAGGAAGGCGGCATTGTCCCAAGGAAAGCTCTCTCCTGGTGTAGAGCAGATGGCGACTGCAACATCTCCGGGGAGGTGTGAAGCATTTGAGAGGATTGTGTATGGAAGAAAGTGGATGTCTTAGGCGCCATTTCCCCTCCCTCATCCAGCGCTCCCTCCCCTCCCTCCCTCTATGAGTTTTTAACCCATTCTTGCTCGAGTTAGGGTTAAAGTGGCCTTTATCCGCACTGAGTCCTAGGTCAGTTCCTGTGTAGATGTAGTCGCTGAGAGTCCTGATCTCCTTCCCCAATCACAGGATACAAGAGACAGTGGAATGAAATGTCCCCTGGAAATCCATGTCTCCAATCTGGGAGCCTCGATTTGTAGGTTGGGAAAGGGCGTGGTTGCAATAGGGCCAGACCCAGTTCAGGCATAAATATATTAAATATCTTGCGTAAATACAAGTCCCACATCGACGGCAGGCCCTTCCCTGGGACACTGGGCTTAGGGAGACTCCCCTTCCCGCAGGTCTCCTCTTCCTCTGCTGCCCAGCACACTGAGAGCCTCCACTTTGCTCCAAAGGCCTCTGCGGTTGCCTCACACTCGGACGGCCGGGGTGGAGGAGGTGAGGGGCACCGTGGAGCTGCAGTCATAGTCCACGTCAATCATGGTCTGTGCGTTGGCGCCTGGCGACGTTCCAGCTTGGCGCTCCCGGAAGTTCTGGATGTAGCTCTGTGAGAGAAAGGAGAGCAGAGGAAGTTGACACAGGGGAGTTATTCCATTCCTGGACTTCTCCCACCAGTCCCTGGGATCTCCTGTAAACACCAACACACTCCCCTGAATCCCTTGTAAACACCAGCACCTTCCCCTGGATCCTCTGTAAATACTGATACATGCCTGGGGAACCCCGTAAATACAAACACTCACCGAGATCCCCTTTAAGTAAAAGCACATTCCCCGAGACCCTCTGTAAATACCAACATCCTCCCCGGGATCCTTTGTAAATATCAACCTAATACCTGGCACCTCCCCACCCCCCCCCGCCCCGTAAATACCGACACACTCCCAGGACCCCCCCGTAAATACCAACACACTCCCTGGGACCACTGTAAACACCGGCACACTCCCCGGGACCCCCCGTAAACACCGACACACTCCCCGGGACCCCCATAAACACCGACACACTCCCTGGGACCCCCTGTAAATACCGACATACTCCCCGGGACCCCCTGTAAATACCGACATACTCCCCGGGACCCCCGTAAATACCGACACACTCCCGGGACCCCCCGTAAATATCGACACACTTGTGAGACCCCCCGTAAATACCGACACACTCCCCGGGACCCCCGTAAACACGGACACACTCCCCGGGACCCCTGTAAATACTGACACACTCCCGGGACGCCCCCGTAAATATCGACATACTCGTGAGAACCCCCGTAAACTCCGACACACCCCCCGGGACCCCCGTAAATACCGACACACCCCCTGGGACCCCCGTAAACACCGACACACTCCCCGGGACCGCCGTAAACACTGACACACTCCCCGGGATCCCCGTAAACACCGACACACTTCCCGGGACCCCCGTAAATACCGACACACTCCCCGGGACCACCCGTAAATACCGACACACTCCCCGGGACCCCCTGTAAACACCGACACACTCCCCGGGACCCCTGTAAATACCGACACACTCCCCGGGACCCCTGTAAATACTGACACACTCCCTGGGACCCCTGTACATACTGACACACTATCTGGGACACCCTTTAAATATCAATACGTAGCTTGGGAACCCCACCCCCCATAAATAATGACAGTCCCTTGGACCTCTGTATTTTCTGACACACTCTATGAGACCACTGTATACACCAACACACTCCCTGGGAAGCCCTGTAAATACTGACACACTCCCCAATTTCTGCAGGAAAACACTGTAGATCTCTACAAGTCTACTCGTGTAGATACCGATAATATTATCTTGTTTCTTACATCAGGTAACTTCGCAGTTAATGTTTAGAGGGAAGTATAAGTCTGACTCCTGGAGCACGTGATGGGACAGTGTAGAGGGAGCTTCACTCTGTCTGACCCTGGGAGTGTGTGATGGGATGGTGTACAGGGAGCTTCACTCTTTGTCTGACCCCAGGAGTGTGTGATGGGACGGTGAAGAGGGAACTTCTTTCTGTGTCTGACCCCAGGAGTGTGTGATGGGACGGTGTAGAGGGAGCTTCACTCTGTGTCTGACCCTGGGAGTGTGTGATGGGACAGTGTAGAGGGAGCTTCACTCTGTGTCTGACCCTGGGAGTGTGTGATGGGACAGTGTAGAGGGAGCTTCACTCTGTGTCTGACCCCGAGTGTGTGATGGGACAGTGTAGAGGGAGCTTCACTCTGTGTCTGACTCTGGGAGTGTGTGATGGGACAGTGTAGAGGGAGCTTCACTATGTGCCTGACCCTGGGAGTGTGTGATGGGACAGTATAGAGGGAGCTTCACTCTGTGTCTGACCCCGGGAGTGTGTGATGGGATGGTGTAGAGGGAGCTTCACTCTGTGTCTGACTCTGGGAGTGTGTGATGGGACAGTGTAGAGGGAGCTTCACTCTGTGTCTGACTGTGGGAGTGTGTGATGGGACAGCGTAGAAGGAGCTTCACTCTGTGTCTGACCGTGGGAGTGTGTGATGGGACAGCGTAGAAGGAGCTTCACTCTGTGTCTGACCCCGAGTGTGTGATGGGACAGTGTAGAGGGAGATTCACTCTGTGTCTGACCCTGGGAGTGTGTGACAAGACGGTGCACAGGGAGCTTCACTCTGCGTTTAACTTGTTCTGTTCCTGCCCTGTGAGCATTGGCTTGTATGATCTAACCCTTATGAACATCATGCAGTCCCTGCAGAAGGTGGGATGGGAGAGGTGAACATTGGAAGATAAATCAGCATAGACAGGAGATTATGTATAAGTCAGAGTCATACAGGCCCTTTAGCCTAACTCGTCCTTGCTGGCTAAGATGCCCATTTAAATTGGTCCAATTAGCCAGCATTTAATCCACATCCCTCTCAACCTTTTCTGTCCATGTACCCGCCCTTTGTTCCTTCGACATGGTGAACGAGTGAAGCCTGGAGAGGCTGACTCACCGGGGAAAGCACATCTCCATCGTAGCGGCGGACAGGGTTGGGTTTCCTGCGATACGCCTGCTCCTGGTATGTCCTCCGCTGTCTCCTCTGCTTTCTCTTGGCCTCCCTCTGTCGTATTCTCATTAGCTGTACCCGCCTCTGTCTCCTGTTAATAATGACTGGTGTGTCGTGGGGTGGGATAGGAAAAGAAAGGTGTGGTGAGTTAGTGTCTGGTGCATTGCACCCATCATAGAAGTCAGTATTTAACTAGGGTCACACCCTCAGGGAGATAAATCCCACCAAAAATATGGCCACGTGTTAAAGTGGGATCCCACATATTTAGAACATAGAACATTACAGCACAGGAAATGGCCTTCTAGCCCTTAATGTTGTACTGAGCTTATGCGAGGAAAAAGGCCAAATACTTTGAACTGGCAACTGAAGCTGCCCAGAGCGACTGGAAGACCAAGATTTTCCCCGTAGAAGTGGGACGCAGGGGATTCGTTGCTACATCTACGACCAGTCTACTGAAGAAGATGGGGGTGAGGGTCACTCCCTGCAACAAGTCCTTGTCAAATGCAGCAGAAGAAAGCAGCAATTGGATTTGGATTAAAAGGAAAGACAACAACTGGGCTGCAAGATGAAGACAGGAGGGTATGGAACTGAGGGGGGTGCATCTGGGACGCCAGATAGCACCGTTCAGCCCTCTGGAGACGTTGTGGGCTTATCAACGAAATGTCAAAGAAGGAGGGTGCCCACCTGATGACCCCGATGACGTACCTACCCTCCCTCCTTGTCACCACTCCAAGCCCACTGTCAACATCAAGAGTGCCGACTTACCATAGGGATTGAAAGATCAAGTCCTGGTAGCTCTAATGATCTACTGAACTAACTAAACCAGTTATTAAGCACCTAACTAAACTGATCCTTTCTGTCTACACATCTAAATCCCTCCATAAAGATGGATCATAAACGCATGAAATTCCGCAGATGTGGGAAATCTAAAGCAAAGCATACCAAATGCTGGAGGAATCAGCAAGTCGGGCAGCACCCATAGAAGTGGACAAACAGTTCTGGACTGAGACCCTTCTTCAAGACTGGGAAGGGAGGAGGAGGAAGGAGGCAGAATAAAAAGGTGGAGGGAGGGGACGAGGATAGCAAGAAGGTGATGGGTGAAGTCAGGTGACTGGGAAAGGTAAAGGCCTAGAGAGGAGAGTGGACCAGAGGAGGAGGGGCCCCAGTGGGAAGTGATAGGCAGGTGAGAAGAGGTAAGAGGCCAGAGTGGGGAATAGAAGACAGAAAGGGTTGGGAATTTGTTTTTAAACCAGAAGGAGAAATTGATATTCATGCCATCAGGTTGGAGGCTAACAGACAGAATACAAGGTGTTGCTCCTCCACCCTGAGGGTGGCCTCATCGTGGACCGACATGACAGAATGGGAATTGGAATTGGAATTAATATGTTTGACCACTGGGAAGTTCCACTTTTGGCAGATAGAGTGGAGGTGCTCAACAAAGCAGTCCCCCAATTGAAGGCTGCATTGGGAGCACCTGATACAACAGATGACCGAAGTAAATTCACAAGTGAAGTGTTGCCTCACCTGGAAAGACTGTTTGGTTCCTAAATGGAGGTGAGGGAGGAGGTGTATGGGCAGGTGTAGCACTTTGGCCGCTGGCAGGGATAAGTGCTGGGAGGGAGATTAGTGGGGAGGGATGAATGGACAAGGGAATCACGGAAGGAGCAATTCCTGCAGAACGCAATGAGTGGGGGAGGGACGAGACGGAGAGGTAAAGTGTGTTTGGTGGTAGGATCCCTTTGAAAATGGCAGCGGCTGTGGAAAATGATATGTTGGATGTGGAGGCACATGGGGTGGTAGGTAAGGACAAGAGGAACTCTATCACTGTTAAGGCAGTGGGAAGATGGTGTGAGGGCGGATATCTTGGAAATGGAGATGCAGGTGAGGGCAACACCGATGGAGGAGGAAGGGAAACCTCATTCTTTGAAGGAGGAGAACATCACTGGCGTCCTGGACAGGAGAGTCCCATCCTGGGAACAAATGCAGCAAAGACGAAGAAACTGAGAAATGAGAATGGCATTTTTACGGAGACAGGGTGGGAAGAGGTATAGTCGAGGTATACAGGGGACAGGGTGGGAAGAGGTATAGTCGAGGTATACAGGGGACAGGGTGGGAAGAGGTATAGTCGAGGTATACAGGGGACAGGGTGGGAAGAGGTATAGTCGAGGTATACAGGGGACAGGGTGGGAAGAGGTATAGTCGAGGTATACAGGGGACAGGGTGGGAAGAGGTATAGTCGAGGTATACAGGGGACAGGGTGGGAAGAGGTATAGTCGAGGTATACAGGGGACAGGGTGGGAAGAGGTATAGTCGAGGTATACAGGGGACAGGGTGGGAAGAGGTATAGTCGAGGTATACAGGGGACAGGGTGGGAAGAGGTATAGTCGAGGTATACAGGGGACAGGGTGGGAAGAGGTATAGTCGAGGTATACAGGGGACAGGGTGGGAAGAGGTATAGTCGAGGTATACAGGGGACAGGGTGGGAAGAGGTATAGTCGAGGTATACAGGGGACAGGGTGGGAAGAGGTATAGTCGAGGTATACAGGGGACAGGGTGGGAAGAGGTATAGTCGAGGTATACAGGGGACAGGGTGGGAAGAGGTATAGTCGAGGTATACAGGGGACAGGGTGGGAAGAGGTATAGTCGAGGTATACAGGGGACAGGGTGGGAAGAGGTATAGTCGAGGTATACAGGGGACAGGGTGGGAAGAGGTATAGTCGAGGTATACAGGGGACAGGGTGGATCAGAGGAGATCATTTGCTCGAGTGGTGTTGCAGCAAAAGTCTTGCACTCAACGTGACTAAAAACCAAGAAATAGATTGTGACTTCAGGAAAGGGAAGTCAAGGGAACACGTACCAATCTTCATTGAGGGATCGGAAATGGAAAGGGAAAGGGTGAGCAGTTTCAAGTTCCTGGGTGTCAAGATCTCTGAGACCAATCCTGAGCACAATATTCTGGTGCAATTACGACGAAGGCACAACAGTAGCTATACTTCACTAGGAGCTTGAGGAGAATTGGTATGTCACCAAGGACACTTGCAAATTCCTTTAGATGTATTGTGGAGAGCATTCTAACTGATAGCATCAGTGTCTGGTATGGAGGGGCAACTGCACAGGGTTAGGAAAGGTTGCAGAAAGTTGTAAGCTGAGCCAGCTCCATCATAAGCACTACCCGCCCAAGCATCCAGGACACCTTCAAGAGCTGATGCCTTAAAAAGGTGGCGGCCATCATTAAGGAATCCCATCACCCAGAACATGCCCTCTTCTCATTGCTACCATCAAGAAGGTGGGACAGGAGCCTGAAGACACACACTTCATTATTTTAGGTACAGCTTCTTCCTCTCCACCATCAAATTTCTGATTGGACGATGAGCACTCCCTCAATATTATTTTTTGCACTACTTATTTATTTCATTTTAATATACTATATATGCTTCTTATTGTAATTTATAATTGTCATTACTGTGTATTACAATGTACTGCTGCCGCAAAACAACAAATTTCACGATGTATGCCACTGATATTAAACATAATTCTGATTATAGTGATTTTTTTAATGTCCTGTACTGTAATGCTGCCACCAAACAATGAATTTGTGGCAGCAGTACAGTGCAAGAAGTAGAGGAGCTTCAAGTTCTGGGGTGCTGCGTGGCCTTGGTTGTGGCATGGACCAGGCCTCATGCACGCCTCCGGGTTGCCTATTGTGGCCTCCAAGGACTGAGAGGCCAGAGCTGGCTGTCTGCCGCTGGACTCCGTGCTGGATTGGAGGCTGGCCCTTTCCATCGGTGCAGTCCTCCAGTGTTCACTCAGTGGGAGACAAGCTGTACTGCGTGCATGCTGCAGGCTGTCCTTGCAGAAACATGTCGCCAGGACGACATCCCATGCACCATCAAACCACAAGCCATGACACTCAGAGACTTGGGTTATATATTCTTTTTGTCACTATGTTTTTATGCTATTGTAATTACACATGCTGTATATGCTGTGTGTGACTGTTGGTTCTGTGTTCTGCACTCTAGCCCCAGTTGAACGCTGTTTCATTTGGCTGTATTCATGGGTATGGTTGAATGACAGTGAGTAAACAGAAGAGAACGTGCAAATACTGGAAATCTAGAGCAAACCACACAAAATGCTGGAGGAACTCAGCAGGTCAGGCAGCATCTATGGAAATGAATAAACAGTTGATGTTTTGGGCCAAGACCTTTCATCAGGGCTGGGAAGGAAGGGGGAAGATGCAAGAATGAAAAGGTGGGGGACAGGAAGGAGGATTAGCTAGAAGGTGCAGGTGAGGGCAGCTGGGTGGGAAAGCTGAGACCCTACGTATGGGGGACCACTTTGTCAGGCACCTCCGCTCCAATCCATCCACCAAAAGCAGAACTTCCCAGTGACCAACCATTTTCATTTCTAGCTCCATTCCTGTTCCAATTTGTTAGTCCTTGCCCTCCCCTTTTGCCTCAATGAGGTCACACTCAGCGCAGAGGAGCAACACTTCATATTCCGTCTGGGTAGCCTTCTAGGCCACTACTCTGTGAGCACACAAAACTGCAGAGATTTGTGGACATGGCTCAGCACATCACAAGAATCAGCCCCCCACCCCCCCCACTCCATGGACTCCATCTACCCTTCTCGCTGCCTCAGTAAAGCAGCCAACACAAACAAACCCACCCACCTGTCCGGGAAGGATGTGCTGGGCCTGGAGAGGGTCCACAGGAGGTTCACAAGAATAACAGTTGCCTGTAGGAAAGTCCACCTTGACAATGAAGGTTAGATCCGACTCAAAGAACCAAATGTTTTCCTGCTGTCGTTAAGTTCCCCTATACTATAGAGTGAAAGCCGTGATTACCCCAGACACTTTCTCTTCTCCCCTCTCCCATGAGGCAGAAGATACAAAAGCCTGAAAGTACATACTAACAGCCTCAAGGGCAGATTCTATCCCATTTGCGAACAACAAGGTGGACTCTTGGCTTCACAATCTACTCTGTTATGATTTTGCACTTTATCATTTCCCTGCATTGCATTTTTTAGGAAGCTTTTACACTTTATTCTGCATTCTGTTATCATTTTACTTTATCCCATCAATACACGGTGTCATGATTTTATCTACACGAAGAGTTTTTCACTTTATTTGATATATGTGCTAATAATTAACCAATACCAAAACAATTTCATGACATACTGTATGCCAGTGATAATAAATCTAATTCTGATGCCTGGCTTAGTTGGATTGTGTAGATCAGTAACTCGGGTTACAGGGCCTACCTTCTGTGTGTGAGTAGCCCTCTGCCGTGACCTTGAACTGCACCAGGACGCCAAGCGCTGTCAAGATGGGCCACGTGCCCAGGATCACCCAGCTATACCAGCACATGGGCTGCAGGGGGGCCACCTTGATCCTCTCATAGATGTACTGGACCAGGAGGAAGATCTCGATGAAGTAGTCCACAGTCACGGTAATGACGGCGGAACCAAACACAGACGTGGAGAGGACTGTGAAGAACCGCTGCCACTGGAGGGTCAGCACGGCGAAGAACATCCCGGCCCCCAGCAACAGTCCAATGGGCACCCAGACTGTGCGGGGGTGGTAGAACTGCTCCAGTACCACAAGGGTTGCCACGGCAACCAGCAGGCCCAGCAGCAGTCCCACCATGAACAGGCCGACGCTCCGTACCAGCATGGTGACCAGGCCGCATAGCACGCCGATGCCCAAGCCGATTCCAACGCTGGCCTCCATGCTAAGCTGGGTGTCCAGGACCCTCTCCTTGTAACACAGCATAAAGATGATGATAGAGCCGAACATCAATCCGGTGAGGAACATGATGGCCTTGAAACACCGATAGCCTTGGACAAAGAAGAGAGATGGCAACAGAGTTAGAGTGGTACAAAAGAGAAACAGGTCCTTTACCACAATTGCTCCTTGCCAACCAAAACGTCCAACCCATCTGGTCCCACCTGCCAACATTTAGCCCATGTTCCTCTGTGTGCAGAGAAAAATATAAGAATGTTGCCAGCACTTAAGGACCTGAGTTATAGGGAAAGGTTGAGTAGGGTAGTACATTTTCACTTGAAATGTAGGAGAATGAAGGGAGATTTGATAGCGCTAAGCAAAATTATGAGGGGTATGGACAGGGATGAAGCAAGTAGGCTTTTTCCACTGAGGTTAGGTGAGACTAGAACTAGAGGTCAGAGGTTAAGGGTGAAATATTCAGGGGAACCTGAGGGCGAACTTCTTCACTCAGAAGGGGTGAGAGTGTGGAGCGAGTTGCCAGCAGAAGTGCTGGATTCAGGTGTGATTGCAACACTTAAGATAAGTTTGGATAATTACATGCGTGGGAGAGGTATGGAGAGCCATGGTCCAGGTCCGGGTTGATGGGACATGACAGAATAACAGTTTGGCATGGACTAGATGAGCCAAAGGACCTGTTTCTGTGCTGTACTGCCCTTTAACCCCAAACCTCTCTGTCAATGCATCCTTTAAGTGTTGTCATTCTACCCACCTCAACCACTTCCTCTGGGCAAATCATTGCCCCTTGGGTCCCTCTTAAATCTCTCCCCTCTCCTCTTAAATCTTAGTTTTTGATCCCCTTTCCCTGAGAAAAGACTGCAGTTGCCCGATCTGCCTCTCATGAGTTCATACACTCTAACATCTCCCAAAAACTCAGTCTCTCCAGTCCTGGCAGCAGTCTTGTAAATCTTCTTTGTATTCTTTCCAGCTTAACGAAGTCTTTTTGATTCGAAGAAGGAGTCTGAGAGTCTGAGTGGGAGTGCCGAGAAAGACATTTTTGAAATTTTCATTATTTTCTTTTTCTCCAACGGCGTTCTGAGAGGCGGGACTGCGCAGGCGTGTGACGTCGGGCTGTGCAGCGCGGCAGATTTAAAAGGACAGACATCCTGCTTCGGGTTTGATTCGAAGAAGAAGTCTGAGAGTCTGAGTGCCGAGAAAGACATTTTTGAAATTTTCGTTATTTTTTTTTTCTCCAACGGCGTTCTGAGAGGCGGGACTGCGCAGGCGTGTGACGTCGGGCAGTGCAGTGCGGCAGATTTAAAAGGAACAAAGCCTCATAGAGCGGGCAGCGTAGTTTGCGGGCAGCGCAGTGAGCCGGGAGCAGAGTGAAGACTTAAGGGCTTCGGCTCAACGGGCTTAGGCGGAAGCGGGCGAGGCGAGGAAGGTTTGACATTCATTTTCTGTTGTTATTTGAGGAGAGGGGCATTATGAGTGTGAGGGCAGTTTGCTGTTCTCAGTGTCGGATGTGGGAGGCCCTGGAGTCTCCAAGCCTCCCGGACGTCTACATCTGCGCCAAGTGCATCGAGATGCAGCTCCTAAGGGACCGCGTTATGGAACTGGAGCTGCAGCTCGATGACCTTCGTCTGGTCAGGGAGAGCGAGGAGGTGATAGAGAGGAGTGGAAGGCAGGTGGTCACGCCGGGGCCACGGGAGGCAGACAAGTGGGTCACGGTTAGGAGGGGGAAGGGGAAAAGTCAGGTGATGGGGAGTACCCCGGTGGCTGTGCCCCTTAACAACAGGTACTCCTGTTTGAGTACTGTTGGGGGGGACAGCTTACCCGGGGGAAGCAACAGTGGCCGTGCCTCCGGCACAGAGTCTGGCCCTGTAGCTCAGAAGGGTAGGGCAAGGAAGAGGAGGGCAGTTGTGATAGGGGACTCGAGAGTAAGGGGGTCAGATAGGCGATTCTGTGGACGCAGTCCAGAGACCCGGATGGTAGTTTGCCTCCCTGGTGCCAGGGTCCGGGATATTTCTGATCGTGTCCAAGATATCCTGAAGTGGGAGGGTGAGGAGCCAGAGGTCGTGGTACATATAGGTACCAATGACATAGGTAGGAAAAGGGATGAGGTCCTGAAAGGAGAATATAGGGAGCTAGGAAGGGAGTTGAGAAAAAGGACCGCAAAGGTAGTAATCTCGGGATTACTGCCTGTGCCACGCGACAGTGAGAGTAGGAATGCGATGAGGTGGAGGATAAATGCGTGGCTGAGGGATTGGAGCAGGAGGCAGGGATTCAAGTTTTTGGATCATTGGGACCTCTTTTGGCGCAAGCGTGACCTGTACAAAAAGGACGGGTTAGACTTGAATCCTAGGGGGACCAATATCCTGGCAGGGAGATTAGCGGGGCTACTAAGGTGACTTTAAACTAGAATGGTTGGGGGGTGGGAATCAAATTAAAGAGGCTAGGCGTGAGGAGGTTAGTTCACAACAGGGGGATGGGAACCAGTGCAGAGAGACAGAGGGGTGTAAAGTGAGGGTAGAAGCAAAAAGTACTAAGGAGAAAAGTAAAAGTGGCAGGCCGACAAATCCAGGGCAAGCATTAAAAAGGGCCA
This sequence comes from Mobula hypostoma, assembly GCF_963921235.1. Taxonomy (NCBI): domain Eukaryota; kingdom Metazoa; phylum Chordata; class Chondrichthyes; order Myliobatiformes; family Myliobatidae; genus Mobula; species Mobula hypostoma. The sequence continues at coordinate 107,315,833 of NC_086102.1, read as the reverse complement.
CTTTTCAACATAATTGTATAAGGGCTAAGAAAGTTGTAAAAGAGCACCTGAAGGCTTTGTGTGTCAATGCAAGGAGCATTCGTAATAAGGTGGATGAATTGAAAGTGCAGATTGTCATTAATGATTATGATATAGTTGGGATCACAGAGACATGGCTCCAGGGTGACCAGGGATGGGAGCTCAACGTTCAGGGATATTCAATATTCAGGAGGGATAGACATGAGGGAAGGGGAGGTGGGGTGGCGTTGCTGGTTAAAGAAGAGCTTACCGCAATAGAAAGGAAGGACATAAGCCGGGAAGATGTGGAATCGATATGGGTAGAGCTGCGTAACACTAAGGGGCAGAAGACGCTGGTGGGAGTTGTGTACAGGCCACCTAACAGTAGTAGTGAGGTCGGAGATGGTATTAAACAGGAAATTAGAAATGTGTGCAATAAAGGAACAGCAGTTATAATGGGTGACTTCAATCTACATGTAGACTGGGTGAACCAAATTGGTAAAGGTGCTGAGGAAGAGGATTTCTTGGAATGTATGCGGGATGGTTTTTTGAACCAACATGTCGAGGAACCAACTAGAGAGCAGGCTATTCTGGACTGGGTTTTGAGCAATGAGGAAGGGTTAATTAGCAATCTTGTCGTGAGAGGCCCCTTGGGTAAGAGTGACCATAATATGGTGGAATTCTTCATTAAGATGGAGAGTGACATAGTTAATTCAGAAACAAAGGTTCTGAACTTAAAGAGGGGTAACTTTGAAGGTATGAGACGTGAATTAGCTAAGATAGACTGGCAAATGACACTTAAAGGATTGACGGTGGATATGCAATGGCAAGCATTTAAAGATTGCATGGATGAACTACAACAATTGTTCATCCCAGTTTGGCAAAAGAATAAATCAAGGAAGGTAGTGCACCCGTGGCTGACAAGAGAAATTAGGGATAGTATCAATTCCAAAGAAGAAGCATACAAATTAGCCAGAGAAAGTGGCTCACCTGAGGACTGGGAGAAATTCAGAGTTCAGCAGAGGAGGACAAAGGGCTTAATTAGGAAGGGGAAAAAAGATTATGAGAGAAAACTGGCAGGGAACATAAAAACGGACTGTAAAAGCTTTTATAGATATGTAAAAAGGAAAAGACTGGTAAAGACAAATGTAGGTCCCCTGCAGACAGAAACAGGTGAATTGATTATGGGGAGCAAGGACATGGCAGACCAATTGAATAATTACTTTGGTTCTGTCTTCACTAAGGAGGACATAAATAATCTTCCAGAAATAGTAAGGGACAGAGGGTCCAGTGAGATGGAGGAACTGAGCGAAATACATGTTAGTAGGAAAGTGGTGTTAGGTAAATTGAAGGGATTGAAGGCAGATAAATCCCCAGGGCCAGAGTGCTTAAGGAAGTAGCCCTAGAAATAGTGGATGCATTAGTGATAATTTTTCAAAACTCGTTAGATTCTGGACTAGTTCCTGAGGATTGGAGGGTGGCTAATGTAACCCCACTTTTTAAAAAAGGAGGGAGAGAGAAACCGGGGAATTATAGACCGGTTTGCCTAACGTCGGTGGTGGGGAAACTGCTGGAGTCAGTTATCAAAGATGTGATAACAGCACATTTGGAAAGCGGTGAAATGATCGGACAAAGTCAGCATGGATTTGTGAAAGGAAAATCATGTCTGACGAATCTCATAGAATTTTTTGAGGATGTAACTAGTAGAGTGGATAGGGGAGAACCAGTGGATGTGGTATATTTGGATTTTCAAAAGGCTTTTGACAAGGTCCCACACAGGAGATTAGTGTGCAAACTTAAAGCACACGGTATTGGGGGTAAGGTATTGGTGTGGGTGGAGAATTGGTTAGCAGACAGGAAGCAAAGAGTGGGAATAAACGGGACCTTTTCAGAATGGCAGGCGGTGACTAGTGGGGTACCGCAAGGCTCAGTACTGGGACCCCAGTTGTTTACAATATATATTAATGACTTGGATGAGGGAATTAAATGCAGCATCTCCAAGTTTGCGGATGACACGAAGCTGGGTGGCAGTGTTAGCTGTGAGGAGGATGCTAAGAGGATGCAGGGTGACTTGGATAGGTTGGGTGAGTGGGCAAATTCATGGCAGATGCAATTTAATGTGGATAAATGTGAAGTTATCCACTTTGGTGGCAAAACTAGGAAAACAGATTATTATCTGAATGGTGGCCGATTAGGAAAAGGGGAGGTGCAACGAGACCTGGGTGTCATTATACACCAGTCATTGAAAGTGGGTATGCAGGTACAGCAGGCGGTGAAAAAGGCGAATGGTATGCTGGCATTTATAGCGAGAGGATTCGAGTACAGGAGCAGGGAGGTACTACTGCAGTTGTACAAGGCCTTGGTGAGACCACACCTGGAGTATTGTGTGCAGTTTTGGTCCCCTAATCTGAGGAAAGACATCTTTGCCATAGAGGGAGTACAAAGAAGGTTCACCAGATTGATTCCTGGGATGGCAGGACTTTCATATGAAGAAAGACTGGATGAACTGGGCTTGTACTCGTTGGAATTTAGAAGATTGAGGGGGGATCTGATTGAAACGTATAAGATCCTAAAGGGATTGGACAGGCTAGATGCGGAAAGATTGTTCCCGATGTTGGGGAGGTCCAGAACGAGGGGTCACAGTTTGAGGATAGAGGGGAAGCCTTTTAGGACCGAGATTAGGAAAAACTTCTTCACACAGAGAGTGGTGAATCTGTGGAATTCTCTGCCACAGGAAACTGTTGAGGCCAGTTCATTGGCTATATTTAAGAGGGAGTTAGATATGGCCCTTGTGGCTACGGGGGTCAGGGGGTATGGAGGGAAGGCTGGGGTGGGGTTCTGAGTTGGATGATCAGCAATGATCATAATAAATGGCGGTGCAGGTTCGAAGGGCCGAATGGCCTACTCCTGCACCTATTTTCTCTGTTTCTATGTTTACAACACGGTGACCAAAACTACCCATAATACTCCAGATGCAGCCTCACCAACATCTTGTACAACTGCAACGTAACACCTCAACTTCTATACTCTGTGCCTTGACTAATGAAGACCAACACGCCAAATATTTCTCTAACTACCCTGTCTACTTTCAGGAAACCATGGTACTTGCTCAATTCTGGTTTAGTTATGCATGTAATGTGGGAAAATGTGAAATAGTCCACTTTTGGAAGAAAAAAAAGAGAACTACATTGCCTATCTGGTGAGAGACTGCAGAGCACCAAGATACATAGAACATAGAACACAGATACAGCAGAGGACAGGCCCTTCGGCCCACAATGCTAGTGCTGACCTTCTAACCTGCTCTAAGATCAATATAACCCTTTTCTCCCACATAGGCCACAATTTCTCTTTCTTCCATGTGCCTAAGAGTCTATTAAGTGCCCACAATTTATCTTCCTCTACCATACACCCACCACTCCGTGTAAAAAAAATCTACCTTTGACATCCCCCCTATACTTTACTCCAATCACCTTAAAGTTATGCTCTCATGAATTAGTCATTTCCACCCCGGGAAAGTGTCTGCCTGTTCACTCTTTCTGTGCCTCTTAACATGTTATACACCTCTATCAAGTCACCTCTCATCCTCCTCCACTACAAGGAGAAAAGCTGTAGCTCGTTCAACCTATAAAACATGCTCTCTAATCTAGGCATCCACTCTGCACCCTCTCTAAAACTTTCACATCTATAATGAGGTGACCAGAACTGAACACAATACTCCAAGTGTGGTCTAACCAGGGCTTTAAAGAGCTGCAATATTACTTGCGGCTCTTGAATTTAATGTCCTGACAAGCGTGTATAGTCCTTGATCCCTGGTGCCACGACACAGAGGCTCAGAGTGTTAGTCTACCCTTTAAATGGACCCACGTGTTGAAGCTGACCACAATGTTTGTTCTGCTGTTTGCTCACTCTGCTTGTGTTTACACTCTCAGTTGACATTACCACAGCTCTGCGCTGGGGCAAGAGGTGCAACCTGCTCTCAGCTCGGCTACAACCGGTGTTTCCCACCGGGAATTCGGGACCGCATTTCCGGGGTGGCTCCAATTAACAGCCGCAGCACTGACATCTGGTGTCAGTGACACCTTCTCAACCATGCACCTGCCAGGAAATGATAGCAGACACACGACGACATCCTCACTGACAAATTCCCAATCCTTGACATGAAGGATTGGATATCAGAGAAAATAATCCAAGTTTACAGCATAGAAAAAAGGCTCTTCAGCCCATTTAGTCTATCCCTACCTGAGCTTCTGCCTAGTCCCATCTCCATCCATACCCATTCCATCCATGTATCTATCCAAACTTCACTTAAAACTTAGAAACTAACCTACATCTACCACTTCCACTGGCAGCTTGTTCCACACTTGCACCTCCCTCTGAGTGAAGAGGTTTGTCCAGCCTGCTCTCTGATCCACACAACATCCCAGTGAACCCTTTGTGCACCTTCTCCAAAGCAGTCATATCTTTCACGCACAAGGAAATGCAAATGCAGCTGAACCACACAGTTTTATGCAGCCACACATTACACAGACAAAGAAGCTTAACTGTCTATTCAGTTCACCCTGTAGTAATCGCTCCCCAAGTTCAACCCATTTCCCTTTCCAAACTTCAAATCATGATGTTGAACCAACCTATATAAACATAGTACACAATCAAACTAACCCTTCCCTTCTTCAGAGTCCATGACCTTCATTTTCATCATTTATCCATGTGCCTACCCAAGAGATTTTTAAATGCCGCTAATGTATCTGTCCCCACCACCACACCTAGTGGCATGTTCCACACAGCCACCACTCTCTGGCATCCGCCCTTATACTTTCCAACACTCACCTTAAAATCACCTCCTTTTATACTCTATCTATCTATGCCTCTCGTAATCTTGTATACCTCTACTAAGTTGCCTCTCTATCCTCTGCCACTCCAAAGATAAAAGCCTTTCTCTGTCACTTCGTCCAGCTTGCTTTCTCCCTCTCCCAGTTCTGAGGGAGGGTCTTTTCCTGAAACATGAACTGTTTCTCTTTTCACAGACACTGCCCGACTTGCAAAGGAAGCACAAATTTGAATAGTGTCTCTGTCCTACAACTGTATGGTGGAATATTGCAGAGCGAACTTTACAGCATCTAACTTGACCCCGGGAGTGTTAATGGGATGGCATGGAGGGAGCATCACTCTATGTCTGACCACGGGAATGTGTAGAGGGAGCTTCACTGTGCCTGACTGTGGGAGTGTGATGAGACAGTGTAGAGGGAGCTTCACTCTGTGTCTGACCCTGGGAGTGTGTGATGGGATGGTGTAGAGGGAGCTTCACTCTGTGTCTGACCCTGGGAGTGTGTGATGGGACAGTGTAGAGGGAGCTTCACTCTGTGTCTGACCCTGGGAGTGTGTGATGGGACAGTGTGGAGGGAGCTTCACTCTGTGTCTGACCCTGGGAGTGTGTGATGGGACAGTGTAGAGGGAGCTTCACTCTGTGTCTGACCCTGGGAGTGTGTGATGGGACAGTGTGGAGGGAGCTTCACTCTGTGCCTGACTGTGGGAGTGTGATGGGACAGTGTAGAGGGAGCTTCACTCTGTGTCTGACCCTGGGAGTGTGTGATGGGACAGTGTAGAGGGAGATTCACTCTGTGTCTGACCCTGGGAGTGTGTGATGGGACAGTGTAGAGGGAGCTTCACTCTGTGTCTGACCCTGGGAGTGTGTGATGGGACTGTGTAGAGGGAGCTTCACTCTGTGTCTGACCCTGGGAGTGTGTGATGGGATGGTGTAGAGGGAGCTTCACTCTGTGTCTGACCCCGGGAGTGTGTGATGGGACAGTGTAGAGGGAGCTTCACTCTGTGTCTGCAATCATCAATGGGACTGCAGTCGAGAGAGTGAGTAGTTTCAAGTTCCTCAGTATACACATCACCAATTATCTCACCTGGACTGTACACACCGGCTTTGAGACAAAAAAAAGCAAGACAGCGTCTCTTCCACCTCAGGTGAATGAAGAAGTTTGGCATGGGCCCCCAAGTCCTCCAGACCTTCTACAGGGGCACCATTGAGAGCATCCTGACTGACTGTATCACCGTCTGGTGTGGGAACTGCACCAACCTTGATCGCTGGGCATTGCAGAGAGTGGTACGAACAGCCCAGATCATCTGTGGACATGAGCTTCCCTCCATTGAGGACATTTACAGCAGCAGGTGCAGAGAGAAGGCCTGGAAGATCATCGGGGACACCAGTCACCCCGACCATAAACTGCATCAGCTGCTTCCGTCTGGCAAACGGTACTGCAACGTTAAAACCAGGACCAACAGGCTACGGGACAATTTCTTTCTTCAAGCCATTAGACTTAAAATTGACATGTCTGTACATTGTGACAGAGTCATAACACAAAGACTTTTATTTCCCCACATTGTGGGATGGATGTAAGATTTAAATAAATTCAAATTCAACCACAGGATTGTGTAATGGGGTGGTGTGGAGTGAGCTTCACTCTGTGTCTGACCCCGGGGGTGTGGTCCGACCGGGGTTGGGGTTGGGGGTGGGAGGTTTTATGTGATGGGACAGTGTAGAAGGAGTCCATAGTGATGCTTCAGGAGGAGAAAACAAGAAAATTAAAAGTTCTAAGCCTCAGGTCCTTGCAGAGTCATCGAGAAATACAACACAGAACCCGGCCCTTTGGGCCAATTCTTCCATGCTGACCCAGGTAGACCTAACTCAGCCCACTTACCAAAGAAGCAGTAGATGACTCCGAAGAGGCAACACATGGAGCAGAGTACAGAGGGCACGATATCATACTTCCGGTCGATCTCCTGGTCACACGTACGGAGTGCGCTCTGCCCTGCGTCGTGCGTCAGGAGCTGGAAGGGCAGGGTCTGCAGTGTGGACGTCATGGTTCCAAGTTGCCCGTAACAGCGTCCGTCAGAAGAGAGGTCACAGGACAGTTTCCATACAGAGCCAGGAGGAGCTGAAAAAGCACAAGCAGACTGTGATCAGAGCACAGAAACAGGCCCTTCGGCTCATCTCGCTCACTCGAATCAGTGTAGATAGTAGATTAAAGAAGTTGTCACATTGCACTGAAACTTTGAAACATACAGTCAAACGTGTCATTTCCGTTAACGACCAACACAGTTCAAGAATGTGTCGCGAGTGCAGGTAACATGTTAACACAGTGATCATTGTAAAATTAGGGACATTTAAGAAACTCTTAGATAGAAACATGAATTTTAAAAAAATGATGCAGAAGGGAAGGGTTAGATTGATGTTAGAGTCATTAAAAAAATTTGGCACATCATGGGCCGAAGGGCTCTAGTGTTCTATGTCCGAGCTAACACTTTACGGCGTTGCTGTCCGTAAGGAGTTCTTCCCGTGCCGCATGGGTTTCCTCCAGGTGCTCCAGTTTCCTCCCACATTCCAAAGTTGTACTGTTTGGGTTAGTGAGTAGTGGGCATGCTGGATTGGCACCGGAAGCATGGCAAAGCTTGCAGGCTGCCCCCAGCTCATCCTCGGACTGTATGGTTTGCACAAATGATGCATTTCACTGCATACAACAGGAATTCTGCAGATGCTGGAAATTCAAGCAACACACATCAAAGTTGCTGGTGAACGCAGCAGGCCAGGCAGCATCTATAGGAAGAGGCGCAGTCGACGTTTCAGGCCGAGACCCTTCGTCAGGACTGCATTTCACTGCATGTTTGATTTGCATGTGACAGATAAAACTAACATCTTTAATTTCTCATCTTCACTGGTCCCAGTGGCTTGGTCACAGAGGGAGACCATAAAACCATAAGACAAAAAGACAAAGGAACAGAATTAGTCCAATTGGCCCATCGGGTTTGCTCTGCTATTCAATCAGGGCTGATTTATTATCCCTCTCAACCTTTATTTTCCTGCTTTCTCTCTCCTCCTCGATAAGCCTAAAGGAGCATAGACTCACACAGTACAGAAACAGATCTTTCGGTCCATTGGGTCCATACTGACTCACGGGTCCGGCAAGAACAATGGATTCCAGATTTTGGATCCTTTGGTGGAGGGGTGGGGGTGGTTTAAGGTATGGCCATTAATGGTGTAGAATGAAGATCAAAGGTTCAGTTCCTGCCACTGCCTGTGAGGGGATCGTACATTCTCCCTGTGACCATGTGTGTTTCTTGTGGGTGCTCCAGCTTCCTCCCACACGCCAAAGACACGAGAGTTAGTAGGTGAATTGGTCACTTGGGTGTAAATGGGTGGCGTGGGCTTGTTGGGCTGCAAGGGCCTGTATCTCCAAGTAAAATAAGATGTGTTGGGGACATTCAGGTACTGGGCTTTCTGGCCTATGTCTTTATGCTCTCCTCTGATGCCGACCAGCTTTCCCTCCATTTCTCTTCCAGACAAGGAGCACTACAGCACAGAAACAGGCCCTTTGGCCCATCTAGTCCATGCCGAACTATTATTCTGCCTTGCCCCATCAACCTGAACTTGGACCATAGCCCTCCACACCCCTCCCATCCGTGTTCTGATCCAAACTTCTCTTAAATGCTGTAATCAAACCTGAATCCAGCACTTCCACTGGCATCTCATTCACCCTCTGAGTGAAGAGGTTGTCCCTCAGGTTCCCCTGAAATATTTCACCTTTCACACTTAACCTGTGACCTCTACTTCTAGTCTCAACCAACCTCAGTGGAAAAAGTTTGGTTGCATCTATCTATATCCCTCATGATTTTGTATACATTCGGCCCGCCTTATCCGCGAGGGATTGGTTCTGGGACCTCTCGCGGATACCAAAAAACGCGGATGCTCAAGTCCCTTATTCGACCTGTCTAAATGCGGTGGATCTTAGGACCCAGCGGAACCCCGGACCTTATTTAACCTGTCTCAGTGCGGTGGGCATTAGGACCCAGCGGCGGAGCTCTGAATCCGCTGTGTTTCTGTTCACGAAAATAATCACGATCATGATTGAAAATAAAGTGGAAATAATAAAGCGATCAGAAAGAGGTGAAACGCCATCGGTCATTGGAAAAATGTTAGGCTACAGTCGGTCAACGATTGGAACAATTTTAAAGGATAAAGTGAGAAAGGCCCTGCCCCAATGAAAGCTACAATTATTACTAAGCAACGCAGTGGTTTAATTATTGGGTTTTGGGGTTTTGATCCTCCACATCAACCCAACATGGATGGAGAGTGCGCTCAGGAGCGGTCTGTCACTGGATCGAATTCGGGAATTTCCGTTCCCAAGCCCGGCGCTGAAACATATGTTTCTTAAGTGTTTTATTTGCATAGTAAGGTAAAATATATACTACATACTAAGACAAACATTTGACTAACTGACGCTAAATAATACCAGATGTACCTGTTCCGACTTACTTAGTAAGAGAACTTCCGTTTTTTTTGATCCCGATCCACGATAACCTACGCACATCCTCCCGTATACTTTAAATCATCTCTCGATTACTTATAATACCTAATACAATGTAAATGCTATGTAAAATAGTTGTTATACTGCATTGTTTAGGGAATAATGGCAAGAAAAAAAAGTCTGTACATGTTCGAACAACAAGTGCTGGAAGAGCACTTCCGGGTTTCCTCGATTCGCGGTTGGTTGAATTCGCGCATGCGGAACTCGCAGATAAGGAGGGCTGACTGTATCTCTGAAGTCTCTCCTTATTCTATGACCTTAACCTTCGACCTCTAGTTCCGAGGGTCTGAATATCTAGAACAGTAAACTCTCCGAGAGGAGAAGTGGGTCAAAGAGTTGGCAGTGCGGAGATGGAATGAACAGCCTGCCACTGCTACATCTCGAGAACGAGTCTGACAGGAAACATCAGCCAGGACAAGTGAGCGGCCAAGACAGAAAAGGGTTACCAGCAGTGTCCACGTGCACGCACTTGTTCCGTGCCTCCACCGGTCTGCAGCTGGTCCTGTCCTAGCCAGATGGCACTGCCCACTCTCACTAGACCACTGGCACAGGTCAATAGGCCAGATCCATGTCTGCCCCCTCCGTGGGCTGGGATGTCACATCAAGTGACTGGGGGGGGGGGTCAAAGGTCCTACCAGCTGACAGACGTAATGGAAGATCTCAGCTCAGTCCGTCCCTGGAAAACAGATTCAACAATTAGCCAGTCAATCTAACATAAGATATAACAGCACAGGCTCTTCGGCCCATGACTTGCCAACCTTTAAAACTACCCCAAGATCAATCTAGCCCTTCCCTCCTACACAGCCCTCCATTTTTCTGTTATCCATGTGCTCTTAAATGTCCCCAATGTACCCGCCTCTACCACCACCCCTGGCAGCGCGCACCCTCCAATCTGTGTAAAAAACCCACATTTGACAGCCCTCTATACTTCACTCCAATCACTTGAAAATTATGCACCCTTGTATTAGCCACTTGCGCCATGGGAAAAAGTCCCTGGGTATTCACTCAATCTATGCCTCATATCATCTTGTAGAGCTCTATCAAGTTACCTCTCATCCTCCTTCACTCCAAAGAGAAAAGCCCTAGGTCACTCAAACTGTCCTCAAGAGACATGCTCTCTAGTCCAGGCAGCACTCTGGTAAATCCCCTGGACAGCCTCTCTAAAGCTTCCTCATCCTTCCTCCTGTGGCAACCAGAACTGAACACAACTTTCCAAGTGTGGTCTTGTCGGGTATTGTAATTGGGACAAATGTACATAATTCACAACTATGGACATTGAGTTGTGGTTTCACTTTAAGAGGCTGGTCTGAAATGATGATATAATTATGTACCGCGCTTTGTCTTCAGTTTTTTTGGAGCTCAATAAATCAGTTGTTATGGTTTTTCTTAAACATAAAATGCCCCACATCTTGTTATCTGCGAAAACCTACATTGGTGACACCGATGCTCTAGGATGATTCCAGGGTTATTGAACATGTCGGCCAACGCAGTCGCTTTGAAACTGCTGGAGTTTTTGGGGCAAAATGCTGTTACTTGGACCGTACAGGCCAAGGCCCAATTTGCGCTGCGAGAAATCTCCGCTGATGACACCAAGTTTTACTACATGGTAGCATCGCTCAGCACTCCACGGTTACAGGAATCCTGTAAAAGCCAGTCATCCTAACTCCAAGGTCACCTTTGACCTGCAAAAGCTGTGATTTGAGCTTCCTTGTAGGTTTGTGGATGTGGAGCAGCAAATGTTGGCCAGACAGGACGCACGGTGGAAACCTGCATCAAGGAGAACAAGAAGTGTATCCGCTTGGGTTACCTGGAGAAATCGTCAGTAGCAGAACATTGTATTCACAATGGCCTTAAGATTGACTTCGATGGCACAAAACTACTGTGCCTCACCAATAGCTTTTGAGGCGGCCTGGTGAAGGAAGCCATTGAAATAAAACTAGAGGAAAGAATTTTAACAAAGATGAAGGTTTCGCTGTAAGAAAGAACTTGAATTCAATTGTAAATAAGTGGGACAGCGGAAACCCGACTGGACGAGGACTAACCAATCAGGAGAGATGGACGGTGGGGGTATAAATAGTACCAGACTAGACGTGCCCGGGTATCATCCCTGATTAAGATGGCAGAGTTTGTCATCGTAACATCGGTTAAAATCGGTAACCGTACCCGGCTGGAAGCCCTAAACGAGTTTATTCATCTGTTGGAATTCTTAGAGGAGAAACAGCAGGATAGCCAAAGGAGGATCAATAGACGTTCTTTCCTTGTACCTTCAAGGCCTTTGACAAGGTGCTACACATGGGGCTGCTAAACAAGGTAAGAGCCCATGGGATTACAGGAAAGACATTAGCATAGACAGAAGCTTGGCTGACTGACAGGAGACAAAAAGAATCTAAGGACAATCCTTTAGAAGAGAGATGAGGAGGAATTTCTTTAGCCAGAGGGTGATGAATCTGTGGAATTCATTGCCATGGATGGCTGTAGGGACCAAATCATTGGGTATATTTAAAGAGCGGGTTGAAGATCAAAGATTACAGGGAGAAGACAAGAGAATGGGGTTGAGATAAATCAGCCATGGTTGAATGGAGCAGACCCATTGGGCTGAATGCCTTAATTCTGCTCCTGTGCTTCATGGTCTAACAAAGTTGAAAAACTGCTCAATGCATTGAGCAGGGTTTTTACAACGGTGTTAAATGGATCAGCAGCTAATCTTAGAAGGATGTACTGCTACTCAATGCCTGAATATCCAATTATCATGGACAGCACAGGAGAGAGGGAGATTTACTCACTATTTTCTTTCCAAAATGAGAGGTTTATTTATAAACACAAATTGCAGGAGGAACTCAGCAGGTCAGAGAGCATCTGTGCAGGGGAACAAACAGTCAACATCTTGGGTTGACATATTTGCAATCTGTACATTCCCTCAGATCTAAACTTAATATCCAGCCACCTTGTCGCGGATACACTCTACCCTTCAGTCTCTCTCCAGGGATATCCTTCTTATAAACACTGCATAATTTATGTTCTTCTTGTGAATGCTGTCTGTATAATACAGTGTCTGTGACACTGCTGCAAGGAAGGTTTTCATTTGCACTTGTGCATGTCACAATAAATAACACAGACTTTGAGACGTTGATCCAGGTATAAAGATTTCTTCGGAAAAAGCAGCTGTCACCTTAGGTAGAGCCCTCGACGGCCCATTTTCTAGCTCTGTCAATGGTTGTCCCAATTCTTCCTCCCCAAAAATAAGTTTATTACATGATAAAATGATCACGTTTTTATAGCACTGTACTGTCCTAAATCCAGAGTCTGCAATCAATCTATCTAGAAATTAAAACAAAGCCATTCTCATCCAGGATTCATTCAGGACCCTCTGCAGAGGCTGGACGGAATCAATTGTGATAAGGAGTTTGCTCATTCTCTCTGTTCTGTGTTACTGTGTGGGTTTCCTCCCATACTCAGGTCAGAGTGATTGAACTGTGGGCATGCTATGTTAGTGCCAGAATCATGGCAATACTTGCGGGCTGCCCCCTGCACATTCTCAGCCTGTGCTGGTCATTGATGCAAATGATGCATTTCACTGTAAGCTTCAATGTCGTGATGTCCACGTGACAAATAAAGCTAATGTCATCTAATCTAATCTGGCATCTACAGTCTCAGAAGGTGCCAAAGGGATACCTGGATACAGAAGTATCTCAGGAAGAGGAGGCAGGGAGTCAGTTTGAGCGGATCCCTCAATGGACTGCTGTCTCCACATGTGAATGACCATTCCTTGCTCTGGAAGTGTGTGATGGGACAGTGTAGAGTGAAGGTAACTCTCTATCTAACTGGTCCTGTTCCTGTCCTGGGAGTACAGTACAGTGTGTGTATGTGTATATGTATATATAATCTCTATATCGCTCTCTCTCAAACCAGTCCTCACTGCACCTTGAGGAGTACCCAACTACCTCAACGGCCACATCTTGGGTGGCATTCTTCAGGTGCTCCCATTTCTTTCCCGCGTCGGAGTCTGCACTTGGGGTGCCTTTACTGTCCAGTTTCTTCCTTAGCTTGATCTGGACGTTGAAATCTGGAACCTGCTCCGGAAGAAACGACCTCCCATCAGTTGGTGCTGTCTAGACCCGATGACCATGCGGCCAAGGCCGAATGCAGAGCTGCACGCAGCAGCCTCCAAGCCAAACTGAAACAGACACAAAACTACTGGTGGACTGCCCTAGCAGAATGAACGCAGGACTACGCAGACACCGGGGCAACGCTCGAGCCTTCTACAACTTGCTGCACACAGTGTAGGGTCCCACTTGTCAGATTCAAGCCCTTCTATCCCCATCCCTTCTCCATGGATTGTCACCTTGTCGCGGTGGAGAAGCTTGTGTGGTCCTGTGATCCCGAGAGCAATGCTGTCTGAAGCTATGCTCCTGGTAGGATCACCCATGGCGGTAAGGTCGAGGGTGAGGTCCCTGACAAAGAACAATCCAACCAAGACCTCGACGGTGGAACAGGCGGACGAAGTTACTTCGAACTCAGCGGCTGTGAAGGCGGATGAAGGCTGCAACAAATCCATCAGCTCCAATCGTCGTGGTTTCCATGCCATTGGAATCAGTTGGTTGATTTGTGAAGTATCGTGTGCTTCTTGGAATGCAACATCAAGTACACGTTAAACAAATACACGCACAGGCGTCTTCGCTCTGTGGGCCACTTCTTCAGAACGAAGACCATCATCCTCGACCTCGAGGGATAGGCACGATGATGTTCATCCAATGGCTCCAGCCTGCTGACAGACAAGGAAGCCATCATGAGGTGATGGACAGAGCACCACGAGGGCTATTTCAAGGATAATCGTCAAGTAGGAAGCTGCCATTGAAATGATCCCTCAGCACGAGGTCAGGATTACGCTTGACGACCCGCCAACTCTGGACGTGGTCAAAGCCGCTGCTTCCAAGTTTAAATGCCAGAAAGCTCCAGGCGTTAATGGGATCCCAGCAGAGATGTACAAAATGGGATTAGAGATATTTTCCTGAGCAGACTCACAAACCTGTTCACACTCTGTTGGGAGAAAAGTTCAGTCCCAAATGACCTTCGCAGCACTGTAATTTTCTCCCTGTACAAGACCAAAGGGGAGAAATCTGATTGCTCAAACTACAGAGGCATTACCCTGCTGTCCACCGCTGGGAAGATCCTCTTCAGAATTCTCTTGGACAGAATCATTGCCGATGGCAACCTCACAGAGAGTCAGCATGGATTCAAAGCGAACAGAGGCACACCTGATGTGATCTTCGTCCTGCGCCAGATACAGGAGTGTTGAGAACAGAACATGTATGTGGCGTTCACTGACCTGACCAAGGCCTTTGATACAGTCAGCTGCCATGGTCTCTGGAAGATTCTGTCAAAGCTTGGCTGTGTCCCCCGAAATTCCTCACAATCCTGCAGCAGCTCCATGAAGGCCAAAGTAGTCAGGTTAAACACAACGGCGACCTATCTGACCCTTTCCCCATCAGTACCAGCATGAAGCAAGGCTGTGTTTTGGCACCAGTGCTCTTTGCCATTTTTTCAGCATGATGCTACGGGAAGCGAAAGAGACCACCTCAGAGAGCATCTGCTTTTGGTTCTGCACTGACGGAAATTTCTTCAACCTCCGCCGCCTTCTCACCCAAACATAAACCATTCTCGAGCCACTATTTGTGGCTGACTGTGCTATTCTCACGCACACAGAGGGTGCACTACAGGCTACAGTCACTCAGTTCACCAAGGCTGCAAGGGCTTTCAGGTTCATGGTCAGTCTGAAGAAAGCAATGATCCTCCATCAGGAGCCCCCTCGTGGCATTTACAACCCACCTCGGATCACCATTGACAGGCACCCTCTCACCAGCGTTAAGTAGTCAACCTACCTGGGCAGCATCATCTCCAATGTCACTACGGGAGTAAGGGACGTTGACAATCGACTCGCCAGAGCCAGCAGTGCCTTCGGGCACCTCCAGAAACACGTGTGGAAGAACCACAGCTGTGTCTGTCCACAAAAATCCAAGTGTACGGGGCTGCCGATGTCACAACACCGCTCTACGGCTCCGAAGCCTGGGTCTTGTACCGCCAGCGAATCCAGTTGCTCGAGCGTTTCCATCCGCACTGCCTCCGTTCCATCATGGGTATCAGATGGCAGGATCATGTCCCCAACAATGGGGTCAACTTCCAAGCGTTGAAACCACTTTGCTGCTCAGGCAGCTCCGCTGGCCAGGCCACGTGCCTGACATGGACAACTCCGGGTGACCGAAAGCAGTTCTCCACGGAGAACATTCTCAGGGCAAGAGAGCTCGTGGTGCCCCGCGCAAGAGGTACAAAGGCCAATTTAAATGGCAGCTCCCTCAGGCAAATAGAGGTCAATGAGTGGCAGCAGCCGGCTTGTGACAGAGACCGCTGGAGAACACTGATCCATAGAGCAGCCGAGAATTCTGGGGAATCCAGAAGAGCGACTGCTGAAGAGAAGAACAGATGCAGGAAGGATCCGACCACCCAAGTGTCCGCATCCCAGCTGTTCCTGTGTCCCTACTCCCAGAGTCTGCAGATCCACAGTTGGCCTCTACAGTCACCAACCATCGTGCCGTCGCTGAGAGCAAAGGATGTTGGGAATGTCGAGGGTAGAGAGCCGCGAGAAGGGTGTGGCACAGGTGGAGGGAGTGCCAGGGTGGAGAGCTGGCGCATATGCAGACACACCCAGCCTGAGGCACCAGGTAAGGTCAATTGATTCCAAACAATTAGTTTATTGATCATTACAGAATGTCTCTCCAGTGTTTCCTGCTCTCTCTCCCCCCTCTCCCTCCCCCTTTTCTCAACCTCTCCCTGCCTCCTTCCCACTCTCAGTCTACAATAGAGACTGATATCAGAATCAGGGTTATCACCACATCATAAAATTTGTTTCTTTTGTGGCACGGTATAGTGGAAGACATAAAATTATTACTGTACTGTGCAAAAGTCTCAGGGACCCGACCTATATATATATGTGCCTAAGACTTTTGCTTAGCACTGTATGTGATGGAATGTTGTAGAGGGGAGCTTCACTCTGTATCTGACCCCAGGAGTGTGTGATGGGACAGTGTGGAGGGAGCTTCACTCTGAGTCTGACCCTGGGAGTGTGTGATGGGACGGTGTAGAGGGAGCTTCACTCTGTGTCTGACCCAGGAGTGTGAGATGGGACAGTGTAGAGGGAGCTTCACTCTGTGTCTGACCCAGGAGTGTGTGATGAGACAGTGTAGAGGGAGCTTCACTCTGTGTCTGACCCTGGGAGTGTGTGATGGGACAGTGTAGAGGGAGCTTCACTCTGTGTCTGACCCCGGGAGTGTGTGTATGGGACAGTGTAGAGGGAGCTTCACTCTGTGTCTGACCCAGGAGTGTGTGATGGGACAGTGTAGAGGAAGCTTCACTCTGTGTCTGACACTTTTTTTTAAAACAAATTCTTTATTACAAATGTCGGTGCTATACAATATGTACAAAACCAGTGACTAACACATTTACTACACTACAAACAGACCCAATACATGTTAAACCAATATATTACCATCCTCATCAATGATGGCATTTACACCCTGCGGAGCCCAACGGTCCCGGAACACCTCTACGGTCACCGTGGACTGTGCGTATTCCTTTTCAATGTTCACCCGGGCACGAACATACCCCCTAAACATAGCCAGGCAGTCCGCCCGGGGAGAACCCCCGCCACCCTTTTCCAGGAGCCACGGATGGCAATTTTCGCCAGCCCCAGGAGCAAGTTGACAAGGACATCCTCATCCCTCTGTGCCCCCCTCCTTACTGGATGACCATATATGAATACGGTGGGACTGAAATGCAACCAGAAGGCGAGAAGCAGCCCACGCAAATACGCGAGAAGGGGCAGCAGTCTCGCGCACTCCATGTACATATGGTACACGGTCTCCTCCAGCCCGCAGAAGTGACACGCGGCTGGGAGATCCATGTACAGACTAAAGAACTTATTGCAGGGCACCGCTTTATGCAGCACCCTCCAGCCGAGATCCCCAAGGTGCATGGGAAGGACTCCCTTGTAAAGGGACTTCCACTGGGGACCCCCCTCACCTCCAGGTGGAAAGACCGACCGCCATGGCGTGTCGGGACGGTGGGCAAGGGCTAGGGGGGTGGAGGGTGTGGAGCAGCAGCCCATAAAGGTACCTCCTACCTGCATCCCTGAATAGGATTGTGGGTGTCGATGAGAGACAGCTCAAGTTGTGTGGATTCGTCTCTCGGGTAAGGCTGCGGGGCCTGGGCCCGACGAGCAGCTCAGCTTGAGTCGATCCACACAGCTGAGCCGCACCGACATCCGCTGAGGCAGGGCAAGGGTCGGCCAGGACCCCGCCCTCTGCCAGAGGAGGGGATTCCCGGCCTGAGGCAACCATGTTCCAGACTCTCAGTAGGTCCTGATAGAAGCCTGGCAGCCTCTGCAAAGCAGCACGGCTGACACCCGCCGGCGGTAGCTGAATATCTTCGGCAAGACAGCAGCCCCTCCGGAGGAAGAAAGTCGCCAACACATGCCACCTGGGAGGGTGCTCGGCGTACAGGAATCTCTGCAGAGTCCTGAGGCGGAGAGCCACCAGCCGTGTGCGCACACACACCAGCGACTGTCCACCCTCTCCTACTGGGAGACTCAGAACCGCTGCAGAGACCCAGTGTTTCCTGTTTCCCCAGAAGAAGTCCACTAGCTTCCTCTGCATTCTCACGACAAAAGGGGCGGGGGGGGCCAAGGTGACCATCCGGTACCACAACATGGAGGCCACTAGCTGGTTTATGACCACCACCCTGCCTCGATAAGAAAGCACCCTGAGAAGGCCTGACCAGCGCCCCAGCCGGGCCATGACCTTTGTCTCCAGGTCCTGCCAGTTCGCCAGCCAGGTCTCCCCAGAAGGACTCAGGTAGACTCCCAGATAGAGAAGGCGTCTGGTGCTCCACTCAAAAGCTCTCATCTCCTCCGGCAGGGACTCCACCTGCCACTGGCCTACTAAGAGTCCGGAACATTTCGCCCAGTTGATCCTCGCGGAGGATGCCGCCGAGAAAACATCTTGGCACTCGCGCATCCTCCGCAGGTCACAGGGCTCTGTCATCATGAGGAGTACGTCATCGGCGTAGGCCGAGAGGACGACCCCCATGTCCGGTTCGCGCAGAACCAGACCTGTCAGCCTTCGCCGAAGAAGGCTGAGGAATGGCTCGACACAGATCGCATACAGTTGACCAGACATGGGGCACCCTTGACGCACTCCTCTTCAGAAGGGAATAGGTCCTGTCAATGATCCGTTAATCTTAAGTAGGCACTCTGCGGCAGAGTACAGGAGCCGAACTCGGGCCACAAAGTGTGTTTCGAGCCCAAAAGCCTGCAGGGTGCCCACCAGGAAACTGTGGTCCACCCGGTCAAACGCCTTCTCCTGGTCAAGAGAAAGAAACGCTGCCGGGGTCCCAGTCTCCTGGAGTAGGTGGATCAGGTCCCGTACTAAGTGGACATTGTCCTGGATGGAGTGCCCCGGGACTGTGTAAGATTGGTCAGGATGGACCACCTGTCCAATTACCGAACCCAGACGGTTGGCCATTGCCCGGGCGAAGATCTTGTAGTCCGCGCACAAGAGGGAGACCGGCCGCCAGTTCTTTAGCAGGCGGAGGTCCCCCTTCTTGGGCAGTAGGACCACAACAGCTCTTCGCCATGAGAGGGGCATTTCTCCGGTGGCTAGGCTCTCCCCTAGGACAAGGCTGTAATCATCCCCCAGGACATCCCAAAAAGCCTGATAAAACTCAACACTCAGTCCATCCAAACCAGGGGACTTGCCCCTCTGGAGTTGCTGAAGGGCAGTGGACAGCTCCTCCCGAGTCAGGGGGGGCGTCCAGACGCACTGCGTCCTCTGGGCTGACCTTAGGCAAATCCTTCCAGACCTCACTACACACCTCCGCATTTGACAGATCAGGCGAGAATAAGGACTGATAGAATGAACAGACTTTGTTGTTAATTCCATCAGAGTCCGTGATGGAGGAGCCATCGGCAGCCAGCAGCTCCACTAGCTGCTTTTAAACTCCCCGCCACCTCTCCAACGAGTAGAAGAAGGGTGAGCCACGGTCCAAATCCTGCAGCATTTGGATCCGTGACCTCACGTACGCACCTCGGGACTGCTGAAGCTGCAGGTTCCTTAGTGCGTCCTTCTTCTCCTGGTATTCCTGCCACAGCTGCTGGCCTCCAGCGGTCAGACCGAGGCGGGACTCCAGGTCAAGCAATGCTCTCTCAAGTCGCTCAACCTCAGAGCCCCGCCTCTTTGTTGACCCCCTAGTGTACTCCCGACATAAAAACCGGATGTGGGCTTTGCCCACATCCCACCATAGCCATAGGGAGCAGAACTCTCTCCGCCTCTCCTTCCAGGAGACCCAGAACGCTCGGAACGAATCCCAGAATCGGCTGTCCTCCAGCAGCCGGTTGTTAAGATGCCAATACCCGGATCCCACCCGAGGGTGTAGTGGAATAAACTCCATCCACACAAGGTGATGATCCGAGCACGACACTGGCCGCATGGAGGACGCCGACACGCGGGAGACGTAGGCCCGAGAGATATACAGGCGGTCTATCCTGGAACCTCCTTCTCTAGACCTTCTCGAGAAGGCGCTAGAGTTGGGGTGAAGATTCCGCCAGCTGTCCACCAAGTCAAAGGAGCCGACTAGCTCCTTTAACTTTTTTGCTGATACTGGGTCGTGTTGGAGGCCCGAGCGGTCCTCCGCCTCGAGGGTACAATTGAAATCTCCCCCGAGGATGACGCAGTCCCCAGGATCGATGGAGCTCAGCAGGGTGGACAGCTGGCAGAATAGGCCGTCTGCATCACACCGCGCCTGGGAGCATACACATTGATAAAATGCAATGGTACGCCAACCAGGCGCACAACCAGGTGGAGCAGACGGCCGGGCACAACGTCCTGGACTCTTTCAATTACTGGCTGGAAGGTCGGGGCCAACAGGATCGCCACCCTGCTAGAAATGGAGCTGAGGTGGCTCATGTAGACCCCGCCCTGCCACTCCAGGAGCCAAACAGACGCGTCCCCAGGGATGGTATGGGTTTCCTGCAGGAAACTCACCGTGTACCACCCATCCCTGAGGACTGAGAAATTGTTATGCCTGCGAAGAGGACCCCTGCTGCCGTTTACATTGAGACTAGCTATGGTAAGCTTCATGTCGGGAGTACACTAGGCCTCAGCAGCTGTGCCCATTCCGGTGAGAGCGGAGGTGCCCTCCACCACACTGTCCAGAAAGAAGGCAAGGATACTTTTTGCCTTCCGGGCTCGAGCGGTACCAGCGACACCCTGTGACCCGCCATCCCCCGTTGGAGCGAGGCTGCTTCTCCCTCTGATGTCCCTTACTAGGTCATCTAGGAAAGATTTTAGTTGCCGTCTGTCGTTCCCCGACACTGCATTCCTCTTCCCCTTTCCCTTTCGTCCGAGGATGACTCGCAGGGACCTCACCAGCCTCGGCATGCTGGGCCAGCGAAGCGAGGCTAGTTGAGGCTGGTGCTTGGCACCCTCAGAGGTGAGAATGAAATGCTTAATTTCCTCTACAGGTATCAATGGGGATTTCTCAGGAGGGGTGAGGATGTCCATTGTTTCACTATCGAAGGAGTCCCCCTCCAACCCGTCACTGCAGACAGAATCCCCATCGGCCTCCCCGCATGTTCCAATAGATGGCTGCGCCTGTGACCCACACCGCGCAGCGGGCACCTCGCTCTTACCTGCCCGCTCCACCGTCGCATCAGTCTCATCCACATTTGCGACAGTGGAGGGACAATCCCCAGGGACTCCCTGCAAGTCATTTATTGCTGGGGTCGACGTGCATAGAATATCGTCCTCCCCAGGGGACAGGTAGAGGGGAACCCGGCACCTTTGGTCCAAGTGATTCACAAGCAGCCTGGTGCTGAGAATGAGAGAGCTTTGTCTCGTCTCCTCTTACACTATTCGATACACTGGCCTCCAGAGAGGCACTGACTAGTAAGTCCTGGGTGGAGGCCTCCAGGGCTGCCTCATTTGTGCAAACAGGGCTATCACAAGCTTTTTACACAACCACACCATCTACCCCAGGACTGGTGGCTACATCTGGGGACTCAGGTTTCGAACTAACATCCGCCCGGACTCCCCCGCATCTACATCCCCTGCCCTCTTGCGGGAACGTTCCCTTCTCCTCTTCACGCCGGAGGAGCACACAGGTGCAGGCTTCACCGATGGGGCGGTGCTTTCTGTTTCCGTCACCCCGTCTGCTTGCGCACCTCCCCGAGCCCCACGCTCCACTTCAGGGCAAATGGGCGTGAGCTCTGCGGCCTCAGAGGCCGACTTCTTAGGGTGTTTGGATTTCTTCTTTGCCTTCTTACTCCGCACAGACTCCACCCCGTCCCCCACCTGAACCACAGGGAGAGGAGCAGGGGCCGACCCAACCGTAGGAGTAGGGACAGGGGTAGGGGCAGGGTGAGGGGCCGGGGCAGGATCAGGGGCGAGGGCAGGGTCAGATGCAGGCGCAGGTGCACGCGCAGGAGTAGGATCAGGGGCAGAGGTAGCTGGGGCACTGGTGCCCGAAGTGGGCTCCCTCGGGTTCCGTGTGGTAGGACAGTCCCTCCGAAAGTGCCCCACCTCCCTGCACGCATGGCACCATGGGCACTCGGAGCTCCAGTACACCTGATAATCCACTCCCTCGTGCCGGACAGTAAACCGGCCCTCAACATCGTCCTCCCTTTCCAGCTGCATGAATACCTGATGCCGGAAAGAGATTACGGTGCGGAGGGTGCGTCTCTTAAATTTGTGTCGGATGGCAGTGATCTCCGACCTTACTTGCCCTAAACGGGCCAGTGGGGGAAGCAGGTCCTCATTCGGAATGAAAGGCTTGACATGACCAAGCACGATACGTTGCGTGGGGGCCGTCACCAGCTCCATCGGTAAAAAGATGTTTTCTACCGTGACTCCCCTGCTTAGGGCCCGGTGCACTAGCTCTTCATTCGCCAGATAGAACACCGCCTTTCCGAACTCCTTTTCAGTGGCCAAAATGCCGCCTTTCCCCACAAGGTCCTCCGTGGCCTCCGCACACTTTTCTAGTGTC
Organism: Mobula hypostoma; assembly: GCF_963921235.1. NCBI lineage: Eukaryota > Metazoa > Chordata > Chondrichthyes > Myliobatiformes > Myliobatidae > Mobula > Mobula hypostoma. Next base: position 107,293,379 of record NC_086102.1, on the reverse strand, counting down.
ATTCCCGGGCGCAAAATACATTGCACCCCGCATTCCACCTTCACCGACCGAAACAGGGCGTTGTCCGAGGCTGGGGAGGCAGCCACCCTTGCGTAACTCCCCGCAGGCCCGCGACTCCCTGGAGACCGGTCCAGCATGCTGGCGCTGTTTCCAGTCCGAGAATCCTACAGCGGTGTCGATTAGAAGTCCTGGAGCGAAACGAGTAACTGGCCGGGAAAATTTGCAGTCGACAGTTCCTCGCTGGCTCGGCACCAGGAAAGGCTCCGTTGGACTTGCAGAAACCCAGGCCTGGAGAGGTCGAAACGTCCTTCCAGATGCTCCGGCTCCGACACCGGTCGAAAATCAGGAAGATAAAGGAGGAGGAACGTTGACCCGATGTCAATCGGGGGGAACGACGGCGTTTGCCTCTGGTCTTTGAGCGAACCGGCTTCCTGGCGAGTTGCCAGCGGCCGCAGCTAGGAGCTACGCAGTTAGCAGCCGCCGACAAACCCAGTCCAAACCGGCAGTAAAACTCCACACCGAGCTTCCACACCAGCGCCGTCACTCACTCAGTTGTCCAAGAGACTTTTAGAGCCACCTCCAAAGTATTCCACGAACTTTATCCAGTAGTTTTGCCTCGATTTCTCCCAGCTCAGTCAGCACAGCTCCTCTCTGTGTCTGACCCCGGGAGTGTGTGATGGGACAGTGTGGAGGGAGCTTCACTCTGTGTCTGACCCTGGGAGTGTGTGATGGGACGGTGTAGAGAGAGATTCACTCTGTGTCTGACCCTGGGAGTGTGTGATGGGACGGTGTAGAGGGAGCTTCACTCTGTGTCTGACCCTGGGAGTGTGTGATGGGACGGTGTAGAGAGAGATTCACTCTGTGTCTGACCCTGGGAGTGTGTGATGGGACAGTGTGGAGGGAGCTTCACTCTGTGTCTGACCCTGTGAGTGTGTGATGGGACAGTGTGGAGGGAGCTTCACTCTGTGTCTGACCCCGGGAGTGTGTGATGGGACAGTGTGGAGGGAGCTTCACTCTGTCTGACCCCGGAGAGTGTGTGATGGGACAGTGTGGAGGGAGCTTCACTCTGTTTGACCCCGGAGAGTGAGCTTCACTCGGTGGTTGAACCTAGGAGAAAGTGATGGGAGTGTAGAGGGAGCTTCACTCTGTGTCTGACTCTACCTTTTTTCCCTGCTCCCCGACCTGGCCCCATCTGCCCTTCATCCCCCCTCCACACCTGGCTCCATTTATCACCTGCCAGCCCTGGCCTCACCCTCTCTTCCACCACCTGTTATCCCTCTACGCTCTCAACCAGAAACGTCGATCATCCCTCTGCCTCCATAGAGACTGCCTGGCCTTGAGTTTCTTCAGCAGTTTGTGGATTACATAGAGGATTTTTCATACAACTTTGGGTGTGCCTCCACATTAAAGCTTCTATATAAATGCAAGTTGTGGCTATAGTGGTCAATACATTCCCGTATCTAGACCAGCTGGGCTCAGGACCATTATAAGGAAATTCAGCCAAGGTTGGAGATCACCGGTGTGGGAGTGCTGACCACAGAAATTCTCAGTTTCTCACTAATGATAAACCTGAGCTCCCCACCACCAGAGACATCTTCAGAAGGTGATGCCTCAAGGCAGCATCCATCGTAAGAACCCTCACATTCCGGGACATGCCCTCTTCTCATTACCCCTATCACGGAGGAAGTACAGGAGCCTGAAGACCCATATTCAATGTTTTAGGAATAGATTCTTCCCCTCTGCTGTCAAATTTTGGAATGGTCTGTATGCCCCATGGATACAACCTCACTGCTCTTCTTTCACACTACTTATTTAATTTTTTTTTATTGTGACTAGTAGTAGTTTGTTATACTTGTATTGTACTCCTGCCACAAAACAACAAGTTTCATGACTGATGTCACTGATTCTGCCTCTCCACCATTATCTCCATAAAATTGGGCACATTGTCGCACCTTATGGATTAGATTTCCCCCTCACCTTGCCATAGGGTCATAAAGCTTGCAAATAGGCCCTTTGACCCAACTCACCCATGCCAACCAACCAATAAACTTACCTGAGCTGCTCCAAATTGTCCATGTCTGGCCCATATCCTTCTAAACTAGGAGTTCCAACCTTTTGTATGCCATGGACCTATATCATTAAGCAAGGGGTCCACAGACACCCATTTGGGAGCCTCTACTCTAAACCTACCTATCCATGTACCTATCCAAATACCCTTTCAATGTAACTACCTCAACCACTTTCTCTGGCAGCTCATTCAATATACTGACCATTCATTGGATGAAGTTTTTTTTAAAAAAGAGAACTTGGCTTTTTTTGTCACAGGTACATTGAAAATGGAAGTATGCAGTGAAATCAGTTGTTTGTGTCAATGACCAACGCAGTCCAAGTGGCAGCCCTTGTAGGCATTGCCATAGCATGCCCACATGGTTGTCACTCAGGTTCCTGTTAAACCTTTCCCCTGTCACCTTAAATCTATGTCCTCTACTTCTTGATTCCCCAACTCTGAGAAAAAAACGACTGTGTGCAGTGCAAGGAATTCAGGTCACAGTGTGCACAATGCAGCCTCTGGGAAGATAAGTAATTCATAAAGATTTGCATAAATCTGCACAGGTTAATTAGGTACCATAATTATCCAGTCAGAGTGTCTCCTGTGAAACTGCAATAGAGATTAGCTTCTATCCACTTAATCCGCACTCTTTTCCAAGAATGATCTTCTTGAACTCTATTTTCCTAATTCCTTGTCAGTACTTTGCTTCAGTGATCGGGGTTCAGTTCCTGCTGCTGTCTGTGGGGGATCTTGTAGGTTCTCCCTGTGACCCAATGGGTTTCTCCCATTCTCCAAAAATGTACGGGTTAGTATATTCATTGGTCACAAGGGTGCAATTGGGCAGCGTGGGCTCGTTGGGCTGGAATCATGCTGTGTCTCTGAATGTAAAACAAAATAATTTCTGAAGAAGATTGGGGTTGCACCTCCGGTCAAAACTCATGCAAATTAGGAGCACGACTAGGCCATTCGGCCCCTCGAGCCTGTTCCACCATACAATACAATCATGGTAAAACCTCAGCATTACATTCCCGTCCACACCCTGTAAACTTTCAAAAGTTCCATCTAACTTTGCCTTGGAGATCTGCCTCCCTCCCACCCTTTGTGAAAAGCCAGCACTGAGGGAAAACCTTCATATCTGTCTTTAAAGGTCTTTATCTTTATAAACAGTGGCCCTTAGTCCCAGATTTTTTCACAAAAGTTCAAAATTCAAAGAAAATTTCTTATTAAAATACACTTATGTTACCATATACTACCTGGAGATTTATTTCTTATAGGTATTCACTATAGAACAGAGAAATGAAACACTACACACAAAGACTGAAGCAACCACTGTGCACAAAATTAAATAAACAGATAAACAAATAATTCTGAGAACATGAGTTGTAGAGTCCTTGAAAGTGAGTCTATAGGTCTTGGAGGCAGTTCAGAGTTAAGATGAGTGAAGTTATCCACGCTGGCTCATAAGCCTGATAGTTGAAGGGTAATAACTGTTCCCGAGCCTGGTGGTGTGGGACCCAAGGCTCCTGTACCTCCTTCCTGATGGCTGCAGTGAGAAGAGAGCATGGCCTGGATGGTGGAGGTCCTTGATGATGGATGTTGCATTTTTGTGGCAATGTTTCTTGTTGATGTGCTCAATGGTGGAAGAGAAAACATCCCCTTCACATCTGCCCCTTCCATATCCCTTAGGACCTTATGTTTCAAGTCTCAAATAAGAATGAGTCAGGGTACGAGGAGGAGATAGAGGGCCCACCAACATGGTGTCAAGAAAACAACCTGTCCCTCATTGCTAACAAAAGAGCAGATCATTGACTTCAGAAAGGGGGGAGTTCTACAACAACGGTGTTGAGGTTAGAGCTTCAAGTCCCTAGAAATGCATGTACATCACCAAGTCTGTTCTGGTCCAACCATATTGATGTAGCCTCCAAGCAAGCTCACCAACACCTCTACTTCCTCAGGAAGCTGAAGGAATTTGGCATGTCCCCATTTACTCTTACCAATTTTTATCAAGAAACCACAGGAAGCAATCCATTTGGACACACGAAGGTTTGTATGGCAACTGTTCTGCTTGTGAGTGACGTGGCCACAAAAAGCTGCAGAGCTGAGAACACAGCTCAGCAAATCTCGAAAATTCCAAAATCAGTGGTGCAAAAGGGCTTGAAAATCCTCATGCCAGCTTCCCTGAAGGTTAATTCGCAGGGCAAGTCGGCAGTAAGGAAGGCAAATGTAATGTTAGCATTCATTTCAAGAGGACTAGAATATAAAAGCAAGGATGCAATGCTGAAGCTTTATAAGCCATTGGTCAGATCGCACTTGGAGTATTGTGAGCAGTTTGGGGCCCCTTATCTAAGAAAAAATGCTCTGGCATTGGAGAGGGTCCAGAGGAGGTTCACAAAAATGATTCTGGGAATGAAAGGGTTAATGTATGAGGACCATTTGATAGTTCTGGGCCTGTACACTCTGGAGTTTAGAAGAAAGAGAGAATTGAATTGAAACCTATTGAATACTAAAAGGCCTAGATAGAGTGGACTTGGAGAGGATGTTTCCTATAGTGGGAGACTCTAGGCCCAGAGGCACATCCTCAGAATAGAGGGACGTTCATTTGGAACAGAGATGAGGAGAAATTGCTTTTGCCAGAGGGTGGTGAATCTGTGGATTTCATTGGCACAGACAGCTGTGGAGGCAAATTCATTTGGTATATGTAAAGCAGAGGCCAATAGTTTCTTGAACAGTAAGGGTATCAAATGCTACTGAGAGAAGACTGAAGAACCTGGTTGAGAGGCATAATAAATCAGCCATGATGGAATGGCCGAGCAGACTCGATGGACCGAATGACTTAAATTTGCTCCTAACTGTATGTTTCATTGAAACTAGCCTTCCCTCCATGGACTCTGTCTACACTTTTCACTGCCTCAGTAAAAGAGCCAGCATAATCGAAGACCCACCCCGGACATTCTCTCTTCTCCCATCGGGCAGAAGATTCAACAGCCTGAAAGCACGTACTGTACCTCCAGGCTCAAGAACAGCTTCTGTCCTGCTGTTATGCGACTCTTGAATGGGCCTCGTATGATAAGATTGACTCTTGGCCTCACATATTGGCCTAAACTTGGCCTACTTCATTATGATGTTGCACTTTATCATTCACCTGCATTGCACTTTCTCTGCAGCTGTTACACTTTATTCTGCAATGTTATTGCTCTACCTTGTTCTAGCTCAAAGCACTCTGTAATGATCTGATCTGTATGAATACTACGCAGGACATATTTTTCCACTGCATCTCAGTACATGTGACAATAATAAACCGATTCCAACACTCAGTTTACAGATCACATTGTGCGATTGGCTCCTTGTCCAGTCTAGGTAAGGCTGGCCAAAAAGCTATTTTCATTGGCACAGACAGGAATGTCTTTCATTGACTACGTCTACACCATCCTCTATACCAGGATGCTGCCTGGATTAGAGAACATGTCTTATGAGGATAGGGCTTTTCTTTTTGGAGCACAGGGGGATGAGAGGTGGCTTGACGAAAGTGTACGATGATGAGGCATAGATTGAGTTGATAGTTGGAGGTGTTTTCCCAGGGCAGACTTCGTTGGTATGGGGCGGGGGGCACAATTTTAAGGTGATTGATGGAAAGTAATGAGGAGAACGTCAGAGGTAAGTTTTATTTTTACACAGAGAGTGGTGAGTGCGTGCAACATGCTGTCAGGGATGGTATTTCAGGCAGATATATTAGGAACACATAAGATACTCTTAGATAAACACATGAATGACAGAAAAATAGAGGGTTACGTAGGAGGGAATAGTTAGATTGATCTTAGAGTGGGCTAAAAGATCGGCACTACATCGTGGGCTGAAGGGGTTGTAATGTGCTATAGTATTCTAAGTTTTATGGTCTATGTAATGTTTTGATCTGCATGAATAGTACACAAGACAAGATTTTCACTGTATCAAAGCAATGACAAACCAGTTCTAATACAGTACTCAGTTTACAGAGCATGGTGTGAGATTGGCTTTTTGTCTAGACCAGACAAGACAGGCCTAATAGCCTTTCTCTTGGTGATAATATCTCAACTGACTGTGGCACCTGCCCGAAGTTGATTTTAGTGTGCCACTGACCTTGGACAGGCAGGCCCAACAAGCTCGGGCAGCTCCCCATTGCCAGATCGAACCCGGGAGCCCCAGGCATTGTTAAATTATTGGAATACTGCAATTTGCTAAAGGCCATTTAGACTTTGTTTTATTCCCATCAATTCAAACAAGCCACTTTGTAAATTGCTGCTGTGGAACATTAATCAGACTCTTCCGGTCTGACACATGATAGATCAATAAGATATATTCCTTTTTAAACAAGATGTACTTTGAAAGGTCTTGTCTTCTATGCCTCATTTATCTCCACCTCCTGTGTTCACGAACGTACATTTGAACAATGTCTCGATTTTTAAACTTTGTTTTCTTGGATTTACCTCCTCCTACCCCGACGACATCCTCCATGCCCACAACTCAACAGAAAGAGGAAGCTGCAAAGTCTTTACTTTCTTCAGAGGTTACGTAGGTCTGGCTCATCACCAAATACTTAAAGAAACTTTTGCAGATGTACTGTTGAAAGTATCCTGGCTGTGGTTGTATCACAATTGGTATGGCAATTTGAATGCACAGAAGTATACAGCACGAAGCTGCAGAGAGCAGTGGACTCAGCCCAATACATTATGGGCATATCCCACCCCATGAGTGGTCATATCTACGGGAGGAGCTGCTTCAAGAATGCAAAATCCATTATCAAATAACTCCATCCTCTCACAGCTACCATCAGTGAATACAGTACAGAAATTTAAAGTCCCACACCACCAGTTTCAAAAACAACTACTTCCCTTCAACCATTCAGTTTTTGAACTAACCAGCACAACCCTAATCACTACCTCAGTTTAGCAACACTTTGATCACTTTCTAATAAAATGAATCAGAATTAGGTTTTATAAAATTTGTTGTTTTGAAGCAGCAGTACAGGCCTGTGACAATGCTACACGTTTTTCAGTACACCTGTGCACACACGTACTTGTGCATTTGACAATAAACTTGAATTTGACACTTCATGTCTCCACCAACCTTCATGTCAGCTGCCAGCTTACTAACTCACCCTTCCACTTCCTCGTCTAAGTTATTTATAAAAATTACAGAGAGCAGAGGTTGCAGAACAGATCCCTGCGGTCACTAACCTCCAGCAGAAAATGCTCCATCAACAACGACTCTCTGCCTTCTGTGGGCAAGCTAATTCTGGATCCACACAGCAAGGTTTCCCTGGACCGGTGCCTCCTTTGTGAATGAGCCTACCATTGGGAACCGTATCAAACTCCTTTCTAAAATCCAGATATACCACGTCCATTACTCTACCTTTGTCACTCCTTCAAAGATTCAATCAGGCCTGTGAGACATGACGGGTCCCTCACAAAGCCATGCTGACTATCCCTAATCAGACTGTGCTTCTCCAAATGCTCCTGAGTCCTGTCTTTAAGAATCTTCTCCAATAATTTGCCCACCACTGAAGACTCACTGGTCTATAATTCCCAGGGTTATCCCTATTTTCTTTGTTGTTGCTGTTGTTACTTGTATTGTTCTGCTGAGCACCATGGTCACGTTATGTTGGCGCTGGAATGTGTGGCGACACGTGGCTGCTCCCAGCACATCCTTGGTTGTTAATGTAAATGATGCATTTCACTGTATGGCCAGAAGATGATTCAGGAGCAGAATTAGGACATTCGGCCCATCGAGTCTGCTCTACCATATCATGGCTGATCTAATTTTCCTTTCAGCTCCAATCTCCTGCCTTCTCCCTGTATCCCTTCATGCCCTGACTAATCAAAAATCTATCAACCGCTGGCTTAAAGATACATAAAGACTTGGCCTCCACAGCTGCCTGTGGCAAAGAATTCCACAGATTCACCACTCTCTGACTGAAGATATTTCTCCACATCTCTGTTCTAAAAGAACGTCGGTAGTGGGTAAGTTACTGGAGGGAGTACTAAGAGACAGAATCTACAAGCATTTGGATAGGGACTTACTAGGGAGAGTCAACATGGCTTTGTGCGTGGTAGGTCATGTTTGACCAATCTATTGGAGTTTTTCGAGGAGGTTACCAGGAAAGTGGATGAAGGGAAGGCAGTGGATGTTGTCTACATGGACTTCAGTAAGGCCTTTGACAAGGTCCTGCATGGAAGGTTAGTTAGGAAAATTCAGTCGCTAGGTATACATGGAGAGGTGAAAATTGGATTAGATATTGGCTCAATGGAAGAAGCCAAAGAGTGGTAGCAGAGGATTGCTTCTCAGAGTTGAGGCCTGTGACTAGTGGTGTGCCACAGGGATCAGTGCTGGGTCCATTGTTATTTGTCATCTATATCAATGATCTGGATGATAATGTGGTAAATTGGATCAGCAAATTTGCTGATGATACAAAGATTGGAGGTGTAGTAGACAGTGAGGAAGGATTTCAAAGCTTGCAGAGGGATTTGGACCAGCTGGGAAAATGGGCTGAAAAATGGCAGATGGAGTTTAATACAGACAAGTGTGAGGTATTGCATGTTGGAAGGACAAACCAACGTACAACATACAGGGTAAATGATAAGGCACTGAGGAGTGCAGTAGAACAGAGGGATCTGGGAATACAAATACAAAATTCCCTAAAAGTGGCGTCACAGGTAGATAGGGTCATAAAGAGAGCTTTTGGTACATTGGCCTTTATTAATCAAAGTATTGAGTATAAGAGCTGGAATGTTATGATGAGGTTGTATAAGGCATTTGTGAGGCTGAATCTGGAGTATTGTGTTCAGTTTTGGTCACCAAATTACAGGAAGGATATTAATAAGGTTGAAAGAGTGCAGAGAAGGTTTACAAGGATGTTGCCAGGACTTGAGAAACTCAGTTACAGAGAAAGGTTGAAGAGGTTAGGACTTTATTCTCTGGAGCGTAGAAAAATGAGGGGAGATTTGATAGAGGTATATAAAATTATGATGGGTATAGATAGAGTGAATGCAAACAGGCTTTTTCCACTGAGGCAAGGGGAGAAAAAAAACCAGAGGACATGGGTTAAGGGTGAGGAGGGAAAAGTTTAAAGGGAACACTGCGGGGGGGGGCTTCTTCACACAGAGAGTGGTGGGAGTGTGGAATGAGCTGCCAGACGAGGTGGTAAATGCGGGTTCTTTTTTAACATTTAAGAATAAATTGGACAGATACATGGATGGGAGGTGTATGGAGGGATATGGTCCGTGTGCAGGTCAGTGGGACTAGGCAGAAAATGGTTCGGCACAGCCAAGAAGGGCCAAAAGGCCTGTTTCTGTGCTGTAGTTTCTATGGTTCTATGGTTTTCCTGTGGTTACCCGTCTATTCTGAAGCTGTGTCCCCGGTCTTAGACTATCCCACCATAGGAAACATTCTCTCCACGTCCACTCTGTCAAGGCCTTTCACCATTCGATAGGGTTCAATGAAGTCACCACTCATTTTTCTGAATTCTGGTGAATACAGGCCCAGAGCCATCAAACACTCTTCATATGACAAGCCATTCAATCCTGGAATCATTTTCGTATGTTTCAAGTTCATATGATAAATAATCTGAATAAGAAACATTGACTGCCCATTTCCCACAGACATTACCTGACCGACGATTCCTCGGTTCAAAGTAAGTTCATTACCGAACTACATATGTCACCATATGTGAGATTTATTTTCTTGCAGGCATTCACAGTAGAACAAAGAAATACAATAGAATGAAAAACTACACACAAAGTCTGACAAAAAAACAATGTGCAAAAGACAAACTACAAATACAAAATAATAATAATAAATAAATAAATGATTAAGTAATATTCAGACCTTGAGTTGTAGGGTCCTTGAAAGTGAGTCCATAGGTTGTGGACTAAGTTCAGAGTTGTGCTGAGTGAAATTATCTCAGCCAGTTCAGGAGCCTGATGGTTGAAGAGTAACAACTGTTCCCACGCCTGTTGGTGTGGGACCCAAGGCTCCTGCAACTCCTTTCCAAAGGAAGCACTGGATCATGGGCACTGCTTTCTTGTAGATGGCAATCCAGTCCCTCCAAGTTCCCCATTCCACTAACCCACCTCTGCACTCTCCCCACTATATAATCTTCATTTCTTTTTATCAAGTCTCCAATAAAAAAAAATTGGCAAATGATGCAGAAAAGGCTTGGAAAATGTCAGAGTCTGATGGTTGTCATAGAAACTGGCATCTTTTGCCTTTCCTGAATAACTATATTTTTCCACAGAATTAGTCACGACCAATCCAGTGACTCATGTACCCTTTCTCTGACCTATACTCTCTCACAGACAACTCAAACCCAAATTGTTGGCCCCAAGATTGGGAAGTTCATAAATCCCTGTTCTTCTCCTCTCTTTCTTTTTCAATATTTTTATTGATTTCTTACATAAAAGAATACGGAGTACAGTAGGATATATAACATATATTGATTACAATATATCAGAATCACAAATATAGTCTCATTACCCCATGCCCATATACATTAAATTTAAACATAATATTGAAGAGAGATAATTTTATCATACAAAAAAAATCTAAACCCGCTACCAGAAAAAAACAGCTGCTTGGTTGAAAAAAAAGGAAAAAATCATTATCATATAATAAAACATATTGTTAGCCAACATCTGTGCTCTTCTCCTCTCAAAATGAATATTCATACTGTTTAAAATCCAGTAACTTCTGCAGGACAGCAAAGCTCTCTCAACATGCAATGATGGAGCACCACACTGTGGGATGGGCTGTACTGAGACAGCATCACACTGTGGGAGGGGGTACTGTGTGGTGCTGACCTTTTAACCTACTCAAAGATCAATCTAACCCTTCCTCCCACGTAGCGCTCCATGCTTCTTTCATCCGTGTCGCCTAAATGTCCCTAACTTATCCTCCTCTACTAGCGCGTAGTGAGTTGGGGGCATGCTATGTTGGCATGGAAACATGCTGATTCTTGTGGGCTGGCCACAGCACAGTCAGACTGTGTTGCTATTGATGCAAAGTGACGCGTTTTCTTGTATGTTTCAATGCACATGTGACAAACAAAGCTAATAAGACCATAAGACTGATATATCAACCCCCTCAACCCCATTCTCCTGCTTTCTCCCCATAAGCTTTGACACCCTTATTAATCAAGATCCTATCAACATCCACCTTAAATATACCCAAAGACTTGGCCTTTGCACTGTCCATGGCAGTGAATCCGCAGATTCACCACCCTCTGGCTTAAGAAATTCCTCCTCATCTCTGTTCTATTCCGAGGCTGTGCCCTTGAGTTCTAAACTTTAATCTTCATCTTTAAACAGCGAAAAGCTCGTCTTGCTTAGAGTTCATACAGATCAGTTCAATGAGGTAGAATAAAGGGAAAACAATACCAGAATCTAGAATCACATGGATCACATGTCAGCCAGACCAGGTAAGAATGGTGATATCGCAAACATAAGGAAATCTGCAGTTGCTGGAAATTCAAGCAACACACACAAAATGCTGGTGAACGCAGTGGGCTAGGCAGCATCTATAGGAAGAGGTACAGTCGATGTTTCGGGCCGAGACCCTTCAGCAGTCCTGACGAAGGGTCTCGGCCCGAAACGTCGCCTGTACTTCTTCCCAAGAATGGTGACATACTCCCTGAAGGGTGTTGGTGAACTGGACGGATGTTTACAACACACAGGTAGTCATCATTCCTAATGACTAGTTTATTTTTTTTTAAGTATCCAAATTCCTGATCTTGTAAGCCCTGGTTTAAGATGGCACTACTGAAGGTAAGCAACAGCTTGAAAGGTTTGAAAGGCAAAAAATTATTAATAACACCTTTTCCGAAGTAAATTGTGGTAAACCATCACAGCAAACAATGAAGAGGCAAGCAAATGCAAAGCTGATTGGAGGGAAGAGCCGTGCTGGTACACTGCAAAACCTAAGCGTAACGTGTTCGATACGGGGTTGCAGGTAGCAGCTGGAGTGAGTGACTGGGAGAGGACGAGTCAAAGCTGAGGTACACGGTTGTATTGCTCTCAGTGCTGAGCTGATTTGGAGGGGTCGAGGGTGGCTTCCGGCTGGGCAGCAAGGCCTGGGCCCAGAGCATATTCCTGGTCAGCGAGGCCTAGGACCAGAGCATGTCACTGTGTCCTAACGTGAGGCATGATCCACCCTTTGGACAATTTAAATGCCCGCCCATGTGGACTGTTAAGCCAGAGTGTCGGGACTGGAGGTGAGGGTCAGGCCGAGGCTGAGAGACTGCTTCGTGGCGATTTGCCCCAGTAATACGATGAACTGAGACCGAGGCTTTGGGCCTACTTTAGGGATTTGGATCCAATCTGGTTCAGAATGCTGTTGCTTGCTTCTATTATTTGCGTGATTTGTGCTTTTTTCCCTCTTTCTCTATGCATTGGGTGCCGGTCTTTATTTATTTTTAATTGGGTTCTTTCGGGTTTCTTGCTTTGCGGCTGCCCATAAACAGACAAATCTCAAGGTTGTATAGTTTATACATTCTTTGACAATAAACGTACTTTGAATCTTTGATTGCTCACGGAATTATTAATTGAATTTAAATTCTGTATCTGCCATGGGAGAATTATTTTATTTTTTATTTAGGGATACACACAGCAACAGGCCCTTCCGGCCCAATGAGCCCTCACCACCCAATTACACCCATGTGACCAATTACCAACCCATACACCTTTGGAATGTGGGAGGAAACCGGAACACCCGGAGACAGTGAGGTCGCATCCACGTGTTCATCGTCCGTTCAGAAATCTGATGGCGGAGGGGAAGGCACTGTTCCTGAAACGCTGACTGTGCATTTTCAGGCTTCTGTACCTGCTCATTAATGATGGTATCTAGAGTGACTGGTGATTGATTTTGCAAATAAGGAATCTGAACGTTCATAAGGTTAATAACTGGTTAGTATCTGTATCCAACTAGTCAACATCTGTATAAATATTACATTTCTTTTTCCCAGCTTCAGATCAGTATGGTAACAGGCCAGGCTTGTGCACAAAGTAAAGTGTGATTGAGGAATGAATGTGTGTGTGTGTTTTCTCAGAGTCCAAGTAATACTTGACAACAATCAATGAGAAGACTTTGTTTGCATGCCATCCAGAGATCATCCCATATGCACTCCCATGGAGGCAATACAATAGAGTACAGAATACAGTGAGCCACAAGAGACTGCAGATGGTGGAGTCTGGAGCATCAAACAATCTCCTCGAGGAACTCAGCAGGTCGAGCAGCATCTGTGGGAGATTGTACTGATGCAGGGTTTTGACCTGAAACACCTATAATCCCAGGGTGCCATGGTACCGGAGTGGTTAGCACGACCCTGTTACAGCTCGGGGTGGGAGATTCGGGAGTTCGATCCTGGCACCCTCCGTAAGAAAGCTTGCATGTTCTCCCTGTGACCTTGTGGGTTTCTTCTGGGTGCTCTAGTGTCCTCACACAGTCCAAAGATGTACCAGTTAGTAAGTAAACTGTCCTATGATTAGGCTGGTGTAAATTGGTGGATTGCTGGGTGGCAAGGCTCAGTGGGCCTGTTCTGCAGTATACCTCTATATAGATAGATGCTGCTCGATCTGTGGAGTCCCTCCAACAGACTATCTGTTGTTGCAGAATAAAGTGTCACAGTTACAGAGATGCAGTCCAGTGCAATGCTACATTTAAAGCAGAGGTCAATACCTACCAAATATTGAAAGACCCAGATAGTGTGGACATGGAGAGGATGTTTCCTATAGTGGGAGAGTCGAAGACCAGAGGGCACAGCCTCAGAATACAAGGACAGGCTTTGAGAACAGGGATGAGGGGGAGTTTCTTTAGCCAGAGAGCAGTGGATCTGTGGAATTTATTGCTGCAGACAGATGTGGAGGCCAAGACATTGGGGATGTTTACATAGAACATAGAACATAGAATAGTACAGCACAGTACAGGCCCTTCGGCCCACAATGTTGTGCTGACCCTCAAACCCTGCCTCCCATATAAGCCCCCACCTTAAATTCCTCTATATACCTGTCTAGTAGTCTCTTAAACTTCACTAGTGTATCTGCCCCCACCACTGACTCAGGCAGTGCATTCCACGCACCAACCACTCTCTGAGTAAAAATCTTCCTCTAATATCCCCCTTGAACTTCCCACCCCTTACCTTAAAGCCATGTCCTCTTGTATTGAGCAGCGGTGCCCTGGGGAAGAGGCGCTGGCTATCCGCTCTATCTATTCCTCTTATTATCTTGTACACCTGTATCAAGTCTCCTCTCATCCTCCTTCTCTCCAAAGAGTAAAGCCCTAGCTCCCTTAATCTCTGATCATAATGCATACTTTCTAAACCAGGCAGCATCCTGGTAAATCTCTTCTGTACCCTTTCCAATGCTTCCACATCCTTCCTATAGTGAGGTGACCAGAACTGGACACAGTACTCCAAGTGTGGCCTAACCAGAGTTTTATAGAGCTGCATCATTACATCGCGACTCTTAAACTCTATCCCTCGACTTATGAAAGCTAACACCCCATAAGCTTTCTTAACTACCCTATCCACCTGTGAGGCAACTTTCAGGGATCTGTGGACATGTACCCCGAGATCCCTCTGCTCCTCCACACTACCAAGTATCCTGCCATTTACTTTGTACTCTGCCTTGGAGTTTGTCCTTCCAAAGTGTACCACCTCACACTTCTCTGGGTTGAACTCCATCTGCCACTTCTCAGCCCACTTCTGCATCCTATCAATGTCTCTCTGCAATCTTTGACAATCCTCTACACTATCTACAACACCACCAACCTTTGTGTCGTCTGCAAACTTGCCAACCCACCCTTCTACCCCCACATCCAGGTCGTTAATAAAAATCACGAAAAGTAGAGGTCCCAGAACAGATCCTTGTGGGACACCACTAGTCACAATCCTCCAATCTGAATGTATTCCCTCCACCACCACCCTCTGCTTTCTGCAGGCAAGCCAATTCTGAATCCACCTGGCCAAACTTCCCTGGATCCCATGCCTTCTAACTTTCTGAATAAGCCTATCGTGTGGAACCTTGTCAAATGCCTCACTAAAATCCATATAGATCACATCCACTGCACTACCCTCATCTATATGCCTGGTCACCTCCTCAAAGAACTCTATCAGGCTTGTTAGACATGATCTGCCCTTCACAAAGCCATGCTGACTGTCCCTGATCAGACCATGATTCTCTAAATGCCTATAGATCCTATCTCTAAGAATCTTTTCCAACAGCTTTCCCACCACAGACGTAAGACTCACTGGTCTATAATTACCTAGACTATCCCTACTACCTTTTTTGAACAAGGGAACAACATTCGCCTCCCTCCAATCCTCCGGTACCATTCCCGTGGACAACAAGGACATAAAGATCCTAGCCAGAGGCTCAGCAATCTCTTCTCTCGCCTCGTGGAGCAGCCTGGGGAATATTCCGTCAGGCCCCGGGGACTTACCTGTCCTAATGTATTTTAACAACTCCAACACCTCCTCTCCCTTAATATCAACATGCTCCAGAACATCAACCTCACTCATATTGTCCTCACCATCATCAAGTTCCCTCTCATTGGTGAATACCGAAGAGAAGTATTCATTGAGGACCTCGCTCACTTCCACAGCCTCCAGGCACATCTTCCCACCTTTATCTCTAATCGGTCCTACCTTCACTCCTGTCATCCTTTTTTTCTTCACATAATTGAAGAATGCCTTGGGGTTTTCCTTTACCCTACTTGCCAAGGCCTTCTCATGCCCCCTTCTTGCTCTTTTCGGCCCCTCTTAAGCTCCTTTCTTGCTTCCCTATATTCCTCAATAGACCCATCTGATCCTTGCTTCCTAAACCCCATGTATGCTGCCTTCTTCCACCTGACTAGATTTTCCACCTCACTTGTCACCCATGGTTCCTTCACCCTACCATTCTTTATCTTCCTCACCGGGACAAATTTATCCCTAACATCCTGCAAGAGATCTCTAAACATCGACCACATGTCCATAGTACATTTCCCTGCAAAAACATCATCCCAATTCACACCCGCAAGTTCTAGCCTTATAGCCTCATAATTTGCCTTTCCCCAATTAAAAATTTTCCTGTGCTCTCTGATTCTATCCTTTTCCATGATAATGCTAAAGGCCAGGGAGCGGTGGTCACTGTCCCCCAGATGCTCACCCACTGAGAGATCTGTGACCTGACCCAGTTCATTACCTAGTACTAGATCTAGTATGGCATTCCCCCTGCTCGGCCTGTCCACATATTCTGACAGGAATCCGTCCTGGACACAGTTAACAAACTCTGCCCCATCTAAACCCTTGGAACTAATCAGGTGCCGATCAATATTAGGGAAGTTAAAGTCACCCATGATAACAACCCTGTTATTTTTGCACCTTTCCAAAATCTGCCTCCCTATCTGCTCCTCTGTATCTCTGCTGCTACCAGGGGGCCTATAGAATACCCCCAAAAGAGTAACTGCTCCCTTCCTGTTCCTGACTTCCACCCATATTGACTCAAAAGAGGATCCTGCTACATTACCCACCCTTTCTGTAGCTGTAATAGTATCCCTGACCAGTAATGCCACCCCTCCTCTCCTTTTTCCACCCTCCCTATCCCTTTTAAAGCACTGAAATCCAGGAATATTGAGAATCCATTCCTGCCCTGGTGCCAGCCAAGTCTCTGTAATGGCCACTACATCATAATTCCATGTATGTATCCAAGCTCTCAGTTCATCACCTTTGTTCCTGATGCTTCTTGCATTGAGGTACACACATTTCAGCCCTTCTACCTTACTGTCTTTACACCGTTTATTCTGCTTCTCTTTCCTCAAAGCCTCTCTATATGTTAGATCTGGCTTTACTCCATGCACTTCTTTCACTGCTCTATCGCTCTGGGTCCCATCCCCCTTGCAAATTAGTTTAAACCTAAAGTGGATGTTGACAGGTTCTTGATTAAGTATTAAAGTTTAGCTTTATTTATCACATGTATGTCCAAACATAGAAACATAGAAAGTCTACAGCACAATACAGACCCTTTGGCCCACAATGCTGTGCTGAACATGTACTTACTTTAGAAATTACCTAGAGTTACCCATAGTCCTCTATTTTTCTAAGCTCCATGTATCTTTCCAGGAGTCTCTTAAAAGACCCTATCGTATCTGCCTCCACCACTGTTGCTGGCAGCCCACTCCACACACTCACCACTCTGAGTAAAAAAAAAACTTACCCCTGACATTTCCTCTGTATGTTCTTCCAAGCACCTTAAAACTGTGCCCTCTCATGTTAGCCATTTCAGCCCTGGGAAAAAGCCTATGACTATCCACACGATCAATGCCTCTCATTATCTTTTACACCTCTATCAGGTCACCTCTCATTCTCCGTCACTCCAAGGAGAAAAGGCCGAGTTCACTCAACCCATTCTCATGAAGCATGCTCCCCTATCCAGGCAACATCCTTGTAAATCTCCTCTGCACCCTTTCTATAGTTTCCACATTGAAAGATACAGTGAAATGTATCTTTTGTGTCAAATCAAATCAGTAAGGATTGTGCAAGTGTTGGTGCATTTCTGGCTCTAACAGAGCATGCCCACAACTCACCTACCCTAACCCATTAACCCATTCATCTTTGGAACGCAGAGGGAACCACAGCATCCAGAGCCATGGGGAGAACATCAGCAAATGGCATCAAAGATGGCACAGAATGGGGGTTGAGAGGGAAAATAAATCAGCCATGATGGGTCACATGGCCTAATTCTGTTCCTAGAGTAGGTCTCATGGCTATGATGAGGTACACAGAGATCAGAAGTTCAGTTTTAGCATGTCCGAGTCCATTCAAGAGTCTTGTAACAGTGGCACAGGAGCTGTCCTTGAGTGAGGTAGTGCGTGCCTCACTGTTCACCTCAGAACCAGAGAGGAACCATTTCATACTCAATGGACCATTGAAGTAACAGAAGAATTGCCCTTTACTCAGACTGGCTCGCGTAGTACATGTACGTGTACATACACACACACACTTACACTTCCCCCTGTTGCAATCTAGATACTTTCCTCTCTAATTTGAAATGAGCCAGCTCCCAATTAGCACATCAATGCTTTCTGTGTGATTAATTCTTTTTATAGAGATTGCAGGAGCTTCTTGACACTCACATAAACATCGAGAAATCATGTCCTGATTAATTGTTCAACAGCTCCACAGGACACCGAGTGCAACACTGGAGCACAGCAAAGTCTTAACCAAACACTGCACAATGGTAAAGAGGGTGGCACGGTGCCATAGCAGTCAATGTAACACTATTACATCAGGGTTCGATTTCTACTTCTCTCTCTGTAAAGAGTTCATACGTTTTTCCCCATGACCTTGTGGGTTTCCTCCGGGTACTCTGGTTTCTGCCTACATTGCAAAGATGTACAGGTTAGGGTTGGTAAGTTGTGGGCATGCCATGCTGGCACCAGAAGCGTGGCAACACTTATCAGCTGCCAAGCACAACCCTTGATAACTTGGTTTGATGTAAATGACACATTTCACTGTCTTTACCTGCCCTTTCATTAGCTACATAGAACATGCCTGCCTTTTTGTTAGCTACGTAGAACAGTCCATGTTCGAAGCCTTTCCTAGTAATGCTCTCCAACTTTCCCTCCGCTACGTTCACAACTCCATTGGTGCTGCTTCCTGCACCCACGCCAGGCTTGTTAATTTCATCAACTTTGCCTCCAACTTCTGCCCTGCCCTTTAATTCACTTGGTCCATTTCTCAGACCTCTCTCCCATTCCTCGTTCCCTCTGTCTCCATCGCTGGAGACAAACTATTGACCGAGATCTTTTATGAACCTACCAATCCCCACAGCTAACTTGACTATACCTCTTCCCACCGTCTCCTGTAAAAATGCTATTCCCTTTTCACAGCTCCTTTGTCTCGGCCACATCTGTTCCATTATGCAGTTTTCCATTCAAGAACATCTGAGATGTCCTCCTTCAAAGAATGGGGCTTCCCTTCCTCCACCGGTGATGCTGCCCTCATCCACATCTCCTCCATTCCCGAACATCCGCACCCACCTCACCTTTCCGCCACCTGAACTGTGACAGAGTTCCTCAACATTACCTACCACCCCACGAGCTTCCACATCCAATACATCATTCTCCACAACCTCCACCACCTCCCAGAAGGATCCTACCACCAAACATATTATTAGCTCCCCCACCCCGCCCGCTTTCCACAGGAGTCACTTCCTCCATGATTCCCTTCTACAGTCGTTCCTCCTGGCACTTACCCCTGCATGCGGCCAAAGTGCTACACCCGCCCATTTACCTCCTCCCTCACCTCTATTCTGAGCCCCAAACAGTCCTTCCAGGTGAGGCAACACTTCACCTGTAAATCAGCTGGGGCCATCTATTGTGTCCAGTGCTCCCGATGTGGCCTCCTCTACACTGGTGAGACCTGTTGTAAATCGAGGGACCGCTTTGTCAAGCACCTCTGCTCCATCTGCCAAAAATGGAACTTCCTGGTGGCCAAATATTTTAATTCCAGTTCCCATTCTGACATGTCGATCCATGGCCTCCTGTTGTGCCATGACGAGGTCACCCTCATGTGGAAGAGAAACACCTTGTATTCTGTCCGGGTAGCCGACATGCTGATGGCATGAATATCGATTTCTCTTTCCCCCACCTCCTCTCCCTACCTCCTTCTATTCCCCATTCTGTCCTATTACCTTTTCTCACCTGCCCATCACCTCCCCCTGGGTCCCCTTCTCCTGTGGCCCATTCTCCTCTACTATCAGAGTTTTCCCTTTCCAGCCCTTTATTTTTCCTGTCCACCTGGCTTTACCCATCACCTTCCAGATATCCTCCTTCCTCCTCCCCCCACCATTTTATTCCGCCATCTTGCCCCTTTCCAGAAGGTTTCAGACCAAATCCTCAACTCTTTGTTCCTCTCCATAGATGCTACCTGACCTGTTGAGTTCCTCCAGAACTTTGTGTCCGTTACTTCATATTTCATTGCATGTTTTGATGTACATGTCACAGATAACACTAAATTTTATAAGGCATTTGTCAGTCCACATTTGGAGTATTGTACTTTCTCTAGAAACAGTAACCCAAACACTGTATTAGGCACAGGAATGCAGCAGTCAGTAAGTGTGCACATGCAGTGTTGGTGACATTTGCATGCTTTACCCAGCACAATCCTTGCTGATTTGTTTTGACATAAATGACACATTTCACTGCACGTGACAAATAAAGCTAATCTCTGAAACAAAACTCCAAAGATAGACCACTAAACTTACTTTGACAAGTATGGCCTTAAAAAGGTGACTTCCATCATTAAGGATGCCATCACGCAGGACATACTCTCCTCATTCTCAAGGAGGTGGTACAGGAGCCGGAAGACACACACTCAGCTTCTTCCCCACCATAATCAGAAGTCTGAATGGACAATGAGCCCATGTACTCTACCTCAGTCTTTTTGCACTACTTACTGAATTTAATTCAACTCTTATTGTAATTTATAGTTTTTATTATCCATTGCACTGTGCTAATTGCCACAAAACAACTAATTTCATGACATAGGTCAATGATACCAAACATGATTCTGTTTCAGCTCCAGGAATAGAGATACAGTCACCAAAAACTGCCCCAGTTCACGCCCAAACCTCCACTGCTTTTTGTTCCCATTGTAGGGAATCCTAATGAAGCAGCTACTTTGCAGTCAATCACTCTTTTCCTGCTTAATAACCATATCCCAAATATCTCATAAATAACTGAGTTATCTCATAACCCTCAAATCACCCATAAACGACATCTGAAAGTGTTCATAATTCTCATCCCAAATCACCCATAGAAAATATCACACAGTAATCTGCACCTCGGAATAGATATGCAGCTGCTTATTAGACCATAAGAGACAGGAGCAGAATTGGGCTATTCGGCCCATCGTGGCTGATTTATTATCCCTCTCAACCCCAATCTTATGCCTTCTCCCCGTAACCTTTGCCATCTTTAGTAATCAAGAACCTATCACCCTCCACCTTAAAAATACCCCATGACCTGGCCTCCACAGACATCTGTGGCAATAAATTACACAGACTCACCACCCTCTGGCAAAAGAAATTCCTCCTCATCCCTGTTCCAAAGGGACATCCTTGTAATTTGAGTCTTGTGCCCTCTGGTCCTAGACTCCCCCACTATTAGAAACATCCTTTACATAGCCACTCTATCTAGCTCTTTCATATTTGGCAGGCATCAACCTCTGCTTTAAATATACCCTTGCACCTGGAGTCTGTAACTGTAACACTTTATTCTGCAGCAACAGTCTATTGGAGGAACTCAGCAGCCTTGATATGTTTCAATGAGATCCCTCTTCTTTCATTCCAAATTTAGTGAGTACACACCTAGAGCCATCAAACACTCTTTATGTGTTAACCCTTTCTTTCCCAGGATCATCCTCAGGAACTGCCTCTGAACCCTCTCCACTACTAGCACATCATTTCGTAGATAAGAGACCCAAAACCAGTCACAATGCTCCAAGTGTGGTGTAACTAATGCCTTTTTAAGCCTCAGCTTACATACTTGCTTTTACATTCCAGTTTATAAATGGTATCTGTTGTTCTCCCTACCAGCCAGTGTATCAGAGACAGTATTATACAGTGTGAATCGATTTGCTGGGGGCTGAATGCTTTCAGATGTGACCTCAAGCCATTGTTAAATATCTGATTAAATGACTCTCGGAATCCTTCAACCCAAGGGAGTTTCTTGTTATCAGAATCTCTTTTAAATGTCGTTCCAGGACATTTAAGCCGCAGAGGAATCTAAACTCAGCCAGTTCCATCAAGGGCACAATCCTCCCCAGCATCGAGGACATCTTCAAAAGGTGACAACCGAAAGAAGGCAGCTTTCATCATTAAAGATTCCCACCAGAAGAACATGGCCTCTTCTCATTACTACAGTCAGGGAGGTGGTACAGGAGCCTGAAGGCTCACACTCAATTTAGGAACAGCTTCTTGCTTGGCACCATCAGATTACTGAATGGACATGCTGTCTCCCTTTCTGCACCATGTATTTATTGCTGCAATTTGTAGCCATTCAATGTCTTTACGGTGTACTGCTGCCACAAAAGCCTCACATTTTCCACGTCACTGATAATAAACCTGTTTCTCAGGCAGTAAAACAACTTGAGGTGTTTTATGTTCAAGAAAAAAAATAACAACTCATTTATTGAGCTCTGCGGGAACAGAACTTCACTTAATTATGTCGTCATGTCAGACCCGGCCTCTTAAAGTGAACCCCAACTCAACGTCAGTGATTGGGAGTTATGTATGCTTCCACCAATTACATTGCCTTACACAGGCCCCCCCCCCCCCACTAAAACCAGCATTGTGAGCCTGTCCGTAGCTCGGGTGAGCCCTGCGTTCCTGTATAGGATCAGGTCATATGTCCCATAGGTGGAGGAACAGGAAGTGCCTCTGACTCGTCCAGAGATGTGTGGACACGCCCAGGTCATGTCGTGGTAGCAGAATACTCCAAGTCTTGGTGGGCTGGTTTAAGGCAACCTACGGAAACACATTCAGGTTTACCCCACTTGTATATGATAAACGTCTTTTCTCTCTGTTCCAAAATGCGTAAGGGGACCTAAAGCGATGTTGGCATACATCATGGCGGCCAAACCAAGCAACCTAGGTGCTGATGAATGCCCAAGCCGTGTCTGCGGCCGTCGTCGATGCTAAAGGAACCAACTCTGGCCACCTGGTGGTATGGTCCACCATGGTAAGGAGGTGCATGAAACCACGGGAGGGGGGAGAAGGACCAACAGGTCAAACTGTCACTTAGGGACCTGAAAAGGTGCCAATGGGGCCGGACATGATGGTTAGTTTTTCTTCGCTGGCACTCCCCACAGGCTGCACTCCAATCACATGCGTCCTTTTCTGAGACCGCGCCACATAAACTTTAGCACAACCGGTTTCTGTAAGGCCTTCTGGCCCGGATGCGAGAGGCCGTGTATGGAGTCAGAAACAGTTCATTTCCAGTTTGTGGGCACTTTGGGGGGGCGGGCAACTGTTTGAGACGTCGCACAGGAGAGAAACCCCAGCTTTCCCAAACTTAATGTCAGCCAACCACAGGCCCGTGACTGCTGTTCAGTCAGCCTGGACCTCTGGGTCAGTAGTTTGGTCGGCTGCCATGCCAGCAGACTCAACCTCTTTGTGTACGGCCTTAACGGCTGGCTGTGAGAGGCAATCAGCCATAGCATTATTATCCCTTTGATGTGTTGTATATCAGTTGTGAACTCTGATAGCTGGGGTGGCTGCCGTGCAGTCAACGGGTCTGATATTTCGGCCTTCGCATGCTTGAGGGGTTTGTGGTCAATGAATGCTGTGAAATGGCAACCCTCTAGAAGAAAACAAAAATGGCGGACACCCAGATAGCGACCAAGAAGCTCACGGTCAAACATGCTGTACTTCCATTCAAGGACACAGAACAGCTGAAGAAAACAAGCGGCTGCCACACACCTCCGAACAACTGTTTGTGCCCAGCACCCACAGCATAGTCTGAGGCATCAGTAGTAATGGCTGTGGGTGCCTTGGGGAGCAGGTGTGCCAGTAGAGTCATTTGATATCATCGACCGCTCTGGTCATGTCCGCTGACCAGCCAAGCACGTGATTAGGGGTTTTGCCTTTAAGCGCACTATACAGGGGGAGTAGAACTTCAGCAGCTCGCAGAATGAAGCGGTGAGACAAATTCACCATGCCTGAAAACTCCTGAAGTTTTTTTGTGTAGTGGGGGGGCCGTGGGAAATCCATAATAGCGGCTACATTTGATGGGAGGGGTTTCGCACCTTCTGTGGAGATGTGATTGCTGAGAAGGTTGTGGGGAACTGACTGGGGGAGCTGGGTAATGATCCAAAGTCCTTGACATCCACAAGCCGGCAGTTTTGAAGATTGACTAACAGTCCTTGGGCTCACAGGAAACCTGCACCAAGCAGAGGTCTAGCCACTTTAGCCAGGACGAAGTCCCATGTGTAACGTTGCCAACTGAAGCAGAGTGTCACCCATCGTGTCCTCCAGTGAGGTTTCATCACTCTCTGCCTTCTCATCAACAGGTGAATCTGGCAGCACACTCACTTCAGCACCCGCGTCACACAGGAAATGTTGCCCTGCAAGGGTGTCCATAATGAACAGTAGACAACCTGGGCAGCTAAAACTCATGGTGTTTACAGACCTCTGATGTCCCGATGCACTGGCACTGTCAAAGCTGCAAGGCGGTCGGCAAAGCGAGCACGGTAAAAACACAGGTCCGGCATAGACTGTTTTGCAGCATCAGTTAGCAAGTTCCCTACAGTCCTTCAAGGGTACGTTAGCAAGGGCTATGCGAACTTGATCAGGCATTTGCTGCATGAAGAGGTCTTTTAAAAACAAAACAAGGATGGTGATTTCCCAAAAGATACAGCATGTAGTCCATTAGTCTGACGGCTTAGCATTGCCGAGACCGGGCAAGGTGAGCAACTGTTTGGCATGCCCAGACTCCAATAGTCCAAAGGTCTATACAAGGTGAGTTTTCAGCATCAGTATTTATCGTGTCCGGGCGGGTGTTCTAATAGACTCACCACTCTCACAGCCGTGGAGTTGCTGAGCGACAGTACCACATTAAAAAATTTGGTGTCCTTGGCAGAGACTTCTCACAGAGTTAACTCTGGAATCACCCTGGAGTATTGAGATTACCAATGTAGGCCAATGTTCAAGGAAAACCATAACAACTCATTTAATGAACTCCAAATACTGAACACGAAGCATAGGAACAGAACTTCATGTAATTATGTCATCACATCAGACCAGCCTCTTGCGGTGAACCACAACTCATTGTCGGTGGTTGTGAATTCTGCACATTTCCACCAGTTACGTTACCCTACAGACCTGGGTGGATCCCTCGATGGTCAGACTCAGACCTGGGAACAGCTCTCCTTGGCCAGGTGTGAGAGCAGACAGACAAGGAGGATTCCCTGACACGCTCATAGCACAGTACACGCCTATGGCCCGCGATGTTGTGCCAAACTTTTAACCTACTCTTAATCAATCAAACCCTTGCTTCTCACATTGCCCTCCATTTTCCAATCATCCATGATTGACATCTAAGAGTCTCTTACATGGCCCTAAAGTATCTGCATCAGCCACCACCCCTGGCAGCTCATTCCATGCACCCACCTCTCTCTGTGTACAGTGGGGACTTGTTCCACGCTGCACAGACCGGAGCTCACGACAGCAGGATGTCTGCAACCAGAAGATGGGGTGTACTTAGAGAGAAGAGACCTGATGCAAAATGTCACTACTTAAGCTGGAAGTGGCCGTAGGGAAACGGATTCTGGTCTGATACAGGAGACACCCCTCAACCACCACATCCTTGGACCGTTTCATCATGAACCTCTGCTCCATCTGCTGTGTCAGCCCGGATCTCCCAGTGGCCAGCAGGAAGCATCATCGCTGAAATGAGTGGGGGAGGCTCCATGCGTGGGAAGTGGGGGGAGAGCGGGCTTGGGGTTCTAACATGTTTTGTCATTCATTCTTTGGGGTTCTCCGTCTGAGAAAAGTAAGAATTTCAGGTTGTATACTGTATACATTCTCTGATATTAAACGGAACCACTGAACTGCCCGTGGATGGCCTTTACTACAGCCAGGCCGAGGCCAAGTGGAAAGTAGAGCAACAACACCTCGTATTCCACATGAGCAGTCTCCACACTGATGACATGATCACTGCATTCCCCACTCCCCCTTTGTCCCTTTATCCAACTGGTCCCCATCACATCCATCTCTTTTTCCACACCCACATTCTCTTCCCTGTAGCCCCCCCACTTCCCTCCTCCCATTCCATGCTCTACTGTCCTACCATATTCCATCGTTCATAGCCCTTTGTCGCTTGCCAGCTCTTGCTCTAATCCTTCACCACCCACTCCAGCCACTTTATACTGGCTGTCTCCCCTTTTTCTGCCAGTCCTGATGAAGGGTCTTGCCTTGAAACATCGACTGATCATTTGTCTCTACAGATGCAATGAGGCTCTAAGACATCAAAGCAGAATTAGGCCATTCAGCCCATCAAGTCTGCTCAGTCATTCGATCACAGCTGATTTATTATCCCTTTCAACCTCATGCTTCTCCCTTCTCCCTATAACCTTTGATGCCCTTACTTTGTATCTGCTCCTATGTCTTATGGTCTTATCTTGTCCCTGTGCCCTCTAGTTTTGGACTCCCCAGTATTGGGGATATATGAAGGTATTCTAGAATCAGATATAGGGAGAGGTTACCCAGACCAGGACTTCATTCCTTACAGCACAGGAGACTGATGTGATCTTTTAAAGGTGTATAAAATCATGACGGGCACATATTTTCCCAGGGTTGGGGAATCCAGAAGTAGGGGGCATAGGTATAAGGTGAGGGGAAAGTTTTCAAAGGAGCTTGAGAGGCATCTTCTTTTTTTAAACATAGGGGGTGGTATGCATGTGGACCGAGCTGCCAGAGGAAGTGGTTGAGGCAGGTACAAAAACTTTTAAGACAGTTGAACAGTCGATGTTGTCGTTTAAAGTTAAATTGGATAGCTATATGGACAGGAAAGGAATGGAGGGTTATGGGCTGAGTGCAGGTCGGTGGGACTAGGTGAGAGTAAGCATTCGGCACAGACTAGAAGGGCCGAGATGGCCTGTTTCCGTGCTGTAATTGTTATATGGTTATATAGGGATAGAAAGGCTATGGGTCAAATGCTGGCGAATGGGACTAGCTTGGATGGAGCATCTTGACTGGCATGGACCAGTTGGGTCGAAGGGCCTGTTTCTGTGTGGTCTGATTCTATGACACGAACATGAGAATGATAAATGAAAGCTGGCCCCAAGACCAATAAAACATAGACCATTACAGCAAAGAAATGGGCCTTTCAGCCCACAGTGTGAACTAGTCCCCCACAGGGAGGAGGTACATGAGCCTGAAGGTACACACTCAACACTTTAGGTACCACTTCTTCCCCTCTGCCATCAGATCTTTAAAAAAAAAAAAAAAAAAAAAAAATATATATATATATATATATATATATATATATATTTATTTATTTATTTATTTATTTTTGTACAATTTATTTTTGTGTATTGCATTGTACTGCTGCCGCAAAACAACAAATTTTACTAGCGATGTCAGTGATGTTAAACCTGATTCTGATTCAACGTTGCGTCAAGCTAATTAAACTAATCACTTCTGCCTTTTTGTGGTTCATATCTCTCCATTCTCTGCACATTCATGTGCCCTGCCACCCGAGAGTCTCTGAAACACCTCTGTTATCTGCCTTTACCACCACTCTGGCAGCCTGTTCCAAACACCCACCCCTCTCTCCGTAAAGGTAGCTTGCCTCACTCATCTTCTTTCAACTTTGTCATGCGAGGCCCCTTGGGTAAGAGTGACCACAATATGGTGGAATTCTTCATTAAGATGGAGAGTGACATAGTTAATTCAGTAACAAAGGTTCTGAACTTAAAGAAGGGTAACTTTGAAGGTATGAGACGTGAATTAGCTAAGATAGACTGGCAGAGGATACTTAAAGGGTTGACGGTGGATATGCAATGGCAAGCATTTAAAGATCGCACGGATGAACTACAACAATTGTTCATCCCATTTTGGCAAAAGAATAAACCAGGGAAGATAGTGCACGCGTGGCTGACAGGGGAAATTAGGGATAGTATCAATTCCAAAGAAGAAACATACAAATTAGCCAGAAAAAGTGGCACACCTGAGGACTGGGAGAAATTCAGAGTCCAGCAGAGGAGGACAAAGGGCTTAATTAGGAAAGGGAAAAAAGATTATGAGAGAAAACTGGCAGGGAACATAAAAACTGACTGCAAAAGCTTTTATAGATATGTGAAAAGAAAAAGATTGGTTAAGACAAATGTAGGTTCCTTACAGTCAGAAACAGGTGAATTGATCATGGGGAACAAGGACATGGCAGACCAACTGAATAACTACTTTGGTTCTGTCTTCACTAAGGAGGACATAAATAATCTTCTGGAAATAGTCGGGGACCGAGGGTCTAGTGAGATGGAGGAACTGAGGGAAATACATGTTAGTAGGGAAGTGGTGTTAGGTAAATTGAAGGAATTAAAGGCAGATAAATCCCCAGGGCCAGATGGTCTGCATCCCAGAGTGCTTAAGGAAGTAGCCCAAGAAATAGTGGATGCATTAGCGATAATTTTTCAAAACTCTTTAGATTCTGGATTAGTTCCTGAGGATTGGAGGGTGGCTAATGTAACCCTGCTTTTCAAAAAAGGAGTGAGAGAGAAACCGGGGAATTATAGACCAGTTAGCCTGACATCGGTGATGGGGAAAATGCTAGAGTCAGTTATCAAAGATGTGATAACAGCACACTGGGAAAGTGGTGAAATCATCAGACAAAGTCAGCATGGATTTGTGAAAGGAAAATCATGTCTGACGAATCTCATAGAATTTTTTGAGGATTTAACTAGTAGAGTGGATAGGGGAGAACCAGTGGATGTGGTATATTTGGATTTTCAAAAGGCTTTTGACAAGGTCCCACACAGGAGATTAGTGTGCAAACTTAAAGCACACGGTATTGGGGGTAAGGTATTGGTGTGGGTGGAGAATTGGTTAGCAGACAGGAAGCAAAGAGTGGGAATAAACGGGACCTTTTCAGAATGGCAGGCGGTGACTAGTGGGGTACCGCAAGGCTCAGTGCTGGGACCCCAGTTGTTTACAATATATATTAATGACTTAGATGAGGGAATTAAATGCAGCATCTCCAAGTTTGCGGATGACACAAAGCTGGGTGGCAGTGTTAGCAGTGAGGAGGATGCTAAGAGGATGCAGGGTGACTTGGACAGGTTAGGTGAGTGGGCAAATTCATGGCAGATGCAATTTAATGTGGATAAATGTGAGGTTATCCACTTTGGTGGCAAGAACAGGAAAACAGATTATTATCTGAATGGTGGTAGATTAGGAAAAGGGGAGGTGCAACGAGACCTGGGTGTCATTGTACACCAGTCATTGAAAGTGGGCATGCAGGTACAGCAGACGGTGAAAAAGGCGAATGGTATGCTGGCATTCATAGCAAGAGGATTCGAGTACAGGAGCAGGGAGGTTCTACTGCAGTTGTACAAGGCCTTGGTGAGACCACACCTGGAGTATTGTGTGCAGTTTTGGTCCCCTAATCTGAGAAAAGACATTCTTGCAATAGAGGGAGTACAAAGAAGGTTCACCAGATTGATTCCTGGGATGGCAGGACTTTCATATGATGAAAGACTGGATCGACTTGGCTTATACTCTCTGGAATTTAGAAGATTGAGGAGGGATCTTATTGAAACGTATAAAATTTTAAAGGGATTGGACAGGCTAGATGCAGGAAGATTGTTCCCAGTGTTGGGGAAGTCCAGAACAAGGGGTCTCAGTTTAAGGATAAAGGGGAAGCCTTTTAGGAACGAGTTGAGGAAAAACTTCTTCACACAGAGAGTGGTGAATCTGTGGAATTCTCTACCACAGGAAACAGTTGAGGCCAGTTCATTGGCTATATTTAAGAGGGAGTTAGATATGGCCCTTGTGGCTAAAGGGATCGGGGGTATGGAGAGAAGGCAGGTACAGGGTTCTGAGTTGGATGATGGTGCAGGCTCGAAGGGCCGAATGGCCTACTCCTGCACTTATTTTCTATGTTTTCTACGTTTCTATCTTTCCTCCCCTCACTTTAAATGCACGCCCTCTGGTATTAGAAATTTTGATCCTGGGGAAGAGACAGTGGCTGTCTACTCTATCTGGCTGGGAGAATGGGTGACTACAGTGCTCCCTTTGATACAGGAAGGTTGCAAATTCAGCCAGCTCCATCATGGGCCCAACCCAACCCACCCCACCCCATCATCGAGGACATCTTCAAAAGGCAATGCCACAGGAAGGTGGCATCCATCATGGAGGACCTTCTCCATCCACAACATGCTCATTCCTACTATCAGGGGCCTGAAGACACAAACGACACATTTCACCGTGTGCTTCGATGTACCATGCATGTGACAAACAAATCTGAATGAGTACAACAATCAATATATGTTGAGAGAAAGGACAGATTTTGCTTACAACTAGTTAGCTAAAATTAACTAGCTAGTTTTAAGGAGCCACGCAACCCAGAACATGCCCTCTTCTCATTTCCATCAGGAAGGAGGTACATGAGCCTGAAGACACACACTCAACACTTTCGGAACCATTTCTTTCCCGCTGCCATCAGATTTCTGAATGGATAATGAACCCATGAACACTAACTCATTAATTTTGGCTCTCTTTTTGCACTACTTATTTAAATTTTGTTCACATATTTCTTATTATAATTTGTAGAGTATTTTATGTATTGCACCATACTGCTGATGCTAAACAACAAGTTTGGTGACATAATAAACCTGATTCTGATACTCACCTCCCATCAAAGGGTTAACACCGCCGATTCAGCTCAGAACTTCCCATGACCCTGTGTCGGACAGCATCCAAGCCAATTTCCTTTGAATTACAATGGACGGAGGCCTGTTGAGAAAAAAAGAACTAAGCCCAATTGTTTCTGGGGTTGGAACCAACTTCAAACCACCCACTCTCCTATTTCTGCACCATACCTTGGTCATCTCCTACCCCCGATGTTTGTAGATACTCCCCAACAACATCAGCCTTTCCCCTCAGCAGTTCACAGCTCATGTCAATGATAAATATTCACTGTGACCCCCACCTCCCACTGTCACACTCAGCTCCAGCGACCACTCTTTCAACTCAGCCCCAACTGACAAACCACAAAGAGCTTATTGACAAACTTCTCGTGATCAAGCTTGGGTCATGAGAGAGGCTCTGGGACAGACAAAACCATCCTCTATCTGGGCCTACGCTCTGAAAAAAAAATCCCCCACAGTGTCAACTTTTGCTTAACTGTGTCATTCAGATTCTTCCGGATCAGTTTATCTACATCGGGATGTCTCTCTCATTTTTTTTTTGTTTTCTTCTCTCTCTCTCCCTCCCTCCTCCATTTCATTCTTTGTCCACCACCCCACACAGTATATTTTCAGCCAAGTACAACAGATCAGGAATTACACAAAGAGACTGCCAGTCAAATTATCAACAACATTCAGAAGTCACTTGGACAAGTATATGGATGGAACATAGAACAGTAGAGCCCTTCGGCTCACGATGTTGTGCCAACCTTTTAACCTACAAGATTAATCTAACTCTTCCCTCCCACATAGTCCTCCATTTCTGTTTCATCCACTTGCCTCTCTGATAATCTTGTAAATGTCCCTAATGTATCTGCCTCTACCACCACCTCTGGCAGCAAATACCATGCGCCCTCACTCTCTGTTAAATAAAACCTACCTCTGATATTCCCCTATACTTTCCTCCAACCATCTTAAAATTATATCCTCTTGTATTAGTCATTCCCCCCCACCCCACCAGGAAAAAAAATCTCTAGCTGCCCAGAGGTCTGTGCCTTCTATCATCTTGTACACCTCTATTAAGTAGCCTCTCATCTTCTTTCGCTCCAGAGAGAAAACCCCTAGCTCATTCAACCTATCCTCATTAAACATGCTGTCAAACCCAGGCAAATCTCCTCTGCACCCTCTCTAAAGCTTCCACGTCCTTCCTATAATAAGCTAACCAGAACTGAGCACAATACTCCACATGTGGTCTAACCAGGGTTTTACAGAGCAGCAACATTACATCTTTAACTCAATCCTCTAATAAAGGCCAACACACCATACTCTTTCTTAACTAGACTAAATTTTACATGAAAGAATATTCCTTTATTTGCTTCAGTGCAGTCAAATATGAATACAATCTTCCTGCTAGCCACAGCTGTTCTGGTGGTTGTGTTGGCTGGGGGCGGGGAGGGGTGGGGGAGGAGGTCAGGGTGAGTTTACGGTACAGGTAACATCTCTGATTTACCCAACAGCAGTTGAGTACTTACAAACAGTTCACAGGTTCATTGGAACACAAGGCAGTGGACAACCTATTTAGGTGTACTACATGGTACAGGGACAGATCCTTCGGTCACGATGGCTCAGCAGGGTAGCATCCTGCAGTATCTTGTGCAAGCTTCTCACTGCCAGCTCTAAGATCAGGGTTCGATGCCCACCGCTGCCTGTAATTTGCTTGTATGTTCTCCCAGTGACTGCAAGGGCTTCCTCAGGGTGCTCCAGTTTCCTCCAGCATTCCACAACACCAAGATTTTTACTCCCCCACGTTGTGGGATGGATGCAAGATTTCAACAAATTCTAATTCAGAGATGCACAGGTTAGGGTGAGTGAGTTGTGGGCATGCTACGTTGGGGCCGGAAGCGTAGTGATACTTGCGGGCTGCATAGCATAATCCTTGTTAATTTAATTTGACACATTTTGATGTACGGTACATGTGATAAATAAAAACTAATCTTTACGTTGTGCTGAACAAATTAAGCTGATGACACCCAACCCCTCTGCTTCCACAATGTCCAGGTCCCTCCATTCTCTGCATATTCATGTGTCTTTCAAAGAACCTCTCTTAACTGCCCCCATCATACCTGCCTGCACCACCACCCCCGGCACTGCACTCCAGGCACCCACATACTCATATTAGAAAGTTCACCCACTTTCGAACCTCCCCCTCCCCTCCAATATTGGACACTTTGATCCTGAGCAAAAGATATTGGCCATCTACTCTAATTAGGCCTCATGTAAACTTGCATCAGATCTCCTGTCCCCCTCCGCTGCTCCAAAGAAAACAACCCTAGTTTGTCCAACTTCCCCTTTTCACACATGGCCTCTAATCTAAACAGCATGTATTGCAAGAAAAAACTATTTATGCAACACAGTGCAGCCACTAGTCTACCTAAATTAGTATAATGTCTAACAGACTATGGAGTTTAGTTAAATAATGCACTATACTCAACCATATACAGAGTATTTATGCTGTGCATGTTATCTAAAAGACTACAGAATTTTAGTTAAACAGTGCACTGTAGCCAACAATCTACCGAGTGTATGTAAATGAGCATAATATCTAACAGGCTAGAGTTTGGTTAAATGGGGCACTATAGCAAACAGTCTACAGAGTCTATTTGGTCAAAGAATCACACAGCATGTAACAGACCCCTTTGCCCTACAAATCCACATCACCTATCAAAAATTGATTTGCACCTATTGCACACTAATCTCATTTTAGCCTCTCCACGTGCCCTTCAACTCCTTCCAGCCTGTCATGGTACACAGTCAGTAGTTGTCGCGCCATCAGGTAAGATGGTTTCCTAAGGGATTGTCTATTGGCGGGTCCTTAGGTGGCTGTAGAGGCCAATCCGGATCCAGCAGGAGGAGTCTGTGGGTGATGAGCAAAATGGAGCAGGAAAGAAACGGAGTCACAAACACAAGAGATTGTGTGGATGCAGTATATCCTGAGCAAAACAGACACACACAAGATTCTGGAGGAACTCAGCAAGTCAGTCAGCATAAACAGAGAGGAGTACATAGTCAATGTTTCCAGCTCAGACCCTTCAGATAAAGGAAGAACTCGGAAAACCAGGAGACAAAGGGGCAGAGGGAGTAGGTTCCTTGAAGTTGAAGAATTCAACATTCATGCCATCGGGTTGCAGACTATCCAAGCTGAATACAAAGTGTTGTCCCTCTAGTTTGCATTTGGCCTCACCCTGGCAGTGGGGATGGTTGAGGACAGACAGGTTGGTGTGGGAATGTGGTGGGGAATTAAAATGGCTATATCGAACGGTCTACAGAGTCTAGTTAAAAAGTAGATTATGGAAATGGTGTCTACTTAAGTAACATGCCCAGTCTATCTAAAACACTGCAAACAGAACCAAAGAACATAAGAAAAGCAGGGTGAGCAGCTTCAATGGCTATCAACCGG
This sequence comes from Mobula hypostoma, assembly GCF_963921235.1. Classification (NCBI taxonomy): domain Eukaryota; kingdom Metazoa; phylum Chordata; class Chondrichthyes; order Myliobatiformes; family Myliobatidae; genus Mobula; species Mobula hypostoma. Next base: position 107,259,467 of record NC_086102.1, on the reverse strand, counting down.
TAGTACTCACACATACCACAATGAAGTGCTTCGAGGGGTTGGTCATGGCTAGAACTAACTCCTGCCTGAGTAAGGACCTGGTCTACAGCAGATGCACTATCTCACTGGATCTATCCTGGGCCCAACACACCAAGGGAATCATGAAGGTATACTTTGCAATACTTTGTGAAGGGTTTGAGGAGATTTGGTATGTCACCAAAGACAGTTGCAAATTTCTATACAGAAACTTTAGAGAGGGTGCAGAGGAGATTTACCAGGATGTTGTTTGGATTAAAGAGCATGTCTTATGAGGGTAATTTGATTGCACTCGGGCTTTACACTTTGGAACAAAAGTGACTTGATAGAAGTGTACAAGACAGGAGAAATGATAGAATAGACAGACTTTTTTCTGAGGGAGAAAATTACTAATATGAGAGGGCATAATTTTAAGGTGATTAAGAGGAAATTATAGGGAGAATGTCAGAGGCAAGTTTCTTATTTTTCCTTCACAGAGAGTGGTGGGTAGGTAGAGCATGCTGCCAAGGGTGATGGTAGGACAGATACATTGGAGACATTGCAAAGACTCTTAGATTAGTCAGTCGTCCCTGTCCTGCCTGCAACTGGTCCAGAACACCACAGCCAGGCTCCTGACAGGTGCCCGGAAGAAGGACCATATTACTTCTATCCTGGCCTCTCTCCACTGGCTACCAGTACGGTTTAGAATTGATTTTAAGGTTCTCCTTTTTGTTTATAAAGCCCCAAATGGGCTGGCCCCCCTCCTATATCGCAGACATTCTAACCCCTTATTCTACTTCCAGGTCCCTCAGGTCAGATGACTTGGGGCTCCTGGCTGTCCCGCGATCTAAATTTAAGTTCAGGGGTGACCGCGCCTTTGCTGTTGTAGCCCCTAGACTGTGGAACAGCATTCCCCTCCCTATCAGATCTGCCCCCTCCGTTGACTCTTTTAAGTCCAGGCTCAAAACTTACCTTTATTCACTAGCATTTGAATTTTCCTGATGTGGCTGATTTTTGGCGTGTACCTCGACTCAAGTGTTGTTTATTTTGTGTCTATAAGCTGTGTGCCTTGTTGTTTATATCTGTGTTTCTTGTATTTGTGATTTTAGCTATCTGTTATGGTTTGTACAGCACTTTGGTCAACATGGGTTGTTTTTAAAATGTGCTTTATAAATAAATTTGACTTGACATGGAAAGATAAATTGAGGGCTATGTGGGAGGGAAGAGTTAGGTTGATCTTAAAGTAGATTAAAAGGCTGGCACATCATTGTGGTCTGAAGGCCCACGTTCTGTGTACAGTGGAGAGCATTGTGACTGGTTGCATCAGCACCTGCTGTGGTGGTTCCAGTGCACAGGATCACAAGAGTCTGCGGAGTCGTACACCCAGCCAGCCATGACCCTTCCTGCCATCGAGGCATCTTCAAGAGGCAGTGCCTCAAGGTGGTAGCATCTGACTTCTGGCCCCTCACCGTTCAGGATGTGCCCTTTGTCATTACTATCATCGAGTGGAGGTACAGGATCCTGAAGACCCACACTCAACATTCAGAAACAGCTTCTACCCCTCCACCATCGTACTTCTGAACATCCATGAACACTACCTTGTTACTCCTTTTTATTTAATTTAATTTAATTTAATTTAATAAATCAAATTCTGATTGTGAAGAAAACGCCTGTAAATTCTTCCAATAAAAGTTGCATCATTTCTTCTGTGATATAAAGTGAGCAGAAGATAGATAATGAAACATTTTTCTGGTCAATCCCATTTACTGAAGGGTTTCAAGTAAAATGGCCTCAGTGTCAGAGTTATGGCTGCACATCACTGTCTGGTGCAGAGGGGCCACTGCACAGATTTGGAAAAAGCTGCTGAAGGTTGCAGACTAAGCCGGGTCCATCATGGGCACTAGGTTCCCCAGCAGTGAGGACATCTTCAAAAGGCAATGCCTCAAAAAGGCTGCATCCAATACTAAGGACCCCAATCACCCAGGGCCTGCCCTCTTCTCATTGCTACCATCAAGGTGGTGTGCTGGAGCCCAAAGTCACACACTCAATGTTTTAGAAGCAGCTTCTTCCCTCCACCTCTGAATGGACAATGAAACGTACACTACCTCACTAGTTTTGCACTACTTATTTAATTTTTAAAATATATTTCTTATTGTAATTTATAGTTCTTCTATCATGCACTGTACTGCGCTGTACTGCAGTCACAAAACAACAACTTTCACGGCATATGGCAGTGATAATAAACTTGATTTTTGATCCAGAAATCAAAGACTGGCTCTGTGCGGACAGCTTGCAAAGGGAAACAGAAATTCTCTATTTCTTTTCCCTTCCTAGAGATCGGATCAGTTTTAAACATAATTATGCTGCCAAATGTGGGCAAGGTGCTGAGGAGGAATCCACTCGTGAGATTCAAGTGTCAGTAGAATCTGATTTACTGGACAGATGGAGGGAAGGGTTGGGGGGCCGGGGGGAGGGGGCGCTGACAGTCTATACACACATGCTGACAACATAAGGCTTGCAAATTTTCATGGGCCAGAGGATAAAACGTCATGAAGAAAGGGCTTGTTTTCAACACACTTTTGGATTGTGTCCGAGCTGTTTCCACTAGGAGAGAGTAGGGGTGAGAGGGGGTTGGGGGAGGGGGGAGGGAAAGGAAGGAAGGAGCCGGGTGTGACGAGAGGGACGGGGAGTGGAGGGGGCGAGAGGGAGAGGCTGGGGGGAAAGGGGAGATAGAGGGCATGGAGAGAGGGGAGAGAAAGGGGAAGGAGAGCAAGAGAGAGTGAGAGAAATAGAGAGAGAAAGAGAGCATGAGAAATAGAAAAAAAGAGAGGGGGAGCGAGAAAGAAAGAGGTAAAAGAGGGAGGGAGAGAGGGAGAGAGAGAGGGAGAGAGGGAGAAAGGGAGAGAGGGACAGAGAGAGAGGGAGGGGGGAAGAGAGAGAGAGAGAGAGAGAGAGAGAGAGAGAGATATGAAAAATTATTTCTTTCTATCAGAATCAGATGATCTCAGACGTGAAATTTGCTGTCGTGTTGCAGGTAAATCCAGAAGGTGAATCTAGCAGACAGGGAGGTTGCACCATGTGGGAGCATTAGTCACTGTTTAGAAAGTCTTCTTCACTCTGTGGGTGTTATAATTCTGGAACTCTCCATAGAAAAAAACAGAAAATTCTCAGAAATTAAAAGTTGTCAGAATTTGGCTCTGACTCTGTTCCATTATTCACCAGTTCAATACTTATATTTTGATGTAAACGTCTCCATCCAGGCCAGCATTTAGAGTCCATCTCTACCCCTGGGGAGGGAGTGACGACCAGATTTCCATCTGACAGAAGAAAACCATTCAGCCTACTGAATCTGTGTCAGCTCAAAGAGCAATCCCTTCCCCTGGCAATTTTCCCTCTAACCCATCCACTCCAACTGCCCAGCAATCCTTCCCAGATTCTATCCCTCAGCTACACAACAGGGGGACAATTTACTGTGGCCAGAATAATGGCTAAAACATGAAACAGAGAAACATAGAAAATAGGTGCAGAAGTAGGCCATTCGGCCCTTCGAGCCTGCACCGCCATTCAGTATGATCATGGCTGATCATCCAACTCAGAACCCTGTACCTGCCTTCTCTCCATACCTCCTGATCCCTTTAGCCACAAGGGCCATATGAAGGACTGCAATGAGAAGAAATGTTTTCACACACAGAACATTGGAATTCCCTGCCCTGGAGACTTGTGCATTGAATTTATTCAAAACAGGGGTGGATAGACATCTGCACATTAAGGAATTCAAGGGTTAGTGTGGTCTAACCAGGGTTATAAAACTCTGGTTGGACCACACTTGCAAAATTGTGTTCAATTATGTTTGACTCATGACAGGAAGAATGTGGAAGATTTGGACAGGGTGCAGAGGAGATTCAGCAGGATGATGCCTGGACTGGAATGTGGGAAGAAACCTCAGCACCAGAGGAAAACCTATGTGGTCACATGGAGAACATGCAAACTCCACACAGACAGTGCCTGAGGTCTCTGGCACTGAACTGTGCCACTATGCTGTTCTATTGCTTACTTTACCTCATTCTCCTCTCATTTCTTACTCTCCTTTTCATAAACAAACCCTCCAAAATTCAAAGTATAGTTATTATCAAAGTACTTACTTGTCACCATATACTATCCTGAGATTAATTTTCTTGCGGGCATTCACTTTAAATACAAAGAAGCACAATAGAGTGAATGAAACAAAACTACAAAGATGGACAAACACCCAATGAGCAAAAGATAACAAATTGTGTAAATACAAAAAAGAGAACAAAATAACAATAATGGATAAATAATACTGAGAACAAGAGTTGTAGGGTACGTGGAAGTGAGTCCATAGATTGTGGAATCTGCTCCATAATTTTGAATGCCCCAATTAAGAGTTGGTCACTTGGTCTCTCAAGCCTGTCCCATTGCTCAATGTGATCATGGTTGACCTACCCCAAGTCACAGCTCCTTCTCTCTGCCAGATCCCCAAATCCCTCAATTCCCTGATCTTTCAATTATTTATCTAACTCCACTTTAAATATTCCAATGACTGAACCTCTACATCTCTGGGACTTCACTGGAAATTCAGCCTTCTCTTGTTTAGGGGTGGCCCTCACTACTAGTTTCAGGAATTGCTACCTTCCGACAACCATCAGGTTCTTAAACCAGCCTGCATAACCTCAACAACAGGAACATAAAGATGAGCTTAATTTGTCACACGTACATTAAAACGTACAATAAAATGTATCAAATCAAATCAGCAAGGATTGTGTTGGGTTGCCTGCAAGAGCTGCCAACATAGCACGATCACAACTCTTTACCCTAACCAACAGGAATTCTGCAGATGCTGGAAATTCAAGCAACACACATCAAAGTTGCTGGTGAACGCAGCAGGCCAAGCAGCATCTATAGGAAGAGGCGCAGTCGACGTTTCAGGCCGAGACCCTTCGTCAGGACTAACTGAAGGAAGAGTGAGTAAGGGATTTGAAAGCTGGAGGGGGAGGGGGAGATGCAAAATGATAGGAGAAGACAGGAGGGGGAGGGATAGAGCCGAGAGCTGGACAGGTGATAGGCAAAAGGGGATACGAGAGGATCATGGGACAGGAGGTCCGGGAAGAAAGACGGGGGGAGGGGGGTGACCCAGAGGATGGGCAAGAGGTATATTCAGAGGGACAGAGGGAGAGAAAGGAGAGTGAGAGAAAGAATGTGTGCATAAAAATGAGTAACAGATGGGGTACGAGGGGGAGGTGGGGCCTAGCGGAAGTTAGAGAAGTCAATGTTCATGCCATCAGGTTGGAGGCTACCCAGACGGAATATAAGGTGTTGTTCCTCCAACCTGAGTGTGGTTTCATCTTTACAGTAGAGGAGGCCATGGATAGGACAAGGGAGATGTCTTCATTTTTTAAAGAAAGGGGCTTCCCTTCCTCCACTATCAACTCTGCTCTTAAACGCATCTCCCCCATTTCACGTACATCTGCTCTCACTCCATCCTCCTACCACCCCACTAGGAATAGGGTTCCCCTGGTTCTCACCTACCACCCCACCAGCCTCCGGGTCCAACATATTATTCTCCGTAACTTCCGCCACCTCCAACGGGATCCCACCACTAAGCACATCTTTCCCTCCCCCCCCCCTGCATTCCTCAGGGATCGCTCCCTACACAACTCCTTGTCCATTCGTCCCCCCCATCCCTCCCCACTGATCTCCCTCCTGGCACTTATCCTTGTAAGTGGAACAAGTGCTACACATGCCCTTACACTTCCTCGCTTACCACCATTCAGGGTCCCAAACAGTCCTTCCAGGTGAGGCATCACTTCACCTGTGAGTCGACTGGGGTGATATACTGCGTCCGGTGCTCCCGATGTGGCCTTTTATATATTGGTGAGACCCGACGCAGACTGGGAGACCGCTTTGCTGAACATCTACGCTCTGTCTGCCAGAGAAAGCAGGATCTCCCAGTGGCCACACATTTTAATTCCACATCCCATTCCCATTCTGACATGTCTATCCACGGCCTCCTCTACTGTAAAGATGAAGCCACACTCAGGTTGGAGGAACAACACCTTATATTCCGTCTGGGTAGCCTCCAACCTGATGGCATGAACATTGACTTCTCTAACTTCCGCTAGGCCCCACCTCCCCCTCGTACCCCATCTGTTACTCATTTTTATGCACACATTCTTTCTCTCACTCTCCTTTTTCTCCCTCTGTCCCTCTGAATGTACCTCTTGCCCATCCTCTGGGTCACCCCCCCCCCGTCTTTCTTCCCGGACCTCCTGTCCCATGATCCTCTCGTATCCCCTTTTGCCTACCACCTGTCCAGCTCTCGGCTCTATCCCTCCCCCTCCTGTCTTCTCCTATCATTTTGCATCTCCCCCTCCCCCTCCAGCTTTCAAATCCCTTACTCACTCTTCCTTCAGTTAGTCCTGACGAAGGGTCTCGGCCTGAAACGTCGACTGCGCTTCTTCCTATGGATGCTGCTTGGCCTGCTGCGTTCACCAGCAACTTTGATGTGTGTTGCTCTTTACCCTAACCCATGCGTCTTTAAAATACGGGAAAAAAACTGGGGCACCCAAAGGAAACCCACGTGGTCATGGGGAGAACATAAAAACTCCGTAACAGAAGTGGCAGGAATTGAACCATCTTCGGTGATCGTTGGCAATAATTAAGTGATTGTACCAACCGCCGCTGCGCTGTGCCCACCCAATAGAACACTATGGAGCACCTCTTGCACTACCCTGCACTTTGATTGTGTCTTTGATGTTTTTTAAACACTAAGATCTTGCTTTTGCAGTCTATCTTTGCACTCCAAGGTATAATTTTTATGCACAGTTTATGCTCTGTGTGACATGTGAACCTATGTGCCTGTGATACTGCTATAGGCCAGTTTTTCATTATACCTGTACAAACGACAACTAACTCAATGGACTGCACTTGACACTACCTGCCCCAGCCTCAAGTCCTATATTCATGCTCCCAGACTTGTGAACAAATCTCCCCAAAATCAGTATATTTCCTTTGAATATTCAAACATTTAATTCTTACCAAGTGCCTCCATTAACCAATGTCAGTGATCTTCTTGGTCTCCTCCTTTAGACAGATAATGTCACACGGCTCGTCAGTGGCTTGGGCCAATCATATTTCTGTATACAATGCATGATGGGCAATAATTTTATTCATTTAAAATCTGCAAAACAAAAAATAATAAATTGATTACTACATTTATAAAAATGTGCATTCTTAGAACATAGAGCAGCCCAGCACACCTACAGGTCCTTCAGCTCACAATGTGGTACTAACTAAATAAATTAGTAGTCAAACAGCCAACTAAAATAATCCTTTCTGCCTATATGTCCATGGCCATGGACACATTTCCTCTTACAAAAGCCTGAAAGCACATACCAGACATAAGGACACTTCCTATCGCACTGGTATCAGACTTCTGAACAGAGCTCTCGTATGATTAACTGGATTCTCAACCTCACAATCTACCTGGTTATGATTTTGCACTTTATCATTTGCCTGCACTGCACTTTTTCATTAGTTTTTACACTTTATTCTGCATCCTGGTATTATTTTAATTTATTTTAGATCTCCTTCCTGGCACTTATTCCCGCAAGCAGAAGAGATGCCACACCTGCCCATTCACCTCTTTGTCGATGAAGGGTCTCGGCCTGAAATGTCAACTGTTTATTTATTTTTATAGATGCTGCCTGACCTGCTGAGTTCCTCGCTAACTGGTATGTCTTTGGAATATGGGAGGAAACCCATGCGGACACAGGGAGAATGTGCAAACGCCTTACAGACAGCAACGGGAATTGAATCCTGATCGGTGATCAGTGGCCCTGTAATGCAATGCACTAACCACAATGCTACCATGCCTCCCCAGCTGTGTACCATAATGAGTTTCAGTGCATGTGACAATAAAAAAACAAATACTCATACCATTTCTTAACCTTCACATCAACCCGTTTCACCCTGACCTTCAGCTCTAACTTCTCCCATTGCCCCCACCCCTCTGTGACCTCCCCCAGTTCCACAGTACTGTGTTCCTCTAATTCTGACACTATTCCCCCATCATACCCTCCCCTCCCGCCCCATCTCTGTAACCTCCTCCCGTTCCACAGTACTGTGTTCCTCTAATTCTGACACTGATTCCCCATCGTCGTCACCCCTCCCCATCTCTGTAACCTCCTCCAGTTCCATAACCCTGTTTGTGAGCCTCAGTGGTCCCTGATTTTACTCCAGAGTTCGGTTGGGGTTTGAGGAGCAGTTGGGGAAACGTGAGGATGGTGGGGAGAGCAACTTAGCTCAGGCATTCAGCAGAATACTCTTCCGGACAGATCAAATCATTAATCAGTGCATTGAGGCAGGGCACATGAAAACAATAAAGTGTTCCAGCTAGAGAGAAAGTGCTGTGCAGGCAACAATAAGATGCAAGATCATAACAAGGTAGGTTATGAGGTCAAGAATCTAATTTATCATACTAGGGAACTGTGGTCTTACACAGTTTAGTGGGGTCGAAGCTGTCCCCAAGTCTGGTGGTGCGTGTTTTCAGGCTTTTGGATCTTCTGCCTGCTTGGGGGCAGGGGAGAGAAGAGAGAATATTTGTGGTGGGTGTGATGTTTGATTATGCTGGCTGCTTTAGTGAGGCAGCGAGAAGTACAGACAGAGTCCACGGAGGGGAGGCTTGTTTCCATGATGTTCTGGGCTGTGCCCACAACTCGGCAGTTTCTTGTAGTCAACTGCAGAGCAATTGCCATTCCAAGCCATTATGCATCTGGATAGAATGCTTTCTATACTGCATTGATAAGGGTCGACGGGGACAGGGCAGATTTTTTTTAGCTTTTGAATTAAAGGCATTCTTGGCCATGACATCTACAGTATGTGATTGGAGCAGGACACACTATTGGTGATGTTCACTCCCAGGAACTTCAAGCTCTCAACCTCAACTCTGTCACCGTTGATGTAATAGGAGCCTATGTACCGAAACTCCCCCCCACCCCCCCTTTCCACACGCACAAGATGGTTTACGGGCTGCCTGGAACCTATTATTTAAACCTCCCTGCCGCTTGCTCTGTGGGATTAATCTGCTTGCAGGCAGAGATTAGCAGGTCACATCTGTGTTAATTTTGTGTTGGGGGAGCAGAGACCAGAAACTGGTTCACACACACATCAAATGGTTTGACCATTACATTTTGTCATTTGTACGAGGGCCAAACCAGGAGGAGGCAATTTTAAAAAATATATATTTTAGAGACACAGCACAGAACAGGCCCTTCTGGCTCACTGAGCCACACCACCCAGCACCCGCCTAATCACAGGACAATTTACCACCACCGATCAACCTGCTAACCAGTCTGTCTTTGGACTGCGGGAGGAGACAGGAACATATGCAAAATATCCAACATAGCCACGGGGAGATGGTACAAGCTGAAAAGGGATCCCGTGCTTTCCCGGCATACGTGAGGAATAAACTCTTCTCAGGGTTCCAGCCAGGACAAGGATGTCACCGTACAAACTCCTGCAGATAGCACCAGAATTGAACTCTGAACTGCAGAACGTCTCGAGCTATAATAATGATGCACAAACCGCAGGCTACTGTTGCGCCCCAAAATCAAATCAGTGAGGATTATGCTCAACAGCCCGCAAGTGTCACCATACATAGCATGCCCATTACTCACCTACCCTAATCCCATCGTTTATGAAATATGGGAGGAAACAGAACACCCAGAGGAAACCTTTATGGTCACGGGGAGAGCCCGCAAACTCCTCACAGACAGCAAAAGGGATTGTTCCAGTAAACTGATTACACGAACTGCTACACTACTGTGCCACCCGGGTGAATTGTAGAGTCCATTATCTTCTGTACGCAGTTGTAAATTGCAAGCTCATAGTTTTCATAGGTAGGACTTTACAGCGAACTGTTGTGCCCCAGGGGGTGTTGTGTAAAAGAGGGACTTTGGAGTTCAGGTAATAACAGTTCCGTGAAAGTGGTTTCATAGGTAGACAGGCTGAAGGAGGAATTAGTCATACTGGTCTTCATCAGTCAGGGCACTGAGCATAAAAATAGTGCAGTTGGACAAGGGTCTCGGCCTGAAATGTCGACCATACCTCTTCCTAGAGATGCTGCCTGGCCTGCTGCGTTCACCAGCAACTTTGATGTGTGTTGCAGTTGGACAAGGCAGACTTGGAGTATTGTGGTCAACTTTGGTTGCCCCGCTATTGAACAGAATAGAATGGCACAGTACGGACCTTCGTCCCACAAAGACCCTTTAACTGCACCCAAAACTCCAAAACAGGCCTCAACAACGTCTTATTCAACTTCAGTGTAACATGCCAAATTCTGTACTCAATTCTTTGATTTATGAAGCCCAATGTGCTTTCTTTACAACTATCTGCCTGTGACGCTACTTTCATGGAATTATGGATCTGTATTCCCAGATCCCTCTGTTTGTTGCCTATATTTCTGGAATATGCAGTCTACTGTGTCGCACTCCAGTTTTTGAATCCCTTTCCCAGAGGAAAAACACAGTGTATTCACCCTATCCATGCCTCTCATGATTTTAAACACTTCTATAAGATCACCCCTTAGTCCCCTTGCAGCACACACACTCGAGGCCCGGTAACATTCTCGTAAATCTTCTTTGCACTTTTAAAAGTCTCAGGTTAGAACATTGGGGAGTCATGTCTAAGGTCAGATCGGCATCAGTTCTGGTTAAAGATTAGTTTTATTTGTCACATGTACATCAAAACATAGTGAAATGCATTGTTTGCATCAATCAACACAGTCCAAGGATGTATCGCCATGCCTCCAGCGTCACCATAGCAAGCCTATTATTCACCGACCCTAACCGGTACAGCTTTGGAATGTGGGAGGAAACCCACATGGTTACAAGTAGAACGTACAAACTCCTTACAGACAGCGGTGAAATTGAATTCTGTAAAGTGGCTTGTAACCAGTATGCTAGCATGCTGCCCAGCCTGAAGGCCATTGACCTGAAACTCCAGTTGTTACTTCTAGGGCATCAGAGACTGAGTGGAGACCAAATAGGGGTTTTTAAACTATGAGATGGATAAAATTATAGAGATGGTAAACAGTCAGAATCTTTTCCGCAGGGTAGAAATGTCAAATACCAGAGGATATATATTTTTAAGGATAGAGGAGGGAAGCTTAAAGGCGATGGGGGTACTGGTTGAAGCAAATAGTTTAGAGGAGTTCAAGAGGCTTTCAGACAGACACATGGAAATGGAGGGATATGGGTGATAGGACTGAGGAGGACAATAAAACTGGGCATCAAGATTGGCGTCAGTTCTGGTCATCTCATTACAGGGAGGATGTGGAAGTTTTGGAGGTGGTGCAGAGGCCACCAGAGAGCATGTCTTGTGAGGATAGACTGAATGAGATAGAGTTTTCCTCTTTGGAATGGAGGATGTGAGGGATACAAGATAAAGGCTGATTTATATTTCTGCGTCAATTTGACACCGTAGGTACGGTGTAGCCGCGAACCCTATGCAGAGCCGACGCGGATCCCTACGCCATAGCCTGACGCACACCTCTCCCAAAATGTAACTATACGGCGTGGCAACACAGACCGAACAACTGTGATTGGTCTGCTTGGTAGCATCGCATTTCCTCCAATGCTACAATAGCTTCCCATTGGGCAGCTGAAGGGCAGGGAAGGAACTCTGGCTGCAATGCCTTCCATAAAGCTTCACAGACCTCCGAAATTATGGAGGACACATTTCACTTTTACGAAAAAAAGATGCTCGCTTTAAACTGGTTTACCCCGAGAAAGACTACAATGACCATGATGCCTTGCGCGGGCAGGTGAGTGTGCATGCGCGACGTGCCCCAATTGCAGAGCGACATAGACACACCAATGCACAAGTATAAATGTTCACAACGCATGTCGGTCACTTGCGTAGGTTACAGCATCGAGTTGACGCAGAAGTATAAATCAGCCTTAAGATCATAGACAGCCAGAGACTTTATCCCAGGGCAGAAATGGCAACTTAAGAGGGGGCATAATTTTAAGGTGATTGGAGAAAAGTATAGGAGAAATATCAAAAGTGTTTTTTTTTTAAAAACAAAGAGTGGTGGGTGTGTGGAAAGCAGTATCAGGGCTGGTGGTTACATTAGGGACATTTAAGAGACTCTGATAGGTACATGGATGAAAGAAAAAAAAATGGAAAGTTATGTAGGAGGGAAGCACTAGATTGATCTGAGAGTAGATTAAAGGATCAGCACAGCACCATGAGCTGAAGGGTCTGCAATGTACTGTACTGTTCTACATGAACGCACAAACCAGGAGCAGGAGTAGATCACTTGGTCCCACTATCCCTGATTCACCGTTCAACAAGAGGGAAGTGTTAAATTGATCTTAGAGTACTGGTGGAGTTTAAGAGGCTGTTAGGTAGACACATGGCTATGAAGGGAATGGAAGGACATGGATAATAGACAGACAGAGGACATTTAGCAGAAATAGGGATACATTTGGGCCAAATGGTCTGTATTGTTCTGCTAATTCCTGTTACTCTCGTCGCAGACGCTGCCTGACGTGCTGAGTAATTCCAGCATTAACTAATTCTTTTCCATTACCAGATGTCATTGCCAATCTTCCTTGGAGATCCTGTGGGATGTTCTACAGCAATAAAGTGCCCCCTATAAATGCAAGCTGTTAGTTTTCTAATGTACCATTAGGGAAAAGAAAACAACGTGCATTTAATCCATGACACTGTTGACCTCTCGCTGCTCCAGAGCACTTTGCAGCTGATGAAATAAAGCCTGAAGTGCAGTTATACTGAAGTAAAGAGCTACCAATTTAGCCAGCAGGCACCAATACGCAGTACTGAGATAATGACTAGATTTCTCCATTCCTCTTCAGCGAAGAACAGTTACGTTGGTCGTTATCTCACTAGTGTCTATCTGCACTTGCTGAGAACAAATTGGCTGCTGTGTTTCATAATCCAACAAGATTCAAGATCCAGATTCAAGCTTATTTATATATATAAGCTATCTAATGTATTTATAGACAACCCCTTAGGAGAACATCATACTCAACTCGAGTGAAAGGAGACACAGGCAGAAAGGTTCTGGAAAAATGCCAGCAACATCATGAAGGATCCCACCCTGCTCACGGACTGTTTGTCCCACTCCCATCAGAGAAGAGGCTATGTGGTATCCACATCAGGACCTCCAGAGGTAAAAACCGATACTTTCCCCAAGCAGTAAGACTAATCAACACCTCTACCCATTAACCCACCCTCCACAACCCCAACCACCACCACTTTATCATTTCCTGTCAATCACCTTAAGTACAGACACTCCCATGCCTAGAGTCACCTTATGAACGTACAATTAATGTATGCAGACGATCTCATGTATTCATATTTATTGTGTTTTTTTAGATTATTGTGTTCTTTATCTTACTGTGGATTTTTTGTGCGGCATTGGATCCAGAGTAACAATTATTTTGTTCTCCTTTACAGCTATGTTCTAGATATAACATTGAACAATCTTGAATTTCAACCTGATTCGTCACGTCTACACCAAACCATACAGTGAAATGTGCCGTCTGCGTTAACGACCAGCACAACCCAAGGATGTGCTGGGGGCATCCTGCATGTGTCACACACAGTCCGGCACCAGCATAGCATGCCCAGTGCCATGCTCGGCAGAGCAACTCAGAACACAACAAGCAACAAAACAATCCCCGTTCCTCCCTCCCATGCATATACACAGTCCTCTGACCCCAGGCCAATCCGTAGTCTTTGGTCTCCAGCGAACCTGGATTCGGATTTGGACACGTAGACATTAGGTCTTCGACTAGCAACACAGAAACAGGCCCTTCACCCGGTATGCCCGTGCTGTCTATAAATTAGAGCACAACAACACGCAGAAAATGTAGCAGGAACTCGGGTCAGGAGGTATCTATGAAGGGGAAGAAACCATCAACATTTTGAGCCAAAACTCTTCACCAGTTCCCACTGCTACCCTGGTAATCCATTCCAGGCACTTGCTCCCCTCCCCATGTCACCTATAGTCCATCCTTCTGTCACCTCAAAATATATCCTTTGGTTTTTGACGCTCAAGGGAGAACAACCCAAGTGTCAGTTTGATAGCCTTCCTTCCATCAGAACTGATATTCTACATCTACAGTATAGATGCTACCAGACCTGCTGGGTTCCTCCAGCATTTTGTGTGTGTTCCAGCATCTGCAGAACCTCGTGTTTACCTAGTGCCAACCAGTAGCTGCAGCTCATTAGGAGCTTGAGGAGATTCAGTATGTGACCAAAGGACATGCAAATTTGTATAGAAGTTTGGTGGAGAGCATTCTGAATGGTTGCATCACAACCTGGTCTGGAGGCTCCAAAGCACAGGATTGCAAAAGGCTGCAGAAGATTATAGACTCGGGCAGATCCATCACAGACACAACCCACCCCACCACAGAGGACATCTTCAAGGGGTGGTGCTTCAAGGAGGCAGCATCCATCGCTAAAGACTCTCACCATTCAGAACTTTCCCTCTACTCATTACTACCATCAGGGAAGAAGTACAGGAGTCTGAAGACCCAGACTCAATAATTCAGGAACAACTTCTTCCCCTCCACCATCAGATTTGTGAATGGTTCATGAACCCATGAACACCATTTTTTGTATCATTTATTTATTTTGTAATTTATAGTAATTTTAGGTCTTTTCACCGTACTGCTGACACAAAACAATAAATTTTACAATATACAACTCTGTGACTTATAAATTGTGTATCCTGACAAACCTGAGTCTCGTTCTGAATTATCCATCTGTACTAATCCCAGTAACCATAAACCCATAAGACAAAGGAACTGAATGAGGCCAATCAGCCCATTGAGTCTGCTCTGCTATTCTATCATGGTTGATTTATTACTCCCTCAACCTCATTCTGTTATCAGCACTTTATCCCTAGCTTTCTATTCCCTGGTGATTCAAGGGTTCATCCAGGTGCTATCTAGGTTGGACAGGTCACTCGTCTGAGTGTTACTGGTACCATTTAACCCAGTACTACCTGTCGCATGGTCGGGTGGTCGGCGACTAAACCAGTTTGCCTGGTGAGGAGGGTGGCTAGACACCCTGCAGGACAAAAAACAAGACCCGTCAAAGGGCGGATAAACCCTCTCGTAGGGTCAATAGTCATCTAGCAAACACACATGCCATGAAGCGCGGAAAGTGCATTCCTTGCATCGAAGCTTGGTCTGGCCATTCACTGCAACAGAACTTCCCCCAGACGTCTTGGACCCCACCATGCTGCTGGATCCGGGAGGGGATGTCGAGAGGGTGGGTCTAGACCTGTGCAACCCCCTACTCACCTAAAATCCACTCACGTACACGCTGTTCCTTTCTGAGGAGTGGGGTCAACCCCACTAACTGACTGAAAGGAACCATCATCATCCTATGGGATGGATAGCCAGAGAGAGAGAGAGAGGTTGGACAGATGTGGGTTGTTTACTCTGGAGTGTCGAGACTGAGGGGAGACCTGACAGGCATTTCTACAGATATGGTAGATGGTCAGAATCACTTTCCCAGAGTGGAAATGTCATATACTAGGGAAAATGGATTGAAGGTGAGAGGGGGTAGGTTTAACGGAGAGGAGTGGGTCAAGTTTATGTTTCCACAGAAAGTGGTGGGTGCCTGGAATGCACTGTCAGGAGTGGTGGTGGAAGCAGAGGTATTTAAGAGACTATTAGATAGGCATATGGATGAAAGCAAAATGGAGGGCTATGAGGGTGGGAAGAGTTAGCGCGATTGTGGGGAGAGGGTTAAAATGTTGGTAGAACATCATGGGCCGAAGGGACTGCACTGATTGATGTCCTTTCAGTGGTGGCTGATTGGGAAACATTGATTGGAATTAGTACTGGTTTATTATCGTCACATACAGAGATGCAGTCAAAAATTTCTCTTCCATACTGTTCCTATAGATCAAAGTTCATTACACAGTGCATTAAGGCAGTAAAAGGTAAAACAATAACAGGATGCAGAATAGACTAAGACATAAGAACAGAACTGGACCTTCAGCCCATTGAGTCTGCTCTGACACTCCACCACTGCTGATTTATTATACCCCTCAACCTTATTCTCCTGCCTTCTCTCCATAATCTTTGAAACCCTTACTAATCAAGAACCTATCAAACCCCGCTTTAAATATACCTGATGACTTGACCTCCACAGCTGTCTGTGGTAATGAATGCACAGATTAACCACCCCGCAAGGGTTGATCAAAACTGTCCAACACATCACTGGCACCAGCCTATCCACATCAAGGACATACTGTATATACAGAAAGATGCCAGAAAAGGCCAGTAATATCATGAAGGATTCCACCCACCCTGTTCATAGATTGTTTGTCCCACTCCCATCAGGGAGGCAGCTTCAGAGCATCCACACCAGAACCACCCGACTCAAAAACAGCCATCTTCCCCAAGCAGTAAGGCTGATCAACACCTCCACCCACTGACCCACCCCTCCACTACTCCCACCACCGTTTCCTGTCAGAGTCACCCTATTGACCCACCCCTCCACAACTCCCACCACCATTTCCTGTCAGAGTCACCCTATTGACCCACCCCTCCACAACTCCCACCACCACTCTATTGTTTCCTGTAGGAGGCACCCGATGTACAGACACTCCTGTGCCTAGTGTCAATTTATGGACATACAATCAATGTATACAGGCTATTTTATGTATTTATATTTATTGTGTTCTATCTTATTTTGCGTTTTTTTTTAACATTGAATCCGGAGCTACAATAATTTTGTTCCTTGTTACACTCATGTACTGGAAATGCTATTAAACAATCTTGATACTTAAATCTCTGGATGAAGAACTTCCTCCTCCTCCTGTGTTCCAAAGGGACATCCTTGCATTCTGAGGCTATGCTAAAGAGACAGTTGAGGAGCAAGGCCAAAATGAGGTAGATCTGAGGCCAAGAGTCCATCTTCTGATACTAGGGAGCTATTTAATAGCAATAGCAGTCCTGGAGCCTGGTAATCCATACTTTCAGGATTAGATCTTCTGCCCAACGCGGAAAGCGGAAAAGAAGAGAGAATGTCCTGAGGGTGGGGGGGCTGGTTGGAGAATGGGGAGATGTGGATAAGGTAGACAGCCAGAATCCTTTTACCCATGGTAAAAGTGTCAAATAATAGAGTACATAATTTTAAGGTGGGGGGAGCTTAAAGGAGATGCGCAGGACATTTCTTTTGAATTAATTTTTTTTTAAGCTCACAAAGTGTTAGGTGCCAAGAGTTGGAATTGGAAACAGGCTGCCAGGGGTGGTGATGGAAACAGATACAATAGTGCCGTTTAGATAGACACACGGACATGCAGGGAATGAAGGGCATGTTTCACGTGCAGGCAGAGGGGATTGACTTTAATTGGATATTATGCTCGGCATAGGCCTTGTGGACTGAAGTGCCTGTTCCTGTGTTGTACTGCTCTGTTTTCAATGTTCTAAATACATCCAAGATTCATAGAACACTGCACTACAAAAACAGGCTCTTCAGCCCATCTGGTCCATGCTCAACTATTATTCCGCCTAGTCCCATCAACCTGCACCAATACCCCTCTCATTCGTATACCTATCCTATTTTTTTTAGCGTTGAAATGTTGATAGGTCATTGAAACCTATTGAATATTGAAAGACCTAGATTGAGTGAGTGTGGAGAAGATGTTTCCTATAGTGGGGAGTCTAGTACCAAAGGGCACAGCCTCAGAATACAAGCATGACCCTTTAGAACAGAGATGGGGAGGAATTTCTTTAGCCGGAGGGTGGTGAATCTGTGGAATTCATTGCCACAGATGGCTGTGGAGGCCAAATCACTGAGTGTATTTAAAACAGAGATTGATAAGTTCGTGATTAGTAAGGACATCAAAGACTACGGGGAGAAGGCAGGAGAATGGGATTAAAAGGGATCATAAATCAGGCATTCAAAGGATGGAGCAGACTCAATGGGCCAAATGGCCCAATTCTGCACCTTTGACATGGTTTTATAGGAAGTATCCTTCGCTAGTTGCATCACAGTCTGGTATGGTAATTCAAATGTGTGAGAACTGCAGAGAGCAGTGGAATCAGCCCAGGACATCCCTCCCACCAATGGAGTACCTGTAGGGGGCACTGCCTCAAGAAGGTAACATGCATCAAAGATCTTCACCCACCATCTGGGCTATGCCATCGTCTCAGGGCCATCATTGGGCAGGAGGTACAGAAGCCTTGCGCCTCACACCACCAGGTTCAGTAACAGCTACTTCCCTTCAGCCATTCAGTTCTTGAGTCAACTGGCTCAACAGTCAGCAGGAGCACAGCATGATAACACTGACCCCCTTGTTGTCCTGATGGAGGGTCTCAGCCTGAAACACCGATTGTTTATTCCTCTCCACAGATACTGCTGTCTCCTGCCGAATTCCTCCAGCACTTTGTGTGTTTCTCTATGACCACTGTGCTCAACTTGCACTGAAATAAACATTTCTTTTGTTTTAATTGGGTTCTTTCTTGTAAAAAGTGTGTATAATTTATGCTTAATTTGTTTTCCTTGTGAATGCTGATTGTCTGATGCTACGTGCCTGTGATGCAGTTGCTGTAAGTGTGCTTTTCCATTAACGCAAGAGACTGTGCAGATGGTGGGAATTCAGAACTACACAAATGCTGGTGGGGCCCAGCAGGTCAGGCAGCATCAATGGAGAGGAATAAACAGTTGTTGTTTCGGGCTGAGGCCCTTCAGCAGGACAATCAGGATTTATCATTGCACCTGTGCCTACATGTACTCGTGCGAATGACAACAAACTTGACTTTGACCGTCAAAAGGAACACGAAGGGCTGGAGGGCCTGCACCTACACTCCATGATTCTGTGAATCTGGGGACAGTTGTTAAGCCAAGCACAGTGCCAGGGCAAGCTTTTGATGGCTATCAAATGGGAATGGAGAGAGACGTTATGCATTGGTTAGCGTGAAGCAAGCACCCCTACCCCCTCATTAGGGGTAAACTCCAGTCTGCTGCAACACAGTCTCTCATGGAAGCCTCCAGGGCTTGAAGAGGAAGTGTTTGTGGATTTCAGGGAGGGGCAGTCAGGGGTACACACGGCAGTCCTCATCGAGAGATCAGCAGTGGAAAGGGTGAGCAGCTTTAAATTCCTGATGCCAACATCTCTGGTGATCTATCCTGGGCCCAACGTAAAGAAGGTATGTCAGGTGCTATATTTCATGAGGAGGTTGTGGAGATGTGGTATGTCACCAGAGATGCTTGCAAATTTCTACAGATGTACCATGGAGAGCATTCTGACTAGTAGCATCAGTGTCTGGTATGGGGAAGCCACTGCACAGGATCAAAAGGAGCTGCAGATGGTAGAAAACTCAGCCAGCTCTATCATGGTGACCGGCCTCCCCAGCACAAAGGACATCTTCAAAGGCAATGCCTCAAAAAGGCAGCAACCAATCATTAAGGAACCCCTTCATCCAGCACATGCCCTCTTCTCATTCCTACCATCACAGTGGAAATAAAGGAGTCTGAAGACACAAACTTTATCATTTCAGGAACAGTTTCTTCCCCTCCACTATCAGATTTCTGAATGGGCAATGAACCCATGAACTCTACCCCACTACTTTATTTGCTCTTTTTACACCACTAATTTACGAGACAACTCTTAAAGAACAAAAACAAAATGGTTAAAGTAGCTGGGATTCCCTTTGTTTATTCGGGGTACTATGCTGCTTAATTGGGGCAGGAGACTGTTGCTGAACAGTTTGGAGCTAGCATCAGTCACATGCACTTGCGTGGTCATCAGGCTCTACACTGTGCTTGGAGCGATCAGTTTTTAAGTAGCTTCAGTTGCATCTGTTTGTGTTCAAAATGCAGTGATTTTTGTCGCTGATAGTTGGCAAGAAATAAGCAGTAAGATGATTTGGAGCTGTTTTGCTCATCGCAGTTTCAAGCATTCAGGCTTGGAAATGCCAGAGACAGAAATGATTTCACTACTTCAACAAGTTAGGAACTATGAAGAATTTGAAGCTATTGGCAATAATCTAGAATGTTGCAATGAAAATGAAGATTTGGAGGATGCAATTGTGTCAAGCATTCTATGAAGGCAGCCCATTATCTGCAGTTAAGTGACAGTGCTGATTTTGTTCATTTACAGTCAATCAAAATAACACAGACAAATTCAATAACTATTAGGACCTAATACAGTTTTATAGTACCGTAGCGGTATTGGTAGTCTTCTTATTGTTCTGCATTTCACTTAAATATATTAATTGTTACTCAGTTAAACAGTAGTTTGTCTTTTTTTATATACTTTTTAACTTTTCCCATGAAACTTTGGCTAAATTCAAGCAGCCGCCTAAATGTACTAATCCCAATGTGTCCGCAGTAACTGGAATCCACTGTATTGTTTATTGTAATTTATAGATTTTGTTTTTATATTGCACTGCACTGCTGCTGCAAAACAACAAACGTCAGTGATAGTAAACTGATTTTGATTCTGGTTAGCACAAAGCAAGCTCCTGTTGTCAGAGGTAAACTCCAGTCCAATACAGCTGGAACAGACTGAAGAGCATCCTGATGAAAGGTCTCGGTCCAAGGCTCAAAGAGGATTGAATGAATGGATCCATTTGAGTGATGTGAAATGCAGGGAGAATATTGCCCCAGGCAGCAATGACAGAAAGCAGAGAAAGCGCACACTCAACGGACTACACATCACAAGAGCGAGGATCAATAATAAACAGAGAGTTAGCTCAGCAAATACATCTCCAATTACTTTACGCAACACACACAAAATGCAGGAGGAACTCAGCAGGCCTGGCAGCATCTATGGAAAAAGAGTAAACAGTCAACGTTTTGGGCTGAGACCCTTCATCAGGACTAGAAGAAAAGAAAGAGGTCAGGGAGCTGGGGAGGAAGTACAAGGTGGTAGGTGAAATCAGGAGAGGGGGAGGAGAGTGAAGTAAGGAGCTGGGAAGTTGATTGGTGAAAGAGATGAAGGACTGAAGAAGGGGGAATCTCATAGGAGAGGGTAGAAGACCAGGGAAGTTGGGGGAGCACCAGAGGGAGGTGATGGGCAGGTAAGGAGATAAGGTGAGAGAGGGAAACAGCAATGAGGAATAGGGAGAGAGGACAATTACCGGAAATTTGAGAAATTGATGTTCATGCCATCAGATTGGAGGCTACCCAGACAAAATATTGCTAGAGAAGGCTGTGGACCGACATGTCAGAATGGGAATGGGAAATAGAATTGGATTGGATGGCCACTGGGAGATCCCGCTTTTTCTGGTAGGTACTCGGCAAGGTAGTTTCCCAGTCTATGTTGGTCTCACCAGTATATAGAAGGTCACTTTGGGAGCACCAGATATGGCAGGTGACCCCAACAGACTCAGAGGTGAAGTGACACCTCACCTGGAAGGACTGTATGAGGTTATGAATGGTAGTGAGGGAGGTGGTGTAGGGGCAGGTATGGCACTTGTTCTGCTTGCAATACCAGGTGAGTGGGGAGAGACAAATGGACAAGGGAGTCATGTAGGGAGCGACCCCTGCAGAAAGTGTAAAGCGGGGGGGGGTGGAGAGAGGGAAATGTGCTTGGTGGAGGGATGCCATTGGAGATGGCAGAAGTTACAGGAAATTATGTGCTGGACACGGAACCTCATAGGGTGGTAGGTGAGGACTAGGAGCCCTATCCCTGGTGGTGTGGTGTGGGGGTGGAGCAAGGGCAGATGTGCATGAAATTGAAGAGATGCAGGTGAGGGCAGAGTTAACAGTGGAGGAAGGGAAGTCCTTTTTGTGAAGGAGGACAACACTTTTAGTTCTGGAATGAAAAACCTCATTCTGAGAGCAGATGGGGCAGGATGGAAGACGAACTCAGCATGGGTGCAGGAAGCAGCACCAATGCAGTCATCGATGTAGCATAGAAAAAGTTGGGGAGTGATACTGGTGTAGGCTTGGAAAATCAAAACGGAAGACGTAACTGGGACCCATGTGAGTGCTCATTAGAAAGTCTTGTTCAGACTGTTTGAATTACTTCATGTGCAGCTATCACATCAAGGGACCACTAATGTTCTATAGCCAACACTTCCCACCCAGAAACACAAAAGATTCTACCGATGCTGGAAATCCAGAGCAACTAACACAATGCTGGAAGATCTCAGCCCCTCAGGCAGCACCTATGGAGAGAAATAATCAGTTGGTGCTTTGGCTGAGACCTTTCATTATGACCCTCTTCTAATGCTGGCCTTCTAGATAAGACCATAACCTATAAGACATAGGAACAGAATTGGATAATTCTTGTTCATCAGGACTTGAAATGTCGACTGTTTATTCCTCTCCATAGATGCTGCCTGACCTGCCTAGTTCCTCCAGCATTATGTGTGCATTACTTCCTACCCTTACCAGAATCTATGTATGAAAAGAACTGAAATTGGTTTATTATCACATGTACAAGATAGTGAAAATCTTGTCTTACATACCATTCATGTAGATCAATTCTTTAGAGATCAACTTTAATTGTCTCACGTCCATCAAAACATGTGTCACTTGTGCCGACGATCAATATAGTTCGAGGATGTGCTGGGGGCAGCTTGCAAGTGTCACCATGCTTTCTGTGCCAACATAACATGCCCACAACTTACTAACCCCAACCCGTTCTTTGAAATGTGGGAGGAAACTGGAGCACCCTTACCTATAGCAGCAGGAATTGAACCCCGATCAATTGATGGGAGTGTGGGAAGATTAGGTTACAGGGAAAATTACAGGGGGGAGAAAAGTGATTGCTTTATGAGCTATCATGAATTCACTGAGCTGAATGGCTTTCTTCTGTGTCAAATGGAAATATTTTAACATTCTGAGGGTTAATTAGGAATGTGCACTAAATGCAGGGTTGGATGTAGGGAATTACATCACAAGACTGGATAATGAAACTAAATCATTGAACTTTTGAATAATAGAATAGATTCGAGGGCCAAATGACGACAGCATTTATTTCTGAGAATTTATTTTATTTAACACCCTTTTCCATGGTGAGTTCCAGAATTATAACACTCAGTGTGAAGACGACTTTCTGAACAGTGAGTAATGCTCCCATATTGTGCACACTTCCTGCCTGCTAGCTTTACCTTTCAAAAAAGGAACATTTCTGTCACTCCCCCCTTCACTCTCTCTCCTCTTCTCTCTGTCGTCCTCTTTCCTTTCTCCCTTACTACCTCTATTTCTCTCCCTCTTTCTCCATCCCTTCTCTCGTTATTTCTTACCCACTCTTCCTCTTTTCTTTCTAATTCTTACACCCACACCGTCTCTCCCTCTCCTCTCTCACCATCTTTACATCATCTTTAGCCACTTCCAGGGAACTACGTACACACTACAAGACTTCGCTGCTCTACAACGATGTTCAGTACCCTGACACATACTGTGCCAGTCTGCCCTGGTTCCACTTAGCAAAGTGCATCAATTCACACCTGTTTGAAATAAATTCCAACTGCCTTCCCTTAGCCCATGTTCCCAATTGAACGGTGCTGTTGCAACCTTAGCCAATCTTCACTGATTTTAGTGCCATATGCAAACTCAATACTCTCATGCAGATCAGTATTACCAATTTTTATGGACGTCTTTCAACTGGATGCACAGTGGTTTGCTATGGAAATTGCTCTGTCTGTGAGCACAGGAAACAGCAGAGAGTTGAGGACACAGCTCAGCACATCAGAGGAACCAGCCTCCCCTCTATGGACTCTGTCTATGTTTCTCACTGCCTCAGTAAAGCAGCCGGCATAATTAACTCACCCCAAATATTGTTTCTTCTCCCCTCTCCCATTGGGCAGGTGATTACAAAAAGCTTCTGTACATACACATCATCAGACAACAGGACAACTTCTATCCTCTGTTATAAGACAGCTGAACAATAAGGTGGACTCCTGACCTCACAATCTATCTTGTTATGATCATGAACATTATTGTTTACTTGCATTGTACTATCTCTGTAGCTGCGCCATTCTATTCTACATTCCGTTGTCACTTGCCATATTGTATATCAACGCACTGTTGTAATGAATTGATCCAAATGACAGTACGAACGATGAGGTTTTCACTGTAACCCACACAAAATGCTGGTGGAACTCAGCAGGTCAGGCCATTCGACCCAGCCCAACATGCCGACTGTTTCTTCCCCTCCATAGATGCTGCCTGACCTGCTGAGTTGGTCCAGCATTCTGTGTGTGTTGCTCTGGATTTCCAGCACCTGCAGAGTCTCAAGTTCAAACTTTTCACTGTATTTTGGTAAATGTGACTATAATAAACATACCACTAACCACATGGGACCAAGCCCCATTCCCTGCAGCACACCATTCGTCAGGAACCGCCAGACTGATAAACAACACTCCACCACACCTCCCAACTCATTCCATTAGCTCACACTGGATCCTGTTTGATCTAACCTTATCGCCCAGTCTATGGGCCTTACTTAGTCTATGTAGACAGCATCTATTGCCCTGCCTCAATGCTCTTGGTCACCTCCTCCAAAAAATCTATTAAATGTGAAAGACAGGATTATCCACACAGTTATGCTGATTATCCCTGAACAGTCCAATGAAGACCTGTTTGGTTTGATTTGTTACTGTCACAGAGACGTGGAGCACCTCAGCACAGAAACAGGCATTTCGACCCATCTGGTCCTTGCCAAACTATTATTCTGCCATGTCCCATCGACCTGCACCTGGACCACCGACCTCCAGATCCCTCCCATGCACGTACTCATTCAAACTTCTCTCAAGTGTTGAAATCCAACCTGTATTCTCCACTTCCACTGGCTTCTTGTTCCAAACTCGCACCACTTTGAGTGAAGCAGTTCCCCCCGATGTTTCCCTGAAGTATTTCACCTTTCACATTCAAAACCATGAGCTTTAGTTCTAGTCTCACCCAACCTCAGTGGAAAACATCTGTTTGCAGTTACCCAAATTATACCCCTCATAATTTTCTGGTTTTTTTTGTGTGTGCGCCACACTCTGCCAGAGCCTCAGCGACCACTTTACAAGTGGTTGCCTTGGAGGAAAGACTCTGTGAGTGGTCCCCCACGTCCTTCTCACAGCGCAGTTTTTTTTTACAGGGCCGAGTTGAGAGCTCGACACTCAACCTGGCACGGATGGAAAGCGGCCCGACTGGATTCGAACTCAGGAACCTTCGCTCCGGAGTCCGGCGCTGATGTCACTGCGCCACCGGCCAGCCATAATTTTGTGTACTTCTGTCAAATCTCCCCTCATTCTCCTATAGCCCAGAAAAATGAAGTTCTAACCTATTCAACCTTTTTCTATAACTCAGGTCCTTAAGTCGTGACAATATCCTTGTAAATTTTCTCTCTACTCTTACAATCTTATTGATATCTTTCCCATACGTAGGTGACCAAAACTGCACACAATCCTCCAACATAGGCCTCACAAACATTTTAAACAAGTTCAACATAACATCCTGTATTTAGTACTCTGATTTATGTGCCAAAAGTTCTCTGTCTGACCCCATCTACCTGTGACGACACTTTCAAGGAATTATGAATCTGTATTCCAGACCCTTCTGTTCTACTGCACTTTTCAGTGCCCTACCGCTAACTGTGCAGAAACAACTCTGGTTTATCTCCCAAAGGGTAATACAGACATCCCACCTCTCCCGGAAGTCTCCCGCAAATTGATGGTGCTACCTCCCTGAAATGAGTTTTTGCAGGGTGGGATGTCTGGTAATACCTCACACTTGTCAGCATTAAATTCCATCTAACGTTTTTCAGACCTTTTTTCTAGCTGGTCCAGATCCCACTGCAAGCTTTGATAGTCTTCCTTGCTGTCCACTGCATTCGCCAAGACTGTGAAAATGCTCGTCTTGCATACAGATCAAATCGTTATGTACTATACATCTCTAATTTTCTAATTACACAGTGCACAGAGCTAGAGTAATAGGGAAAAAAACAGTAACAATGCAGAATAAAGTATCAGTGATGAAATTTTTCCTCATCTCAGTGCGAAACATCATATTCTCACTAGGGGAAAACAACAGCTGTATTTAGCACCTTCACTCCATCCGCAAAAAGCAGGATTTCCTGGTGGCCAACTATTTCAATTCCTATACGTGTTTAATATTTGTATAATTTATGCTTCTCTTATGAGTTTGTGTATCTATTGCTATGTGCTAGTGAAATTGCTACAAGTTTTATACGTGTGCACAGATGGACTTGAGCATATGACAATAAACTCAACTTTGACAGTCAAATTTTTATTACAGTGAAGCACTATTGAATGATGATTTCTTCCAGATTTATTTAATTAACGGAATACAAACTCCCAGCTGGCGTGGAAGGAATTGAACTTGCATCTCCAAACCCATAAAAGGAGCCCTTGACATACTTGGCCTGTGACACAACCCCCTCTCCCCCATCCCAGAGTCTCACTCCCTAATGCAGCTGTGGTATTCCTAATTAGGAAATCATTCCTCTTTCCCTTATGGGATTCTGGGGAATACTGAGTACTTTCTGGAAATTCTTGTGCAACCTACACACAAAAAAAAATGCTGGAGGAACTCAGCAAATCAGGCAGCATCTGTGGAGAGGAATAAACAGCCAAGACCTTTACCATTCTGATGCAAGGTCTCAGCCTGAAACATTGACTGTTTATTTCCCTCCACAGGCTTATTGACTGATTTATTGAGTACCCTCAGTATTTTGTGTGTGTTGCTCTGGCTCAGAGGGAAATTTGATGAGATCAGAAGGTCCCAATGCATGTCACCCAGTGATGGAGCACTGCAAAAAAAATGTGCTTTATGTAGCCAATTTCAGATTCATTTATTGATCTGATATACATCGAAACCACCAATGAAGTGCATCATTTGTGTTCACCCAAGGGTGCAAGATACAGGTTTATTTATCACATGTACATCGAAGCATGCAGTGAAATGCATCATTTGTGTTATCAATCAGCACATCCACAGGGTGCTGGGGGCAGCCCACAAGTGTTGCATTCTGGCAGAATCAGGTTTAATATCATCGGCATACATCGTGAAACTTTGTTGTTTTGCAGCAGCAGTATATTGTAATATACAGTAATAAAAACTACACACACACACACACACACACACGCACAGTCTGATGGCGGGGGGGAAGAAGCTGTTCCTGAAATGATCAGTGTGTGGTGTTTCTTCAGGATCTTGTATCTCCTCCCCGAGGGCACTAATAAGAAGGCAGTGTGGGGGGAGGGGGTCCTCAATGATGGAAGCCTCCTTTCCTGAGGCATCGCCTTTTGAAGATGGGGAGACCATGATGGAGCTGGCTGAGTTTACAACTTTCCATAACTTTTTTCCCAATCCTGTGTAGTGGCCTCTCCATACTGGAAGGTGATGCAACCAGTTGGAGTGGTCTCCACAGTACCTACCAATTCAACTCAGACTCCTAATGAAATATTGCCACTGTCATGCCTTCTTTGTAACTGTACCAGTATGTTGGGCCCAGGATAGATCTTCAGAGACGTTGACACCCAGGAGCTTGAAACTGCTCACCCTTTCTACTTGATTCCTTGTTGAGAAATAGTGTTCCCTCAACTTCCCCTTCCTGAAGTCCACAGTCAATTCCTTTGACTTACTGACATTGTTGTTGTGATACCACTCAACCAGCTGATCAATCTCGCTCCTGTACGCCTCCTCATCACCACCTGAAATCCTGCCAACAACAGTTGTGTCATTGGCAAATTTGTAGATGGCCTTTGAGCTGTGCCCATCCACACAGTCGTGAGTGTGGAGAGAGTAGAGCAGTGGGCCAAGCACACATCCCTGAGGTGCACCAGTGTTGATTGTCAGCAAGGAAGAGGTGTTATTTCCAACCTGCAGACCATGGGTCTCCAGGTGAGGGAGTCAAGGATCCAGTTGCAAAAAGATGAACACAGGCTCAGGTTTTGGCGCTTTTTGATTAGAATTGAAGCTATGATTGTGTTGGCCACTGAGCTATACTCAATAAAACAACAGCCTGATACAAGTATTCGGTGATTCAAGGCCAGTGAGACTGCACGTGTGTAAACCTATTGTGGCAACAACATAGCATGCCCACAATGCTTGGCAGAACATAAAACACAAACAGCAAAGCAAGCCTCTTTCCACACACACACACTCACTGTCCTCCAATCCCAGGACAGGCTGCCTCCTAGCCTCCAGCAGACTCTGACTTCTCTAGTGGACTCTCAGACTTGTAGACCCAGCACTTTGGCAATCAGGCTTCGACTTGCGCACTGCAAGATCCCATCCAGGGGAGGGAATTGCGTAGTGGTATGGCCCTGAAGCTGGTAGACCTGCCTCAGCAGTGTGTGTTCAATCCTGATCCATGATGTTGTCTGGGTGGAATTTACATCTCTTCACCCCCGCCACTCCCCTCCATCCCACCAGTGCTCCAGTCTCTGCCCTCATACCAAAGCCATGCAGCTCAGTGGGGTAATAGTGCACTGGAAATTGCCCCTGGAGTCTGGGTAAGGGGTAGAACCTGGGGGCAGTTGATGGGAATGGGGGGAATGAAATGGGACTGTTGTATATGGGAGACTAGAGGACAGCACGTGGGTTATGTATATTGGTAATCTGCTTCATTATTGTTCAAGTTTAGTGTATACACGTGTATACAGTAAAGCAAACCAGGGTCATACAGTCAGACACAGCACAATCCAGCACATTACAGGCACAAAATAATATTAACACAAGTCCCTGAAGATTAACAGGTTTATTTATTTAAGACAGTATAATGTTACTGGCACTATTATCATAAAACAAGCAGTGATATGAATATGTAAATCAGCAGCAATAAAAGATGGAAAGTGACTAATGCAGAATGAGTGTCTGAGTTGGTGAGTGAGGAGGAGGGTGGCAGGGCATTTAGACAGGGTGTACGTGTGTGCTGCGTGGGAGCAGGGTGTTACAAAAGTCAGGGAGAAAAGAAGCATTACTCAACCTTATAGTAACACACAGACACAGTCACAATGCTGGAAAAACTCAGCAGTCCACGCAGTGTCTATGGAAAAGAGTGCTGTCGACATGTCGGTGAGACCCTTCAGCAGGACTGGAGACACAAGAATGAGGAGACATCGACAGTTCTGGCTCTTATGCTGCAGTACCGTCTGTCTGTTGGCAGGAGGTTAAAGAGTTTGTGGGAAGGATAGAAGGGGTAACATGTACTTAAGGTACAGCCTGCCATATAGATCAGATCATTTACACAGTGAACTGAGGTAGAACAAGGGAAAACAATGACAATGTACCGTAGATTAAAGTGCAACAGTTACAGAGAGAGTGCAGCGCAGGCCACAATGAGAATTCATCTTTATCTTATAAGAGGTCCATTCAAGAGTCTCATAAGATCATTTCATTACACAGAGCAGAGAGGTAGTACAAGGGAAAACAATTAACAGAATGCAGAATAAAGTTCAAAAGCTAAAGAGAAAGTGCGGTGCAGGCAGACAAAAAGGTGCAAGGCCATAATGAGGTAGATTGTGAGGGCAAGAGTCCATCTCTTTGTACCAGGGAACCATTCAACAGTCTTTTAGCAGAGGGGCAGAAGCTGTCCTCGAGACTGGGCATGCTCAAAGAGAGGGGGGAGAGAGAGAAAGTCAGGAATGGGTGTGGTTTTTGAGTACACTGGCTGCTTGACTGGGACATCAAGTAGTATATACACAGAGAATACGGCAGACAATAAGATGCAAGACTGTGGATTGAGAGGTCAAGACTCCGCCTCATCATACTAGGAGACCGTTTAATAGTCGTATAACAGTAGGACAGAACCCAGACATCCCACCCTGCAAAAACTCATTTCAGGGAGGTAGCACCATCAATTTGCGGGAGACTTCCGGGAGAGGTGGGAAGTCTGCAATAGAGTAGCTCCTTAACAGCTGGCCAGCTAGTTTAATAACGTTATCTATGCTAATGAAGGAACGACATCTGTTAAACTCACCTTAACACGTCTTTTACAGTCTTAACCCACCATGGGCAACAGAAAAGTCACTGTTGCAAACAGCGCAGTGAGCAACACTGTCATTATTTTGACCCCTATTAGGCAGGGGTACACTTTAGTGTAGTCTGGGGTGACGTACGTTTTATATTTTCTTTTTTTGGAACACTCTGCCATGGCGCGCTCTCGCTCTCTCGCTTGCTTTCTCTCTCCCTCTCTCTCTCTAACTCACTCTCTCTCTCGCTCGTGCTCTCGCTTGCTTTCTCGCTCATGCGCTTGCTTGCCTTCACTCTCGCTCTCTCACTTGCTTTCTCTCTCGCTCGCTCTCTCTCCCTCTTTCGTGCTCTCGCTCACTCTCTCTCTCGCTTGCTTTCTCTCGTGCTCTCGCTCCCTCTTTCCCTCTCTCGTGCCCTCGCTCACTCTCTCTCTCTCTCTCTCTCGCTCTCGTGGTTGCTCTTGCACTCTCTCTTGCTTTTCTCTCGCTCGCTCTCAAAAAAATTGATTTCCGTGATATTGTATATAATTTGCGGGCATCAGGGAGCCACTATTAATATGCGGGAGACTCCTGGAGGTTCCGGGAGAGGTGGGATGTCTGAGAACCTATCCTTAAGCCTTGTGGTACATGCTTTCAGGTCCTTGGTCTCGATAGTGTGGATGCACATAGTCTTTTCCCCAGAGCTGGGGAATCAAGAACTACAGGGCACAAGTTTAAGGTGAGAGGGGAAGAGATTTAATAGGAACTTGAGGGGTAACACAAGAGTGGTCAGTACATGAAGGTGGTTATGTCAGGTACATTAATAACATTTAAAAAACACTTGAAAAGGTACAAGTGAATATGAACAGTGAGAGAGACTTGCTCAAGTTTTGCTCATACGGGATGAGCTTAGATGGGAATCTTTGTCTTTGTGACCTTTGCACTTTACTTGCCTGTACTACACTTTCTCTGTAACTAATACTATATTCTTTTCACCCAACTGCCCTTAAAGTATACACTCAGTGAACACTTTATTAGGTACACCTGCTTGTAAATGCAAATATCTAATCAGCCAATCATGTGGCAGGAACTCAATGTAGAAAAGCATGCAGACATGGTCAAGAGGTTCAGTTGTTGTTCAGACCAAACATCAGAATGGGGAAGAAATGTGATCTGAGTGCCTTTGACTGTGGAATGATTGTTGGTGCCACAATGGCTTGAGTATCTCCAGAACTGCGGATCTCCTGGGATTTTCACGCACAACAGTCTCTGGAGTTTATAGGGAATGGTGTGAAAAGCAAAAAAAAAAAGAACACATTTAGTCCTGTGGGTGAAAAGACCTTGTTAGTGAGGGAGGTCAGAGCAGCAAGGTGACAGGAAGAGAACAGTAACACCCATGACGACAGCCTTGTGCAGAAGGGCTTCTCCGAATGCACATGTTGAACCTTGACGTGGCTGGTCTGTAGCAGAAGGCCATGAACATCCACTCAGTGGCCACTGGGTATATATTCTGCACCCTGTTTTCCTTGAAAGACACTTGGAGTGATTCAGGTACATTGCAAAGATGAAGTATTCCAAAGGGAGGATGAGATAACTATGGCTAATAAGGGAAGCGTCGTAGAGGTAGGGATTCTGCAGGAGGACTGAGACAGATTGGAAGAATGAGCAAAGACATGGCAGATAGAATATAGTGTAGGGAAGTGTACGGTCATGCACTTTAGTAGAAGGAATAAAGGCATAGACTATTTTCTAAATGGGGAGAAAATTCAAAAATCAGAGGTGCAAAGGGACTTGGCAGTCTTTGTGTAGGATTCCTTAAAGGTTAACTTGCAAGCTGAGTCTCTGGTGCAGAAAGTAAATTCATTGTTAACATTCATTTTGAGAGGACTAGAATACAAGAGCTAGAATGTTTTGCTGAGGCTTTACAAGGCATTAGTTCGACTACACGTGGGGTAATGTGAGCAATTTTGCACCCCTTATCTAAGAAAAGATGTGCTGCCATTGGAGAGGATCTAGAGGAGGTTCAGAAGAATGATTCCAGGAATGAAAGGGTTAATGTGTGATGAGGACTTGATAGCACTAGGCTGGTACTCACTGGAGTTTAGAGGAATGAGGGGAATGGGATCTCATTGAAATCCATCGACTATTAAAAGGTCTAGAGAGGGTGGATAAAGAGGATGTTTCCTATAGTGGGTGAGGCTAGGACCACGGCGCACAGCATCAGAATAGAGGCTCTCCATTTAGAAGAGAAATGAGGAGGAATTTCTTTAGCCAAAGGGTGGTAAATCTATGGAATTCATTGCCACAGATGGCAATGGAGGCCAAGTCACTGAGTATATTTAAAGTGGAGGTCGATATGTTCTTGAGTAGTCAGGATGTCAAAGGTTATGGGAAGAAGGCAGGAGAATGGGGTTGAGAGGGATAATAAGTCAGCCATGATGGAATGGTGGGGCAGATTTGAATAGCTGAATGGCCTAATTCTGCTCCTACGTCTTATGGTCTTACAGGAATGGGAAAGATTGAGGGGGATATGAGCAAAATGAGGGCAAATGGGACTAGCTTCAACAGGAATCTTGGTTAACATGGACCAGTTGGGCCAAGGGGCCTAGTTTTATTTTGTATTACTCTATATCCTGGTTGGTTTTCAGCCAATGATATTTGCTGAGTGATGGCCAGTGTAAAGTGGAGAAGTCCCCGGCTTTACTGGGAACTTCCTTTACCGTGGATTGTGCTCCAGTTTCACATCTCACCAGACAGACACCTTCTGCAGCTCATGATAGTTAGAGAGCACAGAAAGAGGCCCTTCAGCCCAATCCATCCATGCCAGCCCTTTTATCCATCCGTAGTAACCCAATTTGCCTACATTATGACCTCTTTCTTTATTTGCGTATTTAATGTCTGCCTAAACGTCTTTTAAACATGGTAATTATTTCTTATTTTTACCCTCCATTGACTCCGTCTACACTTCCTGCTGCCTTGGGAAAGCAGCCAACATACTCAAGGACCCCTCCCACCCTGTTCATTGTCTCTTCATCCCCCCTCCCATCAGGCACAAGATAACAAAAGCCTGAAAGCATGTACCACCAGGCTTAAGGACAGCTTCTACCCTGCTGTTATAAAACTACTGAATGGTCCCCTGGTACGATAGGACCTCACAATCTACTTAGCTATGACCCTGCACCTTACTGTCTGCCTACACTGCCTCCTTATTCCACATTCTGCTTTCCTCTTGTACTGCCTTGATGTACTTGTGCAAGGAATAATCTGTAGTCAGGCACAAAAACAAAAGCTTTTCACAGTACTTCAGCACATGTGATGGTAATGAACCAATCCTACCACCTCCTCTGACAGTACCTTCCAGATTTCAAACACTCTGTAAAAATCAAACCCCTGAAATTCCCTTTACACTTCCGTCCGCTCGGTTTAAACCTCTGCCCTTCTATGTTTGACAGCCATACTTTGGGAAAGAAATTCCAACTATTTCCCCTCTCTCAATCTTAACTACTTCAGTTAAATATCCACCCAACCTTCACAAAAAGTGCCTGTGGAAGAAAGAGTCATTTAGCATAAGCACACATAAGACCACAAGACAGAGGAGCAGGACTAGGTTCTTCCTTGGATCTGCTATGTCTTTCAATCATGGCTGATTTCCTTCCCCCCTCATCCTATTCTCCTGCCTTCTCCCCATAGCTTTTGACACTTACTCATCAGGAATCTATCAGCCTTCACTTCAAATATATCCAACCACTTGGCCTCTATTGTCTGTGGCAATGAACTGCACAGATTCACCACCTTCTGGCTGAAGAAATTCCTCATCTCTGTTCTAAAGGGACGTCCTTGTATTCTGAGGCCACGTCTTCTAGTCTTCAACTCTCCCAATATAGGAAACATCCTTTCCAAGTCCAACAATACTTCTACTCCCAGTGAGTAGTCAGGGACTAAAGACTGCAGCACCAGTAGAGAGTACCAAGGTGGTATTGTTCCTGGGTATCAACATCTCTGAGGATCTATCCTGGGCCCAACATATTGAGAAGAAAGCATGACAGTGCCGATATTAAGTGGAATTTGGAGGGAATTGTTACGTCACCAAGACACCAGCAAATTTCCACAGATGTACACCCAAGAGCATTCTAATTGGTTGCATCACTGTCTGCTATGGAGGGGCCACTGCACAGTACTGGAAAAAGTTGCAGAACGTTGTAGCTCCATCATGGGTCTAGCCTCCCCAGCATCAAGGACACCTTCAAAAGGAAATGCCTCAAAAAAAAAAGGCGGCGTCCATAGGGACCCCATTCATCCACGACATAGAAAACCTACAGCACAATACAGGCCCTTCGGCCCACAAAGCTGTGCCGAACATGTCCTTACCTTAGAAATTACCTAGGCTTACACATAGCCCTCTATTTTTCTAAGTTCCATTTACCTGTCCAGGAGTCTCTTAAAAGACCCTATCATATCCGCCTCCACCACCGTTGCCGGCAGCCCATTCCACACACTCACCACTCTCTGTGTAAAAAACTTACCCCTGACATCTCCTCTGTAGCTACTTCCAAGCACCTTAAAACTATACCCTCTTGTGTTAGCCATTTCAGCCCGGGGAAAAAGCCTCTGACTATCCACACGACCAATGCCTCTCATCATCTTATACACCTCTATCAGGTCACCTCTCATCCTCCGTCGCTCCAAGGAGAAAAGGCCGAGTTCACTCAACCTATTCTCATAAGACATGCTCCCCAATCCAGGCAACATCCTTGTAAATTTCCTCTGCACCCTTTCTATGATTTCCACATCCTTCCTGTAGTGAGGCGACCAGAACTGAGCACAGTACTCCAAGTGGGGTCTGACTTGGGTCCTATATAGCTGCAACATTACCTCTCAGCTATTAAACTCAATCCCACGATTGATGAAGGCCAATGCACCGTATGCTTTCTTAACCACAGAGTCAACCTGCGCAGCAGCTTTGAGTATCCTATGGACTTGGACCCCAAGGTCCCCCTGATCCTCCACACTGCCAAGAGTCTTACCATTAATACTATTTTCTGTCATCATAATTGACCTACCAAAATGAACCACCTCACACTTATCTGGGTTGAACTCCATCTGCCACTTCTCAGCCCAGTTTTTCATTCTATCAATGTCCCTCTGTAATCTCTGACAGCCCTCCACACTATCCACAACACCCCCAACCTTTGTGTCATCAGCAAATTTACTAACCCATCCCTCCTCTTCCTCATCCAGGTCATTTATAAAAATCACGAAGAGTAGGGGTCCCAGAACAGTCACTGACTTCCATGCAGAACATGACCCATCTGCAGCCACTCTTTGCCTTCTGTGGGCAAGCCAGTTCTGGATCCACAAAGCAATGTCCCTTTGGATCCCATGCCTCCTTACTTTCTCAATACGCCTTGCATGGGGTACCTTATCAAATGCCTTGCTGAAATCCATATATACTACATCTACCTTCATACTCTATACTCTACCTTCATCAATGTGTTTAGTCACATCCTCAAAAAATTCAATCAGGCTCATAAGGCACAACCTACCCTTGACAAAGCCATGCTGACTATTCCTAATCATATTATGCCTCTCCACATGTTCATAAATCCTGCCTCTCAGGATCTTCTCCATCAACTTACCAACCACTGAAGTAAGACTCACTGGTCTATAATTTCCTGAGCTATCTGTACTCCCTTTCTTGAATAATGGAACAACATCCGCAACCCTCCAATCGTCCAGAACCTCTCCTGTTCTCATTGATGATGCAAAGATCATTACCAGAGGCTCAGCAATCTCCTCTCTGGCTTCCCACGGCAGCCTGGGGTACATCCCATCCAGTCCCAGTGACTTATCCAACTTAATGCTTTACCAAAGCTCCAGCACATCCTCTTTCTTAATGTCTATATGCTCAAGCTTTGCAGTCTGCTGTAGGTCATCCCTATAATTGTCAAGATCCTTTTCCGCAGTGAATACTGAAGCAAAGTATTCATGAATTACCTCTGCTATGTCCTCCGGTTCCATACACATTCTTCTACTGTCACACTTGATTGGTCCTATTCTCTCACGTCTTATCCTCTTGCTCTTCACATACTTAGATTATGAGGACACGCAGTCCTCTTTTATTGTCATTTAGTAATGCATTCATTAAGGAATGATACAATATTCCTCCAGTGTGATATCACAAAAACACAGGACAGACCAAGAATGAAAAACTAACAAAACCACATAATTATAACATATAGTTACAACAGTGCAACAATACCATAACTTGATGAAGAACAGTCCATGGCACAGTAAGAAGTTCAGAGTCTCTCAAATGCCTTGAGGTTTTCCTTAATCCTGTCCG
Organism: Mobula hypostoma; assembly: GCF_963921235.1. Taxonomy (NCBI): domain Eukaryota; kingdom Metazoa; phylum Chordata; class Chondrichthyes; order Myliobatiformes; family Myliobatidae; genus Mobula; species Mobula hypostoma. The sequence continues at coordinate 107,223,194 of NC_086102.1, read as the reverse complement.
CCAAGGCCTTCTCATGGCCCCTTCTGGCTCTCCTAATCTCATTCTTCAGCTCCTTCCTGCTAGCCTTATGACCTTCTAGATCTCTATTATTACCTAGCTTCTTGAACCTTTCGTAAGCTCTTCTTTTCTTCTTCACTAGATTTACAACAGCCTCTGTACACCACGGATCTTGTACCCTACCATCCTTTCCCTGTCTCACTGGAACCTACGCAGAACCCCACACAAATATCCCCTGAACATTTGCCACATTTCTTCCGTACGTTTCCCTGAGAACATCTGTTTCCAATTTATGCTTCCAAGTTCCTGCCTGATAACTTCATATTTCCCCTTACTCCAATTAAACATTTACCAAACTTGTCTGTTCCTATCCCTCTCCAATGCTATGGTAAAGGAGATAGAATTGTGATCACTACCTCCAGAAAGCTCTCCCACTGAGAAATCTGACACCTGACCAGTTTCATTTCGTAATACCAGATTAAGTACAGCCTCTCCTCTTGTAGGCTTATCTGCATATTGTGTAAAGAAACCTTCCCAAACACAGCTAACAAACTCCACCCCATCTAAACCCCTCACTCTAGGGAGATGCCAATCAATATTTGGGAAACTAAATCTCCCACAACAACAACCCTGTTATTATTACACCTTTTCAGAATCTGTCTCCCTATCTGCTCCTCGATGTCCCTGTTACTATTGGGTGGTCTATAAAAAACACCCAGTAGAGTTGTTGACCCCTTCCTGTTCCTAACTTCCACCCACAGAGACTCCGTGACAATCCCTCCATGACTTCCTCCTTTTCTGCAGCCGTGACACTATCTCTGATCAACAGTGCAACACCTCACCTCTTTTGCCTCCCTCCCTGTCCTTTCTGAAACATCTGAAGACTGGCACTCAAAGTAGCTATTCCTGCCCTTGCACCATCCAAGTCTCTGTAATGTCTGCAACATCACAGCTCCAAGGGCTGATCAATGCTCTAAGTTCATCCACTTTGTTTGTAATACTCCTTGCATTAAAATAGACACATTTCAAACCATCGGTCTGAGCGCATCCCTTCTCTATCACCTGCCTATCCTCCCTCTCGCACTATCTCCAAGCTTTCTCTATTTGTGAGCCAACCACCTCTTCCTCCATCACTTCAGTTCAGTTCCTATGCCCCAGCCATTCTAGTTTAAACTCTCCCCAATAGCCTTTGCAAACCTCCCTGCCAAGTGTAACCCATCCTTTTTGTACAGGTCCCACCTGCCCCAAAAGAGGTCCCAATGATCCAGAAATCTGAATCCCTGCTCCCTGCTCCAATCTCTGAGCCATGTATTTATCCTCCACCTCACTCTATTCCTATACTCACTGTCACGTGGTACAACCGGCAGTAATCCTTAGATTACTACCTTTGAGGTCCTGCTTCTCAGTTCCTTCCTAACTCCCTGTAGTCTGTTTTCAGGACCTCCTCCCTTTTCCTACCCATGTCATTGGTACCAATATGTACCACGACCTCTGGCTGTTCTCTTTTCCACTTCAGGATATCGTGGATGCAATCAGAAACATCCCGGAACCTGGCACCTGGGAGGCAAACTACCTTCTGCGTTTCTGTGGACGCAGGAAAGAATCACCTGTCTGACCCCCGGACTATAGAGTCCCCTATCACTGCAGCGTGCTCTTCCTTTCCCTGCCTTCTGAGCCACAGGGCCAGACTCTGTGCCAGAGGCACGACCACTGTTTCTTCCCCCAGGTAGGCTGTCTTCCCCCCAACAGTACTCAAACAGGAGTACTTACTGTTAAGGGGAACAGCCACTGGGTACTCTCTGGCATCTGCTTCTTGCTCCTCCCTCTCCTGACTGTTACCCACTTACCTGTCTCCTGAGGCCCCGGAGTGACTGCCTGCCTATAGCTCCTCTCTATCACCTACTCAGTCTCCCTGACCAGACGAAGATCTTCTCATTGTTCCCATCAAGGTGGTGGTACTGGAACCTGAAGACACACATTCAACGTTTCAGGAACTGCTTCTTCCATCCATCATCAGATTTCTGAATGGACAATGAAACCATGACTAATACCTCAATAATTTTCCCCTGTCTGTGATTATATAATAGTCTTATGTATTACAATGTACTGCTGCCACAAAATAACTAATTTCATGACGTATGCTGATGATACTAAACCTGATTCTGACGTCCACTCTATCTATGTCTTTCAATATTTGTTATGTTTTAACAAAATCCTCCTCATTACTTTAAACGCCAGTAGGTACAGGCCCAGAACTGGCAAACATCAACTCTTTCATTCCCGGAATCATTCTTGTGAACCTCCTCTGGACCCTCTCCAATGTCAGCATATTGAGCCCAGAATTGCTCACAATATTACAAGTGTGGTCTGGACCAATGCCTCAGTTTTACATCTTTACCTGTACCAGCTGGTCCTCTAGAAATGAATGCAAACATTACATTTGCCTTCCTTCCTACTGATATCCATGGCTGGTCAAGAGCTTTGTACTGAGCTGTGCATCATCAAGAAGACGACAGAAATATCGAACTGGAAACTCCTGCAGTAGTAGAAACAGTTATATTCACGAGGGAATAGCAGACTGAGAAACAAAAAGCCAAAATAAATATGAAACAGTTGCCAGAAATCTAAAACCAAAGCAGAAAATGTTGGAAACACTCAGCAGGTCTGACAAATGTGGTTTTGCAAAATTTGACCCAAGACCTTAATTGTTTCCCTCTCTCCCTACAGACACTGCCCGACCTGTTCAGCGTTTCCAGTGATTATTGTGCAAACTTTGCCACAGTGACATAATCTGAAAGCAGTATGGTTCACATCAAGCCCAGTAGTTCAAGCTACATGTTAATGTGACCACAGCACAAGGCTTGCTATCGAAGTCAAAGTGGAGTTTATTGTCAGATGCACAAGTCCATGTATCGATGGGTGCAATGAACAAAGATAATTTGCAGCAGCATCACAGGCTCATAGGATCAGATCAGCAGCATTCACATATATTAAACATAAATTTTACACAATCTTTACAAGAAAAAACAGAATTAGAAAAAGAGAGTAAAGCCTGTGTTAGTGCAATGTTGCTGAACTGTAGTGACCAGGATGGTGCTGGTTGGTTCAGGAACTGAACGGTTGAAGAGAAACAGCTCAACCCTTCAGCCAGCTTCAGGAAAATAACCAACAAAATTAAAGATCCCTCCCACCCCGGACATTCTCTTTCCTCCTCAATCAAGCAGGAGTTACAAAAGCCTGGGAGCAGGTGATAATAAGGCCAAGGACGCCTTCTACCTCACTGTTAACAGACTCGAATGTGCCTCTTATTGAATAAAGATGAACTCTTGATCTGCCAATCTACCCATTTCTGGGCCTTGCATTTTATTTGTCTATCTGCACCACATTTTCTCTGCAAGAATAATATTATATTCTGTATTTGTTCTCATTCTTACTACCTCGAATTTCTCATGTATGGAATGATCTATCTGGATGGCACAAAAGCTTTTCGCCATATCTTGGCAAAGGCAGCACGACAACACTGCAGCACCAGTTCTAAGATCGGGGTTTAACTCGAGACATTGTCTGTGAGGAGTTTGTACGTTCTTCCCGTGACCGCGTGGGTTTCCTCCAACATTCCAAAGACGTACAGGCCATGGTTAGTAAATTGTGGGAATGCAAGGAGCATGCTGACACTCGCGGGCCTCCCCCAGCACAATCCTCGCTGATCTGATTTGACACAAGCAACACATTTCCTTGTAGGTTTCGATTTAGTGTGAAATAGTATCAGGGCAGAGAGGTTGACATCGAGAGCAGAGATCAGGGTTTGGTCAGCTGAAGGTGAAGGCATGGTGGTGTAGCAGTTAGCCTAACCCTTCACAGCACCAACTGCAAGATTGGGTTCAATTCCCGCCACTGTCTGTAAGGAGTTTGTAGATTCTCCCCTTTCCTCCGGGTGATCCAGTTTCCTCCCACATTCCAAAGATGTCCAGGTTAGGGTTAATAAGTTGTAGATATACTACACTGGTATCAAAAGTGTAGCGACACTAGCGGGCTGCCCCCAGCACATCCTTGCACAATGTTAGTGATTAACACAAACAATGCATTTCACTATGTTTCAATGTACTTGTGACAAATAAAGCTAACCTTTAAAAATCCCTTTAAAATCGAGTGGGTAGAGACAGAAAAGAGCACGCCAAACTCCATTCGACACTTAGCCCTCCAAAAATCAGACCTGAACAAGTAACCTTCTGACTCACAGCCCAGAGTGCAACCCCCACAGCCACGGCTAACAGAAACAACCAGCACCTTTGGGTGTTGGTTCTGTGGCCTTTTCTCTCCATACTCTATGCTGTACCTCACAACAACACAGAAGCCCACACGCTGCCACACTTCGAACAAAAAAAAAAGTTCAATCATACTGACAAAGGCAGCATGCTGGCAGCTCTGCTCTAGTAGGTGTTTGAGAAGATTTGCTACGTCACCAAAGACCAGTTACAAATTTCCACAGAAGTACAATAAAGAGCATTCTAACTGATTATATGCACCTGGTATGGAGTCTCCAATGCACAGGATTGCAGGAGGATTTCAAGGTGGCAGCATTCATCATTAAGAATCCTCACCATCCAGGACATGCCCTCTTCTCATTGCTACTATTAGGGAGGAGGTACAGATCTCACCTTGCCAAGCAGCCTCAAGTGTGGCACCTGGTCAAAGGTCTTCTGAAAATCCAAGTAAATCAGCATCCACTGACTCTCCTTTGTTATTTCCTCAAAGAAATCCAATACATTTATCAGGCAAGATTTTCCTACAAGGAAACCATGCCGACTTCATGCTATTTTATAACGTACCGCCAAGTACCCCAAAACTTCATCCTTAATGATGGATTCTTGCCAACCACTGAAGTCAGGCTTACTGTCTTCACTTTCTTTCTTTTGCCTCCTTCCCTTCTTAAAGAGTGAGTGCATACCTGCACTGCATTTTCCGTGCTCTGTTCCTGATTGTTCTTGTACTACCTCAATGTACTCTGTAATGAATTGATCTAGAGCCATTTTATTAGTACACCTGTTAGATAATGTGAAAATCTAATCAGCCAATCATGTGCAACAACTCAATACGTAAAACCATGCAGACATGAAGTTCAGTTGTTGTTCAGACCAAACAGCAGAATGGGGAAGAAATGTGATCCAAGTGACTTTGACCGTGAAATGATTGTTGGTGCCAGTTGAGGTGATTTGAGTATCCCAGAAACTGTTGATTTCCTGGGATTTTCACACACAACAATCTCTACAGAGAATGGTGAGAAAAACAAAAAAAAACATCTAGTGAGTGGCAGTTCTGTGGGTGAACACGCCTTCTTCACGAGGGATATCAGAGGAGAATGGCCAGACTGGTTCAAGCTGGCAGGAGTGCGACAATAACTCAAATAGCTACGTGTTAGAACAGTGGTGTGCAGAAGAGCATCTCTGGATGCACAACACATTGAACCTTGAAGAGGATTGGGCTACAGCAGAAGACCAGGAACATACACTCAGTGCCCACTTGATTAGGTACAGGAGGTATTTATGTGTATTTATTTTTTGACATACAGCATGGGTAGGCCTTCTGACCCTTTGAGCCACACTGCTTAACAATCCCCCAATTCAATCTGAGCCTAATCATGGGACAAATTACAATGAGCAACTAACCGACCAACCAGTAGATCTTTGGAGTGTGGGAGGAAACCGGAGCACCCAGAGGAAACCCACGCAGTCACGGGGAGAATGTACAAACTCCTGCCAGGCAGCAGTGGAACAGTATGCATGACAAGTTTCTCTATGTGCCTTTTGACGTGACAATAATAAGCCAAGGACAACAGGCTGAACTAGTTACTCTGGCTTTCCATTCAGAATGTCCTAGTCTCTCAGTCCAACACCATCTCCCAACCTTCCTGGAGTCAAGGAACCAGACCAAAACCAGGAAAATCAGTTTTTCCTCAGCCCCTTATCTTTCCCACCTATTACCTCCGAGATTCTTTCGTCATTCCCCCACCCACCCACCTGACTTCACCCATCACCTTTCAGCTTGTACTCCTTCTGCTCTCTCCACCTTCTTATTCTGGATTCTTCCCCCTGCCTTTCCAGTCCTGACGAAGAGTTTCAACCTGGAACATCAGCTGTTTTTACCCCATTTCCATAGATGCCGCTGAGCTCCTCCAGCATTTTGTGTGTTTTGCTGTGGGAACATCAGCGATGCCCTCCCAACAGTCCAGTGACAGGAAGTCTCTCACAGAGGGAGAAAGAACCAGCAGACAGATACCGCTGGGTGAGTGGGAGCACGCGGTTCACAGGAGGTCGTGGGATGGAGCTTGTTCGAACCCAGCCTCAGCCACGTAACTCAGGGAATAACACATCCAAGTAACAGACAGCTCAGCACCAAGGAATGACAGGGTATTCCACAACAGGGTATTCCCCCCTCTCTCTCTCCTCCCAATCCCCATTTCAGATACCCCTGTTGTCGTAAACCCTTTTCTCACACACACATTCTTTCCAGTACCTTTCCTGTTGTTTTAATCTCTTTCCCACACTTTCAGCTTCTTGATTATTTTAATCTCCCTTCATTCTCTTCCCCTCTCCTCAATATTGCTCTGCCTCTCTCCCCTCTCCCCAGCTTCATCCATTCCTCTTATACCCCTCCCTTTTCTTTCCTCCCTTATTCTCTCTTTTCCTCTTTCCCTTCTTCCACAATACACCATCTCTTCTTCACTTCCTTTCCTTTCTCGCCATCCAACTCCCTCTTCTCACCCTCTCCAACATCCCCCTCTCATTCCTGTCTCTCATCCAACTTCCTCCTTCCCCTCCTCCTCTCTTCCCTCCCTCTTTCAATCCTTTACTTTCTCATTCTCTCTTCCTTACCCTCCTCTCCTGTACCTCTCCCTCCCTGAATCCCCCAACCGTCTCTCTCTCTCTCCTTCTCCTATACCCTTTTCTCCCTCTCCTACACCGCTTGCTCCTCACTATCCCCACCTCGCAGTTCTGTCCTCCTATACCTCCTCTCCCCCACCAACCCTTATCTTACACCTCTCCCCCGCTTCCTCTCCTACACACTTTCTCTGAGCAGGGTGGCGTTACTCAATACACATCCCAGCAGAGCTGACAGCCGTGGTGTGCTCGGCCCCTGGGGTTAGGGGGGAATCTGCCTCTCACCCCATAGCCCTCTTTGTCTGTATTTCCCGTCTCCTCCCTAATCCCCACCTTCCACCCCCCCCCCACCCCGCTGCAGACTTCACTGGAGAACTCCCCCATCCCCGGCCACCCTCCCCTCCTCCCCCCCACCCCTCCTTTCACAACACCGGCCGTAGACAAAGGACACCGAACCGCCACCGGGACCGTCCCGAATCGCAACCGGACCCGCATTCCACCCCTCGTCAGCACCTCGGGACCCAGGCAAGCGTGGGAGGGAGTCACAGTTCGACCAGCAGCACCCACCCAGCCCCAGAACAGAAATAGACAGTCGAGCCCCGAGCCTTCCATTCAGAGAAAGACATCGCACCCCCGCCCCCCGTGCATTGCTTTGAAGACAGAAGGAAGGGTACCCACCTCGGGTTGAGAGAGCGGCCCGTTCCCGTCGCCTCTGAGTCTTTAACCGTCTCTATTGTTTTGCTTGCATCCAGGGGGCAAGTTGTTCCGAGCCTCCCGACGCGGCGAGAGTTCCTGTATCCCTAGCCCACCAGACCCTGGTCTCTCTCCCTCTCTCACACACACACAGAGACTGGAGCAGTCCCCCACCCCCCAGCGGCAGCTGGGTACAAGCCCTCCCGACTGTTCCTCCCACCCTACCTCCCCTCCCTTCAGGGCTCACCTCCACCTCAGCTCAGAACCTCCATGGCAGCAACCACAATAAACACCCCGCCTCCCGGCTCCCGGCTCCACTAAGTGTTGGGACATTACCTCACTGACAGAGCCTACCAACTAGCCGGCAGGCGGAGAGGTGGAGAGGGACAGCCCCGTCCTAATCTTAACCCCTCACATACCCTCTGCTTCTCCCCCCCACCCCCCACACGCTCTGGGAAAGGGGCTTCCAGGGAGGAAGGTGGGGTGGAAAGGACCGGGAACCAGGGAACCCTTCACTTGTAGAGAAAACACGACCTATTATTTCACAGTTTACCGCCCTGTGCATTATGCAATCCTCTGAACCTTGCTTTCTTTCTCTCTCTCTCTCTCTCTCTGTTTAAATGGATCACTCCACAACAGACACGCTGGGAGACACAAGTCATTAACCATTTCCGTGCCGCTCTGTTTACACGCCAGATCCCCATCTACAGAACCAATCAACATGCACCGATGTATAGAAACTATATTATGTATTTATATTTATTGTGTTTTTTTTAAATTTCTCGTGTTCTTTATCTCAGTGTTTTTTTTCAATCCTGCACCGGATTCGGATTAACAATTCAGATACAAGGAAATCTGCAGATGCTGGAAATTCAAGCAACACACGTAAAAAATGCTGGTGAACACAGCAGGCCAGGCAGCATCTCTAGGAAGAGGTACAGTTGACGTTTCGGGCCGAGACCCTTCGTCAGGACTAACTGAAAGAAGAGATAGATCCCTCCCACTTTCAAATCTCTTACTATCTCTTCTTTCAGTTGGTCCTGATGAAGGGTCTGGGCCTGAAATGTCGACTGTACTGCTTCCTATCGATGCTGCCTGGCCTGCTGCGTTCACCAGCAGTTTTTGTGTGTGTTGCTGGGATCAACAATTGTTTCGTCTTCCTTTACACTGCGCACTGGAAATGACATTAAACAATTTAGAATTTTCAATCTTTGGCCCACAGAGCCCAAACTGTCCTGCAGTCATGCAGAACTGAAACAGATTCACTTCCAGGTTCACTTAAGGACCCCCACCACCCAGGACATGCCCTCTTCCCGTTGCTACCATCAGGAAGGAAGTACAGGAGCCTGAAGACAGACACTCAGTGATTCAGGAACAGCTTCTTCCGCTCTGCCATCTGATTTCTGAACAGTCCGTCAACACGACCGCACTGTTATTTACTCTCCTTTTGCACTACCTATTTAATTTATATATATTTTATAGTACGTGTAGCAGTGTACTGCCGCCGCAAAACAACAAATTTCACGATGCGTGTCGGTGATATGAAACCTGCTTCTGATTCTGCTTTATTTATTGATCACGTCTACTTTGAAGCATGCAGTGAAATCGCCCCAACAACCAACACAACCTTAAGATGCGAGGGAGGCAGCCCGCAAATGTCGCCACACTTTCCAGCGCCAACATAGCACATCCGCCACGTTCAGCAGAACAACGACACGACAAACCTTTACAATGCCATGATCAGGGCTCAATCCCCAATGCTGTCTGCTGTCTGTAAGGAGTTTGTATGTCCTCCCCGTTGACTGCATAGGTTTCCTCCGGGAGCTCAGGTCTGCTCCTACATTCCAAAGAAGAGTAGGTTAGGGTTAGTAAGTCATGGGCATATTATGTTGATGCCTGAAACATGACAACACTTGCAGCCCCCCACCCCGGTACATCCTCCGAATGCGTTGGCCGTTGACACAAACAACGCATTTCACCGTACGTTTCAATGTACATGTGACAAGTTCAAAGTAAATGCATTGTCAATGTGCGTTGCTGTCACCAGATACTCCTTTGAGATTCATTTTCTTACGGGCATTCTCAATAGAACAGAAAATACAACAGAATCCATGAAAAACTACACACGGCACAGACCGACAAGCAAACGAAGTGCAAATTAAAAAAAGTAATTAAATAATTCTGAGAACATAAGTTGTAGAGTCCTTGAAAGTGAGTCTGTAGGTTGTGGAATCAGTTCAGTGTTGTGGTGAGTGAAGTTATCCACACTGGTTCTGAAGCCTGCTGGCTGAAGGACTGAACTATTCCTGAACCTGGTAGTGTAGGACCTGAGGCTCCTGTACCTCCTTCTTGGTGGCAGCAGTGACAGAGAGCATGGCCTGAAAGGCAGGGTCTTTGATGGATGCTGCTTTGTAGATGTGCTCAATGGTGGGGAGGGCTTTGCCTGTGATGGCGTTCCCCACCATTGGGTATATCTACAAGGAGCTCTGACACAAGACTGTAGCATCCAACATCAAGAACTCCCATCACCCAAGCCATATTCTCTTCTCGCTACAGCCACCAGAAAGGAGGTACAGGAGTCTTTGGTCCCACAGATAAATCTACTCCTTATCTTTTATTTGTAGTGCAATCTGAAATAAAGTGCTAGAAAACACTGAAGTGACAATTACAGAAGAGGCAGGATTAAGGATTGGAGAAGGTGGCACAATCATCGTGAAGAGGATGTGAACGAGGTGACTGGTTCAGAAGTTTGATAGCAATGGGGGAGAATCTGTTCTTGAGTCTGGTCATCCAGGCAATCGACCACTCTCATTTCTTGGATGAGTGTAGGTGACTCCTCCAATGAAGCCCTAGACTGATTCACTGAAGCTCCTCTCCACTTGAGAAGGTAAGGAACAGAAGCCAGAGCAGGCCACTCATCCCATTGTGCCTGCTGCCCCAATTCATTAAGTTCATTCAAGATTCACAATACAAGGTTGCTCATCATCATTCTTCCATACCCAAGTGTAAAGGGGATCAAAATGATTGTTACTCTGAATATGATGCAGCATAAAAAAGACAATAACCACAAAGAACACAATGAAAGCAAAAAAAACCCACTATAAACATAAAATCCTTTAAAATACAATGTACAAGTAACTATTCTAGACAAAGACTGATTGTACCTACATAAAGTGGTGTTAGGTGATGTGTCGGTAGTGGTGGTGGGGGGCGGTGAGATGGGTTAATGGTTAACGGATGGAGATGTTGATCAGCCTGATGGCTTGGGGGAAGACCATGGGTGGTCTTTTACCTCGACGCCCCTGGACTGAAACCACACTGGTTACCAGTCTGGGAGATGTGGGTTCAAAAATACCAGCAGGCAGATGGGGAATTTAAAACCAAGCCATGGATTAATTGTGGAATAAATTTATATTCTAGTCATGAAAATATTGATTGTTGTAAAATAAATTTGATTTATTAATCTCTCCCTTGGGATAGAGGGAGGAGGAAGGGACAATTTAGTTCCTTCGGAGTGTGGCGGATGGAGGATTAAGAGATCTCATGTCCAACAGGGGCACCAGCCCTCTCCACCACATGGACAGAACCTGCTGACTCAAGAAGGCAGCATCTATCATCCAGGATCCCTGCCTTCCTGCAGCTCCCATCGGGCAGGAGGGACACAAGCCTGAAGCCCCACACCCCCAGGTTCAAGTAGTGCTATTTCCCTTCAACCATTCAGTTCTCCAACTGACACCTCAAGAAGGCGGTAACCATTGTTAAAGACCCTCACCATCTGTGACTTACTCTCCTTTCATTCCTACCCTTGGGGAGGATTCACACGTAAGGATTTAGGAATAGCTTCTTCCCTTCTACCGTCAGATTTTTGAACAGTCCGTGTTCAATGACACGACCTCATTATTTGTTTTTTTCGCACTACACATTCATTTTGTAATTGATAGTAATTTTACGTTTGTATTACACTGTACTGCTGCTGTAAAATAACAAATTACATGCCATATACATCGGTGATAATACATCCAATTCCAAACTCTGAAGTAGCTGAGCGGTTTTGACACACAATGTTGACTGTCCATTTCCCTCCGCAGATGCTGCCTGGACTGCTGAGTTCCTCCAGCACTTTCTTTGTTTTTTTCTCTGGATTCCAGCATCTGCAGTCTCTTGTGGCTCCACTCAACCTTGTCTGCTCTGAGGCATCCAGTTACTTTGTCCATAGCGTTTATTGTCATGGCCTCCTCCTCAGCTGCAATTGCTCTGTGAATGCATGTATGTGGACAGGAAAAGTTTAGGGGGAAATGGGACACTAGCTCAGGAAGGCAATTTGGTTGGCATGGATGAGTTGGTCTGAAGGCCATGTTTCTGGTCTATTGAGTGTTTAGGTCTCTGAACCTTATCAACCCTCTGAATTGGCCCATTTAGGGCTGGCATAGTCAGTAACCCACATCCTGTGGATAAATAAACACACATGTAGACAGTAGAGTGGGACTGGAGACAGTTGATCAACAGACACAGTGGAATGAAATATGATCACAAAATACTGCAGAGAGTTGTGGACACGGCTCAGCACAGCACGGAAACCAGCCTCCCCTCCATGGACTCCATCTACGCTTCTCACTGGCTGATCAGCATCATCGAACATCCACCCACCCCAGACATTCTGTCTTCTTCCCTTTCTGATTGGGCAGGAGATAAAAAAGCCTGAAAGCATGTACCATCAGGCTGAAGGACAGCTTCTACCCCGTGGTTATCAGACTCGTGAATGGACCTCCTGCACGATAAGATGGACTGTTGACCTCACGATCTACTTTGTTATGATCTTGCACCTTATTGTTCACCTCCACTGCACTTTCTCTGTAGCTGTTACACTTTTTTCTGAAATGTTACTGTTTTACCTTGTTCTGCCTCAATACACTGTGTAATGATTGGATCTGTATGAACAATATGCAAGACAGGCTTTTCACTGTATCTCACTACATGTGACAATAATAAGGCAATTCCAATTCCTTAAAAAGGCGCATAAACAAGCCAGGATTTTATGTAGCCGAAAGCCATGTCATCTTAGGGTTAGTGAGCCATGGGGAGTTTCATAGCTGGACACAAGGCTGGTTTAGGATGTGTAAAACACATTGCCGACATCATTGACATTGCTAATATAGCTTTTAGTGAAATCCCTTGGATTTTAAACTAAATAAGGACCAAAGTCTGCACACTGACCATCTCTGGGGAGTATCACAAATATTGAATTTGTTTGTTTCTAGGCATATGCATGCACGGACCAGGATCAGCGTTAGATATCTCAGTCCCTTGAGCCCTGACTCACTACTCCACAAGCCCATGGCTGTAACTGTCTACGCCCAGTAACCAGTTCACCCCCAGACATATCTAGAACCTATCTCCATCTGTCTTAACACAAACAAGAGAAAATGTGCAGATGCTAGCAATCCAAGCAACACTCTCAGAATGCTGGAGGAACTCAGCAGGCCAGGCAGCATCAATGGAAAAGAGTACAGTGAATGTTTCGGGCTGAGACCCTTCAGCAGGACTGGAGAGAAAAAGATGAGGAGTAGGAGTTAGAAGGTGGGAGGAGGGGAGGGAGAAACACAAGGTGATAGGTGAAACTGGGAAGGGGAGGGGTGAAGTAAGGAGTTTGGAAGTTGATTGATGAAAGAGGCTGGGGAAGGGGGGATCTAATGGGAGAGGACAGAAGACCATGGAAGAAAGAAAAGGGGGAGAAGCACCAGAGGGAAGTGATGGGCAGGCAAGGAGACAAGGTGAGGGAGGGAAAAGGGGGTGGGGAAAGGTGAAGGAGAGGGATCTATTATCAAAAGTTCAAGAAATCGGTATTCCTGCCATCAGGTAGGAGGCTACCCAGCTGGAACATAATGTGTTGTTCCTCCAGCCTAAGTGTGGCCTCATCACAATAGTAGAGGAGGCCATGGGGTTGACTTATTGGAATGGGAGTGGGAAGTGGAATTAAATTGGGTGGCCACTGGGAGATCCGCTTTTACTGGCAGACAGAGCATAGGTGCTCGATGAAGCACCTAATAATCTACGTCAGGTCTCACCGATATACAGGAGGCCACACCGGGAGCACTGGACACAGTCGATGACCCTAACAGACTCACAGGTGAAGTGTCACTTCACCTGGAAGGACTGTCTGGGGCCCTGAATGGTAGACAGGGAGGAGGTATAGGGGCAGGTGTTGCACTTGTTCTGCTTGCAAGGATAAGTGCCAGGAGGGAGATCAGTGGGGAAGGACGAACGGACAAGAGCAATCCGTGTGGAAAGCAGAAAGTGGGTGGGGGGGGGGAGGGAAAGATGTGCTTGGTGGTGGGATCCCATTGAAGATGGCAGAAGTTCTGGAGAATTATGTACTGGACGTGGAGGCTGGCGGGGTGGTAGGTGAGGACCCGAGGAACCCTATCCCTGGTAGGGTGGCAGGAGGATGGGTTAAGAGCAGACATGCATGAGATGGAAGAGATGCAGTTGAGGGCAGGGTTGATGGTGGAGGAAGGGAAGCCCCTTTCTTAGAAGAAGGAGGACATCTCTTCTGTTCTGAAATGAAAAGCCTCATCCTGAGAGCAGACTCGGTGGGGATGGAGGAATTAAGAGAAGGGGATGGTGTTTTTGCAGGTAACAGGATGGGAAGAGGTATAGTCCAGATAGCTGTGAGAGTCCATGGGTTTATAATACACATCTGTAGATAAGCTGTCTCCAGAGAAAGAGACCGAGAGATCGAGAAAAGGAAGGGAGGTGTCGGAAATGGACCAGGTAAACTTGAGGGCAGGGTGGAAGTCGGAGGCAAAGTGGTGAAGTCATTAAGTTCAACATAGGTGCAGGAAGCAGCACCAGTGCAGTCATCGATGTAGCATCAGAAAATTGGGGGGGGGGGGTCAGCCACCAGTCATCAATGTAGCATCAGAAAATTGGGGGGGGGGGGGTCAGCCACCAGTCATCAATGTAGCATAGGAAAATTGGGGGGGGGGGTCAGCCACCAGTCATCGATGTAGCATCAGAAAATTGGGGGGGGGGTCAGCCACCAGTCATCAATGTAGCATAGGAAAATTGGGGGGGGTGGGGTTAGCCACCAGTCATCAATGTAGCATAGGAAAATTGGGGGGGTGGGGTTAGCCACCAGTCATCAATGTAGCATAGGAAAATTGGCGGGGGGGTCAGCCACCAGTCATCAATGTAGCATAGGAAAATTGGGGGGGGGATCAGCCACCAGTGTACCATTTTTCTGAAGAATATTTAAAGGCACTTCTTCCATCACTCTCAAAGGAAAAGAGTTCCAAAGATAGACTTCAGAAGGTTGAACTTGAGGGCACAATATAGGGTTAAAGACTAGCAGTGTGGAGCTCCATGTCTATGGGTCGCTCAAAGTTGCCATACTGCTTGCTGGTGAAGTTAAGAAGGCATATTGTTTGTGGGTCTTCATTAGTCAGGGGATTGAGTTCAAGAGCCACGTGGTAATGTTGCAGCTCTATAAAGTCCTGGTTAGACCACACTTACTGTGTTCAGTTCTGGTTGCCTCATTATAGGAAGGATGTGGAAGCTTTAGAATGGGTGCAAAGGAGATTTACCAGGATGCTGCCTTGATTGGAAAGCGAGTCTAATGGGGTAGATTGAATGAGTTAGGGGTTTTCTCTCTGGTGTGAAAGAGGATGAGAGGTGACTTGATAGAGGTGTACAATATGATAAGAGGCATAGATTGTGGATAGCCAGAGACGTTTTCCCAGGACAGAAATGGCTTATAGGGGAGGACACAATTTTAAGGTGATTGGAGAAAAGTAAAGGGAGGAGGTCAGAGGTAGGTTTTATACGGAGAATGATGAGTGTGTGGAATGATTTGCCAGTGGTGGTGATAGAAGCCGATAGTGTACCTGCGGGGCATTTAAGAAACTCTTAGATAGGCACATAGCTGAAAGAGAAACGTGGGGCATGTGGGAGAGAAGGTTTAGATTGATCTTAGAGTAGATTAAAACATTGGCACAATACTGTAGGTCGAAGGGCCCGTACTGTGCTGTAATGTTTTACGTATTATATGCACACACATACTGTACGTCTGATCCCTCAAGCCCTGATTCCCCATTCCACCAGGCTCATGCACAGTTATAAGACTATTGAATTGTCCCCTAGTGCAATAAGATGGACTCTTGGCCTCACCATCTACCTCGTAAAAGCCTTGCACCTTATTGCCTGCCTGCCCTGCACGTTCTCTGCGTGCTTCACTTTATTCTACATTCTGTTATTGTTTTCCCTTCTACTCCCTCAGTGCAACGATGTGAAGAGCCTTGGCTCAAGACACTGGCTGTTTATTCTTCTTCACACACGCTGCCTGACCTGCTGAGTTCCTCCATTATTTTGTGTGTGCTACTCTGGATTTCCAGTATCTGCAGAACCTCTTGTGTTTATGATATAGTAAAATAGTCCGTATGAACAGTAATGCAAGGTAAGTTTACTCTGTCCCTCGGTGCATAACACAGTAAAAAAACAATTTACCAATTTTATCTGTCATTCTTTTGGGCAGAAGAACCCAGATCATAGCACTTCACTGTACAGAACCAGATCTCCTCCAATACTCCCACCTCTGGTTCTTTCACCAATTACTTTCTATTATCATAAATTTTATTTTATTTCCAGATATAGTGCAGTAACTGGTCCTCCCAACCCAACAAGTCCAGGCTATGCAGTTACACACATAACCTACTGGTCTGTATGTGTTTGGAATGTGGGAGGAAATCTATGCGTTCATGGGAGACCATACAAACTCCTTACAGGACGTGACGGGAATTGAACCTGGGTTACTGGTGCTGTAACAGTGTTACACTATCTGCTATGCTACCGTGCCCCTCCCACTTTTTTAAAGAGCAAGAACACATTTGGTGCTTTGAAGTTGAAAAATTGGGGAAATGGCTCACCGTTGTGATAAAACTCACCTCTCCCTCCAACTAAAGAAATTGTAGTTTATAATACAATTTGTGATATATTTGTGTTTATAATACAGTTTGTGATATATAAGCCATATGGCATGCATCCGCTCATTGGTCAGGAGGTCACAAGGCAGCTGTCTACCCAGACATGACAGAAAGGATGTGGAGGCTTCAGCGAGGGTGTAGAAGAATTTCAGCAGGACTGGAGGTCATGAGCTGTAATGAGAGGTTGAAGAAACTTGTGTTATTTTCTCTGGAGAGTCAGAGGCTGAGTGGAGACATGACAGAAGCTTATAAAATTATGAGAGATATAAATAGGGTAGAATCCTTTCAAAGGTAGAAGCTACAGAAAGTTGTAGAATTAGTCAGCTCATCATGGGTACTAGCCTCCGTAGTATTGAAGACAACTTCAAGGAGTGTTGCCTCAGAAAGGCAGCATCCATTATTAAGGACCTCCATCACCCAGGACATGCCCTCTTCTCATGGTTACTGTCAGGAAGGAGGTACAGAAGCCTGAAGACACACACTCAGAGATTCAGGAACAACTTCTTCCCCTCTGCCATCTGATTCCCAAATGGAGATTGAACCCAAGAACAATACTCACTTTTTTATTATTTTCTGTTTTTGCACTATTTGCACTAAAGCTGGGTGGCAGTGTGAAATGTGAGGAGGATGTTATGAGAATGCAGGGTGACTTGGACAGGCTGGGTGAGTGGGCAGATGCAGTTTAATGTGGATAAATGTGAGGTTATCCACTTTGGTGGTAAGAACAGGAAGGCAGATTATTATCTAAATGGAGTCAAGTTAGGAAAAGGGGAAGTACAACGAGATCTAGGTGTTCTTGTACATCAGTCACTGAAAGCAAGCATGCAGGTACAGCAGGCAGTGAAGAAAGCTAATGGCATGCTGGCCTTCATAACAAGGGGAATTGAGTATAGGAGCAAAGAGGTCCTTCTGCAGCTGTACAGGGCCCTGGTGAGACCACACCTGGAGTATTGTGTGCAGTTTTGGTCTCCAAATTTGAGGAAGGACATTCTTGCTATTGAGGGAGTGCAGCATAGGTTCACAAGGTTAATTCCCGGGATGGCGGGACTGTCATATGTTGAAAGATTGGAGTGACTGGGCTTGTATACACTGGAATTTAGAAGGATGAGAGGGAATCTGATTGAAACATATAAGATTATTAAGGAATTGGACACGCTGGAGGCAGGAAGCATGTTCCCACTGATGGGTGAATCCAGAACCAGGGGCCACAGTTTAGGAATAAGGGGTAGGCCATTTAGAACGGAGTTGAGGAAAAACTTTTTCATTCAGAGAGTGGTGGATATGCGGAATGCTCTGCCCCAGAAGGCAGTGGAGGCCAAGTCTCTGGATGTTTTCAAGAAAGAGATGGATAGAGCTCTTAAAGATAGCAGAATCAAAGGTTATGGGGATAAGGCAGGAACTGGATACTGATTGTGGATGATCAGCCATGATCACAGTGAATGGCGGTGCTGACTCAAAGGGCCAAATGGCCTACTCCTGCACCTATTGTCTATTGTCTATTTTTAATTAAACTAATTAATATTATATATATACATACACTGTATGCACCATTTATTTTTTTCTAAATGTATTGTGTATTACAATGTACTGTTGCCACTACGTTATCAAATTTCACAACATGCAAGAAAATACTTAAGAAAGAAATCAGGGGGGCTAAAAGAAGACATGAGGTTGCCTTGGCAGTCAAAGTGAAGGATAATCCAAAGAGCTTTTACAAGTATATTAAGAGCAAAAGGATTGTAAGGGATAAAATTGGTCCTCTTGAAGATCAGAGTGGTCGGCTTTGTGCGGAACCAAAGGAAATGGGGGAGATCTTAAATAGGTTTTTTGCGTCTGTATTTACTAAGGAAGCTGGCATGAAATCTATGGAATTGAGGGAATCAAGTAGTGAGACCATGGAAACTGTACAGATTAAAAAGGAGGAGGTGCTTGCTGTCTTGAGGAAAATTAAAGTGGATAAATCCCCGGGACCTGACAGAGTGTTCCCTCGGACCTTGAAGGAGACTAGTGTTGAAATTGCGGGGGCCCTGGCAGGAATATTTAAAATGTCGCTGTCTATGGGTGAAGTGCCTGAGGATTGGAGAGTGGCTCATGTTGTTCTGTTGTTTAAAAAAGGATCGAAAAGTAATCCGGGAAATTATAGGCCGGTGAGTTTAACGTCAGTAGTAGGTGAGTTATTGGAGGGAGTACTAAGAGACAGAATCTACAAGCATTTGGATAGACAGGGGCTTATTAGGGAGAGTCAACATGGCTTTGTGCGTGGTAGGTCATGTTTGACCAATCTGTTGGAGTTTTTCGAGGAGGTTACCAGGAAAGTGGATGAAGGGAAGGCAGTGGATATTGTCTACATGGACTTCAGTAAGGCCTTTGACAAGGTCCCACATGGGAGGTTAGTTAGGAAAATTCAGTCGCTAGGTATACATGGAGAGGTGGTAAATTGGATTAGACATTGGCTCGATGGAAGAAGCCAGAAAGTGGTGGTAGAGAATTGCTTCTCTGAGTGGAGGCCTGTGACTAGTGGTGTGCCACAGGGATCAGTGCTGGGTCCATTGTTATTTGTCATCTATATCAATGATCTGGATGATAATGTGGTAAATTGGATCAGCAAATTTGCTGATGATACAAAGATTGGAGGTGTAGTGGACAGTGAGGAAGGTTTTCAGAGCCTGCAGAGGGACTTGGACCAGCTGGAAAATGGGCTGAAAAATGGCAGATGGAGTTTAATACTGACAAGTGTGAGGTATTGCACTTTGGAAGGACAAACCAACGTAGAACATACAGGGTTAATGGTAAGGCACTGAGGAGTGCAGTGGAACAGAGGGATCTGGGAATACAGATACAAAATTCCCTAAAAGTGTCGTCACAGGTAGATAGGGTCGTAAAGAGAGCTTTTGGTACATTGGCCTTTATCAATCGAAGTATTGAGTATAAGAGCTGGAATGTTATGATGAGGTTGTATAAGGCATTGGTGAGGCCGAATCTGGAGTATTGTGTTCAGTTTTGGTCACCAAATTACAGGAAGGATATAAATAAGGTTGAAAGAGTGCAGAGAAGTTTTACAAGGATGTTACCGGGACTTGAGAAACTCAGTTACAGAGAAAGGTTGAATAGGTTAGGACTTTATTCCCTGGAGCGTAGAAGAATGAGGGGAGATTTGATAGAGGTATATAAAATTATGATGGGTATAGATAGAGTGAATGCAAGCAGGCTTTTTCCACTGAGGCAAGGGGAGAAAAAAACCAGAGGACATGGGTTAAGAGTAAGGGGGGGGGGAAGTTTAAAGGGAACATTAGGGGGGGCTTCTTCACACACAGAGTGGTGGGAGTATGGAATGAGCTGCCAGATGAGGTGGTAAATGCGTGTTCTTTTTGTAACATTTAAGAATAAATTGGACAGATACATGGATGGGAGGTGTATGGAGGGATATGGTCCGTGTGCAGGTCAGTGGGACTAGGCAGAAAATGGTTCAGCACAGCCAAGAAGGGCCAAAAGGCCTGTTTCTGTGCTGTAGTTTCTATGGTTTCTATGGTTTCTATATGCCGGTGATAATAAACCTGATTCTGAAATGTCAAGTACTAGCGGACATGCATTTAGGGTGAGAGGGGAAAGTGATGAGAGAAAAGGAGCTGAGGGAAAGGTGAAGAATGATTGCAATGTTAGCATTCATTTGGAGAGGACTAGAATATAAAAGCAAGGATGTGATGCTGAGCCTTTATAAGGCTGTGGTCAGACCACACAGAATATTGTGAGCAGTTTTGGGCCCCTTATCTAGGAAAGATGTCAGGGTCAAGAGGAGGTTCACAAGAATGATGCCAGAAATGAAAGGGTTAATGCATGAGGAGTGTTTGATGGCACTGGACCTGTACTCGCTGGAGTTTAGAAGAATGAGAGGGGACCTCATTGACACCCATCCAATATTGAAAAGCTTGAATAGAGGGTGTTTCCAATAGTTGGAGAGTCTAGGACCAGAGGGCACAGCCTCAATGAACTCCTTCAGACTAGAGATGAGGAGGAATTTCTTAAGCCAGAGGGTGGTGAATCTGAGGAATTGATTGCCACGGATGGCTGTGGAGGCCAAGTTATTGGGTATATTTAAAGTGGAGGTTGATGGTTCTTGATTAGTAAAGGTGTTAAAGATTACAGGGAGAAGACAGAGAATGAGGTTGAGAGGGATAATAATTTGGCCATGATGAAATGGCAGAGCATACTCGATTGGCCAAATGGCCTTATTCTATTCCCATGTCTAATGGTTGAATAGTCTTAAAGGAGATGTGCAGGTGGGTTTTACACAAACAGTGGCAGGTACCCAAAATGCGCCGGCAGGGGTGATGTTGGGAGCTGGCACAACAAACACAAGAGATTGCACAGATGCTGCAGAGCTAGAGTAACACACGGAACTCAGCAGGTCATTCAGCATCTATGGAGAGAAATAAACAGCGAACACTTTGAAACCGAGACCTTTCATCAGAACTCAATAAGTGGTTTTAAAAAGTCATTAGACAGACATATGAATATGCAAGGAATGGGGGATTATGATTGTGTACAGACAGAAGAGATTTAGATAATCTGGCATCATGGTGAGCACTGACTTTGTAGGCCAAGTGGCCTGTTCCTCATCTGTAATGTTCTACAGTGCATTCTATTTCTGCTTTGCATTAGTTATACACTTCGGACTAGTTGCCAGGTACTTAGCAGTAGATCTAATCAGGAACTGGCCAGAAGGGTAATAAATTGCAAAGGACTTGGCTCAATATTGACTGCTTGTGAGCAAGCATTACTCAGTTATTGAGCCACTCAGGAAATAATCATAGCTTAGTCTTCGGTGAATGAAAGGCATAATGTCTTTTCCTATTGAAAGGCTTTATCCATCGGCACCGAGCCAATCAGGTGGCATACGGGAGCGGAGAGAGTAAATAAGATCCGGTATTTATAACAGAACCTGCAAGCTGTCAATAAGATTGAAAGAGTGCAGAGAAAATTTACAATTATGCTGCCAGGACTTGAGGAGCTGAGTTATAGGAAAAGGCTGAATAGGGTTGGACTTCATTCCCTGGAGCGTAGGAGAATGAGGGGAGATTTGATCGGTATACAAATTTATGAGGGGTATAGATAGGGTGAAAGCAGACCTTTCCTATTGAGGTTGGGTGAGACTAGAACTAAAGGTCATGGGTTAAGGGTGAAAGGTGAAATGTTTAAGAGAAATCTGTTCACTTAGTGCGAGTGTGGAATGAATTGCTGGAAGTGGTGGATGAGGGTTCATTTTCAACATTTAAGAGAAGTTTGGATAAGTACATGGATGGGAGGAGTATGGAGGGTGATGGTCCAGATGCAGGTGAATGGGACTAGGCAGTTTGGCAAGGACTAGATGGGCCAAAGGGCCTATTTTTGTGCTGTAGTGTTCTATAATTCTCTCCAACTTTGTGGTAATGCTTGTTGCATTTTTGGTTTCCGAATTGAATCAGTGGATAATTAAGCTGTCAACTATTGCACAGAAATGCCTCGCATCTCTGTCCAAGACCATGTTTGATTTTTATTTAAGGGACACATATTGTTCCAAATTAATGGGGATAAAAGTTCTTCTTCCCAAGCCAGAAATGGCTAATAGGAGGGGGCATAATTTTAAGGTGATTGGAGGAAAGTATAGAGGGGATGTTAGAGGTGGGTTTTTTACACAGAGTGGTGGGTGTGTGGAACTCCCTGCCAGGGGCGGTGGGAGAGACAGACACGTTAGGGACATTTATAAAACTGTTAGATAGGCATATGGATGATAGAAAAATGGAGGGCTATGTAGGAGGGAAGAGTTAGATTGATCTTAGAGTAGGTTAAAGGGTTGGCACAACATTGTGGGCTGAAATTACTGTGCTGTAATGTTCTGTGTTCTAAATTTTGTTATTGTAGTGTTGTACAATGGCTTCCAGTGAGAATGGGATGGTTTGAGGAGATGTCTGAAGTGATCCCCTCGGGATTGCTGGTTAGACCGGGAGGCACAGACCAAATGTGTGACAGCTGTCTGCCTGGGAATGTCCTGCTGAAGGATCTCTCCCTCCAGAGACACACTGCGTTCCTCCAGCATTTTGTGTGTGTTGTTCTGGATTTCCAGCTTCTGCAGAGATTTATATATAAATTAAATGAGTGGTGCAGAGAGAAGAACAAAATGGTGAGGTAGTGTTCATGGGTTGGTTCTTTGTCTGTTCTGGAATCTAATGGTGGAGGGGAAGAAATTGTTCCTGAAACGCTGAGGAACAATTCTGCCTGTTGATCCGGATTCCAGCATCTTTTGCACCTCTTTCCCATCCATTTGCTTAACTTTAATGATGTGCACAAAGCGGACAGGATGGGCGCTCGGGACTGGGATAAGGCGGTGTTGGGTTTAGGAGATGAGCTCTAATATGCTACTGGAAGAGGTTGGACTACCACGGCCAAAGCTAGGCTGGTGTGGTAGCGTAGCACATAACACTTTACACCCCCAGCGATCTGGGTTCGACTCCTGTAAGGAGTTTGTATGTTCTCACCGTGACCGCATGGGTTTCCTCTGGGTGCTCAGGTTTCCTCCCACATTCCAAAGACAGGGTGAGTGAATTGTAGGCGTGCCATGTTGGGACTGGAAGTTTGGTGATACTTGCGGGCTGCCCTCAACACGCCTCCAGGCTGTGTTGCTCATTGACATAAAATAACATATTTCACTGTATATTTTTGATGTGTTGATGTACTTTGACAGATCAAGTTTATCTTTAAATCATTGGTGGGTTCACTGTTCATACTGCTGGGCGCCACCTCCCTCTAGTGGCAAAGATGAGAACTGTACCACAATTCGCCCATGACACCCATCCAGCAAAGCAACACCCAAAATGCTGGAGGGACTGCAGATCAGGCAGCATTTAAGGAGGAGAATAAACACTCAACATTATGAGCTGAGACTCTTCATCAGAACCACCCCAACCACTGAGGATGTGGAAATTCAGTCCACTGGGTCTCTGCCTGTACGATGTTTACAAATCAGCTTTATTATCGCTGACAGATGGTGAAATTAGTTTGGCAACAGCAGTGCAGTGCAAGCCATAAAGATATTACTCTAAGTTACAATTAGAAAAATAAGAGATGAATATATAGTGCCAAAATGGTGAGGGAGTTTTCATGGACCGTTCAGAAATCAGGTAGCGGGGGGAAGAAGCTGTTCCTAAAACATTGAGTGTCTCTCTTCAGGTTTCTGTAACCACCCCCCACCCCACCCCCCCAGCAAGTTTCCTTCTGCGCCTCACCACCATCTTGTTTTAGTTGTTTTGGCCTCTACAGGCACCATTCATTTTGTTTGAACATTACTTTCTGTGTACAAGTTGGTTTTCATATCGTTTCCTGGATGGATTAATTTTGATTTGGTTTGAAGCACATGGTAGAAAGGCACACATCTCCATACTCTATTTGCTCTTGAAACAGCAGTATCTGAGAGTTTTAAGTTTTGGTTAATATTGGTAAAGAGTTAGCCAATAGATTTTGAAGGAAGTGTTATGTTTATTGTTTATTTTTACCAAGATATTGTTGCCCCACTCTTGGTTACATGGCATACTTATAGAGTGTTGTGTATATGTGTTAGCTTGGTTAACACCAGTTGTGACAATAATCAACAGCATTAGTATATTCAGGTGCACAACGATTCTGTATTGAAATTAATACATATTTCACTTTCTGTAGGTTCACAAGTAATAGACCTCATTAAAACACTGAAGAAAGCTTCCATCTCAGGTGAATTTTGAGAACTCGTTACATAGTTGTGTACATATGCATGGTGAGGACAGTAAACGACTTCATCCCAGTACAGAAAAACACAAAGGAATGCAAGAGGCTGCAGAGAGCAGTGGACACAGCTTGGTCCATCACAGGCACAGCCCACCCGCCCCATCAATGACAGCATCTACAGGAGGTACTGCATCGCAGACCCTCACCACCCGGGCTATGCCATCTCCTTGCAGCGACCATTGGGCAAGACGTCCCACACCACCAGGTCCAAGAACGTCTACTTCCCCTTATCTGTTCAGCTCTTGAACCAACTGCTCAACCCTAACCACTACAGTTCAGCCACTTTGACCAGTTTGCATTGAAGTAGACTTCCTTCTTGTTCTTGCTTGTAAATATTATGTTTCTGTTTTTCTTGTGAATCCTTTTTGTCTGGTGCCATGTGCCTGTGACACTGCAGCAAGCAGTTCTTCCATTGTACCTGTGCACATATCAATTCTCAACTGATTTCACTCTACCATGACTTATGCTTTTCCCCGTCAAACCTATTCTCCTACCTTCTTCCCATAACCTTTAATGCTTCTAATAAATTCTATTATATTTCTTTATTTTCCTGTAAATGCCTGCCAGTAAATGAATCTCAGGGAAGTATATGGTGACATTTACCGTACACACTTTGAAGATAAATGTACTTTGACTTTGAAAAGTACGGGGATGGGATAAGTTCAGTGGGATGTGGGCCAAATGCAGGTTGGTACCTCAGTCGGCATGTACGAGTTGGGCTGAAGGGCCTGTTTGTGTGCTGTATGACTCAATTTATCAGTAAATGTCAGACATGGAGCAGCTACATTGTGAACAGCAACACAGGGTTTTGTGATCATGTTGACCTGTGATCCAATCCTGTTTGTTCAATTTCTTAGCATTTAGAAGGTACAGAAGTCTCAGGAACCGTTACTTTCCTACAACCATCAAGTTCTCGAACGGACCTGCACAACCCTAGCAATGAACTGCAGACCACCTCCACGGACTACATCTTTAAAATCAGAATCAGGTTTATTATCACTGACAAACCTCGTCAAATTTGTTGTTTTGTGGCAGCAATACAGTGCAATGCATAAAATATGCTATTAAGAAATCCATGTAAGAAAGTAGTGCAAAAAGTGAGCAAAAATAGTGAACATAAACACACAAGATTGCGCAGATGCTGGAAATCCAGAGCAACACACACAAAAATGCTGGAGGAGCTCAGCTGGTTGGACAGCGTCTATGGAGAGGAACCAACAGCTGACATTTCGGGCTGAGACCCTTCATTAGGAAAATAGTTCGTGGACTGTTCAGAAGTCTGAAGAAGCTGTTCCTAAAATGATGAGCGTGTGTCTTTAGGCTCCTAAGCCTCCTCCCTCATGGTAGCAATGAGAGGAGTGCATGACCTGGGTGATGGGGGTCCTTAATGATGGATGCTGCCTCTCTGAAGATGTCGTCGATACCGGGGAAGCTAGTGCCCGTGATGGAGCTGGTGGAGTTTACAACCGTCCGCGGCTTTTTCCGAGCCTGTGCATTGGAGCTCCATACGAGACGGTGAAGCAACCCAGTCAAAATGCTCTGCATGTTACACCTGTAGAAATTTGCCAGAATCTTGTTCTGCACAGCCTGTTTCTCCTTTTTTTAAACTGAGTGATGTAATTTGTATTTTGTACCTACCTGCTTGTGATGCTGCTGCCGGTTGTTCATTTAACCTATACCTCACTGTACTTGTGCACTTGAAAATAAACCCGACTTGAGTAGACTCTACCCACCCTGGACATTTTCTCTTCTACCCCCACTCACCGGGAAGATGAAAAGATGTCCCACCAAGCTCAAGGGCAGCTTCTACCCAACGTTATAAGACTCTTAACCTCACAGTCTACCTTGTTAAGACCTTACACTTGTTCAATAACTTTTATACTTTATTCTGCATTGTTGTTATTTTGCTTTATTCTGGCTCAATGCACCGTGTAATGATTTGATCTGTATGAACATGAATACAAGACAAGTTATTGACCGCTACCTGGGTACGTACTCTGTGACAATAATAAACGAGTTTACCGATTCCATTCTACACCATCATGACCTTGTAGCTTGTCGTCTGCCTGCACTGCACTGCACTTTCTCAGCAACTGTGACACTTTATTCAGCATTCTGTCATTGATTCTACCACCGGTCAGCCCAAGGCTTTACAGTGCCGGTTGCAAGAGCAGGGGTTCAACTCCCACCCCAGCCTGTAAGGAGTTTGTACATTTTCCTTGTGACTGAGTTGGTTTCCTCAGGGTGCTCCTGTTTCCTCCCACATTCCAAAGACGTAGGGGTTAGGGTTAGGCGTGTGGGCATGCCATGTTGGTGCCTGAAGCAAGGCCACAGTGGTGGGCTGCTCCCTGCACATCATTGTTGCAATGACACTTTTTACTGTATGTTTCGACGTACTTATGAGAAAAGCTAATCATATCAGTATAATGAACCATATGGATGACTTGCAAAGTCAGGTTTATCACTATAGTGCAGTACGTATGCAATAGTAAACCTATACCCTTATGCTCTACCACTGTGCACACAGACATACAGGAAAAAGCAGAGGCAGCAGGTGGAAGTGAAGGTTTAATACAAGTGTTCACATCTACAAAAGAGAAATGGTTATCAGAGACAGGAAGGTCACCAGGGCAGAGAGGCTGCCACAGAACCAGGTGAGTGATGGGAACCCGATTTTACCCACTGCGGCGTCGCAGCCTGGAAGGATATAATAGCATAGAAGTAGTAAGAAAAGGAGGCCATTTTGTCTCTTGCAAGGGACTATCATTCAGTAAAATGACTGCCCTTTCACCTCTGTGTCTCTTTCCACATCTCCTGAATCCCACAACGTCCAAACATTTTTTTTTGACATCTGTGATTGAGGCTCCACAATTCTTCTGCACTAAGTATTCCAAAGACTCACTGTCCTCCAAATGAAGGAACGCCATTCATTTCTGTCTGAATTTTGAGTCAGTGGCTCGTTGCTATTGACGACCAGGTCATTAGCTCCACCTCTAACCCCTCAGGCCCTGTAAGAATTCACCTCAATGAGATCACAATATGTTCATCTAAAGTCAGAGTATAGACCCCATCTCTCTTCCTGGAACAGACAGGGGGGTCATTCAGACAGAGAGGCCACCGAATTAAAATATGGCGCACCAGAAACTCATCCAGTGAAACTTTACTGTATTCCTATTTCAAGGAGCCAGATTGGGACGGCACAGAGATTAGCGTAACATTATCACAGCGTCAGTGACCCAGGTTCAGTTCCTGCCACTGTCTGCAAAGAGTTTGTAAATTCTCCCCGTGACCTTGCAGGTTTCCTCCGACATCCCAGAGATGTACAGGTTAGTAGATCAATGGGCCACGTGTGTAATTGGGTGGCACATTTGGATAGAAGGGCCTGTTAATGTGCTGTCTCTAAATGAAATAAAGATTCAAGAGGAACTTCAATAGGACCTTGTTAAGAGACCAAACTTACATAGATGAGAAGAAAGATCTTAGCAGATGGAGGGCATCTCTTTCAAGTAACTTGATGGGCTGAATAGACTTCTGTATTAAATGCTCACCTTTTCTACTAAATTAACTATAGAAAGCTCTTATACACCTGCTCTACCCCGAAACCATTGCTATAAATGGTAAGAAAATATAATTTTCCATGAAATTTTATTCAGATACTTTTAACTCCCTGAATTCTGGTACAGTGACGTAGTTGGCCGGTGTACCATCACACCCTGTATGGAGGTAGTACAGAAGAGATTTACCAGGTTGCTGCCTAGATCAGAGAGCATGTCTTATGAGGTTAAGTTGAGTGAGCTCAGGCTTTTCCCTTTGGAGTGAAGGAGGATGAGAGGTGGCTTGACAAAGGTGCACAAGATAATAAGAGGCATGGATAGAGTGGACATCCAGTAACTTTTACCCAGGGCAGAAACAACAAATAGGAGGGCGCTTAATTTTAATGTGGTTGGAGAAAAGCATAGGAGGGGTGACGTTAGAAGTAGGAGTTTTTACACAGAGAGTGGTGGGTATGTCGAACACACTGCCAGGGATGGTGGTCGGTTCATGGCTGGTGCTTGGTTTGTGGGGGAGTGGGGTTACTTGATCAAGGTGATTTGATTAGTTGGCTTGCCTATCAGCAGGTTGGTGTTGCTGGTTCTGCAGGATTAGACCCTGGGGGAGAGGGAAATAGACTACCACCACCTCCCACAAACCCCCAGTGTCCAAGCCCACATTAAGTCCTGTTTTCCCACCACTCCTACTCCTGACCCACACCAATCCTTGGTCTTGTCCTCCTTTGCTGTCTATGCCCCTCCCTTCCTCTGTAACCTCCTCTTGCCCCTACAACCCTACTCTCCTCCAATTCAGGGCAGCACGGGAGCCTAGTGGTTAGCATAATGCTTTACAGTGTCAGAGTTCGGGGTTCAACTCTGTTCATCTTTAAGGACTTTGTACGTTTTCCCCATATCTGCGCGAGCTTCCTCTGAGTGCTCTGGTTTCCTCTCACATTCCGCTGACGTACGAGTTAGTGTTAGTGAGCTTGGGCATGCTGTGTTAGCGCTGGAAGCTTGGCGACACTAGAACATCTTCAGACTGTGTTGGCCATTGATGCAAAACACTGCATTTCACTGTAGGTTTCAATGTACGTGTGACAAATAAAGTTAATCATTACCTCTACCCTGGATACAGACTGATCTCTGTTCTGTCCTCACAACTCTTCCACTATCTTTGCCCCTCCTTTTGTCTGTCACCTCCCGAGCCCTACAACCCTTCGCGATCTTTACTCCCATCTAGTCCTGGCCTTCAGCTCTTCCCCAAGTTTGGTCACTGTGCCTTTGGTGGCCGCATCTCCGGCTACCAGAGCCTCGAGCCCGGGCATCCCCTTTGCATCTCCTTGTTTAGCCACCCCTTTAAAGCCCACCCTGCTTTAGCTATTCCTCTGACGTGGGCCGATGACTGAAAGAGTTGAAGGGAACCCAAGCAGGAATCTTCTTCACTCAGAAGGTAGTGTGAGAGTGGAACAAGCTGCCAGCTAGAATGCCAGACGCAGGTTCCACTGCAGCATTTAAGAGAAGTTTGGAAAAGTACATGGATGGTGGGTGGGTGGGAGGGAGGGATAGGACCCAGGTTCATTTTTTTTAATATAGAGAGAGGGGTGGCTGGATGGAACATGCTGCCGGGGTGGTGGTAGAAGTAGACACATTAGGGGCATTTAAGGAACTCTTAGATAGGAACATGGCTGTTAGAAAAATGGAAAGACGTGTGTGAGGAAAGAGCTAGATTGATCTTAGAGTAGCTTAAAATGTCAGCACAACATTGGGAGTTAAAGGGCCTGTGCTGTACTGTGTTGTACTGTTCTATGTTCTACGGGGTGTCCTTCACCCCTAACCTGGTGTGGGTGGGACTGAGGTGGAACCACCAGTCTCTTGAAGTGACCTCAGAGTGCTGGGAGTGAGTACAGAGTGCCTGACCACTGCATCACTTTGGCACTGAAGAAAAATGAAATTCCCCTTCTCACCTCACAGCCCCCTCCGTCTCCAGATTGAATCATACAGCACCAAAACAGGCCCAACGGCTTCAAGGCACCCAAAAAGCACATCCAAGTTCGTTCCATTTGCCCACATTCCATTTACTGCCATAGCGTTATACTAACTACTCTTCTTCCATGTTGCCCGCTCAGAGAAACTGGGTAAATGAGTGGCTGTTGGTTGGCGTAGACTCGATGGGCTGAAGTAACATGATTGGATGCTGTATCTTCCCACAACTCTGAGCCAGAGGAGGGAGGGAGGATTGATAGAGGGTGTTGGCAGTAGGAACACCATGCAGAGGGAGCAAATAGCCATTCTGAGGCTGTAAATTCAGTATGGAAGGATATCACAATGCACTAAGAATTAGCCAGAGCAGCTCAAATGTCTACATCAAAGCCATGAGCACAATGGATCGTCCAAGAACAAAGCCTAGAGATGACTACGTCTCCATCACCCTCCTACAGAAAGATTTAGTTTGAGGAGGGTGATGGCAGAGGGGGATGCCAGAGTTAGGAATCCCAGTGGTCCCCAGC
Source organism: Mobula hypostoma (assembly GCF_963921235.1). Classification (NCBI taxonomy): domain Eukaryota; kingdom Metazoa; phylum Chordata; class Chondrichthyes; order Myliobatiformes; family Myliobatidae; genus Mobula; species Mobula hypostoma. Next base: position 107,192,817 of record NC_086102.1, on the reverse strand, counting down.
AAATCTCTGTTGAATGTGGCCAATTGATCCACCTGGAGAAAGGACCTTGCACCTTATTGATTACCTGCACTGCATTTCCTCTGTAACACTTCACTCTGTTATTGTTTTACCTTGTACTACCTCAATACCCTGTGTAATGGAATAATAAACAAGATATTCTGCAGATGCTGGAAATCTTGAGCAACGCACACAAAATGCTGGAGGAGCTCAACAGGTCAGGCAGCGTCTATGGAGGGGAGAAAAAACAGCTGATGTTTCAGGCCGAGACCTTTCATCAGGACTGGAAAGAATATGGCTGAAGACAGAATAAGAACACAAGATATTCTGCAGGCGCTAGAAATCTTGAGGCAGAATAAGATAGTAGGAGTTAGAGGGGAGGATTACAAGCTGGCAGGTGATAGGTGAGACCAAGTGAGGGAGGAAGATAGGTAGGTGGGGGAGGGGTGATAAAGTGAGAAGCTAGGAGGGGATAGGTGATAGAGGTGAAGAGCTGAAGAAGGAGGAATCTGATATCAGAGGACTGTGGATCATGGAGTAAAGAGAAGGAGGAGATGTGATGGGCAGGTAAAAAGTGAGGGGTGAGAAGGGGACCAGAATTTGGGATGGAAAAGAGAGAAGGAGGGAAGGGGAGAGATTACCAGAAGTTGGAGAAATCAATATTCAGGTTGGAGGCTACCTAGATAGAATATGAAGTGATGTGTATGAACAATATTCCAGACTAGCTTTTAACTCTACCTCAGTAATGTAATAATAAACCAATTCCAATTCTAATGCCGATAGGAGTGGAACGGGAATCAATAATAGCTTCTTTTGGCAAAGGGTGGTGGATCTAATTGTCACAGACTGCCGTGGAAGCCAAGTCAATGGGTATATTTAAAGCAGGGGTTGACAGACTCTTGTAGTAAGGGTGTCAAAGGTTACAGGGCAGGCGAATGGGGTTGAGAGGGATAGTAAGTGACCCATGATGGAATGTCAGAGCAGACTGGATGGGCTGATTGGCCTAATTTGGCTTCTATATTTTATGGTCTTATGGCAGGATGATCAGAGTCTTCCTCTGGCCCATCCCTATTTCCCCCTGAGAAATCCAGGAATGGCTTCTGTGTTGAGGAGGGAATGGGGGCCCATCAGATGCTGTTGGGTGTTTCCCCACTAATCCTCACAGTCCCACATCCCTGCACACTCTGGTCCAATTCTTGATAGATTATAAACATGGGAGGGGCATAAACTCTGTTGCTTGACTGGTTGTGGAGCCTCCATCACTGAGGGTGCTCAAGGCCGACAGGTGGATATTTGGAAAAATCCAGAACCCCAGGATCAGGCAGGGGAGTGGAAATGAGACATGGGGGCAGACATGGCCTTCCTGAAAGGGTCTCATTGCTGAGATGGTCAAGTTCTCGATATCTCTGTTCGTAGACGGGCGTTGTCCATGTTACGAAATCGGACTGTCTCTTTCCCTTGGTCTTTGAAGCCACACAACGTGCGACTCTCTACTAACGTTGGCCGACAGCTCCCTTTGGCTGGCTTCTGAGGCACGTTGTCGTTGTCCCGTCCTGTGTGTGTGTGTGCATGTGCGTGTGTGCGTGTGCTGTTGCTGTTAACCTGGTAGATAGCTGGTGGTGGGTGAGGTGGGGTGTGGTGGGCTGAGGTGGGGTGGGGGAAGGTGTGGCACGGAGTCCAGGGTCAGGTGATACGTCTGGTACATCTCTCGCTCTGGGGTTTAAGACAGCTCCTGTTGCTGTGACGACTCACTGATCAGCTGGTGGGGTGAGAAAGGGAGAGAACAAATTAGTGATTGGGACAGGGTGGAGTGGAGGGGGGGGAAATGAGGGGCAGAGAGAATTGTACATGTGACAAATAAAACTAATTTAATATAGTCTAGTCTCTTCTGCCAGCATATGGTCCATATCCCTTCATTCTCTACATATTCATGCGCCTATCCAAGAACATTAAACTCCTCTGTTGGATTTGCCTCGACAGCAGATTCCAGGCACACCCACTGTGTTTGAACAACCTTTCCCTACATATCTCCTTTGAACCTGCTCCCTCCCTTACTTTAAATGCACGCCCCCTAATATTTGACATTTTGACCCTGGGATAATAGGTGTCAGCTCACTAGTCTATCTATGCCTCTCATGATTGTATAATCTTCTATCAGGTCTCCCCATTGCTTCATAGAAGGCAACCAAATTTTATCCACATGGTCCAAAACATTTAGGACTCCCTGTGGTAACAAGAGGGTCATACAATTTCAAGCTCGTTTTTAAAAAAGTCTTTTCTTTGACTCTCGTCTTCTTCTCTCTGCTGCTTTCTTCTGCCTCTTTCAGTTTCACTCCTTTCCCTCCCCCCCACACTTTAAATCTTTCTCTCCCCAACTCACTTTCTCTCTCACTTGCTTACTCTTTCCTTATAATTGCTTACTTTCTCTGTTCCCTCTCTCCATTTCCCTCACTTTCTCTCCCTCGCTTGCTCTCCCTCACTCTCTCTTCTCCCTCCATCCCTCTTTAATTTTCTCTCTTTTCTTCCCATTCCTGCTCTTCCTTCCTTCTCTCCCTCCAAACACACCATGATGCTCACCTCTCCGTCTCTGGTCTCATAAGTCTTGATGGACACTGTCTTCTTGGTGTGGACCTCCGCATGGCGAGGCTGCTCAGGACTGGTCTCTGGAATGTAATGTGTCACAGGTTTACTCCCACATTGACAGCAACAGCCATAGGAATGAAGCTCATGCCATTAGGAGCAGGATATTAACCTACCTCTGAAACTCAGACTTGAAAATGACTGGACAGGCATCACAATCCTGAAATAAAAGCAAGTAACGAGAGATTACAAATACTACGAGGCAAGAGAATTGACACACTATCAGAGGAACTGTACCGAGGGAGGGTCACACTGTGGGAGTGTTGGCTCAGAGACAGTCACACTGAGGGAGGGGCTGTACTTGTGTATTTAATATTTCAGTAATATTTGAGTAGTATTGTAAACATATTGTTTGATCAAGCATTCTTTGTTTACATAACTCATTAAAAGGTTATATGTAAAAGTATGTGAATGGCATATGTCATTACGTCACCAAGTCATAAGTGTGCACCTCACTAAAGTAAAAATTGAGTGTACACAAGTTATCCCCAGCTTCATGTTTTTCTTTCAATTAGTTTTATGTTTTGGAGTAACAAAACAACAGTACTGGAGGGGCAGGAGTGGGGTGGGGGGAGGGGGAGGTCACACTATGGGAGGGGCAGTACTGAGGGAGCATCACACTGTGCAAAGGGTAGTACTGAATGTCCTGGTAGGCTTGCTCCTGGGCCTGGTCAAGATGGCCATTCATGGGTCTAGATAGCAGGCTGTTGAGGGCTTTGCCCAAGCCAACTGCTGCCCCTCTTCAGGGGCTACAATTGTGCCAGGGTATCCTTGGAGAGGGAGCATGTGAGGATGGGGAATTTCCTTGAACGGTGGGCCTCCCAGAGAAATGAGTTCATTATAGATGGCAATAACTCGATTTTAATTTAAATCCCTTAACTGTATTGTAACCTATAATCTTTGTGTGATTTGTATTTGAATAAAGTTTTGTATATTTGTAAACAGAAAGGGACAGTACTGAGGGAGAGTCACACCGTGGGAGGGACAGGAATGCCAACACCATGGACCCACCTGCTCTCTTCTCCCTCCAGCAGCTTCCTGTAGGTAGCAATCTCCACATCCAGTGCCATCTTGACGTTGAGGAGGTCCTGGTACTCTCGAAGATGCCTGGCCATCTCGTCCTTCAGATGACGGATCTCATCCTCCAGCCGCGCGATCGTGTCTGTGTAGCCCGCTGCCTCATTGGCAAACCTGTCCTCCATCTCCCTCAGCTGGCGCATCAGCGATTCGTTCTGCAGGAAAGAGGTCGGAATCAGGGACAGAATGAGCAGGAGAGTCAAAATCAGAATCAGAGACACAGATCAGAGATTCTGCAGATGCTGGAAATACACACACACACACACACACAATGCTGGAGGAACTCAACAGGTCAGGCGGCATCTACGGAGAGGAATAAACAATTGGTAGGTACATGGATGGGAGGGGTATAGAGGGTTATGTAGGTGGGACAACGTGGAGTAACAGTTTAGCATGGACTAGATGGGCAGAAGGGCCTGTTTCTGTGCTGTATGTTGGACCAGTGCAAATGGGTGGCAATGGTCAGTAACGAGGTTGTAGGCCAAAGGCTCACTTCCATGCTGCATCTCTCCATGACTCAGGATGCTCGGATGACACTTGCCCTGGAACTGTGAATGAATTAAAAATAACTCATCTATTTGCAGAGAGTTTGCCAAGTAATGATAAACACAAGAGGTTCTACAGATGCTGAAAATCCAGAGTAGCCCACACAAGATGCTGGAGGAAGCCAGCAGGTCAGACAGCATCTACAGAGAGCAATAAAGAGGCAATGTTTTAGGCCGAGACCCTTCCTCAGGACCAGTTGCCAGGGTAATTACTTCCCAGAAACTGAGTGGAGCCACAGGTGGTGGAGACTGTCTCAGATCTCCAGCACAGACTGCTTCAACCTTCATCCTGTGGTCTTAGAATTGAGATGGAGGGAAAAAGGGCCGAACAATGACAACCCAGAGGTATAGAAACACCAACAGAAGCTCCAAAGACCTCATCCCTAGGAGAGGAAGGATCTAGGAGAAAGGGCTGCACCTGGGGATGACCTGAAAGTCTGGCCCAGGACAGAGGGCTCTGGCGAGTTGCTGTTAGCGGTCTATGCCCCCGTAGGGGTTAAGTAAGCAAGCAAGTGTGGGATGTCCCTATGCGCCTACAGATTGCCACTGTTCTCCCTGAAATGCCGACATTACTCAGTGTCGCAGCTCGGATTTCTCACCAGCTGGTGACATGTGGTGCAGAGGTGCATGGGTTTGTGGTAGAGCACTTGGTGACGGGTTGGGTGGGGAGGGGGAAAACCAGCAGATACTCACGGATCCCTTGAGGGCATCAATCTCGCAGGTGTAGGTCTGGATCTGGTGACGGAACTCCATTGCCTCCTGCTTCGCCTGGCGCAAGGCATCATTGTTCTTGACTGCACTCTGATTCAGATCTGCTACCTGTGACCAAAGATGAGGGAAGGCAAACAGTAAACCATGGTGGTCTTCCTCAAACTCTGACCCTCTTCTCCCATCAGACAGCAGCCCCTCCTTATGGAGATAACGCCCTCCCATCACCACCCACACTCTGACACAGTATTGAATCCAGCCACCATTGAAAGCTTATTTTGATGTGCATACACCGATGGACCCCCATCACCCAGGCCAGGCTGCCATCTGGAAGAAGGCGGGGAAGCCCCAGGACTCTCACCACCAGGTTCAGGGACAGTTATTCCCCTCAGCCATCAGGCTCTTGAACCAATTGGGATAACTTCGCTCAGCTTCACCTGCCCCGTCACAGCACTGTTCCTGCAGTCTATGGTCTCACTTTCAGCGACTCTTCATCTCATGTTCTCGATATTTATCTTTTTTTCCCCTTTCATGTTAGCACACTTCATTGTCTTTTGCACATTGGTTGTATGTCCATCCTTTTGGGCGTGTGCTTTGGATTTACTTGGTATGAGTACAAGAAAATGAATGGCAGGGTTGTATATGGTCATATATTTGTACTTTGACTATGTGACAAATACATTAATTTTTTAAACCTTTATTTGTCTACCTGCATTGGATGTTCCCTAACTGTAGCACTATATTTTGCATTCTACGTTTCTTGTTACTCTTGGTGGACATATATGGAATGATTTGTCTGGACAGCAGACAGACAAAAGCATTTAAACCACAAGACCGAGGAGGAGAATTGGGCCATTCAGCCCATCATGTCCACTCCATCTTCCCACCATGGCTTATCATCCCTCTCAGCCCCATTCACCTGCCTCCTCTTCGTAATATCCGACACTCTTACTAATCAAGAATCAATTAACCTCGGCTTTAAATGTACCCAATAACTTCAGCCTCAGACTAGATAAATTCCTCCTCATACAGCATCTGTTCTAAAGAGCTGTCTTTCTTTCCTAAGGCTATGCCCTGTGGTCCTAGGCTCTCCCACTATAGGAAACATCCTTCCCACATCCACTATCTAGGCCTTCCAAAACTGCTCACAATAATCAAAGTGCAGCCTGACCATACTTTATAAAGCCACACATCACATCCTTGCTTTTATATTCGAGTCCTCTTGAAGTGCATGTTAACATTACATTTCTTCCTCAGCCTGAAGCTTACCCTTTAGGGAATCCTGCATAACAGCTCCCAAGTCCCTTTTCACTTCTGATTTCTGAATGTGCTCTCCATTTAGAATAATCCTTTTATCAAAATGTATGCATCTCAGCTATCCGTGACAATTCTAAACTAATTATCATTTCCTAGCAATTGGAAGTGAAGTTCAGGATATATGGGGTGGATATTCTTTCATGATCAAGGGTCAAGTTAATTTCAAAGTACATTTATTGTCTAAGGATGCATACATTATACAACCTTGATATTTATCTCCTTATAGGCAACTACAAAGCAAGAAACCCAAAAGAACTCTTAAAAAAAAGACTAAAACCCAGTGTGTGTGGAGAGAGGGAGAGAGGGAGAGAGGGAGAGAGGGAGAGAGGGAGAGAGGGAGAGAGGGAGAGAGGGAGAGAGGGAGAGAGGGAGAGAGGGAGAGAGGGAGAGAGGGAGAGAGGGAGAGAGGGAGAGAGGGAGAGAGGGAGAGAGGGAGAGAGGGAGAGAGGGAGAGAGGGAGAGAGGGAGAGAGGGAGAGAGGGAGAGAGGGAGAGAGGGAGAGAGGGAGAGAGGGAGAGAGGGAGAGAGGGAGAGAGGGAGAGAGGGAGAGAGGGAGAGAGAAAAAGAAAAAAAACAGAACATGCAAACAAAGCAGCTGGAGCAGGTCCAGAGCCTCAGTTCATCACATTGTGTCCCTGAACCTGGAGACACAAAGCCCCCCCTGGAGCAGCCAGAGCCTCAGCCTCAGTGCAGCAAAGCACAGAGTAAACATCACGAAGCAGTGAGCAGACCAGCCTGGTCCCAACACCCTGCCTTTTCAATCCATCCAGGCCCGGTGTTTAAATCGTCCACTCTTTCTAGGACCCAGGCCTTTTCACTTCGATGTGTTTTGGGCCTGGACGCTGTCACCACGTTTCGGTGCAGACCGACCTTTCCAAATCGATCAAACCTTGCTTTCGGTTTAGGTGGACAACAAGCCACCAACACAACAGGTGGAGAGTTCCAACCTTGACCCCGCTCCCCCTCACCAGCAAACTGACCACCCCTCTCCCACCCACTCCATCATTGGAGCTCCTTCCCCACCCCATGTGTACACACAGTGAGCCCATCCCAACCGCTCCTCCCCTCCTCCTCACTCCACTACCTTCTGCCACACCAACCTTTGACTTGTACCACTCCTCGGCCTCCTGGACATTCTTGGCTGAGATGGATTCGTACTGCGCACGGATATCACGCAGGGCGGCGGTGAGGTCTGGCTTGGCCACGTCGATGTCCACTTGGATCTGCTGCTCCTGGAGCTGAGCCTGCAGTTCCTGCAGTTCCTGCAGGAGGGGAAAGGGATGGTTACACAGCAAATCCCCAACCCATTTCTTGGAGCTCCCTCACACTCAACTCAAGGTTGAGTCAAGAACTGTAGGTCATAGGTGAAGGGTGAAAGGTGAAATATTTAAGGGGAACATCTTCACTCAGAGGCTGGTGCAAGTATGGAATGAGCTGCCAGTAGAGTTGGAGGATGTGGGTTCATTTATTTATAATACATACTTCAAAACATACACTGGAAGATATCAATAGGGTTGAAAGAGCACAGAGAAAATTTACAAGGGTGTTGTCAGGAAGGGAGAGAGCGACAAATAGCAAAGCCCTGGAGAAGCTTCAGACTCACCTCCTCATGCACCTTTTTGAGGAATGCGATTTCCTCGTTGAGGGACTCGATCTTCCGCTCAAGTTCCAAGCGGGCCAGTGTGGCTGCATCCACATCCTGTGAGAAAGAGAGGCAGCTGCCTTGATTAACTCTGCTCAATTCTGTTGCTCAGTGAGTTGACGCCAGCTGCCAGCTGTCTGAAGCACATTCAAAAGTAAAGTAGCGAGCATTCAGATACTGACCCTGGGAAAAAGAGGCCACCCTGGGACACATTTCAGAGCCATTAGACCACAAGATTCAGGAGCAGAATTAGGCCATTTGTCCCATTAAGTCTGCTCTGCCATTCCATAATAGTTGATTTATTATCTCTCTCAACCCCATTCTCTTGCCTCTTCCCATAATCTGTGACTCCTTTACTAATCAAGAACCTAACGACCTCTGCTTTAAATATACCCAATGATATGGCCACCATAGGTGTCTGTGGCAATGAATTCCACAGATTCACCATCGTCTGGCTAAAGAAATTCCTCCTCACTTCTGTTCTGAAGGGAAGTCCTTTGCTCTGAGGGCGTGCCCCCGGTACTAGACTCCACCACTATTGGAAACATCTTCTCCACATCCTCTCTACCCTTTCAATATTCGATAGGTTTCAATCAGATCTGCAGCCCCCCATCATTTTTCCAAACTCCAGTGAGTACAGGTCCGGAGCCATCAAACGCTCCTCATACATTAACCCTTTCATTTCTAGGAACATCTCCCGAACCTCCCCTGGACCCTCTCCATCACCAGACATCTTTTCTTAAATAAGGGGCCCAGAACTGTACACGATACTCCAAGTGCAGTCTGACCAATGCTTCAGCCATTGGCAGGACAAGCCTCATTCCCTGTTGACCCATCTCACACCGGCATCTCCGGAGCAGTGAAGGCCTTTATTTTAATGAAATTGATTAAAATACATACAAGAAATAATTTTATGGTGATTGGAGGAACGTATAAGGGAGATGGCAGAGCAGTAGGTGCGTGAAACACAACATCGAACAGTACAGCCCACGAACAGGCCCTTCAGCCCACAATGCTGTGTGACGCTAAATAAGCTAATGAATCTTAATTAAACTTCCACCACCAACCTCCCCCCCTCCCCCCCTCCCCCCCCAGCTGTTATAAGACTTTTGAACAGACCTCTTGTATGATAAAGCTGACCTCAAACTACCTGGCCATGGCCTTTGCACCCTATTATTTATCATTGGACTTTCTCTGTAACTGTAAAACTACACTCAGTGGCCACTTTATTAGGTACACCAGTACACCTGCTCATTAATGCAAATACTGAATCAGCCAATCATGTGGCAGCAACCCAAAGCATAAAGGCATGTAGGTAAGGTCAGTTGTTCTGACTAAACATCTGAATGGGGAAGAAATGTGATCTGAGTGACTTTGACCATTGGTGCCAGATGGAGTGGTTTGAGTATCTCAGAGACTGCTGATCACCTGGGATTTTCACACACAACAGTCCCAAGAGTTTATTGAGAATGGTGCAAAAAACAAAAAAAAAATCCAGTGAGCATAAGTCCTCTGCACAAAAATGCCTTGTTAGTGAGAGAGGTCAGAGGGGAATGGCCAGACTGGTTCAAGCTGACAGGAAGGTGAATGCAATTCAGATAACCACTTGTTACAACAGTGGTGCGTAGGTAGGGATCTATGAATGCATAGCACATCGAACCTTGAAGTAGATGGGCTGCAGGAGCAAAAGGCCACGAGCATACACTCAGTGCCTACTTCATTAGGTACAGGAGTAGTTAATAAAGTGGCCAGTGAATGTATATTCTGCGTTCTGTTATTGCTTTTCCTTTTGTACCACCTCAATGTACGTGCTGAAGTATGGCATGCAAAATAAAGGTTCTCGCTGTTATATTAGTAGATGTGGTGATAATAAATCAAATCAATAATAAATCAATACTAACGTCCTTCCCCATAAAGCTTTAGCATTGGCTGCAGCACCATTCAGCATATACTCCTGCAGCCTGGAGCATACCAGCTGGCAGCACGCCCTTGTGGACATCTCACTGTGCTGGGAGACCAACAAGATTCATCCACAAACTTGGCTTTGTGACCAGGTTTGTGGACGATACAAAGATCAGTGAGGGGCAGGTGACATTGAGGAAACAGGGAGTCTGCAGAAGGACTTAATCAGATTAGGAGAATGGGCAATGAAGTGGCAGATGCAGTCAAGTCGTAGGGAGGTATATGGTCATGTACGTTGGTAGGTGAAGTAAAGACCAAAATTTTCTAAACAGGGAGCAAATTCAGAAATCAGAGGTGCAGAGGGACCAGAAAGTCCTCGTGCAGGATTCCCTAAAGGTTCATTTGCTGGTTGAGTCAGGGTAAGGAAGGCAAATGCAATGTTAGCATTCATTTCCAGAGGACTAGAACATGAAAGCAAGGATGTAATGCTGTGGCTTCATAAAGCATTGGTCAACCGCACTTGGAGTACTGTGAGCAGCTCTGAGAGCCTTATCTAAGAAAAGATATGCTGGCATTGGAGAGGGTCCAGAGGAGGTTCATGAGAGTGACCCAGGAATGAAAAGGTTAACATATGAGGAGCGTTTGATGGCTCTAGGCCTGTACTCACTGGAGGTTAGAAGAATTGAGATGGGGGTGGTGGAAATCTCATTGAAACCTATCAAATATTGAAAGGCCTCGATAGGTTGGACATGGAGAAGATGTTTCCTATAGTGGGAAGTCTAGAACCGGAGGGCACAGTCTTCTATGACTTATGGTCTAAGTTTCAGGCAACGTGAAATGTACCTGGGAATCAGTAAGAGGTGGCAGTGTGGACACTTTTCAAGGCACAGGTTTTGGGAGAGGAAGCCAGCAGAGTGAAGGAGCATCTGGCTAGGAGCTTCCTCACACCTGACCACTACTGGCTCATGGTGAGAGGTGGAGGGCAAAAGATCTCCAACAGGCTACCCAAACCCAACCACTGAACACCGAATATCCACGAGCTGGTGTCTGGTGTATTTCATTGCATCGCTCTTCCAAGATGCCCACTCATCCCATACCCTTCCTTCAACCAATCAGAGCAGTTGCTAGAAGAGCGTAATAGGTCATTTGGCCCACTGAGTCTGCTCTGCCATTCAGTCATGACTTCTCTCAGGAAGTGAATAATTATCATAGGATCACCAGCTTCTGTCCTGCTCTGGCACCCAACAACCAGCTTCCTCTCCATTTCCGCAACGGCACCTATAACGAAAAAACTATGGGGTTCAGGGACATGATCAGATGCAGGACTTACATGTCGGAAAGCAGCCAGGTTATGCTCTGCCTCCTCCTTGAGTTGAATCTCCTCTTGTAATCTGCAAGAGATGAGAAAGTCCAGGTGATCACCACCCGAGCCTCTGTCTGTCCCTCTCTAGCCTGACAAAAGTTTATAAAATTACGCAGGGCACTAACAGAGCAGACAGAAACTCTTTCTCGAGGTAGAAATGTCAGGTACTGTACAGAAGACACGGTATTTCAGGTGAGGGGGAAATTTTAAAGGAAGTGTGTGAGCAAAGTTTATTTTACATAGAGAATGTTGGGTCTCTGGGAAGTGCTGTCGGGGTGGTGGTGATGGAAGGAGCAACTATGACTGTGGTGTTAGATAGACACACGAATACACTGGGAATGAGGGATTTTGATCTTGAGTAGCAAAAGAGAATTAGTTTAATTCAGCATCATATCAACTGCAAACATTGTGGACTGAAGGGGCCACTGTCTGTTTTGTACCAATTTTAAAACATTATTTTTATCTAGAGATACAGGAAGGTAGCACCCCCCCCCCCCCCGCCCACGGTGCACGGTGCTCAGTTACACCCATGCGACCAATCAACTTCAGTGATAGGAGCAAAGTTAGCCCATTCAGCCCGCCCAGTCTGCTCCAGCATTCTGGATGGCTTTGGGATGTGGGAGGACCCTGGAACACTTGGAGGAAACCCACGTGGTCACGGAGAGAACATACGCACTGCTTTCAGACAGCGGCGGAATGGAATGGGAGTTGCTGGCATTTTGGTAGCGTTAACGCTTATTGCCACACTCTCATGCCACCCTGTATTCTGTTTATCTTCTAATCCTCATTACGCTAAGCTGAAAGGCTCACTGGGTTATTTCAGACAGCACTTGGGATACAGTGCATCTGGAGTTATAGAAGCAGGTTATTTGGTAGTCAGCCTGGAGTTATCCCGACTACCCAATACCAGTGTACACTGGGTTACAAACTCCCAAGTCATGGACACCAACAAGCTCCTGTAAGGTTATTAATTTTAAAGTCAAACATATGAACATATATACACCTGTCCACTCCTCTCTCTCCCCTCCCCCCTTCCCCCTTTCCATCTTTCTTTCCCTTCCTCTCCATTATGTGCTATTGGTGCTGTTTATTATGATACTGAAGAGACACTAGAAACTACAGACGTTGGAATCTGGAGCCACAAACAAACTGCTGAAGGAAGTCAACAAGTTGAGCAGTATCTGTGGGGAGGGATGAAGGTGTTGTTGACGTTTTTGGGTTGAAACCCTGCATCAGGACTTAATTCCAAAATGTGTACAATTCCTTCCCCCCACACCCTTCAGAACCTGAGTAAAAGGGAAAAGTAGTTTTGATTAGGACTTCATTTCCTGGAGCAAAGGAGAATGGAGGAGATATTAGGAGAAGTAAGAATAAAAATAAGTTACCTTAAAAATAAGATGTACAAGATTTACAAGTCAAAGATTACAAGGTAATTTCCTCAGCTATAGGTTGACTCATTATAAAGCCTGATGGATGAGGGCAAGAATGACCTCATAGAGCACTCTCTGGAGCAGCACAGTTGTCCTAGTCCGTCACTGAAAGTGCTCCTCTGTTCAGCCAAGGTGGCATGCAGGAGGTGAGAAACATTGTCCAGAATTGTCAGGATTTTCCTGGATATGAAGGGCTATGGTCAGGGTGCAGTTAGGTGGAACTAGGTGGAATGTCGGGCTGGCATGGACTAGATAGGCCCAAGGGCTAGTTTCTGTGCTGCTCTATGATTCTACGTCTCTACAAACTCCAAAAGCACATTAAAAGTACAAGGTCCTGTCCTGGAATTCTACCCTCTCTCTTCTTTTAAGATCTCAATAACTCTGGATTCCAGGCCTCTCAACAGATGGGCATGTCCAGTTATTTTTGATCACCACTTGCTAATTCATGCAGCTGCAACATTCCCCCGGCATTCCTGATGGAATTAGTTCGTGAGCCCTTGCTGGCTCCCCTGGAAACTGGCCCTATTTTTGCCCTTGCTCCCACCAGTTCTTGTCTCAGCTGTCCGCAGCCTCGGCTCCTCACTATCTTATCTTCTCTGTCAGTCACCCTTTGTGCAACTGTCTCTGTTTATGTCCTTCTTAATGCACCACGGTGGCCAGTAATCAGGTCTTCAGCTCCCTGTCTGTGTGGATTCAGGTGCCCAGTGCATGGGCTGGTGTTTTATTTCTTTATTTAGAGAGACCAAGCAGACCAGGCCCTTCTGGCCCAACCCGCTGCACCATTCAGCAACCCACTGACCTTAGCCTAATCACAGAACAACTTACCAGCATGTTTTTGGACTCTGGGAGGAAACCAGAGCATCTGGAGGAAACCCCCTGGGTTCACAGGGAGAACATGCAAACTTGCTTATAGAAAACGCCTGAACTGAACTCCGTACTCCAGCACCCTGAGCTGTACCAGTGCGCTAACCACCATGCTACCACATTGTACACAGGATGCAGATAGATTTCAACCCAAAAGTGTGAAGTGATTCACTTTGGAAGATTGAATTAGAAGAGAATGAAGTTGAGAGGGAAAATAAATCAGCCATGACCAAACAGCAGAGGAGACGCTTAACTGAATGGCCTAATTCTTCTCCTTTGTCTTATGGTTGTAATGGCAGGATTCTTAGCGGGTGGAGGAACAAATAAATCTTGGGGTCCACGCCCATAGATTCCTCAAAGTTGTCATGCAAGTTAATATGTTAGTTAAAAAGGCTTATGGTGTGTTGGCCTTCATTAGTCAGGGGATTGAGGTCAAGAGCCATTAGGTAATGTTCAAAGTAAATTTATTATCGAAGTACATATACATCACCATATACAAGAGATTCACTTTCTCAAGGCATACTCAATAAATCCAGAAGAAAATAATAACAGTAATAGAATCAATGAAAGACCACACAAATTTGGGGTTTCAACCAGAGTGCAAAAGACAACAGATTGTGAAAGTACAAAAAGAAAGAAAAAAATATTGAGAACATGATAAGAAGAGCCCTTGAAAGATTATGGAAACATTTCAATGAGGGGGCAAGTGAAGTTGAGTGAAGTTATCCCCTTTGGTTCAAGAGCCTGATAGCTGAGTGTTAACTGTTCCTGGATCTCGTGGTGTGAGTCGTGAGCCTCCTGTACCTTCTTCCTGATGACAGCAGTGAGAAGAGAGCATGACCTAGCCGCTGGGGGTCTGTGATGTTGGATATTGTTTTCTTGTGACAACGTTTTTATAGGTATGGTCGATGGTGGGGAGGGCTTGACTTGTGATGGACTAGGCTGATCTACTGCTTTTTGTAGGATTTTCCGTTCAAGTGCATTGGTAGTTTCCATACCAGGCCGTGATGCGGCCAGTCAATATACACTCCACCACATATCAAGATTGTCAAAGTTTTAGATGCCATGCTGAATCTTTACAAACTCCGGTGGAAGTCAAGGTGATGCCATGCTTTCTTCATTGCTGCTCTCCGAAACTCTCATTAGACCGCAGTTAAAGTATTATGTTCAGTTCTGTTCCCCTCATTATAGGATGGTTGTGAAAGCTTTAAAGAATGCAGAGGAGATTTACCAGGAAGCTGCCTGGATTGGAGAGCAGGTTTTTTTTGAGGGCAGGTTGAGCGAGCAAGGGGCTTTTCCCTTTGGAGCGAAGGAGAATGAGAGATGAGATAGAAGTGTACAAGATGATAGCAGGCATTGATGGAGTGGACAGCCAGAGATTTTTTTTCCCCAGGGTGGAAATGGCTGATACGAGGGGACGTAATTTTAAGGTGATTGGCAGAAAGGACAGGGGAGGATGTCAGACAGTATTTTTACAGAGAACGATGGGTGCGTGGAATGCACTGCCAGGGGTGGAGGTAGAAGCAGATAGATTAGGGACATTTAAGAAACTCTAAGGGAAAAGCCCTAGCTTTCTCAATCTTTCCTCAAAAGACATGCTCTCTAATCCAGGCACATGAATGACAGCAAAAATGGAGGGTTATATAGGAAGGAAGGGTTAGATTGATCTTAGAGAAGGATCAAAGGCCAGCACAACATCATGTGTGGTACAGTTCTATTTTCGATGTTCTAAAGGGGTGCTACACCTCGGAGAGTCTGCTTTTAGATGATACTGACCTGGGCCCCTTCGCTTGCCTCACCCAGATTAATATCAAAGGTCCTGTTGTATTTTCCGGGAAGAGAAATGTTTTTCATTTGTTATCCAACCCTGCAATTATTTGGCCATGAACTCCCAACCTTGACCTCCCCGTTTCTGTGCTATTTCGAGGGAGGTGACTGGTAGTATGCCACAGGGGTGGTGTTAGAACCCTTGTTATTCATTATTTATAGAAATGACTTGGATGCAAATACACAAGGCTTGATCAGCAAGTTTGCAGTTGACACAAAATTAGCAGGGATTGTTGATAGTGAGAAATGTTATCGTGGATTTGCAGGGAGATCTTGATCAGTTAGGGAAGTGGGTTGAAGAGTGGAAAATAGATTTCAATACAGGTACATGTAAGGTGATGGATTTTGGAAAGTCAATCCACTGTAGGATTTATACTGTGAATGGAAGGGCACCAGGGAGTGTAATGGAACAGAGGGACCAAGTACAAGTGCATAGTTCTTTGAAAGCAGGTGAAAAGGGCATTTAGCATGCTGGCCCTCAGTCAGGCCATTGAATAAATGAGTTTGGGACATTATGCTGCAATTGTACAAGTCATTACGGGGTTATGGGGAGAAGGCAGGACATTGGGGTGGAGTGAAAAATGGATCAGCCATGATGAAATGGCAGAACAGTCTCATTGGGCGAAATGGCCTAATTTTGCTCCTATATCTTCTGGCCTTACAGCCATTGGTGAGGCCACATTTGGAGTATTGTGTACCATATGGTCACCCTGTTAGTGGCTAAACAGGAGAGATTTCAGAGAAGATCTATGAGGATATTGCCAGGTCTAGAGGGCTTGAGTTACAGGGAGAGGATGGCCAGGCCAGGTCTTTTATTCCTTGAAATGTTGGAGAATGAGGGGTTGCCTTACAGAGACTCTTAAAATTATGAGAGGCATCAAGAAGGAGGATGGTAAGATGCCTTCCCCAGGGTAGGGGAGTCCGAAACTAAGGGACGTGTATTTAGGGAGAGAGGGGAAGGTTTAAAAAAAAAGGGGACCTGAGGGATAACTTTTCATCCAGAGAGTGGTGTGAATATGGACCGAACTGCCAGAGAAAGTGGTTGTGGCAGGTACATGAGTATCTTCTGTGGCAGAGGTGGGGCTTAGAGGCATATGGCCCGAATGCGTGAAATTGGGGTTAGCTGGGTGGATAATGTGCTCAGTACGGACTGACTGTGCCAAAAGGCCTGTACAGAGAACACTACATTGCAGTATAGGCTCTCCACCCCTTGATGTTGTTCTAACCTGTTAATTCACTCAAAGATCAATCTAGCCCTTCTTTCCGCATAGCCCTCCATTTTTCTTTCATCCATGTGGCTATCAAAGAGTCCCTTAAATATCCCTAATGTATCTGCCTCTACCACCACCCCAGCGGGGGTTCCACAAACCCCCACTCTCTGTGCAGGAAGTCTACCACTGACTCCCCACCCCCTATACTTTCCTCCAATCAGCTTGAAATGATGCTTCCATGTATTAGCCATTTCCACCATGGGAAAAGGTCTCCAGCTGTCCACTCCTTCTATGCCCCTCATCATCCTGTACACCTCTGTCCAGTCACCTCTCATCCTCCTTCACTCCAAGGAGAAAAGCCCTAGCTCACTCAACCTGTTCTCATAGGACATGCTTTCCAATCCAGGCATCATCTTTGTAAAGCTCCTCTGCACCCTCTCTTAAACTTCCACATCTCTCCTATAATGAGGTGACCAGAACTGGACACAATACTCCAAACGTGGTCCAACCAGGGCTTTAAAGAGCTATAACATTACTTGGCGGCTCTTGAACTGAATCCCCTGACTAATGCGTTGCAGGTCACACCAACACTCCACCAATCTCTGAGCAAAGAACTTACCTCAGACATCTCCCCTATACATTTCCCCAATCACCTTAAAATTTCAGGCTGAGACTCTTCAAGACTGCATGAAATTTTGTGTACGATTAAATAAAAGGTTTGCTTTATTGGTCACATGTAGCAATGAGACATACAGTGAAATATGTCATTTGAGTCAAATCAGCGAGGATGTGCTGGGGGCAGCCCGCAAGTGTCGCCATACTTCTGGTGCCAATGTGACACATCCACGACTCACGAACCCTGACCTGTACTTCTTTGGAATGTGGGAGGAGACTGGAACACCCGGAGAAACCCCGCGTGGTCACAGCCACGAGAGGGCATCGGGAATGTTTTATTGTTAAGCAGGGGCTGATGGAGCAGGATAGAATTGGACAAGTTTTCAAATAAGCCAGAGTCACAGTGCACAGACTGATACAGTGCAGACTATCAGACAGGCTCATGTAACTTTATCGCAGACACTATTGTAAGCAGACAGGCAGGAGGCAAGAGGAGAACAACAGACTGTTGTTCCAGCTATCCCTGCAGCACTTGTCCTAGAGAGGAAATGTCAGGTTATTTCTGACGAGCCATATAAAGCCCTTCAGTCAGTAGGGTTTACCATATATAGGGAACTGGCTGGAGGAGGAGAGAGAGGAAGGAAAGAAGAGAGATTCCATTGGGTAACAGAGGCTCAGAAAATAAAACCACTCAAAGGAGTCAGAGTCGAAAGTTGTATCGCAACCAGAGATATGAAACTTAGAACAAAGAACAGTACAGTACAGAACCAGGTCCTGCAGAAAACACCACTGATGACTAATCCCATTTTGGGATTAAAATCTCTGATCTTAAAATAAGGGAATTTAATCCCAAAAGCTAATAATAATCCCTAAACAAGATACAAGGGATAAATTTTATCAGAGTATGTTAACAGGCATCAATCAAATGGACAGCCAGATACCTAGGGCGGAAGTGGCTAATTCTAGGGGCATAATTTTAAAGAGATTGCAGGAAAGTGAAAGGGATGTTAGAGCCTTTTAAAAAAAAATATAAACAGAGAGTGGTGAGTGCATAGAACACCACGGCAGGAGTGATGGTAGAGTCAGAGACATTGGGGACATTTAAGAAATTCTATGCACATGGATGATAGAAAAATGGAGGGCTATGTGGGAGGGAAGGATTAGATTGATCCTAGAGTGGATTAAATGGTTGGCACAACATCATGGGCCGAAGGACCTGTACTGTGATGTACTGTTCCAGCTTCTAGCTTGGGTTTGAGGATCTGCCAATTTATAATTCATAGATGTGAGCGGCTCCAAAAGCTGGAATCTGGAGCAAAGAAACAATCTGCTGCAGGAAATCAGCAAGTCAAGCAACATCTGTGGGAAGAGTGATGGTCAATGTTCAGGTGGAAATATGTATAGGAACCATCACGCAGCCTCCACAGATGCTGCCTCAGCCAGAGTCCCTGCAGCAGATCGTTTTTATTTCCAGAATTTACAGGGGTCTGGTGTGAGATACATCTGCTGCCTCTTCCTGCTTACATTCGTTTACAGCAGGCCACGAGATTTCCCCTTCACACCACCCAAACAAATCCTCGGGATTAGAATCAGAGTTACACAGCACAGGAGCAGGTCCTCCAGCCCACCCGTCCATGCCAACCAAGCTGTCCTCTCGAGCTAGCCCTATTTCCCCAAATTTGGCACATATCCCCCCATATCCTTCTAAACCTTTCCTATCCATGTACCTGTCCAAGAGTCTTTTAAACATTGTAATTGTACCTGCCTCAACCACTTCCTCTGGCAGCTCTTTCTGTATTCCAATACCCTCCGTATGAAAATGTCTCTTATCAAAGATTAAAGATTAGTTTTATTTATCAGGTGTACATCAAGACATACAGTTAAATGTGTCGTTTGCATCAACGACCATCATTATCCTAGGATGTGCTAGGATACACTTCCAGCGGCAACTTACTAACCCCGACCCGTACGTGTTTGGAAAGTGGGAGGACACCCACACAGTCATGGGGAGAATGCACAGACAGCGGCAGAAAATGTACCCTGACCGTTGACCGTTGGTGCTATAAAGCATGATGCTGGCCACTATGCTACCAGACCACCCACATCCCATACAACCATAAGACATAGGAGCAGAATTAGGCCTTTCGGTCCATCGGCAGGAGGAGAAGATGGCGGCGTGACGCAGCTCGCAGCGGCCACTCCGGTGGTGATGTCTGTTATCTGTCAAGTAGGGTGCCATGCACAATCCTGATTTGATAGAGACAGATGTGAGAGCATGGAGGAACATCTGGTGAAACTTCTGAGATGCCTGTTTTGCTGCCGCTGCTACTGTGTGATCCTGAATCTCCGGAGGGGAAGGCCCCGAGTCCTTGGCTTTGCTTGTTGCTCAGCGGCTGGGGCTGGGTCAAAGCGCTCGGCAGAGATGGTGTTCGGTGCTCGGTGTCAGAAGGCTGGTCGGAGGCTCAAAGTTTTCGGACGGACTCAGAGTTCGCTGCGGTCAGGTGCTTCCAATGCATTGGCAAGTTTGCGGTGCTGGAAGCTCATGGTAGGGAGAGTTTCTCCCTTCTACCGTCTGCGTGAGATGATGGGGCTATCCGGACTTTGAGACTTTTTTTTACCGTGCCCATGGTCTGCTTTTTATCAAATTACGGTATTGCTTTGCACTGTTGTAACTAATGTTATAATTATGTGGTTTTGTCAGTTTTAGTCTTGGTTTGTCCTGTGATTCTGTGATATCTTTCTGGAGGAACATTGTATCATTTTTTAATGCATGCACTTCTAAATGACAATAAACGAGGACTGAGTGTCCTCGTAATCTAAGTGTGCTCTCCCATTCCATCATGGCTGATTTATTATCCATTTCAACCCCATTCTCCTGCCTTCTCCCTGTCACCATTGACACCCTTACTAATCAAGAACCTATCAACTTCCACTATAAATATACCCAATGACTTGGCCTCCACAGACATGTGTGATAATGAATTCTACAGATTCACTAACCTCTGGATAAAGAAATTCTTCCTCATCTCTGTTCTAAAGCGATGTCCTTGTATTGAGCCCTCTGGTCTCATTCTCCCCCACTATTGGAAACATCCTCTCCAATCCACTAACTGGCCTTTCAACATTTGATAGGTTTCAGTGAGATTCCCCTCATTCTTCTGAATGCCAGAGCCATCAACACTCCTCATACGTTAACTCTTTCATTTCTGGTATCACTCTCATGAACCTCCACTGCCCCCTCTCCAATGCCAACACATCCTTTCTTAGATAAGGGCCCAAAACTGCTCACAATACTCCAAATGTCATCAACTGCCACTTCTTTACCCATTCCCCAATCTGTCCAAGTGCTTCTGCAGACTCTCTGCTTCCTCAACAATACCCGCCCCTCCATCTGTCTGTGTACCATCTGCGATTTTGGCCACAAAGTCATCGATTCCATCATTCAAGTTATTGACATAGAACATGAAAGCAACTGGTCCCAAGTCCGACCCCTACATACAGGGTCTCACTGGAGGAAAGCTGCTTCAAAGGTCAGCATGCCTTGAAGATGTCTTACAGTGGAGATGTACGACAGAGACAAAAGAGACCACAGATGTTGGAATCTGGAGTAAGAGACAATCTACTGAAGGGATTCAGTGGGTTGAGCCACATCTGTGGACAGGGGAGGGTATGGATAATCAACATTTTGGGTTGAAACAGTCCAGATGAAGGCCTTGTCCGTTT
Organism: Mobula hypostoma; assembly: GCF_963921235.1. Classification (NCBI taxonomy): domain Eukaryota; kingdom Metazoa; phylum Chordata; class Chondrichthyes; order Myliobatiformes; family Myliobatidae; genus Mobula; species Mobula hypostoma. Next base: position 107,171,956 of record NC_086102.1, on the reverse strand, counting down.
CCCTCTATGGATTCTGCTGGACCCATTGAACTGGTCCAGTATCTTGTTTGTTGCTCCAGATTCCAGCGTCTGCAGTCTCTTGGGAATGAGCAGCAGATTGCCTTCAATTACCGTACGGTAGTTATCCAGGTGGGTTCATACAACCATCTAGTACAGGGATTTCCAACCTGGGGTCCACAGATCCCTCAGTTAATGGTAGGGGTTCATGACATAAAACCCTGATCGAGTACTTTCACGATCTAATTCCTGATTTATTCAATGCCAGGGAGCCTGGATCAGTATACTGAATCTGTCTGTTGGTACAGTAACATAACCAACCAGCTACCACTTCCTGGGGCAATGAATGAACAGAATGAAGAGAGACCACAGAAGGTCTGTCCTCGGGAGAAAAGGTTAACTATAATATTTACTGATGGATAGACAACCTTCAGGCCTGGACTCAACACTAACCCTCATCTACAGACTCCCCTAACAGAGTAAAAATGTACCACAGCACAGTAGTGTAGCCATTAACATAACACCGCACAGAAACAGCAATCTGCAACTGGGGTTCAATTTCCCCTGCTGTCTGTAAGGAGCTTGTACATTCTCCCCAGTGACACTGGCCGAACGTCAGTGAAGTACAGGGGAGATTCGTTCTCTGGGAGGTCTAACCCAGCTGTGAAGGTGATGTTCCATCAGTATACTACTAGACTAGAACTGGTAGTAGGATCGTGGGTGGCTAAGTCAAGGAGGTAAGCATGCCTTTGCTACTTTGTAGGTTATGCCTCTTCAGGCAAAGGCTGTACCCAGTGAGGATGATGGCAGCAGGGCGTCTGATGGTGTCTGTGGCAGATGAATCCAAAAGGGTCAATGGTACAGCCACCTCGGTTACATGTGGAGGAACCAGAGTGCTGGTCAACGGACAGCATCACTAGACTAGTTAGTTGTCACTGTGGGGCAGCTTCCTTATCCACGAAGTCTGTTACACTCCTGTGTACCACTTAGCATAGATTTGGAAGCCCAGAGAGACTGTATGGTGGGGGCACGACACTGTCTGTCTGATTACCATGCAGGACGTCAGTCAACATGGAAATCGATGGACAGCCGAAGACATTCTCCCCGTGACCATATGGGTTTCCTCCAGTTGCTCTGGTTTCCTCCCACATTCCACAGACCTACAAATTAGGGTCAGTATGTTGGCGCTGGAAGAAGGGTGACACTTGCAGGCTGCCCCCAGTACACCCGCAGACTGTGTAAATCATTGACACAAATGGCACACTTCACTGTATGTCTCGATACACATGGGACAGATTAATCTAATCTTTGCCTGTATGTCTTGGCTGAACCAGCAACTACAGAGCACTGTTGCTGCCAATGTTCACTCTAGAAAACAGTTGTGCCAACCACCCACTGCTCTGAGCAAGAATTATTTATTTAAAATTGCATGGCATTTTAATCTTTTTGTAATATTTAGAAAGAAAATTGAAAATCACATACTTTTGATTTGATTTATTAATTGAATGGCATAATGAAATACAGTTCAAAGAAACTTTCACACTTCATAAACTTTTACTTGCCTGTCTTTTTAACAAATCCATTGTCTACAAACACTGTCTTAGATTAATTTTGCAGCCTGATGAAAGATACATTTTAATCCTCATTAGAACATCCAAATGTTCCACTTCTAGTTTGTTTCTGGATTTACAGCTGGTGGAATTCATAATACTAAATCCACATTTGCAGTCAGCACTAGAATGATGTCAACAAGAATTGACAATTTCTTTGTTTCTGAGTAGGTAGTTCAACATATCATTGAATGTCTTAATTGAACCAGTCTCAACTTATTCAGAAATGACAAATTTGAAATCACAGTATTGCTGCAATTTTCTTAAAATTATATTAACATTATAAAAAGAAAATTCCAACTGTGTGGCAACAAAGGCTATGTGCTCAGGAGCGTTTCGGTTACTGCGTATGCAACTTAGAGGGAACAGTGGCTGTTGCAAGGTCTCAACCTGAAATGCTGACCATTCCTCTGCCTCCACAGATGCTGCCCGACCCACTGAGTTCCTCAAGAAATTTATAGAGTAAAGTCACTGAGGACTACAGCACAGAAACAGGCTCTTCAATCCACCTGATCGAAGCTGATCTGACCTTTTGCCTAGTCCCACCTACCTGCACCACACTACAGTCATGGAATCAGAGCAGGTCATTTGGCCCATCTAGTTTATGCTGAACTGTTATTCTGACCAGTTTCACTGACTCGCTGGGCTGAAGGGGCTGCTCCTGTGCTGTAGTGTCTATGACTTCATCTGCATGCAAGGCAGAGCTGAGGACAAGATAAAACAGCTTTGACGGAATTGGACCTTTGTTGTACGTGTGAGTGAGTCGGTCACCTATTGTACCAAAATAATCGTACCATGTGTAAAAAGGCTTGCAATGAGATGTGCCCATTCCAGATATACAACACACTACCTTCCAAGAATGAGACCAGCTCGCTATAGATACCTGGGGACCCTTTGACGGCGGCATGGTCTCAAAAGGGTTTCTGTTCTTCCAACATTATTTGTGATTTGATCAGAGAGGCCAGGGGTGGTGGGCGAGGCAGAGGGGCCAGGGCCATTTAAGAGACTTTTAGATAGGCACATACAGGCAGATGAAAGAAAATTGAGGGAGAGAAGGATCCGATTGATTTGGAGTAGGTTCAAGGGTCAGCACAACTGAGTGAGCTGAAGCGCCTGTACTGTGCTGCACTGTACCATGTTCTATGAATAGTCACAGTGACTTTGAGAGGGATTCCCAGAGCTAAGTTCCTGCATTACCAGTCTCAGGGTTGGCACAGTGGTACAGTGGGTAGAGCCACTACCTCCATTCTGGAGACCTGGGCTTGATCCTGACCTCGGCCACTGACTGAGTGGAGTTTGCCTGCTCTCCCAGTGACTGTGTAGATTTCCCCAGAATGCTCCGGTTTCCTCCCATATTCCAGAGGCTTGCTGATGGACAGGTCAATTGCCTTCTGTAAATTGCCCCCGAGTGTGCAGGTGAGGGATAGGATCTCGGGGAGGGGGCAGTTGAGGGAATGTGGATAGAATAAAATGGGATCAGTGCAGGATCAATTTTTTGTCCATTGTTGAATGGGCGGGTCCCTCAGCCCTACTCTGTTGCTGATTTACAGATTAGTTTTTTTTCACGTGTACACTGAAATGTGTCCCTTTGCATCATTTACCAACACAGTCCAAGGACATGCTGGGGGCAGCCCGCAAGTCCTATCACGCTTCTGGTCCCAACGTAGCATGTCCACGACTCACCTGTACATCTCTGGAATGTGGGAGGGAACCCCGCAGTAAAGGGGAGAATGTACTGACTCCTCACACACAGCGGCGGGAACTGGAGCCCGATCACAGGCACCGTAAAGCCTGACACTAGCTGCTATGCTCCCTCGCCATGCCGGCGGAGAGACAGGTGTCGTCTCGCCGTTTGTAATGTCTTGTGGGCGCATTGGGCGCTATGTTCTATTGCTATGCCATATCGCTATATATGGGCTATGGTCCATGCGCGGTGCTCTACCTTCAATAATAACTTATTTATAGCGCACTTTTCGTACACACGATGTAGTTCAAAGTGCAAAATTCAAATGCAAATATGAAAATAAACGACGTATTAGTTAAAAGCAAGGTAAAGTAAACAGCTTCTGAGCTGGAGTTGGAAAGTGTCAATGGAGTCTGCGCCCCGTGTAGTTTTAAGTATTAAGTTCCAAAGTTTAGCATTGTAGTTTAAAAAATGGATCTGCCAAATATCTTTTGAGGGAGATTATTTAAATTTAAGAGACTGGCGGGAGAAGACCCGCGAGCTGAGGCAGGATTATAAAACGAAAACAATTTGTGGTGCTTTCTGGTCCCAGACCATTAACAGCGGATGACCATGACTAGAACTGAGTGTCCAGTGGGGACCAAAGGTGAGTGAGCCGCCGCATACAAGGCAGAGGTGTGAATTAGCGTCAATGCCCCATGTCCCCTTACCTCTGCTTGAGTTTCTCCAAGTCGTCCGCCAGGTTGTCCCGCTCCACCTCCACGCGCAGCTTCTCGTTGGTCAGGGCGTCGATCTGGCGGCGGAGCTCCCTCATCTCCTGCTCGAAGAGCTCATTGACCCGGCCGGGCTCCTGTCCTCTCAGCCGGTTCAGTTCGACGGTCAGCACCTTGTTCTGCTGCTCGAGGAAGCGCACCTTCTCGATGTAGCTGGCGAAGCGGTCGTTTAGATGCTGCATCTCCGCCTTCTCGTTGGTGCGCGTCTGGATGAACTCCTGGTTCAGGGCATCCGCCAGGTTGAAGTCTACCACCTCATAGCCGCGGCTCGGCGCCTTGACCCTGTAGCTGCCGCCGAAGGAGGGCGAGGAGCTGGTCTTAGAGATGAGAACCCTGGAGCTCAGGCTCCCCCCGCCGAAGCGCCCGCTGGAGTAGGAAGCCCGGTTTAGCTGCGGGGACCCCAGGACATTCCCACCGAATGCCCTCCTGTAGGAGCTTGAAGAGGTGGTGGTCGTGAAAGCCATGGTGCCTAGCTTCGATCCCCTGCACTCTCTCCCCTCTCCCTTCCGCTCCTTCAACAGTAGCTCCAAGGATCTGACCGGGTTCCCCAGCGAGCCTCCACTTTTAATAGGCGGCTCAGAGGAACGGCGCAGGCAACTCCTGGGTCCTAGTGCTCCTCAGCGCGATTAAAAATGCCCCCCCACCACCACCACCCCCACCCCCACCCCCACCCCCCAATCTGTCCAACAGCAACATCGCTATAAACAAACGGTTCGGTCATTGTCACACGGCTGTGGGAGGGAGTGGTGCGGAGAGGAGAGGAGAGGAGAGGGGGAGGGGAGGGATTGGCTGCTGTATTTCCAGAAAACCACAATACATAGGAGCAGAATTAGGCCATTCGTTCATGGAGTCCGCTCCAACATCCCGTCTTGGATAATTTTTTTTATCCCTCTCAACTCTAGTCTCCTGCCTTCCACCTACAACCTTTGACACCCTTACTAATCAAGAACTTCTCAACCTCCGTTTTAAATATACCCAAAGACTTATCCTCCACAGCCATCCGTGGCAATGAATTCCACAGATTCTCCACCTAAATAAATTCCTCATCTCTGTTCTACAGGAACGTCCTTGTATTCCGAGGCTGTGCCCTCCGGTCCTAGACTCTCCCACCATAGGAAACATTCTCTCTACATCCACTCTACCTTGGCCTTTCAATGTTCGATAGGTTTCAATGAGATTCACCCCGCCCCCACCCGCCTTATTCTTTTAAACTCCAGCGAGTAGCTACTGCACTGTTAGGTAACACTTCATTATTCTGGCTCCTTCCCCTTTCATTTCCAGTCCCATACTTGAACCAAATGGCTGAACCCCAATCACTACAAATTAGGCCTGTCCAAGATCTTATACAGCTTCAACATAACATTCCAACTCCTCTACGCAGTAGATTGATTTACGAAGGCAAATGTGCCAAGAGTTCTCTTTACAAACCATCCACTGTACCTGTGATGCCACTTTTATGGAATTATGGATCTGTATTTCCAGATCCCTTTGTTCTGCTGCACTCTTCAGTGCCCTAATGCTCCTCATGTAAGTTCCACCTTGGTTTGTCTTCACAAAGTCACACTTGTCAACATTAAATTCCATCTTCCATTTTTCAGCCCATTTTCCCAGCTGGTCCAGATCTTGCTGCAAGCTTTGATAGTCTTCCTCGCTGTCCACTACACATTCAATCTTGTCATCTGCAAATTTGGTGATCCAGTTTAACACATTATCACCCAAATCATTGATATAGATGACAAACAACAACCGACCCAGCACTGATCCCTGTGTCACACCACTAATTACCGGCAGTCAGCAAGACAACTACTCTTCGGCTTCTCCTGTGAAGCCAATGTCTCATCCAATTTACTACCTCATCCTGAACGTCAAGCAATTTATTATATATTATCCTACGTATAAAACTCCAAATGCCTTTACTTGAGCTATTTCTGTTTACATTTCAGAGTCATTCTGTCTCATGTAGTTTGTCACTTCAGAATAAATTAAGTTCTAATCCACTGACTAGTGGAACTAAATATTTTTGCAGAATCTTGCTAGCACCCTGGCACAGTGGGTAGAGCACTGCCTCACAGCTGTAGAGATGCAGGTTCAATCCCAACCTCCAGTGCTGTGAGTGCGTGGAGTTTGCACATTCCCCCTGAGACCACATGGGTTACCCCTGAGTGCTCTTGTTTCCTCCCACATCCAACAGACAAGAGGTTGGAGGTTAATTGGCCGTAGTAAATTCACCCTCAGTAAGTGTGTGAGGGGTAGGATCTGAGGGAAGTGGATGAGAATGGAGGGAGAATAAAATGGGTTTAGTGTAAGTGGATGGTTGATGGTCAGCACAGATTCAATGGGCTGAAGGGCCTGTATCTGTGCTAATTCTTAGAGATTCTCTTCATTCCCATCCATGGATTGCTGGCCTCTGGTTGATGTGAGAAGGTGTTCAGGAACACTGAGCTGGCTTTCACAGGTGGTACTCCAGTGTAGCGATTACTGTAAAGCTTTACAGCTCCAGCACCGGGGTTCAATAAGGAGTCTGTACCCTCTCCCTGTGACTGCATGGGTTTCCTCCAGGTGCTCTGCTTTCTTCCCGCACTTCAAAGTACCGGTTAGTAGGTCAGTTGCTTATATGCGTGTAATTGGACAGCATGGGCTCAAAGGGCCAGAAGGGCCTGATACCATGCTGGATCTCTAAATAAATTTTATTTTTAAATTAGCTTCAGGCTGAGATAGGGAAAGTTTAAAGGAGATGTGCAGGACAAGCTTTTACACTGGGGTGGTGGGTGCCTTGTAACGGGCTGCCACGAGAGGTAATGGACGCAGATGTGACAGTGGTGCTGAAGAGGCATTCAGACAGGCACATGAATCCGCAGGGGTGGAGAGGTCAGGATATGCAGGGGTGGAGTGGTCGGGATATGCAGGGATAGAGAGGTTGGGATGTGCAGGGATAGAGAGGTCGGGATATGCAGGGGTGGAGAGGTCGGGATATGCTGGGGTGGGGAGGTCGGGATATGCAGGGGTGGGGAGGTCGGGATATGCAGGGGTGGAGAGGTCGGGATATGCAGGGGTGGAGAGGTCGGGATATGCAGGGGTGGAGAGGTCGGGATGTGCAGGGATAGAGAGGTCGGGATGTGCAGGGATAGAGGAGTCGGGATATGCAGGGATAGAGAGGTCGGGATGTGCAGGGGTAGAGAGGTTGGGATATGCAGGGGTGGAGAGGTCGGAATATGCAGGGGTAGAGAGTCGGGATATGCAGGGATAGAGAGGTCGGGATATGGAGGGATAGAGAGGTCGGGATATGCAGGGATAGAGAGGTCGGGATATGGAGGGATAGAGAGGTCGGGATATGCAGGGGTGGAGAGGTCGGGATATGCAGGGATAGAGAGGTCGGGACATGCAGGGATAGAGAGGTCGGGATGTGCAGGGATAGAGAGGTCGGGACATGCAGGGATAGAGAGGTCGGGATCTTGTGCAGGGATAGAGAGGTCGGGATCTTGTGCAGGGATAGAGAGGTCAGGATATGCAGGGATAGCGAGGTTGGGATGTGCAGGGATAGAGAGGTCGGGATATGCAGGGGTAGAGAGGTCGGGACGTGCAGGGATAGAGAGGTTGGGATGTGCAGGGATAGAGAGGTCAGGATATGCAGGGATAGAGAGGTCGGGATATTCAGGGATAGAGAGGTCGGGATATGCAGGGATAGCGAGGTTGGGATGTGCAGGGATAGAGAGGTCGGGATCTTGTGCAGGGATAGAGAGGTCGGGATATGCAGGGATAGAGAGGTCGGGATATGCAGGGATAGAGAGGTCAGGACATGCAGGGATAGAGAGGTTGGGACATGCAGGGATAGAGAGGTCAGGACATGCAGGTGTAGAGAGGTCAGGATATTCAGGGATAGAGAGGTCGGGATCTTGTGCAGGGATAGAGTGTTCAGGATATGCAGGGATAGAGAGGTCGGGATCTTGTGCAGGGATAGAGAGGTCGGGATATGCAGGGATAGAGAGGTCGGGATCTTGTGCAGGCAGAAGGGATTTTGTTTCGTTTGGCATTGTGTTCAGCACAGATATTGTGGGCCGGAAGACATGTTTTGTGCTGTTTTGTCCCACTCAGTGGGCACTTTATTACGTACCTCCTTTACTTAATACATTGCCATTTACATTTTAGAGTCATTCTGTCTCATGTAATTTGTTACCTGAGTATAAATTAATTTATAATCCTCTGATTGTAGAACTAAATATTTATGTAGAATCTTGGCTGGCATAGTGGCACAGTGAGTAACACACCACTGTTGTAACACAGGGTTATTTGAATTACTGTCGCCTTTCTATCAGCTTGAATTAGTCTGGCCATTCTCCTCTGACCTCTCTCATTAACAAAGCATTTTGCACCAACAGATCTGCCGTTCACTAGGTGTTTTTTGTTTCTCGCACCATGATCTGTAAATTCCAGAGACTGTTGTGCACAAAAGTCCCAGGATAGCAGCAGTTTCTGAGATACTCAAATCACCCCATCTGGCACCAGCAATCATTCCATGGTCAAAGTCACTTAGATCATATTTCTTCCCCATTCTGATGTTTGGTCTGTCTGAGCAACAGCTGAGCCTCTTGACCATGTCTGCATGCTTTTATGCATTGAGTTGCTGCCACATGATTGGCTGATTAGATATTTGCATTAATGAGCAGGTGTAAAAGTATACCTAATAAAGTGACTACTAAGTGCATGTTCTTGTGCCCAGCATGTCAGGTAGTGTGTTCCAGATACTCAACACTCTCTGGGTAAAAAAAAACTCTCTTCCTGATCCCTCTCTGAATCTCTTTCTCTTTGTCCTCAATCTATGTCTTCTCCCTTTATCTCCATCTGGTAGGGTGAAAAGATTCCTGCTATCTGCCCTATCGATATGTCTCATTGTTTTATGACCCTCCATCATGTTCCCTCTTAGCATCTTCCACTCCCTGGAAAAGAAACCTAGCCTGTCCTGGCTGGTGGCACGATAGCTCACAAGAGATGCTACAGATGCTGGAATCTTTGAGCAACACACACCAAATGCTGGGAGAACTCTGCTGATCAGCAAGCATCTATGGGGTGTATGGGGTGTCAGGGAGGGGTAGCACCTCTGGTGGGGGAACATGTCACGTCCTTTTCAGGGCGGTTAGTCCACCTTTGGTCCCCACCTGGCACTCAGCTCTCACCTGTGGCTCCGTGAGATAGGGAGTTGTCTATCCCAGCATGTGAAGACAGACTCCGGCGGATTGAGCGGACGAGACCAATGGAAGGTCCAACGGTCAAGAAGGCGGTCTCTGCAAGCGTCGTGGAATGTGTAGAGCAGGACAAGACACAGAAGATGTCCTGGTCATCCACTGCACCTAGTCCCACCTCCAGCTGTCTAGACAAGCTGTCTAGGGAAGAGAGAGTGAGGCTGACACTGCGCAACTCTCCCTCACTTAAATCCAAATCACGCGCTAGTCTCGACACCATCATAATGGTGTCAAGGTCCTCATCGACGTCAACGATGGATGAACAACCATGGAGGGGAGTAAATATTCCACGTTTCAGGTCGAGACAAAACATCAACTGTTTGCTCCCCTTTATTGATGCTGTCTGACACCCTGAGTTCCTTGTTCCATCTTACACCCTCCATAGTCCCCCAGTCACCTCTGGCTCCTATTTCACCACTCGTCACTCCTCTCTTGACTGGCCATTTCTCCTCTCCACTCTCAGTCCTGATGCAGGGTTTCCACACTGATTGTTGACAATTCCTTTTCTCCATAGATGCTGCTCGACCCGCCGAGTTCCTCCTGCAGATAGTTCATTGCTCCAGACCTTCCGGCAGCTGCAGTTGCTTGTATTTTTCCAGCTGTCCTATTGGGCCCGAACTGTCATGAATCCTGTAGCCCTGTACACCTGTATTTCGTAACTGTATTCCGTCTTATCTAGAGTCGTTAAGCCCTTGAGCTTTCTGTTTAACATTTTCATGTTTATTTTGACAGTCACGGGTTTTCTGCATACTGTGATCATTTAAAGCGGACTCCCCATTAGTGCTTATTGCGGGGTCCTTGTGTTTCCTGATTAATCTCGTGCTTTTGCTCGGTCAAGCTGATGTTCTGGTGTCCACATTTCCAAGGATCTCACCTGGTCCCTGAACTCCAACATCCTGATCAAAAAGGTGCAATAGTGCCTTTATTTCCTGTGGAGCATGAAGAAAGCTCACCTCTGTCCCAGGATACTGACGGACTTTTACTGCTGTACCATTAAGAGCATACTCTCCAGCTGCATCTCAGTGTGGTACGGCAATTGTCCCGTATCGGACCGCAAAGCACTCCAGCGTGTGGTGAAAACTGCCCAGCGGATTATTGGCACCCAATTGCCCATCATTGAGAACATCTACCATAAACGCTGCCTGGGCAGGGCGAAAAGCACTATCAAGGATGCATCTCACCCTAACCATGGACTTTTTACTCTCCTCCTATCCGGTAGGTGCTACAGGAGCCTCCGCTCCCGCACCGGCAGGCACAGGAAGGCTGCGACCCTGGTGAACCTCACATCACAGCGCTAAGCAGTATTGCGTCCGTATTGTACTGTCTCAGTACTTTTATATTTGTGTGCTGTAGCACTTTTTTATTTGCAGTTATTTTGTAAATAACACTATTTGCATTCCTGGTCAGATGCTAAATGCATTTCATTGGCTTTGTATCTGTACTCGGCACAATGACAATAAAGTTGAATCTAATCTAATTTAATTCCTATGAATAAACTCCTGTTTCTGTCTCTAAACATGGAAGTCTGTCATTCCTCTGCAGCTGGGTTCAGTTGTCTGTCAGTGCACACTGTGACAGTAGGACCCCATCATAAGTGGACCCAGCAGAGGTTCAACAGTGGTTTGGACCTCGGTTGGCTAAAGGTGAGGGTGCCTTCTATTCCCAGTTCTTTTCCTGAGGCTATGTTCTGAATTTCCTGAGGCTACGTTCCGAGTTTCTGGAGTCTATGTTCCAAGCCAATGCTCTGATCTTCTCTAATCTACATTCAAGGTCATTAAGGTTTCCTGGATCTCCCATAGCCCTTCAGGTTTCCAAAGACTGTTCCAGGTTTTCAAGGACTATTCCATGTTCTCGTGTTTGATTCCATGTTTCTGAGTTATATGCAATGTTATTGAGTTTACCAGTCCTGACTCAGGAGCATCAGGTCTGTCTTGGGTTTACTAGCCCTGTCTCAAATTCCCCAGGGCCCCCTGGGCTATCAGGTACTGGTCTTAGGGAGTGAGGAACTGTTATGAACCCTGCATCCTTGTGCTCCTGTATTTGTTAATTGTTATTGGTGAATCTGTGGAATGCTGTGCCACAGACTGCAGTGGAGGCCATGGGTATATTTAAGGTGGAAGCTGATAGTTTCTGGATTGGTCAGGGCATCTAGGAATATGGTGAGAAGGCAGGTGTATAGGGTTGAGTGGGATCCAGGATCAGCCATGATGGAATGGTGGAGTAGACTCGATGGGCTGAATGGCCTAATTCTGCTCCTATGTTCCTATGTTTTATAGTCTTATGGTTGTCTTATCTGGAATCGTTAAGCCCTTGTGCTTTCTGCTTAATCTTGCCAAGTTTATGTTGACTGGCACGAGTTTTCTGCATACTGTGATTATTTAAAGCAGATTCCCTATTCGCGCTTATTGTGGGGTCCTTGTGTTTCAAGAACGGTTCATCTAGTGGTGTCACTCGGTCAAGCACCGATGTACTGGCGGAATTTCTAAGAATAAACTCTTGTTGCTGTCTCTACATGGGAGTCTGTCATTCCTCCGCACCTGGATTCAGTCGTCTGTCAGCACACACCGTGACACTGAACTGTATCAGAATCAGAATCCGATTTATTATCACTGACAAATGTCATGCAGTACATTAAAAACAATGACCATAGGTTACAATACGAAATATAAAAATCAATAAATATTATGGAAGGAGAGCAAACTAGTGAGGTAGTGTTCATGGGTTTATGGACTGCTCATAAAGAGTCATAAAGCATTACAGCACAAATCAGCCCTTCCTCCAATCTGGTCCATGCTGAACTGTCGTTCTGCCCAGTCCCATTGACCCACACCTGGACCACAGCTCTCCATCCCCCTCCCAGCTATGTAATTATCAAGTTGCTCTTAAATATTGCAATCAAACCCGCAGCCACCACTCCATCTTGTTCCACACTCGCACCTTCCTCTGAGTGAAGAATTTCTCCCTCAAAGTTCAAGATTCAATATAAATTTATTATGAAAATTCATACATTCCTCTATAAACGACCCTGAGATTCATTTTCTTGTGGGGATTCACAGTAAATTGAAAGTAGCACAACAGAATCAGTGAAAAACTCACACGACAGAGATGGACAAATAACAAATGTGCAAAAGACAACAACTGCAAATACAAAAAGGAAATAAAATATAAAAATTAATAATAAATAATAAATAAATATCAAGAACACAAATTGTAGGGTCCTTTAATGGAGTCCGTTGGCAGTGAAATCAGTTGAGTGTTGGTGAGTGCAGTTGTCCCTCAGATTCCTCTTAAATATTTCATCGTTCACCCTTATCCCATGATCTCTGGTTCTAATCTCACCCAACCTCAGTGGAAAAGGTCCACTTACATTTACCCTGTCTATACCCTTTGTAATTTTGTATACCTCCATCAAATCTCCCCTCATTCTACTATGCTCTGGGGAATGAAGTCCTAATTTGTTCAGCCATTCTCTATAACTCAGGCCTTCAAGTCCTGTCAACATTCTTTTAAATTTTCTCTGTATTCTTTCAATCTTATTGACATGGAGCTAGGTGACCAGGACTTCACACAGGACTCCAAATTTGGCCTCACCAAAGGTCTTATACAACTTCAATGTAACATCTCAACTCTTGTACTCAATACATTGATTTATGAAAGCCAATGTGTCAAACGCTCTCTTTACAACCCTACCTACTTGTGATGCCACTTTCAAGGAATTATGGACCTGTATTCCCAGATCCCTCAGTTCTACCACACTCCTCAGTGCCCTACCATTCACTGTGTAATTCCTACCCTTGTTTGTCCTTTCTCCAATTTAGAATCACAACCCAAGGACCAGACCTATCCTTCTCCATAATTGTCTTGAAATATATGGCATTATGATCACTAGATGCAAAGGGCTCCCCTACACAAATTTCTGTCACCTGTCCTGTCTGATCCACTAATAGGAGATCTAGTATCACACTCCCACTTGTTGAGAACTCTATGTATTGATTAAGCAAACTTTTCTGAACACATTTGACAAACTTCTATCCCATCCAACTTTATCACTGTATGGGAGTTCTAGTCAATATGTAAAAGATTAAAATCACATACTATCTCAACCTTATGTTTCTTGCAATAGTCTGCAATCTCTCTACAAATTTGCTCCTCTAAATCCTGTGGAGAGTTTGTGGTCTATGATATAATCCCATTAACGTGTTCTTATTTCTCTGTTCCACCCATAAAGCCTCATTAGATGAGCTCTCCAGTCTGTCCTAACTGAGCACTTGTGACATTTTCCCTGACTAGTAATGCCACCCCTCCCCCTTTAATCCCTCCCATTCTCTTACGTCCAAAGGAGGAGGAGAAGATGGCGGCACGACGCAGCTTGCGCGGCCACTCCAGTGAATGATATCTGTTATCTGTTAAGTAGGGTGCCGTGCACAATCCTGATTTGATGGAGACAGATGTGAGAGAACGGAGGAACATCTGGAGAAACTTCTGAAATGCTTTTCTCGCTGCCATTGTTACTGTGTGATCCAGAATCTCCGGAGGGGAAGACCCCGAGTCCTCAGCTTTGCTTGTTGCTCGGTGGCCGGGATGGGGGTCGAAGCGCTTGGCAGAGATGGTGCTCAGTGCTCGGTGTCAAAGGGCTGGTCAGAGGCTCGAAGTTTTCGGACGGACTCAGTGTCGGCTGTGGTCGGGTGCTTCCAATGCATCGACAGTTGTCAGTGCCTAGAGGTTTATGGAAGAAAGAGTTTCTCCCTTCTGCTGCCTGCTATCGGGGACTATCGGGAGGCAATCAGAACTTTGAGACTTTTTTTTTACCATTCCTGTGGTCTGCTCTTTATCAAATTATGGTACTGCTTTGCACTGCTGTAACTATATGTTATAATTATGTGGTCTTGTCAGTTTTAGTCTTTGGTTTGTCCTGTTTTTTTTATGATATCACTCCAGAGGAACATTGTATCATTTCTTAATTCATGCATGCATTTCTAAATGACAATAAACGAGGACTGAGTGTCCTCATAATCTAATCTAATCCAAAACAATGGAACCCTGGAACATTAATCTGCCAGTCCTGCCCCTCCTGCAACCGAAGGTTACTAATGGCTACAATGTCATAATTCCACGTGTTGATCTATGCCCTAAACTCAGTAACCTTTCCTACAATACTCCTAGGGTTAAGTACAATTTAACTGTTATAACTTTGTAAAACTCTTGTTAGGCCACATCTGGAGTATCGTGTACAGTTCTGTTCATTCTACTGTAGGAAGGATGTTAAGGGTTTGGAATGGTTGTAGAAGAGGTTTACCAGTGTGCTGCCTGGTTTAGAGAGCATGTGCTATCACAAGAGGCTGGATAAACTTGGGTTGTTTTCTCTGGAGCGCTGGAAGCTGAGGGGACATCTGACAGAGGTTTACAAGATTATGAGAGGCATAGATAGAGTAAACAGAGAACATGTTTCCCAGCGTTGAAATGCCTAATACCAGAGGACATGCATTGAAGGTGAGAGGGGTAGGTTCAAGGGGGTGAAATATTTTACTCAGTGAATGGTGGATGCCTGGAATGCGCTGCCTGGTGTGGTGATAGAGACAAATACAACAGAGGCTTTTAAGAGACGTTTGGATAGGCACATGGATATGAGGAAGATGGTGTAGGTAGGAGGGATTAGTGTCTGGGTGTTTTTGATTTGCTTTTCAGCTGGTTTAGACAATAGGCAATAGGTGCAGGAGTAGGCCATTCGGCCCTTTGAGCCAGCACCACCATTCACTGTGATCATGGCTGATCATCCACAATCAGTACCCTTTTCCTGCCTTCTCCGCATATCCCTTGACTCCGCTATCTTTAAGAGCTCTATCTAAATCTTTCTTGGAAGAATCCAGAAAATTGGCTTCCACTGCCTTCTTAGACAGAGCATTCCACAGATCCACAACTCTCTGGGTGAAAAAGTTTTTCCTCAACTCCGTTCTAAATGGTCTACCCCTTATTCTTAAACTGTGGCCTTTGGTTCTGGACTCCCCCAACATCGGGAACATGTTTCCTGCCTCGAGCGTGTCCAATCCCTTAACAATCTTATATGTTTCAATCAGATCCCCTCTCATCCTTCTAAATTCCAGTGTATACAAGCCCAGTCACTCCAATCTTTCAACATATGACAGTCCTGCCATCCCGGGAATTAACCTCGTGAAACTACACTGCACTCCCTCAATAGCTAGAATGTCCTTCCTCAAATTTGGAGACCAAAACTGCACACAATACTCCAGGTGTGGTCTCACCAGGGCCCTGTACAACTGCAGAAGGACCTCTTTGCTCCTATACTCAACTCCCCTTGGTATGGAGGCCAGCATGCCATTAGCTTTCTTCACTGCCTGCTGTACCTGCACGCTTACTTTCAGTGACTGATGAACAAGGACACCCTGATCTCGTTGTACTTTGTACTTTGCACAACGTTGTGAGTCAAGTGGCCTGTTCCTGTGCTGAACCGTTCTATGTTCTATGTTCTATGTACAATATTTGTTGAAGGACAGTTCTGACCTCAAAGACACCTACAGAGTTGACATAATACATTGCACAGGGAACTCTGGTGCCAGAGTGAATGGAATCCATTTGAAAAATTAATGGGATTGATTCAGAAAGTGTCTTGGATAAAATGCCAGCCCTTGTAAAAGTCTCTGAAATCTATTGCCATCTCTACACACAGACATTTAAACGAGGAACAGCGATGGTCCACTTAGTCTCCCATGTCTGATTTTACTGTAACCCCAGTTCTGCATTCCTGTCTGCCCAAGTAACCTTTCAACTCATTGTTTATCAATAATTGAACCCTCTCTGCCTTAAAAATATTCCAAGTCTCTGCTTCCACTGTCCTTTGAGGAAGAAAATTCCAAAAACTCACAACTCTCTGAGAGAGATAAAAATATCCTTTCGTTTCTGCCTTAAATAGGCAATCCCGTAGTTTAAATGGTGACTCCTAGCTCTGAAGCAGCACTCAGTCTGCTGGAGGAAACAGAAGATCAAACAGCATTGGAATGTTCGATGAGATTTACCAGACCACAAGGCATGCCTTATGAGGACAGGTTGAGTAAGATAAGGGATTTTCTTTTTGGAGCGAAATGAATAAGAGGTGACTTGATGAAGGTGTACAAGATGATAAGAGGCACAGGTGGAGAGGACAACCAGAGATTTTTTTCCCCCAGGACGGAAATGGCTAATATGAGGGAACATGATTTTAAGGTGGCTGGAGGAAAGTATAGAGGAGATGTCAGAGGTAGGTTCTCTTACAGAGTGGGTGCGTGGAATGTGCTGTTAGGGATAACGGTAGAAGCAGTACACTAGGGGTATTTTAGAGGCTCTTAGGCATATACAGTAGGTGAAAGAATACTATGTGGGAGGGAAGGATTAGGTTCATCATAAGGTTGGCACAACATTGCGGGCCAAAGGGCCTGTATTGTGCAGTACTTTCGATGTTCTTTATTTTATTTACTTATTTATTTTGCTGAGAGATACAGTGTGGACAGGCCCTTCCAGCCTAACGAGCCCCACCACCCAGCAAACCAATGCTCATCTAATCACAGGACAATTCACAAGGGGCAACTAACCTACAAACTGGTGCGTCTTTGGACTGTAGGAGGAAACCGGAGCACCCGGAGGAAACCCACGCGGTTCATGGGGAGGACGAACAAACTCCTTACAGGCGGTTCCAGAATTGAACTCTGAACTCCAACGCCCCGAGCTGTAATAGTGTCGCGCTAAGTGCTACACCACCGCGGTGCCCAGCACATGAACATATGGACACTCTAGCAGAGAGCAAACAACCAAACGACCCGACTGCTAACCACAGTCCCCACTTACTCTTGCCCACACTGCACCAGAATGTGTGGATCCCGGATCGGTCTCTACAGTGACCTGAGGACCCACCAGTAGACAACCTGTAAGGGGAGCATCAGACTCAGTTTCAGTGATCACACTGGTACCGCTATGTTCTATAAACTGAGATGTTCACTATCCTTTCCTCCCCACAGATGCTGCTCAACCTGCTGAGTTACACCAGCAGATTTTTTGTTATCCCAGACTCCAGTAGCAGTCTCTGATGTCTCCTCACTCTGGTTCTTCTTAAAACCCTCACCCCTACTGAGATGTGGGTTACCAACAGCAACTGGCCAGAGTCCTCTGTCTAGGCCCAATAAAAGGTTGATCAGTCTTGTAACTCCCGCTGTCACCATATGACTTCATACACCTTCTAGGCAAAGGTCCTTTCTCTCCCAGGAATGAGGTCTTTGGAGCTTGTGTTGGTGTTTCTGTCTCTCTGGGCTTTTACAGGATCGGGTTGCGAGCCCCATGCCCAACTCTCCTCCTTTCACAGTCAGGCTTGGGGCCGTCCATGGAGAAGATCACACTGGTTCTCCCACAGGAGAAAACACCTGCTCCACATCCACCACTCAGGATCTTGTGTCTCAATCTAAACATGTCTCAACCTTCCAAACTCCAGCAGTTACAAGCCTCGTCTGAGCAACATGAACAAAATACCAAAGGAAGTCAGCAGGTCAGTCAGGCAAAATCAGTGAAGGGAATAAACAGTCGACGATTCGGGCCAAGACCCTTTGTCGGGACTGGAAAGGAAGGGGGAAGAAGCCAGAATAAGAAGTTGGGTGGAGGAAGAAGGAGTACAAGCTGGCAAGTGATAGGTGAGACCAGGTGAGGGGAAAGGTGTGTGGGTGGGCAAGGGAGGATGAAGTAAGAAGTTGGGTGGTGATAAGTGGAAGAGGCAAATAGCTGAAGAAGAAGGAACCTGATGTGAGAGGCCAGTGGACCATGGGACAGTGACCATTGTCCAGAGGATAGCCAACCTATGGACAACTGATTTACAGTATATAACAGAATTTCAGGACACAAGAGGTTCTGCAGATGCTGGAAATCCAGAGCAACCCACACAAAATGCTGGAGGAACACAGCAGGTTCGGCAGCACCTATGGAGCAGAATAAAGAACTGACGTTTCAGGCTGAGACCCTGCATGGAATCATAGAATACTACAGTACAGTACAGAAACAGGCCAAACTTATTCTGCCTACTCTCATCAACCTGCACCTGGACCATAGGCCTCCATATCCCTCCCATCCATGTACTTATCCAAATGAAGCTCACATCCCCCACTTCCGCTAGCAACTCATTCCATAATCTCACCACCCACTGAATGAAGAAGTTCCTCCTCAGCTTCCAGATAAAATTTCACCTTTCACCTTTAACCTATGACCTCCAGTTCTCATCAGGATGCAAGCCTTATCTGTTCAACATTTTCCCATAGGACATCTCATCCATTCAAGGTGTCAATTTAGGAAACTGTGTTTGAAATGCTTCCAAAGCTTTAGCATCATTTCAGATCCAGATTTATTTATCACACTTTCATCAAAACATGCAGTGAAATGTGTCAATTACATTAACAACCCGATGATGTGCTGGCAGTAGCCCGCAAGTGTTGCCACACATTTAGGCACCAATATTGCATGCACACAGTGATTGACAGAGCAACACAGAACACAACAAGCAACAAAAGAATGACAGCAAAACAAACCCCATTCCACCTCCCACCACCCCCCTTCGCACACACGTGGACAGTCCTCCACTTCAGAACAGGCCTCCTGTCTCCAGTCCCCAGTCTCCAGTACCTAGTCTCCAGTCCCCAGTTCCTAGTCTCCAGTTTCCAGTCCACAGTCTCCAGTTTCCAGTCTTCAGTCTCCAGTTACCAGTCTCCAGTCTCCAGACCTAATTTTCTAGTCCCCATCTCCGATTTCCAGTAAGCAGTCTCCAGCTCCCCACCTCTGGTCCCCAGTCTCCAGTCACCAGTCCCCAGTCTCCAGTCTCTAGTCCCCAGTCCCCAATCCCCAGTCTCCAGTCTCCAATCTCTGGTCACCGGTCTCCAGTCTCCAGTCCCATCTCCAGTCTACAGTCCTCAGACTCCAGTCCCCAGACTCAATTCCCCAGTCTCCAATTCACAGTCTCTAATCTCCAATCCACAGTCTCCAGTCCCCAGTTTCTGCCTCCAGTCTCTATTCCCCAGTGTCCAATACCCAGTCTAGAGTTCCCAGTCTCCAGTCCCAAGTCCCCAATCTCCAGTCTCCAGTCCGCAGTCTCTAGTCTCCAGTTTCTGTCTTCAGTCTCCAGATTCCAGTTTCAGTCTGCAGTCTCCATTCCCCATTCTCCAATCCCCAGTCTCCAGTCCCGAGTCTCCAGTCTCCAGATTCCAGTTTCAGTCTCCAGTCTCTAGTCCCCGATCCCCAGTCCCCAATCTCCAGTCTCCAACCTCCAGTCACTGGTCTCCAGTCTCCAGTCCCATCTCTAGTATACGGTGTCCAGTCTACAGTCCTCAAACTCCAGCCCCCAGACTCCATTCCCCAGTCTCCAATCCACAGTCTCCAGTCCTCAGTCTCCAGTCCCCAGTTTCTGTCTCCAGTCTCCAGTCTCTATTTCCCAGTGTCCAATACCCAGTCTAGAGTTCCCAGTCTCCACTCCCAAGTCCCCAATCTCCATCCTTCAATCTCCATTTCCCAGTTTCCAGTCCTGAGTCCCATTCCCCAGTATCCAATCCCCAGTCTTCAATCCCCAGTCTTCATTCCCCAGTCTCCGGTCTCTGGTGTCCAGTCTCCAGTCTCCAGTCTCCAATCGCCGATCACTGGTCTCCAGTCTTCAGTCCCGTCTCCAGTCTCCAGTTCCCAGTCTCCAGACCCCAGCCTCCGGTCCCCAGTCTCCAGTCTCCAGTGTCGAGTCTCCAATCTCCGGTCTCCAGTCCTCAGTCTCTATTCCCCTGAATCCAATCTCCAATCTCCAGTCTCCAGGCCCAGTCTCCAGGCCCCAGCCCCTCTCTCACTCCTAACCACCTCTCTCTCTCTCCTCCTGGGCCACCCCTCTCTCTCTCCCATCCACCCCCCTCTCTCTCTCTCTCCCATCCACTCCTCTCTCTCTCTCTCACTCCCAGCCACCCTCTGTCGCTCTCTCTTTCCCAGCTGCCCCTCTCTCACTCTCTCTTTCCCTACCACCCCCTCTCTCCCAGCCACCACTCTCTCTATTCTGACACCCCACACTCTCTCCTCATTCTCTCTCCCCGACACACCCTCTCTCTCCCTGACATCCCCCCTGTCTCTCCATCCACCCCCCTCTCTCTCCCTGACATCTCCCTCTCTCTCCCTGACATCCTCCCCTCTCTCTCCCTGACATCCCCCTTTCTCTCTCCCCGACATCCCCCTTTCTCTCTCCCGACATCCCCCTCTCTCTCTCCGACATACCCCTCTCTCTCTCCCAGCCACCCCTCTCTCCCTCTCCCCAGCCACCCCTCTCTCTCTCCCCCAGCCCCCACCCCCATTCCCCAGTACACAGACCCCAGTTTGTGGTCTCCGGTCTCCAGTATCCAGTTTCCAGACTCTGGTCTCCAGTCTCCAGTTCCCTATCCCCAGTTTCCAGTCCACAGTCCCCAGCCCCCAGCCTCCAATCTCCAGTCCCCAGTCCCCAGTCTCAAGTCTCTGGTCTCCAGTCTCCCATCTCCGGTTCCTTGTCTCCTATCCAGGCCCCAGTCTCCAGTCTCCAGTCCCCAGTCCCCATTCTACAGTTTCCAGTCTCCAGTCTCCAGTCTCCAGTCTCCAGTCTCCAGCTTCCAGTCTCCAGTCTCCAGTTCCCCATCTCTAGTCCCCAGACTCTATTCCCCAGTCTCCAATTCACAGACTCCAGTCTCTAATCCACAGTCTCCAGTCCCCAGTCTCCAATAACCAGTCTCCAATCCATAGTCTCCAGTCCTCAGTTTCCAGTCCCCAGTTTCTGTCTCCAGTCTCTATCCCCCAGTGTCCAATACCCAGTCTAGAGTTCCCAGTCTCCAGTCCCAAGTCCCCAATCTCCAGCCTTCAGTCTCCATTTCAGTTTCCAGTCCTGAGTCTCCATTCCCCAGTCTCCAATCCCCAGTATCCAATCCCCAGTCTCCATTCCCCAGTCTCCGGTCTCTGGTATCCAGTCTCCAGTCCCGTCTCCAATCGTCGATCACTGGTCTCCAGTCTTCAGTCTCGTCTCCAATCTCCAGTTCCCAGTCTCCAGTCCCCAGTCTCTGGTCCGCAGTCCCCAGCCTTCAGTGTCGAGTCTCCAATCTCCAGTCTCCAGTCCTCAGTCTCTATTCCCCTGAGTCCAATCCCCAATCTCCAGTCTCCAGCCCCTCTCTCTCCCAGCCACCTCTCTCTCTATCCCCCACCGGGCCACCCCTCTCTCTTTCCCATCCACCCCCCTCTCTCTCTCACTCCCAGCCACTCTCTCTCGCTCTCTCTTTCCCAGCCACCACTCTCTCTATTCTGACACCCCACACCCTCTCCCCATTCTCTCTCCCCGACACCCCCTCTCTCTCTCCCCGACATCCTCCTGTCTCTCCCCAACATCCCCCTCTCTCTCTCCCTGACATCCTCCTCTCTCTCCCCAACATCTCCCTCTCTCCCCAACATCGCCCTCTCTCTCCCTGATATTCCTCTCTCTCCCTCTCCAACATCCACCTCTCTCTCTCCCCGACATCTCCCTCTCTCTCTCCCAGCCACCCCTCTCTCTCTCCTCAGCCCCCCTCTCTCTCTCCCCCGGTCACCCTTCTCTCTCTCCCAGTCACCATCTCTCTCGATCTCAGCCCTCCCTCTTCCACCCACCCCTTTCTCTCTATCCCAGCAACCCTTCTCTCTCTCTCTCAGCCACACTCTCCCCCATCCCCCACTGTCACCCAACCTCTGTCTCTCCCCCAGCCATTTGCCTGTCCCAGTTCACACTCTGCCCCTCTCTCTCTCCCAGCCAGCCCTCTCTCCCTCTCCCAGCCACCCCTCTCTCCCTCTCCCCAGCCACCCCTCTCTCTCTCCCCCAGCCCCCACCTCCATTGCCCAGTTCACAGACCCCAGTTTGTGGCCTCCGGTCTCCAGTTCCCAGTCTCCAGTCTCCAGTTCCCTATCCCCAGTTTCCAGTCCCCAGTCCCCAGTCTCAAGTCTCTGGTCTCCAGTCTCCCATCTCCGGTTCCTTGTCTCCTACCCAGTCTCCAGTCTCCTGTCTTTAGTCCCCAGTCCCCAGTCTTCAGGCTCCAGTCTCTGGTCCCCAGTCTCCAGACTCTGGTCGCCATACTCTAGTCTGTCTCCAGTTTCCAGTTTCCAGTTTCCAGTGTGAGTCTCCAATCTCTAGTCTTCAGTTTCGAGATACAGTCTCCAGTTTCCAATCTCCAGTCCCCATTCCCCAGTTTCCAGTCTCCAGTCTCCAGTTTCCAGTCCCCAGTCTCCAGTTTCCAGTCCCCAGTCTCCAGTCCTAAGTATCCAGTCCCCAGTGTCCTGTTACCAATACCCAATATCCAGTTCCCAATCTCCAGTCTCCAGTCTCCATTCCATAGTCTCCAATCCCCAGTCTCCAGTCCCAAATCTCCAGTCCCCAGTCCCCACTCTACAGTTTCCAGTCTCCAGTTTCCAGTCTCCAGTCTCCAGTCTCCAATCGCCGATCACTGGTCTCCAGTCTTCAGTCCCGTCTCCAGTCTCCAGTTCCCAATCTCCAGACTCCAGCCTCTGGTCCCCAGTCTCCAGTCTCCAGTGTCGAGTCTCCAATCTCCGGTCTCCAGTCCTCAGTCTCTATTCCCCTGAGTCCAATCTCCAATCTCCAGTCTCCAGGCCCAGTCTCCAGGCCCCAGCCCTTCTCTCACTCCTAACCACCTCTCTCTCTCTCCTCCTGGGCCACCCCTCTCTCTCTCCCATCCACCCCGCTCTCTCTCTCTCTCCCATCCATGCCTCTCTCTCTCTCTCACTCCCAGCCACTCTCTGTCGCTCTCTCTTTCCCAGCTGCCCCTCTCTCACTCTCTCTTTCCCTACCACCCCTCTCTCTCCCAGCCACCACTCTGTCTTCCAGCCACCACTCTCTCTATTCTGACACCCCACACTCTCTCCTCATTCTCTCTCCCCGACACACCCTCTCTCTCCCTGACATCCCCCTTTATCTCTCCCCGATATCTCCCTTTCTCTCTCCCGACATCCCCCTCTCTCTCTCCGACATACCCCTCTCTCTCTCCCAGCCACCCCTCTCTCCCTCTCCCCAGCCACCCCTCTCTCTCTCCCCCAGCCCCCACCCCCATTCCCCAGTACACAGACCCCAGTCTGTGGTCTCCGGTCTCCAGTATCCAGTTTCCAGACTCTGGTCTCCAGTCTCCAGTTCCCTATCCCCAGTTTCCAGTCCACAGTCCCCAGCCCCCAGCCTCCAATCTCCAGTCCCCAGTCCCCAGTCTCAAGTCTCTGGTCTCCAGTCTCCCATCTCCGGTTCCTTGTCTCCTATCCAGGCCCCAGTCTCCAGTCTCCAGTCCACAGTCCCCATTCTACAGTTTCCAGTCTCCAGTCTCCAGTCCCAAGTCCCCAATCTCCAGCCTTCAGTCTCCATTTCAGTTTCCAGTCCTGAGTCTCCATTCCCCGGTCTCCAATCCCCAGTATCCAATCCCCAGTCTCCATTCCCCAGTCTCCGATCTCTGGTATCCAGTCTCCAGTCCCGTCTTCAATCACCGATCACTGGTCTCCAGTCTTCAGTCCCGTCTCCAATTGCCAATCACTGGTCTCCAGTCTTCAGTCCCGTCTCCAATCTCCAGTTCCCAGCCTCCAGTCCCCAGTTTCTGGTCCGCAGTCCCCAGTCTTCAGTGTTGAGTCTCCAATCTCCAGTCTCCAGTCCTCAGTCTCTATTCCCCTGAGTCCAATCCCCAATCTCCAGTCTCCAGCCCCTCTCTCTCCCAGCCACCTCTCTCTCTATCCCCCACCGGGCCACCCCTCTCTCTCTCCCATCCACCCCCCTCTCTCTCTCACTTCCAGCCACTCTCTCTCGCTCTCTCTTTCCCAGCCACCACTCTCTCTATTCTGACACCCCACACCCTCTCCCCATTCTCTCTCCCCGACACCCCCTCTCTCTCCCTGACACCCCCTCTCTCTCCCCGACATCCCCCTCTCTCTCTCCCCGACATCCTCCTGTCTCTCCCCAACATCTCCCTCTCTCCCCAACATCGCCCTCTCTCTCCCTGATATTCCTCTCTCTCCCTCTCCAACATCCACCTCTCTCTCTCCCCGACATCCCCCTCTCTCTCTCCCAGCCACCCCTCTCTCTCTCCTCAGCCCCCCTCTCTCTCTCCCCCGGTCACCCTTCTCTCTCTCCCAGTCACCATCTCTCTCGATCTCAGCCCTCCCTCTTCCACCCACCCCTTTCTCTCTATCCCAGCAACCCTTCTCTCTCTCTCTCAGCCACACTCTCCCCCATCCCCCACTGTCACCCAACCTCTGTCTCTCCCCCAGCCATTTGCCTGTCCCAGTTCACACTCTGCCCCTCTCTCTCTCCCAGCCAGCCCTCTCTCCCTCTCCCAGCCACCCCTCTCTCCCTCTCCCCAGTCACCCCTCTCTCTCTCCCCCAGCCCCCACCTCCATTGCCCAGTTCACAGACCCCAGTTTGTGGCCTCCGGTCTCCAGTTCCCAGTCTCCAGTCTCCAGTTCCCTATCCCCAGTTTCCAGTCCCCAGTCCCCAGTCTCAAGTCTCTGGTCTCCAGTCTCCCATCTCCGGTTCCTTGTCTCCTACCCAGTCTCCAGTCTCCTGTCTTTAGTCCCCAGTCCCCAGTCCCCAGTCTTCAGGCTCCAGTCTCTGGTCCCCAGTCTCCAGACTCTGGTCGCCATACTCTAGTCTGTCTCCAGTTTCCAGTTTCCAGTTTCCAGTGTGAGTCTCCAATCTCTAGTCTTCAGTTTCGAGATACAGTCTCCAGTTTCCAATCTCCAGTCCCCATTCCCCAGTTTCCAGTCTCCAGTTTCCAGTCCCCAGTCTCCAGTCCTAAGTATCCAGTCCCCAGTGTCCTGTTACCAATACCCAATATCCAGTTCCCAATCTCCAGTCTCCAGTCTCCATTCCATAGTCTCCAATCCCCAGTCTCCAGTCCCAAATCTCCAGTCCCCAGTCCCCACTCTACAGTTTCCAGTCTCCAGTTTCCAGTCCCCAGTCTCCAGTCTCCGGTTTCCAATCACCAGTCTCCAGTCCCGAGTCTCCAGTCTCCAGTCCTCAGTCCCCATTCTACAGTTTCCAGTCTCTAGTCTCCAGTTCCCTGTCTCTAGTCCCCAGACTCCATTACCCAGTGTCCAATTCACAGACTCCAGTCTCTAATCCACAGTCTTCAGTCCCCAATTTCTGTCTCCAGTCTCTATTCCCCAGTATCCAACACCCAGTCTAGAGTTCCCAGTCTTCAGTCCCAAGTCCCCACTCTCCAGGCTCCAGTCCTCAATCTCCAGTCTCCAGTTTCCGTCTTCAGTCTCCAGATTCCAGTTTCAGACCGCAGTCTCCAACCTCCAATTCCCTGTCTCTAGTCTCCAGTCTCCAGATTACGGTTTCAGTCTCCAGTCCCCAGTCTTCAGTCTCCAGTCTCCAGTCTACAGATTCCAGTTTCAGTGTCCAGTCTTCAGTCTCCGGTCTCCAGTCTCCAGTGTCCAGTTTCCAGTCTCAAGTTTCCAGTTTCAGTCTCCAGTTTCATTCTCCAGTCTCCAGTCCCTCAGGTTCCAGTGCCCAGTCTCCATCTCGCATCTCTGGTCACAGGTCTCCGATTTCCAGTCTCCAGTCTCACCTCCAGTCTACAGACCTTAGTCTCTCTTCCCCAGAGTCCAATCCCCAGTTCACAGTCCCCATTTTCCAGTCTCCATTCCCTAGTCTGCAGTCCCCACTCCACAGTTTCCAGTCTCCAGTCTCCAGTTCCCTGTCTCCAGTCCCCAGTCTCCAGTTTTCGTATCAAGTCTCCAGTCTCCAGTCTCTAGATTCTAGTTTCAGCCTCCAGACTCCATTCCCCAGTCTCCAGTCTCTGGTGTCCAGTCTCCAGTCTCCAGTCTCCAGTCTCCAATCACCGATCACTGGTCTCCAGTCTTCAGTCCCGTCTCCAGTCTCCAGTCCCCAGTCTCCAGTGTCAAGTCTCCAATCCCCAGTCTCCAGTCCAGAGTCTCTATTCACCTGAGTCCAATCGTCAGTTTCTAGTCCCCAATCTCCAATCTCCAGGCCCAGTCTCCAGTCCCCAGCCCCCACCCACATTCCCCAGTCCCCAGACCCCAGTCTCTGGTCTCTGGTCTCCAGTATCCAGTTTCCAGTCTCCGGTCTCTGGTCTCCAGTTTCCAATCTCCATCCCTGTCCCCAGTTTCCAGTCCACAGTCCCCAGCCCCCAGCCTCCAATCTCCAGTCCCCAGTCCCCAGTATCAAGTCTCTGGTCTCCAGTCTCCCATCTCCGGTTCCTCCAGTCTCCCGTCTTTAGTCTCCAGTCCCCAGTCTTCAGGTTCCAGTCTCTGGTCCCCAGTCTCCAGACTCTGGTCTCCATACTCTATTCTGTCTCCAGTTTCCAGTTTCCAGTGTCAGACTCAAATCTCTAGTCTCCAGTTTTGAGATCCAGTCTCCAGTTTGCAATCCCAAGTCTCCAGTTTCCAGTCCCAAGTGTCCTGTTACCAGTACCCAGTATCCAGTTCCCCATTTCCAGTCTCCAGTCTCAATTCCATAGTCTGCAGTCCCCACTCTACAGTTTCCAGTCTCCAGTCTCCAGTCTCCAGTCTCCAGTTCCCCGTCTCCAGTCCCCAGTCTCCAGTCTCCAGTTTCCGTATCAAGTCTCCAGTCTCCAGTCTTCAGATTCCAGTGTCAGTCTCCAGTCACCAGTCTCTGGTCTCCAGTCTCTAGTCTCCAGTTTCCATTCTCAAGTTTCCAGTTTCAGTCTCCAGTCTCCAGTCCCCAAGCTCCAGTCCCCAGCCTCCATCTCTAATCTCCAGTCACTGGTCTCCAGTTTCCAGCCTCCAGTCCCACCTCCAGTCTACAGACCTCAGTCTCTATTCCCCAGAGTCTATTCCCCAGTTTACAGTCCCCATTCTCCAGTCTCCATTCCTCAGTCTCCAATCCATAGTCTCCAGTCCCCAGTCTCCAGTCTCTATTCCCCAGAGTCCAATACCCAGTCTAGATTTCACAGTCTCCATTCCCTAGTCTCTGGTCTCCAGTCCCCAGTCCCCAGTCTCCAGTTTCCAGTCTCCAGTCTCAAGTTTCCAGTCTCCAGTTTCCAGTCTCCAATTCCCCGTCTCCAGTTCCCAGTCTCCAGTCTCCAGTCCCCAGTCTCCATCTCCAGTCTCCAGTCACTGTACTCCGGTCTCCAGTCCCATCTTCAGTCTCCGTTCTCCAGTCTCCAGCCCCACTTCCAGTCTACAGACTTCAGTCTCTATTCCCCTGAGTCCAAATCCCAGTTTACAGTCACCATTCTCCAATCTCCAATCTCCATTCCCCAGGCTCCAATCCACAGTCTCCAGTCCCCAGTCTCCATTTTCAATCTCCAGTCTCTAGTCTCTATTCCCCAGTGTCCAATGCCCAGTCTGCATTCCCCAGTCTCCAGTCTCCAGTCTGCATTCCCCAGACTCCAATCCCCAGTATCCTGTCCCGAGTCTGCAGTCCCCAGATTCCATCTCCTGTCTCCAAACTCGACTCTCCAGTCTCCAGATTCCTGTTTCAGACTCCAGTCTGCAGTGCCCGGTCTCCAGTCCTCAGTCTCAATTCCCCAGTCTCCAGTCTCCAGTCTCTATTCCCCAGAGTCCAATACCCAGTCTAGATTTCCCAGTCTCCAGTCTCCAGTCCCCAGTCTCCAGTCTCCAGTCTCCATTCCCCAGTCTCCAATGCCCAGTATCCAGTCCTGAGTGTCCAGTCCCCAGTCTCCAGTCTCCAGCCTCGAGCCTCCAGTCTCCAGATTCCTATTTCAGACTCCAGTCTGCAGTCCCCAGTCATCAGTCCTCAGTCTCAATTCACCAGTCTCCAATTTTCAGTCTTCAGTTTCCAGTCTCCAGTCCCCAGTCTCTGGTTTCCAATCCCCAATCTCCAGTCCCCAGTCCCCAGTCTACAATTTCCATTCGCCAGTCTCCAGTTTTCAGTCTCCAATCTCCAGTTTCCATCTCAAGTCTCCAGTCTCCAGTCTTCAGATTCCAGTTTTGGTCTCCAGTCTCCAGTCTCCAGTTTCCAGTTTCCAGTCTCAAGTTTCCAGTTTCAGTCTCCAGTATCCAGTTCCCAGACTCTATCTCCAATCTCTGGTCACTGGTCTCCGGTCTCCAGTCCCATCTCTGGTCTCCAGTCTCCAGTGCCACCTCCAGTCTCCAGTCCTCAGACTCAATTCCCCAGTCTCCAGTCTCCAGTCTCTATTCCCCAGAGTCCAATACCAAGTCTCCAGTCCCTAGTGTCCATTCTCCAGTCCTCTTTCTCCAGTTTCCAGTCTCCATTCCCCAGTCTCCAGTTTCCAGTCTCAAGTGTCCAGTCTCCAGATTTCTCTTTCAGACTCCAGTCTACAGTCGCCAGTCTCCAGACCTCAGCCTCAGTTCCCCAGTCTCTAATCCCCAGTCTCTGGTCTCCGGTTTCCAGTCTCCATTCTCAAGTCTCCAATCTCTGATCACTGGTCTCCACTCTTCAGTCCTGTCTCCAGTCTCCAGTCTCAAGTCACCAGTCCCATCCCCAGTCTCCAGTTCCCAGTTTCCAGTCTCCATTCTCCGGTCACTGGTCTCCAGTCTCCAGTCCCATATCCGGTCTCCAGTCTCCAGTCCCACCCCCAGTCTGCAGACCTCAGTCTCTATTCCCCAGTTTACAGTCCCCTTTATCCAGTTTCCATTCCCCAGTCTCCAATCCATAGTCTCCAGTGCCCAGTCTCCAGTTTCTGTTTCCAGTCTCCAGTCTCTATCCCCAGAGTCCAATACCCAGTCTGAATTTCCCAGTCTCCAGACCCTAGTCTCCCGTCTTCAGTCCCTAGCCTTCAGTCTCCAGTCCCCAGTCTCCAGACTCCAGTCTCCATTCCCCGGTCTCAAATCCCCAGTAACCAGTCCCAAGTCTCCAGTCCCCAGTCCCCAGTCTACAGTTTTCAGTATCCAGTCTCCAGTTTCCATTCTCCAGTCCCCAGTCCACAGTCTACAGTTTCCAGTCTCCAGTCTCCAATCCACAGTCTCCAGTGCCCAGTATCCAGTTACTGTTTCCAGTCTCCAGTCTCTATTCCCCAGAGTCCAGTGCTCAGTCTCCAGTTTCCACCTCCAGTCTCCAGTCTCGATTCCCCAGAGTCCAATACCCAGTCTAGATTTCCCAGTCTCCAGTCGCCAGTTTCCACTCTCCAGTCTCCAATCCCCAGTCTCCATTCCTCAATATCCAGTCCTAAGTCTCCAGTCCACGGACCCAGGTCTCCAGCCACATGTCTCCAGTCTCCAATCCGCAGTCCACAGTCTGCAGTTTCTAGTCTCCAGTCTCCAATTCCCCACCTCTAGTCCCCAGTCTCCAGTCTCAAGTTTCCAGTTTCATTCTCCAGTCTCCAGTCTCCAGTCCCCAATCTCCAGTCTCCAATCTCTGTTTTCTAATCACCAGTCCCCTCTCCAGTCTCTGGTCTCCAGTCTCCAGTCTCACCTCCAGTCTACAGACCTCAGTCTCTATTCTCCAGAGTCCATCCCCAGTTTACAGTCCCTATTCTCCAGTCTTCATTGCCCAATCTCCAATCTCCATTCTCCAGTCTACAACCCACAGTCTCCAGTCCTCAGTTTCCAGTTTCCGTCTCCAGTGTCCAGTCTCTATTCCCCAGAGTCCAATACCCAGTCTAGATTTCCCAGTCTCCAGTCCCTAATCTCCAGTCTTCAGTCCCCGGTCTCCGGTCTCCAGACTCCATTCCCCAGTCTCCACTCCCCAGTATCCAGTCCCGAGTCTGCAGTCCCCAGTTTCCAGCCTCCAAGTCTCGAGTCTCCAGTCTCCAGATTCCTGTTTCAGACTCCGGTCTGCGGTCCCCAGTCTCCAGTCCTCATTCTCAATTCCCCAGCCTCCAATCCGTAGTCTCTGGTCTCTGCTTTCCGGTCTTCAGTCTCGAGTCGCCAATCTCTGATCATTGGTCTCCAGTCTTCAGTCCTGTCTCCAGTCTCCGGTCTCAAGTCTCCAATCCGATCCCCAGTCTCCAATTCCCAGTCTCCACGTCTCCAATCTCTGGTCACTGGTCTCTAGTCTCCAGTACCATCTCCAGTCTCCAGTCCCATCTCCAGTCTATAGTCTTCAGTCTCTATTCCCCAGAGTCCAATTCACAGTTTCCAGTCCCCATTCTCCAGACACCAGGCCCAGTCTTCAGTTTCCAGTCTCCAATCTGCAGTTTCCAGACCCCAGTCTCCAGTCCCCAGTCTCTATTCTCCAGTTTCTGTCTCCAGTCTCCAGTCTCTATTCCCCAGAGTTCAATTCCCAGCCTCTATTCCCCAGAGTTCAATCCCCAGTCTCCAGTCCCCAGTCCCCAGTCCCCAGTCTTCAGTCCCCAGTCTCCAGTCTCCAATCTCCGGTCACTGGTCTCCGGTCTGCAATCCTATTTCTAGTCAACAGTCCTCAGTCTCAATTCCCCCGATTCCAACCCACAGTTTCCAGTCCCCATTCTCCAGTCTCCAGTTTCCATCTCCAGTCTCCAGTCCCCAGTCTCCGGTTTACTGTACCCAATCTCAATTTCCCTGTCTCCAATCTCCATTCTCCATTCCCCAGTCTCCAATCCCCAGTCTCCAGTAACAAGTCTCCAGTCCCCAGTCACCATGCCCAGTTCCCAGTCTCCACTTTCCAGTTTCCAGTTTCCAGTTTCCAGTCTCCAGTCTCTATATTCCGGCTTCAGTCTGCAGTTTCCAGTCTCCAGTCACCAGTCCCCAGTCTCCACTCTCCAGTTTCAGTCCCCAGTCCCCAGTCTCCAATTTCCAGTCTCCGATCTCCATTCCTCAGTCTCCAATCTCCAGATTCGAGTTTCCATCTCCAGTCTCTAATCCCCACTCACCAGTCCCCATCTCCAGTTTCCAGTCTCCCATCTCCAATCTTCAGTCATTGGTCTCCAGTCTTCAATCCCCAGTCCCCAGTCTCTGGTCCTAGGTTTCCAGACTCCAGTCTCCATTCTTTAGTCCCTAGTCTCCAGTCCACAGTCTCCAGTCTCCAGTCTCCAATCACTGGTCTCCAGTATCTATTCCCGTCTCCAGTTTTCAATCCCCAGTATACAGTCTCCAATCCCCAGTCTCCAGTCCGCAATCTCCTGTCTACAGTTTCTGTCTACAGTCTGCAATCTCTATTCCCCGGAGTCCAAACCCCAGTCTCCAGTCTCCACCTCCAGTCTCCGGTCTCCAGTCTCCAGTCTTCATTCTTCCGTCTCCAGTCTCCATCCAGTCTCTAGTCTCCAGCCCCCTGTCTCCAGTCTCCAGTCTCCAGTACCATCTCTAGTCTCTGGTCTCTGGTCTTGAGTCTCCAGTCCCCCATCCCCAGTCTCCAGTCCCCAGTCCCCAGTCTCCAGTTTCCAGTCCCCAGTCTTCGGTTTCCACTTTCAGTCTCCGGTCTTCAGTCTCCAGATTCCAGTTTCAGTACCCAGTCCCCAGTCTCCAGTTTCCAGTCTCCAGTCTTCAGTTTCCACTTTCAGTCTTCGGTCTTCAGTCTCCAGATTCCAGTTTCAGTCTCCAGTCTCTGGTCCCCAGGCCCTAATCCTCAGTCTCCATCTCCAATCTCTGGTCACTGGTCTCCAGTCTCCAGTCCCATCTCCAATCTCCGGTCTGCATTCTTGAGTCCCATCTCCAATCTACAGTCCTCAGTCTCTATTCCCCAGAGTCCAATCCTCATTTTCTAGTCCCCATTCTTCAGTCTCCAGTCCGCAGTCTCCATTGCCCAGACTCCAATCCCCAGTCTCCTCTCCCCAGTCTCCAGTTCCCAGTCTCAATTCTCCAGTTTCCATTTCAAGTTTCCAGTCTCTATTCCCCAGAGTCCAATACCCAATCTCCATTCCCCAGTCTCCTGTCCCCAGTCTCCAGTCTCCAATTTCCACCTCTAGTCTCTAGATTCCGGTTTCAGTCTCCAGTCTCCATTCCCCAGTCTCCAATCTCCATTCCCTAGTCTCCAGTCCCCAGTCTCCAGGCTGCATTCTCCAGACTCCAGGCCCAGTCTCCAGTCCCCAGTCTCCAGTCTCCAGTTTCCATCTCTAGTCTCCAATCTCCAATTCCCAATCTCCAGTCCCCAGTCCCCAGTCTCCAGTACCCAGTCTCCAGTTTTCAGTTGCAGTCTCCAGTCTTCAGTTCCCAGTGTCTAGTCTCCAGTCTCTTGGCTCCAGTATCCAGTCTCCAGTTTCCATTCTCCAGATTCCAGTTTCAGAATCCAGTATCTAGTTTCCAGGCTGCAGTCCCCAGTCTCCATCTCCAATCTCCGCTCACTGGTCTCCAGTCTCCAGTACCATCTCCAGTCTCCAGTCTCTGTTCTCCAGACCCATATCCAGTCTACAGTCCTCAGTCTCTATTCCCAGAGTCCAATCCCCAATTTCCAGTCCCCATTCTCCAGTCTCCATTCCCCAGTCTCCAGTTTCCATCTCAAGTCTCCAGTCCTCAGTCCCCTGACCCCTTTCTCCATTCTCCAGCCTCCAGTCCACCAGTCTTCAATCACCAGTCTCCAGTCTCCAGTTTCTGTCTCCAGTCTCCAGTCTCTATTCCCCAAAGTATAATACCTAGTCTCCAATTCCCAGTCTCCAGTACCTAGTCTCCATTTCCACCTCCAGTCTTCAGTCCCCAGTCTCCAGATTCCAGTTTCAGTTTCCAGTCTGTAGTCCCCAGGCCCCAGTCCCCAGTCTCCAATCTTCGGTCACTGGTCTCCATTCTCCAGTACCATCTCCAGTCTACAGTCCGCAGTCTCTAATCCCTAGAGTCCAATCCCCAATTTCCAGTTCCCATTCTCCAGTCTCCAGTGGGTAGACTCCATTCCTCAGTCTCCAATCCCCAGTCCCCAGTCTCCAGTCCTCAGTCTCTAGTCTCCAGTTTCCGTCTCCAGTCTCCAGTCTCCACTCCCTTCTCCATTCTCCAGTCCTCAATCTCTATTCTCCAGAGTCCAATCCCCAATTTCCAGTCCCCATTCTCCAGTCTCTAGTCCCCAGTCTCCAGTCTCCAGTTTCTGTCTCCACTCTCCAGATTCCAGTTTCAATCTCCAGTCTCCAGTCCCCAGTCTCCATTCCACAGTCTCCAATCCCCAATATCCACTCCCCAGTCTCCAGTCTCCAGTTTCTGTCTCCAGTGTCCAGTCTTCAGATTCAAGTTTCATCCTCCGGTCTCCACTCCCCAGTCCCTGAGTCTGCAGTTCCCAGTCTCCATTCCCAATCTCCAGTCCCCAGTATCCAGTCTCCAGTTTCTATCTCCAGTCTCCAGTCTGTATTCCCCAGAGTCCAATACCCAGTTCAAGCCCCCAATCTCCAGTCTCCAATCTCTCATCTCCGGCACTGGTCTGCACTCTTCAGTCCCATTGCGGGTCTCCGGTCACCAGTCTCCAGTCTATAGTCCTCAGTCTCTATTCCCAAGAGCCCAATCCACAGTTTGCTGTCCCCATTCTCCAGTCTCGTGGCCCCAGTCTCCATTCCCCAGTCTCCAATCCCCAGTCTCCAGTCTCCAGTTTCCTTTTCCAGTCTCCCAGAGTCCAATACACAGTTTCCATTCCCCAGACTCCTGTCCCCAGTCTCCACGCTCCAGTTTCCGCCTCTAGTGTCCAGATTCCAGCTTCAGTCTCCAGCCTCCATTCTCCTGTCTCCAGTTTCCATCTCAAGTCTCTAGTCCTCAGTCCCCTGTCTCCAGTCTCCAGTCTCCGGTCTCCATTCTCCATTGTCCAGTCTCCCGGCCTAGTCTCCAGTCCCCTGTCTCCAATCCCCAGTCTCCAGTCTCCAGTTTCCGTCTCCAGTCTCCAGTCTCTATTCCTCAAAGTACAATACCTAGTCTCCAATTCCCAATCTCTACTCCCTAGTCTCCAGTTTCCGCCTCCAGTCTCCAGTCCCCAGTCTCCAGTTTCCAGTTTCAGCTCCAGTCTCCAGATTCCAATTTCAGTCTCCAGTCTTCAGTCTTCAGGTTACAGTTTCAGTCCCCAGTCTCCAGTCTTCAGTCCAAAGTCTCCAGTCTCCAGTTCCCAGTCTCCAGATTCCAGTTTCAGTCTCCAGTCTCCAGTCTCCAGATTCCAGCTTCAGTCTCCAGATTCCAGTTTCAATCTCCAGTCTCCAGTCCCCAGTCTCCATTCCCCAGTGTTCAATCAACAGTATCCAAACCCCAGTCTCCAGTCTCCAGATTCTGTCTCCAGTGTCCAGTCTCTAATCCCCATTCTTTGGTTTCCGGTTTCCAGTCTCCAGATTCGAGTCTCCAGTATCCAGTCTCCATTGCCATCTCCAGTCTCCAGTCTCCATTCTCCAATCTCCAATCACTGGTCTCCAGTATCTATTCCTGTCTCCAGTTTCCAATCCCCAGTCTCCAGTCTCCAGTCTCCAGTCCCCAATCTCCAGTCTCCAGTTTCTGTATACAGTCTCCAGTCTCTATTCCCCAGAGTCCAAACCCCAGTCTCCAGTCTCCACCTCCAGTCTCCGGTCTCCAGTCTCCAGTCTCCACTCTTCCGCTTTCAGTCCTGTCTCCAGTCCCCAGTCTCCAGTGCCTTCTCCAGTCTCTGGTCTATGGTCTTGAATCTCCAATCCCATGTCCCCATTTTCCAATCCCCAGTCTCCAGTCTCCACTCCCCAGTCTTCAGTTTCCACTTTCAGTCTCCGGTCTTCAGTCTCCAGATTCCCACTCTCCCATCTCCCATCTCCAGTTCCCTGTCTGCAGTCCCCAGTCTCCAGTTTCTGTCTCCAGTTTCCAGTCCTCAGGCCTTATTCCCAACACCTCTGTCTCCAGTCTCCAGTCTCCATTCCCCAGTCTCCATTCTCTAGTCTCCAGGCCCAGTATCCATTCCCCAGGCTCCAATCCCCAGTCTCCAGTCACCAGTTTCCGCCTCCAGTCTCCAGTCCCCAGTCTCTGGTTTCCAGTTTCGGTCTCCAGTCTCCAACTTCCATATTCCAGTTTCAGTCTCCAGTCTTCAGGCTCCAGATTCCAGTTTCAGTCTCCAGTCTCCGATCCCCATTCTTCGGTTTCCGGTTTCCAGTCTCCAGATTCGAGTCTCCAGTCTCCAGTCTCCAATCTCCAGTCATTTGTCTCCAGTATCCAGTCTCCAGTGCTATCTCCAGTCTCCAGCCTCCATTCTCCAATCTCTAATCACTGGTCTCCAGTATCTATTCCTGTCTCCAGTTTCCTATCCCCAGCCTCCAGTCTCCAGTCTCCAGTCCCCAATCTCCAGTCTCCAGTTTCTGTCTACAGTCTCCAGTCTCTATTCCCCAGAGTCTAAACCCCAGTCTCCAGTCTCCACCTCTGGTCTCCGGTCTCCAGTCTCCAGTTTCCACTCTTCCATCTCCAGTCCTGTCTCCAGTCTCCATCCAGTCTCTGGTCTCCAGCCTCCTGTCTCCAGTCTCCAGTCTCCAGTCTCCAGACTCCAGTACTGTTTCCAGTCTCTGGTCTATGGTCTTGAGTCTTCAGTCCCCAGTCCCCAGTCTCCAATCCCCAGTCTCCAATCTCCAGTCCCCAGTCTTCAGTTTCCACTTTCAGTCTCTGGTCTTCAGTCTC
Organism: Mobula hypostoma; assembly: GCF_963921235.1. Classification (NCBI taxonomy): domain Eukaryota; kingdom Metazoa; phylum Chordata; class Chondrichthyes; order Myliobatiformes; family Myliobatidae; genus Mobula; species Mobula hypostoma. The sequence goes on along the minus strand of NC_086102.1, from coordinate 107,136,231 downwards.
CAGATTCCCACTCTCCTGTCTGCCATCTCCAGTTTCCTGTCTCCAGTCTCCAGTCTCCATTCCCCAATATCCAGTTTCCAGTTTCTACCTCCAGTCTCCAGTCTCCAGCCTCCAGTCTCCATTCTCCAGTCTCCCGGCCCAGTATCCATTCCCCAGGCTCCAATCCCCAGTCTCCAGTCTCCAATTTCCACCTCCAGTCTCCACTTCCCAGTCTCTGGTTTCCAGTTTCGGTCTCCAGTCTCAAACCTCCATATTCCAGTTTCAGTCTCCAGTCTTCAGGCTCCCAATTCCGGTTTCAGTCTCCAGTCTCCAGTCTCCAGTCTTCAGTCCCCAGTCTCCAGTCTCCTGTCTCTGGTCTCCAGTCTCTAGTCTCCAGTCTCCAGTCTCCAGTTTCCAGATTCCAGATTCCAGTTTCAGTCTCCAATCTCTAGTTCCCAGTCTCCATCACCAGTCTCCAGTCTCTAGTCTCCAGTCACTGGTCTCCGGTCTCCAGTCTACAGTCCTCAGTCCTCAGTCCTCAGTCTCTGTTCCCCAGAGTCCAATCCACAGTTTGCAGTGCCCATTCTCCACTCTCTTGTCCCCAGTCTCTATTCCCCAATCTGCAATCCCCAATCTCCAGTCTCCAGTCTCTATTCCATAGAGTCCAATACCCAGTCTCCATTCCCCAGTCTCCTGTGCCCAGTCTCCATTCCCCAGTCTCCTGTCCCAGTCTCCAGTCTTCAATCTCCAAACTCCAATCACTGGTCTCTAGTCTCCTGTCTCCATTCACCAGTCTCCAATCCCCAGTCTCCAGTCTCCAGTCACCAGTCTCCAGTCCCAAGTCCCCAGTCTCCAGTTTCCAGTCCCCAGTCTTCGGTTTCCACTTTCAGTCTCCGGTCTTCAGTCTCCAGTCTGCAGTCCCCAGACCCCAGTCTCCATTCTCCCATCTCTGGTCTCCAGTCTCCAGTTTCCAGTCTCCAGATTCCAGCTTCAGTCTCCAGTCTCTGGTCCCCAGGCCCTAGTTCTCAGTCTCCATCTCCAATATCCGGTCTGCATTGTTGAGTCCCATCTCCAATCTGCAGTCCTCAGTCTCTATTCCCCAGAGTCCAATCCCCATTTTCCAGTCCCCATTCTCCAGTCTCTAATCCCCAGTCTCCATTGCCCAGTCTCCAATCCCCAGTCTCCTCTCCCCAGTCTCCAGTCCCCAGTATCCAGTCTCCAGTTTCCATCTCCAGTCTCCAGTCTCTATTCCCCAGAGTCCAATACCCAGTCTCCGTTACCTAGTCTCCAATCCCCATTTTCCAGTCCCCAGTCCCCAGTCGCGAGTCTCCAGTCTCCAGTCTCCAATCTCTGGCACTGGTCTCCAGTCTCCAGTCACATCTCAGGTCTCCAGTCCCATCTTAGTCTACAGTGCTCAGTCTCTATACCCTAGAGACCAGTCCACAGTTTGCAGTCCCCATTCCCAAGTCTTGTGTCCCCAGTCTCCATTCCGCAGTCTCCAATTCCCAATCCCCAGTCTCCAGTCTTCATTCCCCAGTCTTCATTCCCCAGTCTCCAGTCTCCAGTCTCCAGTTACTGTCTCTATTCTCCAGTCTCCAGTCCCCAGTCTACAGTCTCCAATCCCCAGTCCCCAGTCTCCAGTCTCCAGTCTCTGGTCTCTGGTCTCCAGTCTCCATTTCTGTCTCTAGTCTCTAGTCTCCAGTCTCTGGTCTCCTGTTTCCAGTCTTCAGTCTCCAGTCTCCAGTCTCCAGTCTCCAGTCTCCAGCCTTCAGTCTCGAGTTTCCAGTCTCCAGTCTTCAGTCGCCAGTCCCATCTTCAGTTTCTTGTCTCCAGTCTCTAGTCTCCAGTCCTATCTCCAGTCTCCAGTCTCTATTCCCCAGAGTCTAATCCCTAATCTCCAGTTCTCAGTCTCCAGTCTCCAGTTTCCAGTAACCTGTCTCCAGTCTCCGGTTTCCAACTCCACTCTCCAGTTTCCAGTCCCCAGTCTTCGGTTTCCAGTACCCAGTCTCCAGTTCCCTGTGTCCAGTCTCCAGTTTCCATCTCAAGTCTCCAGTTTCCATCTCACATCTCCAGTCTCCAGATTCCAGTTTCAGTCTCCAGTCTCAAGATTCCAGTTTCAGGCTCCAGTCTCCAGATTCTAATTTCAGTCTCCAGTCTCCAGTCTCTAGTCCCCAGTCTCCAGACTCCAGTCTCCAGTCTCCAGTCTCCAGTCTCCAGTCTCCAATCTCCGGTCACTGGTCTTCAGTCGCCAATCTCCAGTCTCCAGTCTCTATTCCCCGGAGTCTAATTCCCAATCTTCAGTTCCCAGTCTGCAGCCCCCAGTCTCCAGTGTCTAGTCCCCGGGCTCCAGTCCCCAGTCCCCAATCTCCAGTTTCCAGTCTCTAGTCTCCAGCTTCTGTCTCCAGTCTTCAGTCTCTATTCCCCAGAGTCCAATCGCCAGTCTCCAGTTCCCTGTCTCCATTCCCCAGTCTCCAATCTCCTGTTACCATCTCCGTTCTCCAGTCTCCAGTCTCCAATGTCCTCAATAATTGTCTATACTTTCACCTGCAGTTCAATTCTCAATCAACAATGATTTGGTAATTTCCTAATTGTTTGGTGTACCAGCATACCATCTTCTGCATATTCTGGATTATAAATCTCAGATTACTCTTCCTTTCAAAGCTTCTCCTGTAAAAATTAGGCCAGGACATTAGTCAATGGAGGATAGGAGTCCTTGTAGAGATCTATAAACTGTTAGGGTGAATACATACAGTCTTGTTCAAGATTTAAGATGAGAGGGTATAAATTTAAAACCATAAGACCATAAGGCCTAGGAGCAGAATTAGGTCATTCAGCCCATCAATTCTGCTCTGCAATTCCATTATGATTGGTTCAATGTCCCTCTCAATCCTATTCCCCTACCAAGAACCTATCAACCTTCACTTTAACTATACCCAAAGACTTGGCCAACACAGCTGTCTGTAGCAATGAATTCCACAGGTTCACCATCCCCTGGCTAAAGAAATTCTTCCTCATCTCTGTTCTGAAGGGACTTCCCTCTATTCTGAGAAGGTGCCTCTGGACCTGAACTCCTCCATTACAAGAAACATTCTTTCCACATCCACTCTATCTAGATCTTTTAATTTTTGATGTGTTTCAATGAGATCCCCTTTCATTCTTCTAAACTCCAGTGAGTACAGGCGCAGAGCCATCAAACACTCCTCATACATAAATCCTTCCATTCCTGGAATCATCCTCGTGAATCTGCTCTGGACCCAGTCCAATGCCAGCATATCCTTTCTTAATTAAGGGGCTCAGAGCTCTCAGAATACTCCAAGTGTGGTTTGACCAATGCCTTATAAAGCCTCAGCATTATATCTCTGCTATTATATTAAATTCCTATTTAATAGCAATCTGAGAAACAACTTTTTCAGCCAGAGTGTGGTCTGCTTATGGAACGAGCAGCCAGAGGAAGTGGTTGAGGTAGGTACAAAAACAACATATAAAAGATACTTGGACAGGTACATGGATGAAAAAAGGTTTAGAGGAATATAGGCCAAACACGGCAAATGGGAGCAGCTTAGATGGGCAACTTGGCTGGAATGGACAAGTTGGGCTGAATTGGAATTGGAATTGGTTTATTTTTGTCATATGTACTGAGGTAATGTCTTGCCTATTGTTCATACCGATCAAATCATTACACAGTGCATTGGGGTGGAACAATGCTGAACAAAGGGTAACAGCACAGGAAAAGTACAGTGCAGATACACAGTAGAATCTGAATCAAGTTTATTATCACTGATATTTGTCATGTAATGTGTTGCTTTGCAGCAGCAGGTTATTGCAATGCATAAAAATACTGTAAGGTACAATGAGAAAAAATAAAGAACAAATTAGTGCAAAAAGAGCAAAATTAGTGAGGTAATGTTCATGGATTCGTGGATCTTCCAAAATCTGATTGCAGAGGCGAAGAAGCTGTTCCTAAAATGTTCAGTATGTGTCTTCAGGCTGAGCTCCCCCAGCATTTTGTTTCTCTGGATTTCTAGCATCTGCAGACTCTGCTACTTATGAAGAGCATAGGAAACCCCCAACTAGTTCTTGGGCCAGCATTTATCACTCATTAACACCAGAGTCATGTTGTTCTGCATGTCTCCGTGTAAATTCATTGCTGTGTTGTAGCAAGAACCACACTGGATTATCACAATTGTTAAGTAGTTTGGAACATTGCGCAGGCTCCTCTAGGATTGCAGAATCTATTGGGCTCTATTTTTGATGATCTTTGGATACAATGCCAGACCAGTGTCATAGCTATCCACTCAGTGGTCAGTTTATTAGGTACCTCCTATGCCTAATAAAGAATCCACGAAGTGAGTGTTGGTGGTTTTCTGCTGCTGTAGCCCATCCACTTCAAGGTTTGATGTGTTTTGTATTCAGAGATGCTCTTCCACACTCCGTGGTTGTAACACATGGTTATCTGAGTTATTGTTGACTTCCTGTCTGCTTGAACCAGTTTGGCCATTCTCCTCTGACTTCTCTCATTAACAAGGTGTTTTCACCCATGAAACTGCCACTCACTGGATGTTTTTTGATTTTCACATCATTCCCTGTGAACTCAAGACACTGTTCTTGAAAATCCCAGGAGATCAGCTGTTTCTCAGATACTCAAACCACCCCATCTGGCACCAACAATCATTCCATGGTCAAAGTCACATAGATCACATTTCTTCTGAATTCTGATATTTGTTCTGAACAACAACTGAACCACGTTGGCATGCTTTTATGATTTGAATTACTGCCACATGGCTGGTTGATTAGATATTTGCATTAATGAGCAAGTGTACAGGTGTACCTAATAAAATGGTCATTGTGTGTAGTCACACAACACAGAAAAAACATTCAACCCACTAACTATACCAGCCATCATGCCTCCATGTGCAGTAATCTGATTTTATTCTCCCCTCATCCCCATGAACTCCGCCCAGACTCTATCACTCACCAACACTCCAGTGGGAATATAAGACCAATGATTAATGTACCAACCTGCGTATCTTTGGGGTGTGGTGGGAAACCAGAGCACCCAGGGGAAAGCTACAAGCCCCAGGGAGGGCATGTGACTCCAGACAGACAGCGCTGGAGGTGGTGATTGAACCTGGGTTGTTGGAACTGTGAGGCAGCATGACAGTCATTGGCCCATCATTCAGACCTTCATGATTTATCTACAGATGAGAAACTTGTCCCCGGTCTGTTTCTCCTGCTCTCTTTGGCCTCTTTAAAATTCCTCCAGTCTTTAATGTTGCCAGTTACAGTAGTTTGCGGGGAAGACATCATGTGAGACTTTCTGGAACTCAGTTCTGATGCAGAAGCACTGCCCTGGAATGTGCAAAAGCACACAAGCATATTTTTTTACATATACACTCAGTGACTACTTTATCAGGTACATCCATACACATGATTGTTAATGCAAACTTCTAATCAGCCACAGATACCACACAACGTTTTTGGAATCAGAATCAGATTCAGGTTTATTATCACTGACATACAGTATGTTGTGACATTTATTGTTTTGCGGCAACAGTACGATACATAGTGACACAGAGTTATAGAACACCACAGCTCAGAAATGGGCCCTTCAGCCCATCCAGTCTGTGCCTAACCGTTAGTCAGCCTAGTCCCACCAATGTGCACCTGGACCACACCTCTTCACCCTCCTTCCATCCATGTACTCATCCAAACTGCTCTGAAATGTTGGAATTGAATAAAAATACTATAAGTTGCAATAAGAAATATAAATATAAATAAAAAGTTGCAATTCACAACAAAATTCTATAAGTTACAATGCAAATACATAGGTAAATAGATAGATAGATAAATCCTGATCCAGTTGCCTTCTGGAAGCCCACAACCCTAGTTTGGCCAGCCTCCCCTCATAGCTCACGGCCTCTAATCTAGGCAGCACCAAGGTGATCCTCTACTGCACCTCTCCAAAGCCTCCACATCCTTCCCATAATGGGGTGACCAGAAATAAAGGAAGTACGCCAAGTGAGACAGCAGCATGACTTCCTGACTCATACACTCAATGTCCTGACCAGTGAAGCCAGGCACATCGATACTGACCAGGATGCAAATCCTGACCCCTCTGAACATTTCCTATCTGTGTACTTCTCCAAATGTCTTTTCAATGTTCTATTTGTACCCACCTCCTCTGGCAGCGCGTTCCACCCTCGGATCTCTTTTCAATATTTCTTCCATAAAAGATTGGGAGCCAGAAGGTAATGTTGTGGCTCTATAAAACCCTGCTTAGACCTGTGGTCAGTTCTGGCCCTTTGATAATCTGATAACAGCGACTGACCCACTGAAGCAAACTGGTGCATAAATCAGGGTGGCACGGAAACGTAGCGGTTAGCCTAACACTTCACAGCGCCAACAACTGGGGCTCAGTTCCCACCGCTGCCTGTAAGCAGATTGTACATCCCACCCACGACTGCATGGGTTTCCTTTCTGTGCTCTGCTTTCCTTCCAAAGCTTCGGGTTAGTAAGTTGTGGGCATATTACTTTGGAGGCAGAGGTGTGGCGAACCTTGTGGGCTTCCTCCAGCACATTCTCGGATTGCCCTGGTCATTGGAGGAAATGATGCACTTCACAGTATGTTTCAATGTGTCGTTGTACATGTGGCAAATAAAACTAATCTTTCAAAGTGCCCACTGGTAATCAGCAGGGCATTAGGACCCTGAGTGTCACTACAGATCCTCTTCCCTCCCTTCCCCCAGCACACCTGACCTGATATTTAATGACCAGTCAGGACATTCCAGCCCCTCGAGCCAAAATAAAGCTTTCTAACTTAACCCCGGAGGCCAGGCTGGGCTCTGGAATCTTCGTGTCAGGCTGTTATTTTGGGGCCATCAACTTCAGTAGATCCAGATATATCCAGTTGTCCCTCCCCCCCACCCCTCCCACACACACTACCGGGAAACAACCTCCTGTGGGCTGTAATAGAGACCCCTGCCAGCCGCTCCGTCCTTACTCAGTGCAGCCACACCCTGGAGTCGAGTTCCATTGAGTCATTAGGAGAGTATTACCAGCTAGGGACGTGATCAGATACTGTGACAGACATGACTAAGATACAGGAGCAGAATGAAACCATTCAACCCATCCAGTCTGCTCCACTATTCCATCATGGCTGATTTATTTTACCTCTCAACCCCACTCTCCTGTCTTCTCCCTATTATCTTTGATGCCCTTATTGACCAAGAATCTGTCAACCTCTGCCTTAAATGTACCCAATGACCTGGCCTCCATAGCCAACTGAAGCAATAAATTTCACAGATTCACCACCTTTGGTTAAGGAAATTCCTCCTCACCTCTATTCACAGCCCCTTTATTCTGACACTGTGCCCTCTGGTCCTAGACTCCCCGACTATAGGAAACATCCTCTTCATGTCCATTCAGTGTAACCCTTTCCTCTACAGGGACTGAGAATCAGAATCATAATCAGGTTATTTATCACTGACGTATGAACTGCAGTCTGTTGTTCAGTGGCATAACTACAGTGCAAAGGCCTAAAAATTACCGTAAATTGCTAACTAAATATTTCAACAAAAAAAGAGGAATAATGAAGTAGTGTCTGTACTTTATGGACCGTTCAGAAATGTGATGGTGGAGGGGAAGAAGATGTTTCTGAGTGGTTGAGTGTGGTTTCAAGCTCCTGTAGCTCCTCTCTGATGGGAGCAATGAGAAGTGGGCATGTCCCAGATGGTGAGGGTCCCTAATGATGGATGCCATCTTTGTGAGGCACCACTGCTGATAGTGGTGGGGAGGGTTGTGCCCATAATGAAGCTAGCTGAATCCACAACCCTCTGCAGCTTTTTCCCGATCCTGTGCACTGGAGCCTCCATCCTAGACAGTGATGCAACCAGTCAGGATGCTCTCCGTGGTACATCTGCATAATTTCCTGAGTCTTCAGTGACATACCAAGTCTCGACAAACTCCAGTGAAGAAGAGCCACTGGCATGCCTTCTTCATGAATGCCTCAATGTTTTGGGCCCAGGATAGTTGATGCCCAGGAACGTGAAGCTGCTCACCCTTTCCACCGCTGACCTCTCAATGAAGTCGGGTGTGTGTTCTCCCAACTTCCCCTTCCTGAAGTCCACTATCAATTCCTTAGTCTTAATGGCATCGAGCGTGAGGTTGTTGTTGCGACACCATTCAACCAACCTCCTTGTCACCATCTAAAGTTCCACGGATAACAATGATAGAATTTAGGGTTGGCATTTGAACTTGCTGCATAACAGTCGACTAGTTGAGTAAAGAAACATCTCATAGAGTCATGCAGTTACTCAACACAAATACAGTCCTTCAGCCCAATGTGTCTGCACCAACGAAGGTGCCTTCCGGAGCCTGTCCCATTTCCCCACAGTTGTTCCACATCCCTTCAAGCCTTCTCTATACATGTACCTGTCTAAGTGTCTTCGGAATATTGTCATTCTACCCAGCTTCCTCCAGGATCAAGGATCAACTTTATTCACCATATACATTTACACGTATTAGGAATTTGCTGTGGTGTGTTGGTCAGAGAGTGACATGCAACAAGAAACAACAATTATAAAGAATAAAGAATTATATAAAAATAATCACACATAAAAAAGAGCTAATAAACTTAAATATGCTAATATAGAATGAAATGTGCATAAATACATAAATATCAGCATTTTCAAAATGTAAGCAGCATTATAAAAACTGGTTTAAAGTGCTTACAGCGTGGTGCAGTGCAGGGGTAATAGATAGAGGGGGATGGAGAGGGGTTAACTGAAATAGTCCATCAGATTAACTGACTGAGGGAAGAAACTTTTAAGATGGTGTGGTTTTTGTTTCAATAGCCCTATAGCACTTTCCAGAGGGAGTTTTTGGAAAAGACGGTTTGCAGGGCGGCTAGTGTCCATATGGATTTTTCCTACCTGTTTCCTTGTCCTGGACACATACAAGTCCTGCAGTGATGGTATGATGAGCATGCAGAATGAACACTGGCAGCTTGTTCCACCTACCCTTCACATACCCTTCAACCTTTGCGTGGAATGCTTGCCCCTCGGGTCCTTTTTTTGTCTTTCCTCTCTCACCTTAAACTTTGACTCCCCATCCCCGGGGAATAGACTGTGACCACTCATTTCATTGACAACTCCCATCACTTTATCAACCTCTGTAAAATCATCCCTCAGCTTCCTTCACCCCAGGGAAAACAGTCCCAGCCTGTCCAGTCGCCACAGATTCAGGCATCAACATACCATGCCCACAATGCTTGGCAAAACAACACTGAACACAATGAAACAGAACATGCCAAGCAAAGCAAAGCAAAACAAGCACAGTTCCTCCCTCCCAATCCTACTCCAGATCCAGAAAGTCCTCCAGCTCCAGGACTGCAGTCCCCAGGCTTTGGTCATTGGGCTTTGACTTCCGGACTTCTGACTGGCCATCGGGCTTTGATCTTCGGTATCGACTCCAGACTCCAAGCACGCCGACTGACTAGCCTTCGTGGCTTCTCGATCTTATCCCAGGATCCACTGCCCTGAGTTAAAGGCTTAGCACAATATTGTGGGCCAAAGGGCCTCTACTATGCTTTACTGTTCTATGTTTTAAGCCCTCTAAACCCAGTAACATTCTCCGGGACACCGCAGTCCTTCAGGAGAAGAAATCTGATGTCCTTTACCAAGTTCGACTACAAGTGACTCCAGTCCCACCCAGTAATGTTGACATTTAACTGTCTCCTCAGTTCCGCAGGGGTTAGGAAGGGACACTAACAAATGCAGACAATCATGCTCTAATGCCACAGACAAACAAAGAGAATTCTGACTTAGGAGTACAGGTGCATAGTGGCATCACAGGTTCAAAGTTCAAAGTTCAAATTGATTATCAAAGTTGAGGCCTTCGTCTGACAGGGTCGACCATGGATGTTGTGTCCTAGCTGTCTAGATATGCAAGCCTGGGCAGCATGATATGGAAAGCAAACTGTTGCCCATGGAGCAATCTCCCTCTCTCCTTACGCCTGATGAACCCAAAGGAACGGCAGAGACCGACACAGTTTGGCACCAGCAGCGTCACAGGAGTTGCCAGTCAGTATTGAACTCAATGTAGGACTGTCTTAGGGACTCCAGCTCTGAATCTTTCCTTTGGGGTTTACTCCCGGGGCCTTCCCCATGAGTGGATATAGCTGTAAGGCAGCAGAAGTTTGAGATCTGAGTTTTCCTTCTTCTAGTTGAGCTGCCAACCACAGCTGATGAGCCCCATCTGCCCAAAATGACTGGCCTTAAGACACCAGTAACCCACCTTTGCCCCTTCTCCTGTCAGTAGAAATGGTTTTGCTGGGCTTAATAACTACACCACACATGAAGACCAGGAAGTGAACTTGGTTGTCAGAAGCTATTTGAGGCACATGCCATTGGGAGCTTGTCCTCATTACTACCCCCGGCTATAACAACCTTAAGGACCAAGGTATGAATATGTTACCATACCCTGAGATTCATTTTCTTGCTAGCATGCACATAGATACAAAGAAATACAATGCAATCAATGAAAAACTGCAGACAAAGACCGACAAACAACCAATGTGCAGAAGAGGACAAACTGGCTAATACAAATTAATTAATTATAAATAATATTGAGAACATGAGTTGTAGAGTCCTTGAAAGTGAGTCCATAGGTTGTGGGATCAGTTCAGTGTTGAGGTGAGTGAAGTTATCCACGCTTGCTCAGGGGCCTGATGGTTGAGAGGTAATAACTAGTCCTGAACCTGGCAGTGTGGGATCTAGTACCTCCTTCCTGATGCTGACAGCCAGAAGAGAGCATGGCCTAAAATAATGGGAGTCTTTGATGATAGACGCTGCTTTCTTGTGGCAGCGTTCCATGTAAATGTGCTGAATGGTGGGGAGGGCTTTTCCTGTGATGGTCTGTACTACCTTTTGTAGGCTTTTCCTACAGGAGGACAGGGTGATGAAAAAGGGCATTTAGCACGCAGGCCTTCATCATTCAGGGCTCTGCATACAGGAGAGTTAGGACATCATGTTCTGTTGCATTAGTTATTGGTGGGCCACACTTAGAGTACTGTGTACAGTTTTGGTCTACACCATAACTCACTGTTCTGCACTCTAAACCCCCATTGCAATACCGAATAAGGTAAATATTGTTGAATCAACTCTATATAATGATGTCAGTTAATTCCTAAGCCAGCTACCAGTACAAGAAATCATTCCTAATAAGCTGATAATTTGCAAAGGAGAATGAGTTATCTACTAAATTTTGTGTCTCCTGTAATGAATACAGATTTAGAAGCACAGGAGTCAGGGAATGACACAGCAGAGAGAGAAACATTTCAGCTCACTGAGCAAGGACTGGCTCTTTGATAAATACGCCAGTTAGTTCACCCCCTGCACTGTCCACACTGTCAGATTCAGATTCATTTATCAAATGTACATTGAAACATACAGTGAAATGTGGCATTTGCCCCAAGGATGTGCTGGGGGCCACCAGCACGTGTCACCACACATTCCGGCACCAACAGAACAACCCAGAAAACAATAAAACGGAACACACAAAGCAACAATACGACAGCAATGAAACAAGCCTCGTTCTTCCCTCCCTCCCACCCACGCACGTACTGTATACTCAGCTCTCTAACACCAGGTAGGCCGACTTCAGCCCCCAGCAGACTCATGGATTTTCGGACACTAGGCCTTGACTTCCCCAGCGGACTTGCAGAGATTCAGAGACCGAGGGGCTGTGGCTACTGGGCCCTGAATGGGCTTCCGATGTATCTTCGGGATTTGATCTGGACCTCCGCTCGGCCGTTGGGCTTTGATTCAGATCTTCAGTCAATCTGCAGACTGATCTTTGGTATTAACCATAACCATATAACCATATAACAATTACAGCATGGAAACAGGCCATCTTGGCCCTTCTAGTCTGTGCTGAACTCTTACTCTCACTAATACTCTCATACTGTTCTGTGCCTTTACCAAACCTCTCCTCATTCTCCTGAACTACAGGGAAGAAAGCATTAATCCATTCAATCTTTCACTATAATTCAGGACCTCAAGTTCTGAAAACATGCCTGTAAATTTTCTCTGTACTCTTTCAATATGATTGATAGCTTCTCTGTAGGTACGTGAACAGAACTTCATACAATACTCCAAATTTAGTCTCACCAATGTCCTATAAACTTCAACATAACATCCCAAGCCTTGTACTCAATACTTTGATTTGTGAAGGCCAATGGGCCAAAAGCTTTCTTTACAACCCATCTATCTGTGATGTCAGTTTCGGGGAATTATGTATGTGTGGTCTCTGATCCGTGTTCTACTGCACTCCTCAATGCCTTACTGTGTAAATCGTACTCTAGTTTGTCCTCCCAAAGTGCAACATCTCACACTTGTCTGCATTAAATTCCATCTGCTATTTTTCAGCCCATTTTTCCAGCTGGTCCAGACCCCACTGCAAGCTTTGATAAAGGTAGGACCATAAGACATAGGAGTGGAAACTATGCCCCCCGACCCATCAAGTCTGCTCCACCATTCCATCATGGCCGATCCAACATCTCTCCCAACCCCATTCCCCTCCCTTCTCCCTGCAACATTCCACATGCTTACTAATCAAGAATCTATCAATCTCCGCTCCAAATACACCCGATGATATGGCCTCCACAATGAATTCCCTAGACTCACCACCCCCTGGCCAAAGAAATTCCTCCCTCATCTCTGTTCTAAAGTGACATCTTGTAATCTGAGGCCGTGCACCTTATTCTTTTAAACACTTCCATAAGCCGCCTTCTCTTTCTTCTGCATTCCAAAGGATAAAGACTTAGCCTGGCCAACCTCTCCTGGTAACTCACTTGCACATCTTCACAAATCTTTGCTACACTTTTATCAGTTTACGCATCCCTCTGTTTGTTCTTCCCCACTCTAACTGCCTTTGTTAACCAGACAGTGTAGAGCATGTAGATCACAGCCACCATGGACGTTGCCTTTTCTCCATCAGGCTGGATACACAGATGCCTGAAAGCATGTACCACCAGACTCAATGACAGCTTATGTCCTGCTATTATGAGGCTATTGAATTGACCCAGGATTTGCAGTTGATGACAAACGAGTGCCCTGGATAGGGGCCCAAATCCCAGGCCTCGAAGGCTGGATTTGCCAGTGACGGGACCCTGAAAACTACGTCTCAAACTCCAGTTAGCACGCACTGCTGGCCTTCAAATGCAGAGTGGAGGCTTAGGTTTAGACTTAGACTGCAGCCTGTCCTTTGATTCCCCCATGTGTCTCTCCCTAAATCCTACCTGACCCCTAACTCCACCCTCTCTCCCCAAACCCATCCCTACGAAGCGAAAAAAATGTTCTGCAATCCTGTAAGTTTCCTCCAGGCCGTAACTAATTCTCTTTCAGAAGTCCTTGTAGAATTAATTCCCAATCACAGCAACTCGCTGTGTAGGAGGGCACTCTGATCTGTGGGGGGGTTGGGGTGGGGGCAAGAAACTGTTGTGATTTTGAAATGAGTTGAAATTCAGCATCAGGACTCAAAGCACTGGCACTTCCACAATCACTGGAACCCATCCAGGGACATCTTCTCGTACATTTTTCTTGTGATCGTAGGACCTTGTTGGACATTGGTAATGTAGAATACAGCAAGCGTGATTCACTGGTTTATTGGCAAGATGACAGCAGGGAGCTGCATGGTCTTGGTTGGAGTGCTGACTCGGCCTCATGCAGCCGCCCGGGAGACACGGTGCTGGAGGTGGTGTGGTGCGGCGTCCATGCGGGATTGAAGTCTGGCCCCTCCTGTCAGTGCTGCCCTCCAGTGTGTGCTCAGTGGAAGACAAACTGGATTACGCTCGTCCGCAGACTTCTGCCGTCTTGTTCTTGCCGGCAACGTCCATGGGCTTAGGGACTTGGGCTATATTTTTTGTGTGACTCTATACTTACTGCCATCTCCTATGTGCTATATGTGCCCTGTGCTGTGTATGACTGTGGGTACTGTGCTTTGCACTTTGCCCCCAGAGTAAGGCTGCTTCATTTGGCTGTATTCATGGATTTTCATATATGCTTGAATGACAATTAAACTTGAACTTGAAAATCAGGTTGGTGCTGGATCCCAAGAGAGAGAATTTGTAGAATGCCTATGTGATGGCTTTTTAGAGCAGCTTGTGGTCGAGCCCACTAAGGAAAAGGCAATTCTGGATTGGGTGTTGTGTAATGAACGAGATTCCGTTAGGGATCTTAAGCTAAAGGAGCCCTTAATTCATTAGAAAGGGCGAATAAAAATAAGGCAGGTGCCTACAGAGTGGCCTTTGTTGTGAGGGGGCCAACGTTAGAGTGGTTTTGGCTCATCAGGCTTCAGCGAGATGAGACTTGGGTGAGTTAGGCACCCGGTAAGTTTCTTCTTCCTCTTTAGCTTTTCATTCCTTGTCTGTTAGGGCAGTGTTTTGTTCTGTGTGTGAGATGTGGGAATTCTGGGAGACCTGCAGCCTCAGGGATAACCACATCTGCACCAGACGCACTGAGCAACAGCTCCTCAGAAAACGTGCTAAGGAACTGGAGCTGCAGCTCAGTGACCTTCGGTTCAAACAGGAGACTGAGGAAATGATCCATAGGAGATACAGAGAGGTAGTCACACCTAGGCTGCAGGAGGCGTGTAACTGTGTGACTGTCAGGAGAAGGAAGGTTAATATGCAGAATACCCTTGTGGCCATTCCTCTCAATAATAAGTATGCCACTTTGAATGCTGTTGAGGGGGACAACCTACAGGGGAGGAGCTACAGTGATCAGGTCTCTGGCACTGAGTCTGGTATTGTGGCTCAGAAGAGAACATAATCGAAGAGGATTGCAGTGGTGATAGGCAATTCCGTAGTCAGAGGAACAGAGACGAGACTCTGTGGGTGCGATAGAGACATCCGGATGGTATGTTGCCCCCCTGGTGCCAGGGTCAGGGATGTCTTGGATCGGGTCCATGACATTCTAAAGGGGAAGGGTGAGCAGCCAGAAGTCTTGGTGCATATTGGCACCAATGACATAGGTAGAAAAGGTGAGGAGGTCCTGAAGAGAGATCTTAGGGCATTATGAAGAAGTCTGAAAAGCAGGAGCTCTAGAGTAGTAATCTCTGCATTGCTACCGGTAACACGTGCCATTAAGGACAAGAATAGGATGAGTTGGCAGATGAATGTGTGGCTGAGCAACTGGTGCAGAGGGATGGGTTTCAGATTCATGGATCATTGGAATCTCTTCTGGGGAACCCGAGAGGGACCAACATCCTTGCGGGAAGGTTTGCTAGAGCTGTTTAGGAGGGTTTAAACTAATTTGGCAGGAAGGTGGGAACTGGAGCGTTAGGGCTGAGGGTGGAGTAATTGGTTTACAAACAGAGGCAGTGTGTAGTGAAACTGCAGGCAAGGAGAGGGTGATGATAGGTCAAAATTGCAGTCAATCGGATGAGTTGCAATGCAAAAGGAAGACAAAGTTTGAAAAGGATGAATACAGGTGTTATATTTGAATGCACGCAGAATGTAGAATAAGGTAGATGAACTTGTAGCACAGTTAGAGATTGACATGTCTGACATTGTGGGCATCACTGAATCATGGCTGAAAGAAAATTATAGCTGGGAGCTTAGTATCCAAGGATACACATTGTATTGAAAGGACAGGTAGGTAGGCAGAGGGGTTGGAGTGACTCTGCTGGTAAAAAGTAAAATCAAATAATTAGAAAGAGGTGACATAGGATCAGAAGGCATAGAAATGTTGTGGATAGAGCTAAGAAACTGCTAGGGTAAAAAGACCCTGACTGGGGTTATATACAGCAGTAAAAATTTTGTTTACAAATGACAACGGGAGACAGAAAATCCATGTCAAAAGGGCAATGTTACGATAGTCATGAGGGATTTGAATACGCAGGTAGAGTGGGAAAGTCAGGCTGGTGCTGAATCCCAAGTGGGGGAGTTTCTAGAGTGCCTAAGAGATGGCTTTTTACAGCAGCTCAAGGTTGAGCGCACTAGGGGATCAATTATTCTGGATTGGGTGTTGTGCGATGAACCAGAATAGATTAGAGAACCCTTAGGGGCCAGTGATCATAATATGAAATAAATTACCCTGCAATTTGAAAAGGAGAAGCTAAGATCAGATGTATCAGTATTACAGTGGAGTAAAGGGAATTACAGAGGCATGAGAGAGGAACTGGCCAACATTGATTGGAAGGGAACACTAGCAGGGATGATGGCAGAGCAGCAATGGCTAGAATTTCTGGGAGCAATTCAAAAGGCACAGGTTATATACAACCCAAAGAAGAAGTTTTCCTTTTTTTTTTAAATTTTATTTTTATTTGGATAAGGAATTCACAATTATTATGTACTTTTTTCACACATATAACCTTTTCCATTTTTTTATATGTATAAAACTACAATTATTTATACATTCTTAAGTACACATTGAGATGATATAAAAGGAAAATAAACATTTAAATAGATAATTATGTACTGTGGTAGAAGAAGTTTTCTAAAGGCAGGATGACAGAATGGTGGGTGGCAAGAAAAGTCAAGCCAACATAGAAACCAAAGAGAGGGCCTATAATAAAGCAAAAAATAGTGGGAAGTTAGAGGATTTAGAAGTTTTTAAACACCAACAGAAGGCAACTAAAAAAGTCAAAAAAGGAAAAGATGGAATATGAAGGTAAGTTAGTGAATATTATTAAAGAGGATACCAAAAATTTCTTCAAGTATATAAAATGTAAAAGAGAGTCCAGAGTAGATATCAGACTGCTGGAAAACCATGCTGGAGAGGTTGTAACGAGGGACAAAGTGGTAGTAATGGCAAAAGAACTGAATAAGTATTTCGCATCAGTCTCCATTGTGGAAGACACTAGCAGGATGCCAGAAGTTTGTGAGTGTCAGGGACAGAGGTGTGTGAAGTTGTCTTTATTAGGGAGAAGGTTCCTGTGTAATTGAGGCAACACTCACAACAGGCTGGAGGAACTCAGCAGGTCGGGCAGCATCAGTGGAAACGATGAGTCAACGTTTCGGGCTGGAACCCTTCGTCAGGACTGTAGAGGGAAGGGGCAGAGGCCCTATAAAGAAGGTGGGGAGAGGGTGGGAAGGAGAAGGCTGGTAGGTTCCAGGTGAAAAACCAGTAAGGGGAAAGATAAAGGGGTGGGGGAGGGGAAGCAGGGAGGTGATAGGCAGGAAAGGTGAAGAAAGAATAGAGGAAAACACAATGGGTAGTAGAAGGAGGCGGAACCATGTGGGAGGTGATAGGCAGCCGGGGGAGGGGACAGAGTGACATAGGGATAGGGGAAGGGAGGGGAGGGAATTACCGGAAGTTGGAGAATTCTATGTTCATACCAAGGGGCTGGAGACTACCTAGACGGTATATGAGGTGTTGCTCCTCCAACCTGAATTTGGCCTCATCATGGCAGTAGAGGAGGCCATGTATGGACATATCTGAATGGGAGTGGGAAGCAGAGTTGAAGTGGGTGGCTACTGGGAGATCCTGTCTGTTTTGGCTACTGGGAGATCCTGTCTGTTTTAGGCTACTGGGAGATCCTGTCTGTTTTGGCTACTGGGAGATCCTGTCTGTTTTGGTTCCTATCCCTATGTCACTCTGCCCCCTCCCCCAGCTGCCTACCACCTCCCTCATGGTTCCGCCTCCTTCTACCACCCATTGTGTTTTCCCCTATTCTTTCTTCACCTTTCCTGCCTATCACCTCCCTACCTCCCTTCCCTCACCGCTTTATCTTTCCCTTTACTGGTTTTTCACCTGGAACCTCCCAGCCTTCTCCTTCCCACCCTCCCCCCACTTTCTTTATAGGGCCTTTGCCCCTTCTCCCGACAGTCCTGACGAAGGGTTCCGGCCCGAAACGTCGACTGATCGTTTCCATGGATGCTGCCCGACCTGCTGAGTTCCTCCAGCGTGTTGTGAGTGTTGCTCTGACCTCAGCATCTGCAGATTATTTTGTGTCCTGTGAAATTGAAATGTCTGAAGGTAGAGAAGTCACCTGGACCAGATGGTCTACACTCCAGGGTTCTGAAAGAGGTGGCTGAAGAGACTGTGGAGCCATTAGTAATGACCTTTCAAGAATCAATTGATTCTGCATGGTTTCAGAGGACTGAAGAATTGCAAACTCCACTCTTCAAGAATAGAGGCAGAAGAAAGGAAATCATAGCTCAGTTAGTCTGACCTCAGTAGTTGGGAAGATGTTGGAGTCGATTAATAAGGATCTCGTTTTGGTGTACTTGGCGGCACATGATAAAATAGGCTGTAGTCAGCATTGCTTCCTTAAGGGAAAATCTTGCCTGACAAATCTGTTGGAAATCTTTGAAGAAGTAACAAACAAGATAGACAAAGGAGAATTGGTGGATGTTGTGTACTTGGATTTTCAGAAGGTCTTTGATAAGGTGCTATACATGAAGCTGCTTAACAAATTAAGAGCCCATGGTCTTACAGGAAAGATGCTAGCATGGATAGAGCATTCTCTGATTAGCAGGAGGCAAAGAGTGGGAATAAAGGGAGTCTTCTCTAGTTGGCTGCCAGTGACCTGTAATGATCCGCAGGGATCTGTGTTGAGACCGCTTCTTTTTGTGTTATATGTCAATGATTTGAATGACTAAATTGATGGCATTGTTGCAAAGTTTGAGGATGGTACAAAGATAGGTGGAGGGGCAGGTAGTTCTGAGGAAGTAGAGAGGCTACAGAAGGACTTAGGACTTAGTGGTGAAGAAGGCAAATGCAATGTTAGCACTAATTTCAAGAGGACTAGAATATAGAAGCAAGGATGTAATCTTGAGGCTTTATAAAGCACTGGTGAGGCCTCACTTGGAGTATTGTGAGCAGTTCTGGGCCCCATAATCTAAGAATGATGTGCTGACATTGGAGAGAGTTCAAAGGAGGTTCACAAAAATGATTTCGGGATTGAAAGGCTTGTCATACGGGGGATGCTTTATGGCTCTGTGCCTGTACTAACTGGAATTCAGAAAAATGAGGGAGAACCTCATTGAAACCTATCGAGTGGATAATAGAGTGGATGTGGAGGGGATGTTTCCTGTGGTGGGGGAGTCGAAGACCAGACGGCACAGCCTCAAGATAGAGAGATGTCCTTTTAGAATGGAGATGAAGAGGAATTTCTTTAGCCAAAGAGTGGTGTCTGTGGAATTCATTGCCATAGGCAGCTGTATATGCCAAGTTTTGGGGTATTTTTAAGGCAGAGGTCGATAAATTCTTGATTAGTCAGGGATTTTTGATAAAAGGGATAAGGGGAGAAGGCAGAGATTGGTGCTGAAAGGGAAAACAGATCAGCCATGTTGAAATGGCAGAGCAGACTCAATGGGCTAAATGGACCAATTCTGCTCCCATATCTTATGGTCTTAAAGAACACAGACTTGAGATGGCAAAACTTAAAGATATGTGAGGAGGAGCACCAAATTTACCAAATTCTTGAGCAACATTCCTCGTACGCTTCGGTATGCTGTACATGCGGACTGCCAAATTTTGAATTGTCATATTTTAGATCTTTGAACAAGTTTAGTGACTCAAATATTTATAATTTGCTCTCAAATATTGATATCCTGCCATTGGACATGAACTTCAGCAAACTAGCATTGGCATCTAGCCCTAACAAGAACGCTACTGAGTCTAATGGCAATAAAATGTGTCAAATTAAGTCTTACAAAACTAAACGAAAGGATTGCTCTCTCAAGATAATAAATGTTAATTGTCAGAGTGTGGGTGCAAAGCTCTCGGGTTTCCAGCACCTCCTCCAGGAAGAAAATCCTGATGTAGTTGTAGGCACAGAGTCTTGGTTGCACACCAATATTACCACTGGGGAGATTTTTCCATCAAATTTCCAAATATTTTGCAAGGATCGTAGGGAAGAAAGGAATGCACATGGTGGTGTCTTTATAGCTGTTAAAGACAATTTAATTGCACGGGATGAAAATGATTTCGATCAGCCTGACTGTGAAATGAAATGGATCGGTATTTATGTGAGGGGTATCGCACCCGTTTATATTGGCATCTTCTACCGCTTTCAGAAAACTAGAATTGACTATATGCATCAACTTGAAAGTTCAGTTGAAAAAAATCCCTAAGCATGCCTCCATCTGGTTATTGGGGGATTTCAATATGCCAGATGTTAATTGGAATTCCAATAGCTTGTTGCCTTGTGGAAGATACCCTGGTCCAAGTAAGATGATGATTGAAATAGCACTTGATCATAATCTTCATCAAGCCCAGAGTGTACTTGATCCATGTTTCACAAACAGCCCAGCTTTTGTTAGTAAAATAGAGGTCAGACCATGGATTAGTGACCATGATGTTGTTATCGTGGATGCTTCAATCAAACCAAAAATAGTCAAAAAAACCAAAGTGTAAAATGTTCACTTATGCCAAAGCCAACTACTAAAATATATCTGAGGATCTCAGCACCCTCAACAGTCAGCTTACTGATGACATCATTGTGAACTCTGATATTGACAACTTATGGACTAAGTTTATTAGCACAGTACAGAAATCTATGGATGCCAACATTCCTCACAAAGTGAGCTCTTCCAAACCAAGCTTACCATGGGTTAATGCTTCGCTTAAGAACAGTATTAGGAAGAAACGTTAGCTGTATAATCGTGCCAGAAAGACAGGTGATTTTTCTACTTGGGATGAGTTCAAACTCCTTGGGAGAAAGGTTGACAGGCAGATGAGAAAACTTCACTGTGATTATGTGTATGATATTGGTACGAGTCTCCAGAGTGAAAATATCAAACCTTTCTGGAACTACGTGAAAGCTATACGTCGGGAAGTATTCGGTGTCTCCCCATTATCATCTATGGGAAGGATTGTTTCTGGTGCAAAGGAGAAAGTGGAAGTACTCAACCAACAGTTCTGCTCTGCTTTCACAAGGGAAGGCATCTCATCAGTACCGGACTTAGGACATAGTAGTGTTCCAAGTATGCCGAATATCAACATTACCACCACAGGAGTTGAAAAATTATTGAAAAACCTCCAGGCCCACAAAGCCGCAGGACCTGATGATGTACCAGCCCGTATTCTCAAAGAATGTGCCGCTAGTGTCACTCCAATACTCCAAAAAATCTATCAAGTGTCTTTGTCTACTGGAACCTTGCCTAAAGACTGGCTCAACACTAATGTCATACCAATCTACAAGAAAAGGGATAGGTCTTCACCATCTAACTACCGTCCTGTGTCCCTTACTTGTATTGCAAGCAAGCAGTTAGAACACATTATTCACAGCAATATCATGAGTCACCTGGAGAGATTCTCACTTCTCTCCGACAGACAGCAGGAATTTAGGAGTGGACAGTCTTGTGAAACACAGTTAGCCAGACTCATTAGTGATCTAGCCCAGATTCTGGATGCAAAGAGTCAAGTAGACCTTTGCATAATGGATTTTAGTAAAGCTTTTGATACTGTACCACATCAACACCTGTTAGCTAAACTTGACCATCTTGGCATCCGAGGCTCTACCAAGGATTGGATCAAAAGCTTTTTAACTAAACGGCGCCAGAAGGTATTAATCGACGGGCAATCCTCATCCAACTGTCCAGTGTTTTCGGGAGTACCACAGGGCACTGTCTTGGGCCCACTATTTTTTTTAACCTATATAAATGACCTTCCAACTTGTGTTACATCTGAAGTCAGACGGTTGGCAGATAACCTGATTCTGTACAGACCCATAAATTCTCTAAATGACTGCAATACCCTTCAACAGGACACTAACTCGCTGTGCAAGTGGGAGTCCTCCTGGCAGATGAAATTTAACATCTCAAAGTGCTACATTATGAGAATGACCCACAAGAAAATTTTTACCATCATCAGTACTTGATGTAAAACATCACCCCTACTTGGGCATTGAACTGTCAGATAACCTTAGCTGGGCAAAACACATCAACCAAACCATTTCAAGTTCCAGCAAAATCCTGGCCTTCTATGGTGTAACTTCTGGAATTGCTCAAAACCCACAAAAGAAATTGTTTATAAAACTCTCGTCCGTCCAAGACTTGAATACTGTAGTGCCATTTGGGATCCCTACCAAACCTTTCACATCAAAAGCCTTGAGAAAGTCCAGAGAAGAACTGGCAGGTTTGTAACCAGTGATTACAGAAAGACCAGTAGTGCTACAGAAATGCTTCTCGACCTCAAATGGGATACCCTACAAAGACACCGCACAATAGCCAGGCTTACTACAATGTACAAGGAAACTCATTCATTAACTCCATCCAACATTAGTCACCTTTTGTGCAACCAGGATAACAGACCATCAACCCGATAAAACCAGTCCCTGAACTACAAGACCATTCAGACCAACAAGGACTGCTACCGCTGCTCACTGTACCCTCGGACCATTCCAGTTTAGAACTCCCTGCCGCCACACATTAAATCTGCCGCTGATAGTAAAACTTTCAAGTCACTGCTCTTAAACACCGCAATTTAAATTACAACTGCATGCATGAGGGACTGCATGTTTATAGCCCAGCAGCGGCGGTTGGTGCAGTAGGGAGAAGACAAGACAAGGCACCAAAAACTGAAAGCTTCAAAGTTCAAGGTAAGTACATGTCACCATTGATTATCATGAGATTCGTTTAGTTGCAGGCATTTACAGAAAAATAAAGAAATGCAATATTATTTCCAAAAAAATCAATACATAAAGACTGACAACCAACCAATGTGCAAAAGAAGACAAATTGTGCAAATACAAAAATTACTGAGAACATAAGTTCTTGAAAGTGAGTGTAGGTCGTAGAATCATTTCAGATTTGTAGTGATTGCAATTACCTATGCCCATTCAGGAGCCTGACAGACAAAGGCTAATAACTGTTCCTGAACCTGGTGGTGTGGAACCTAAGGCTCCTCCTGTACATCTTCCCAATTTACCTGCATATTGGAATCCCCCCATGACTATTGTAACATTGCTCTTTTGATTTGCCTTTTCTATCTCCCATTGTAATTTGTACCCTACTTCCTGGCTACCACCCATCTGGTGTCTTAACTCTACCCACAAGGATTCTACATCTTCCAATCCTATGCCACCTCTTTCTAAGGATTTGATTTCATTTTTTACCAACAGAGCCACCCCACCCCCTCTGCCCATCTGCCTTTCCTTTCGAAACAATGTGTATCCTTGGGTGTTAAGCTCCAAACTGTGATCAGCTTTCAGCCATGACTCTATAATGTCCAAAACATTGCAGCTGCCAGTTTCTAACTGCACTATAAGTTCATCTACCTCGTCTCGTCAACTACGTGCATTCGAATATAACACCTTCTGCCTTTTCCTTCATCTGTTATTGTTCTGCCAAGGGGACGATAATGACCAGGTCTGGCCTATATGCAACTCCAGACTTCAGTGTAGAGGATAAAGAGGGGAGGGGGAATAGTGAGGCAAGGGACAGTGGCAGAGCAATTTGTGTACTGCTTTACAACACCAGTGACAGGAAGGTCGGGTTGACATTCTTGTCATTGTCTGAAAGGATTGTGTACTTTTGTCCTGTGACCGCGATGACTTCCTCTGGGTGCTGTGGTTTCCTCCATATTCCAATGATGTACAGATTTGTAAGGATCAGTAAGTTGTGGGCACACTATTTTTGCACTGGAAGGGTGGTCATACTTTGAACTGCCCCGGAACATCCACACACTCTGTTGATCTTTGATGCAAATGACACATTTCACGGTATGTTTCGATGTTTTGGAGTACGTGTCAAATAAAGCTATTTTTTTCTTAATTGAATCTGGCAAAGTGGGATCCACCCACCCACCCCAGCCTCTGCCTCAACATCCATCTCACCTCTTTATACTGGCTCTCTTCCCTCCATTTTCTGAGTCTAATGCAGGATCCAGACACAAAATATCAACTATCTCTTGTCTGTGTAGATTAATCAAAGTGGTTAATGATCGTCACATGTACCAAGGTAGAGTGACAAACTAGCCTTGCATAGTGCTCATAGAAATCAATTCATTATAACAGTACATTGAGGTAGTACAAAGAAAAGCAGGAAATGCTGAATAAAGTCTTGTAAAGCACTTTGAACTACACCGCTTGTATGAGAAAAGCTCTATAAATAAGCGTTTATTATTATTGTATTTTAATTTTTTCTCAGCTCAAGCTGGTAAACCTGAGGTACAGGCATAGCCTAGCACACTCATTTCTCAATTGTTTATTATTATCATTAATCCTATCTGTAATAATGGATCGTAATGTAATCTGTGGAACTCTGACTCTAAAACTGAATCAGACTTGATTTTATAGTAAACTATGGTGTCTTTTATGAGTTTGTATTTTAAAGCAAGATTTTGGTGAATGATATTTGCCACTTGATTGTGCCTGTGGAAGTAATCAGATTGCGTTAAACTGCTGCAGGATCCTGTAATGTGTTGGATTGTTTCTGCATTTACCATCTTGATTATGTTGGTCTTTTAATATGTGTTTGTGATTCTTTTAGTGTTAACCACCTGGTCCTGTATTGCCAGAAACAACAACAACAACAATAATAATAATAATTATAATAATAATTATTATTATTGTTATATTTATAAAATGTAAGAACTGGAAGAACTCAAGAGGTCAGGGAGGATCAATGGAGGAGAATAAACTGTCGACGTTTTGGATGAAGTCCCTTCCTCAGGGCTTAGGACTCTATATGGTGACATATATGCACTTTGATAATAAATTGGTTTTTAACTTTGAAGGAGAGCTTCTTCAGTCAGAAAGTGGCGAGAGTGTATAATGATCTGCCAGTGGAAGTGGTTGATGTGGTTAATATCTAAGGAAAATTTGGAATGATGCATGGATGGGAGGGGTAAGGAGGGATATCATCGGGGAGCTGGTAGATGGGACTAGGTGGATTGAAGGGCCTGTTTCTGTGCTGTAGTGCTCTATGATTCTGTGATTCAAGGAAGGACACAGTTCATACAATCATGCACCAACACAATAGGACTTTTGCCCATCATGTCTATACTGACCATCAAGTATTCACCAAAACATAAGCTGTAGCCTCAATGATTCAAGTGCTCATCTACACACCTGCCGATTGAAAGGCCGAGATAGAGCGGATGTGGAAAGGATGTTTCCTATAGTAGGAGAGTCTAGGACCAGAAGACACAGCCTCAGAATACAAGGACGTCCCTTTAGAACAGAGAACAGCTGTGGAGTCCAAGTCATCAGGTATATTTGAAGTGGAGGTTGATAGGTTCTTAATTAGTAAGGGTATCAAAGGTTATGGGGGAAGGCAGTAGACCGGGGTTGAGAGAGAAAATAATTCAGCCATGATCGAATCACGAACGGATGATTGACTGAATAGCCTAATTCTGCTTCTATGTCTTATGAATTGATTATCTGCTAGATCATTGCAAGTGTTTCTGCATCCGTCAGTCTCTCAGATAGAATGTTTCAGATTCTAGCCATCCCCTCTAATCCTTTAACCCTTTATCCTTAACCTAGCTCTCTGGTTCAGTCTATCTTATAGTTCAGGGACATTCTCGTGCATTGTCTCCTGACCCCAGCACCGTCTTTGGGTGGGTATTGTGAAGCATATATCCTTGGAGAGGCTACCAAGCAGAGGAGAAACCTCTCAAGCTTAACCACACATCTTGGGCAAAGCCAGAAGTAAGTTTGTCCTGAGATCAAAGCCCAAAAATTGAGCTTGTGTGTCCAGGTCAGGGATCAGTGGTGGGACAACAGAAGTTTGTGGATCTGAGAGTCCAGACCAAGGACTGGAGGCCTGGAGCTGGCCTGTCCGAGGGTTGGAAGCCTCTCTGTGTATGTGAGGGGGTGTGATGGTGGGAAAGGGGGGGGTTTGCTGCTGTTATTTTGTTGTTGTTGCTGCTGCTTCTGTTTTGCTTCCACGTCCCACATCCTGGTGCTGCGGTTTTCTCCCCCCATTCAGAACAAAACCAGACTTATCAGTTAGGGTTACCGAGTTGTGGGCCTGCTATGTTGGTGCCAGAAGTGTGGCGACACTTGTGAGTGAGCCCCAGAATATCTTTAGGTGTGTTCTGGTTGTTAACACAAACGATGCATTTCACTGTATGCTTCCATGTACGTATGATAAATAAATCTGAATATGAGACAGAATCCGTTGCCCACATCCCATCCTCTCCTTTCTCCTCAACAGCCCAAATAAAAAAGGCAAAAAATTCCTCCTGCAAGATTCCTGAAGTGATTTCTCCAGCATCAGGCAGCCTTGAAGCAACTGTTTATTTCAGGAATAATGACCCATTCCAATACCGTCAGAGACCACTGCAGTGTTAATATTGGTAGTGGGCCTCTTTATAGAGGGGAGACCCTCTGAGATGTTGATACCCAGGCACCTAGCGTGGTGTTTAGTGTTACACTCTACAGTGCCTGTCAGTGGCATTCAATTGTCTGTAAGGAGTTTGTCCATTCTCCCTGTGACTGCGTGGGTTTCCTCCAGGTGCTCTGGTTTCCTCCCACAGTCCAAAGACATTCAGGTTCGAGCTAGTAAGCTGAGGACATCTCACGTTGGCACTGGAAGCATGTCAATCCTCGCAGGCTGCCCTTAACTTATCCTTAGACTGCGATAAGATCAGATGCAAATGACACATTTCACTGTATGTTTCAATGCACGTGCAATAAATAAAGATTATCTGTTAATCCCTAACACTAGAACTTCTGCAGATGCTGGAAAACTTGGGCAACACACTCATAATGCTGGAGGAACTCAGCAGATCAGGCAGCGTCTAAGGAGGGGAATAAAGAGTTGATGCTTCAGGAGCTAAGGGGTGGAAGTTGTACTGCTTCAGGTCAAAGCTTGGGTTCATCGTCATCAGGAGAAAACATCCCTCATTCTGGGTACACATCCTCAGAAGAGATACTTGCTCCGGAAAGTTTCGGTTTGCTGGAGTTAGGTTGTGGGTGCAGTTTACAAAATGGCCTCATGTCTGTTCAGTGTAAAGATGAAGGGGCAATCGTATCCAGACTAAGATTATTGTGTAGAGAGAGGGAAACTGTGGCAGACAGGGTTAAAGATGAAAGATTAGCTTTGTTGTTACATGTACATCGAAACATCAAAACATACAGTGAAATGTGTCACCTTGCGCCAACACTCCATGGATGGGCTGGGGGAGTGCTGCCTGCAGGGGTCGGCGTACTTCCAGCGCCAACAGAACATGCCCACAGCTTACCGACCTTACCCCGTATGTCTTTGAAGTGTGGGAGGAAATCGGAGCACTATGACGAAACCCACGTGGTCATGAGAGAAGGTAGAAATTCCTTACAGACAGCAGTGTGAATTGAACCCTGACTGCTGATTGCTACTATTGTGAAGTGTTACACTATCTTGCTGCAGGTGAGAATTTTAAGTTCCTGGGTGTCAATGTAAGACCACAGAAACAGGAGCAGAATTAGGGCACTCTCTACTTTATACTCTATTGTCACCAAATAATTGATACTAGAACGTACAATCATCACAGCGATATTTGATTCTGTGCTTCCTGCTCCCTGGATTACAAATCGATAGTAAATATTAAAAATTTAAATTATAAATCATAAATAGAAAAATAGAAAAATGGAAAGTACGGTAGTGCAAACTGCATGACTGTACACTTCTCGATACTGTATTCCATCTGCCATTTTTTGTGCACATTCTCCCAATGTGCTCAAATCCTTCAGAAATCTTCCACCTATCTTTGTATTAACTGTAAACTTGGCCACAAAGTCATCAATTCCATCATCCAAATCATTGACATATAATATGAAAAGAAGCAGTCCTAATATTAACCCCTGTGGAACACCACTAGTCACCAGCAGACAACCAGAAAAGGTCCCCTTTATTACCTGCCAGTCAGCCAATCTTCTATCCACGCTAGTACCTTTCCTGTAATACCATGGGCTCTTATCTTTTCACGTAGCCTCATGTGCAGCACCTTGACAAAGGCCTTCTGGAAATCCAAGTAAACCACATCCACTGACTCTCCTTTGTCTATCCTGCCCGTTATTTCCTCAAAGCAATTCCAGCAGATCTGTCAAGCATTATTTCCCCTTAAGGAAACCATGCTGACTTTGGCCTATTTTGTCATGTGTCTCCAAGTACCTCAAAATCTCATCCTTCGTAATAGACTCCAACATCTTCCCAACCACTGAAATCAGGCTAACTGGCCTATAATATCCTTTCTTCTGCCTCTCTTCTTTCTTAAAGAATGGAGTGACATTTGCAATGTTCCAGTCTTTGGGAACCATTCCAGAATCTAGTGATTCTTGAAAGATCATTACAAATACCGCCACAATCTCTTCAGCTACCTGTTTCAGAACCCTGGGGTGTAGACCATCTTCTCTAGGTGACTTACCTGCCTTCAGACTTTTCAGCTTCCCTACCTCCTTAACAATAGTAAAGACACTCACTTCTGTCCCTTGACACTCTCGCATTTCTGGCATTCTGCTACTGTCCTCCACTGTAAAGACTGACATAAGCTACTTACTAAGTTTGTGTGCCATTTCTGTGTCCCTCATTGCTTACTCTCCAGTGTAATTTTCCAGTGGTTTGATATCCACTCTCTCCTCTCTTTTACTTTTGGTATCCTCTTTTATATTATGGCCAGCAACTCTCCATAGTTCATCTATTCCCTCCCTATGGTTTTTTGGTTGCCTTCTGTTGGTTTTTAAAAGCTTCCCAACCCTCTAGCTTCCTGCTAATTTTTGCTATATTACAGCATACACCCTTTCTTTTACTTTTATGCTGTTTTTGACTTCCCTTGTCTGCTATGATTTCCTCATCCTCCCTTAGAATACTTCCTCATCTTTGGGATATATCTATCCTGCACCTTCTGAAATGCCCCTGGAAACCCCAGTCATTGCTTTTTGCATCATCCCTGTTAATGCCCTTTCCAGTCAACTTTGGCCAGCTCCGCTTGTCTTTTCCCAAGTAGGCTCAACCATAAGCTGCTCTAAAGAAGCCATCTCATAGGCATTCTACAAATTCCCTCTCTTGGGATCCAGCACCAACCTGATTTTCTTAAACTGCCTGCGTATTGAAATCGTAACATTGTCCTCATTACATGCCTTTTCTCAGAGGATCTATACTGGGCCCAACATATTGATGCAACCATGAAGAAGACACGACAGTAGTTTTACTTCATTAGGAATCTGAGGGGATTTGATATGTCGCCAATAACTGAGCGACATAACTCTGCAGATGTGTGGTGGAGAACATTCGGACTGGTTGCGTCACCACCTGCTACAGAGGCCCCAATGCACGGGACTGTGAGAGGCCGCAGAACTTTGAACAGTAGGGCTCGAAGGAGTGCAGTAGGACAGAGGGATCTGGGATCAGAGATCCAAAATTTCTAAAGAGTGGAGTCACAGGTAGTGCTTTTGGCACATTGGCCTTCAGTGATCATACTATTGAGTACAGGAATTGGGATGCTATGTTGAAATTGAATAAGACATTCATTTGGGTATTTGTCACCCAGCTACAGGAAAGAAATCAGTAAGATTGAAAGAGGACAGAGAAAATTTTACAGGGACATTGCCAAGAGTTGAGAACCTGAGTTACAGGGAAAGGTTGAATGGGTTTGGACTTCATTCCCTGGAGCGAAGGAGAATGAGGGGAGGTTTGATGGAGATATACAAAATTAGGAGGGGTATAGACAGGGTAAATGCTTAAACTGAAGCTGAGTGAGACTAATACTAGAGGTCATAGCTCAAGGGGAACATGAGGGAGAACATTTTCATTTAGAGTGTGGTGAGAGTGTGGAACGAGCTGTCAGTGGAAGTGGTGGATGCGGATTCTATTGCGACATTTGAGAGAAGTTTGGGTAAGTACGTGGATGGGAGGCGTATGGAGGGCTCTGGTCTGGATGCAGGTCAATGGGATGAGGTAGAATAACAATTTGGCTCAGATTATATTGGCTGAAGGCCCTGTTTCTGTGATGTAATGCTCTGTGACTCCATTACTTTATAGTCAGGTCTCTGGGGCCAGACATGAATCAATAGCTTTCTCTGCCATCTTCTAAATAATGATTCCCCTTTGGAGCCCCTTTGTACTAATCAGCAGCTAAACTGTGATGGTGACCTTGCTAAACCCTCCACACTCTCATTACGATACTCAGCAGAAGGATGAGTCACTGGGATATGAGAGATAGTGAGGGGTGTTCTGGTAATTGTCAAGTTGAAGCTGAATTCCTGAGGCTAATTCAATATCATCACTGTGACGATAGAAGTCCTAACTCACTGCCAGGCCAGATAAGAAGCACTTAACAGATTTTTCAGTCAAACAGCCTTGTGTGCAGTTACATCCAACTCTGCAGTGGAGAAAGAAAGTTTGATAGGAAGTTAGTATGTTTGTAGATGATACAAAAGTTGGTGATATTGTGTTTAGTGTAGTAAGTTGTCATAGGTTACAACGGGATATAGACAGAGCCGGGGCCAGAAGTGGCAGATGGAGGTCAATCTGGGAAAGTGTGAAGGGGTTCTGTTTGAAGGCAGAATACAGGCAGGATTTTTAACAGTGTGGAGGAACAGAGGAATGTGGGGTCTTCACCTTCATCAGTAAGGGGATTGTTCATGAGCTGCAAGGCAATGTTGCAGCTCTATAAATCCCTGGTTAGACCACACCTGGAATATTGTGTTCTGGTTACCTCATTATAGGAAGGATGTGGAAGCTTTAGAGAGGGTGCAGAGGAGATTTACCATGACTCTGCCTGGATTAGAGAGCGTTTCTTAGGAGGATAGTCCTCTCAAAATGAATGCTAACATTGCATTTGCTTTCTTTACTACTGACTCAATCTGCACGTCAACCAATAGAGATCCTGCACAAGGACTCCCAAGTCCCCAGATGGTTAGCAGTGGTTCAACAAGGCAACTGGCCGCCAACTTCTGAAGGTCAAATAGAGAAGGGCAATAGATGAAGACTGGAATATAAAAGCAAGGATGCAATGCTGAGGCTTTATAAGTCATTGGTCAGACCACTGCTGGAGTATTGTTAGTCATTTTGGGCCTGTTATCTAAGAAAGGATGTTCTGGCATTGGAGAGGGTCCAGCAGACATTCATAAGATTTATCCCAGAAATGAAAGAGTTTAACGTATGAGGAGTGTTTGATGACGGAGTCTGTACTCATCTGAGTTTAAAGGATGAGGGTGATCTCACAGAAACCTATTGAATATTGAAAGGGCTAGATAGAGTGAACTCAAAAAGGACGTTTCCTACAGCTATATTAGACAATGGTCAGACTCCACTTGGAGTACTATGTTCAATTCTGGTCACCTCACTACAGGAAGGATGTGGATACTATAGAGAGAGTGCAGAGGAGATTTACAAGGATGTTGCCTGGATTGGGGAGCATGCCTTATGAGAATAGGTTGAATGAAGTTGGGCTTTTCTCCTTGGAGCGACAGAGGATGAGAGGTGACCTGATAGAGGTGTACGAGATGATGAGAGGCATTGATCATGTGGATAGTGAGATGCTTTTTCCCAGGGCTGAAATGGATAGCACAAGGGGGCATAGTTTTAAGGTGTTTGGAAATAGGTACCAAGGGATGTCAGGGGTAGGTTTTTCACACAGAGAGTGATGGGTGCATGGAATGCACTGCCGGCAGCGGTGGTGGAAGCGGATACAATAGGGTCTTTTAAGAGTCCCTTAGATAGGTATATGGAGCTTAGAAAATAGAGGGCTGTGCGGTAGGGAAATTCTAGGCAGTTTCTAGAGTAGGTTACATGGTTGGCACAACAATGTGGGCTGAATGGCCTGTAATGCGCTGTAGATTTTCATGTTCTATGTTCTGTGTTCTATAGTGGGAGATTCAGGACCTGATGAATACAAGGACGTCCCTTCACTACAGAGATGAAGAAGACTTTCTTTAGCCATAAGATGGTGAATCTGTGGAATTCATTGTCACAGACTGCTGTGGAGGCCAAGTCATTGGGTACATTTAAGGTGGAGGTTGATAGGTTCCTAATTAGTAAAGGTGTCAAAGGTTATGGGGAGAAAGCAGGAGAATGGGGTAGAAAGGGATAATAAATCAGCCATGATGAAATGGTGCAGCAGCCCCGATGGGCTGAACAGTCTAACTTTATTTTAGTTATTTACTTTAGCGATACAGTGCAGACTGGGCCCTTCCAGCCCTTCGAGCTGCACCGCCCCCCCCAACAATCTCACAACCCGATTAACCCTAACCTAATCACAGGACAATGACCACCTAACCTACCTGGTGTTCCTTTGGACTGTGGGAAGAAACTGGAACACCCAGGGAGAACCCACACATTCTACAGGGAGGACGTACAGAGACTCCCTGCAGAATTGCACCGGAATTGAACTCCAAACTCTGAAACGCCCCAAGTTGTGATAGCATCTTGTAACTGCTCCGCTACTCTGGCACTCAATTAATTCTACTAATTCCAAATAATTCTTCTCCTGTGTCTTATGGGCTAATGGTTTTATGGCTCTGTCAGTGATGCCCACATTCTGATAAGTGATTACAAGAACTGAGAACTACATATCAGGAAAGGTGTGAAAACTGCGCAGAGGGGGCAGAAGAGGTTTCTTGGCTGGTCCCAGGTTTGAGGGTCAGTGCAAAAGCTGGCTCAGTGAAGAGAAGCTGAAGAGAGGGTTTATTCTGGTGATCGATCGACTAAATAAGGATTTCTTATTGCCAAGGCAGGAGGAACAGAATGCACAGATTAAAGGAGATTATTTGAAGAATGAATGAATTACTTTCATTTTAGAGAATGTGAGAAGTAGAGAGAGAAAGAGCTAGAGACAGAGAGGGATTGAGAGTGAGAGAGATTGTGTGTGTGAGAGAGGGAGGGAGAGAAAGAGGGAGATAGACAGGGAGCTGGAGAGTGACAGAGAATGGGAGACGGAGAGACAGAGAGAGTGTGTGTGAGAGAGGGAGAGGGTAACAGGGAGAGTAAGGGGCAGGGTGAGTGACAGATTTCGAGAGACAGAGAGGGGTGAGACAGAATGAGAGAGAGAGAGAGAGAGTGGGACAGAGAGGAAGAGAGAGAGAGAAAGTGATAGAGTGGGAAGGAGAGTGGGAGGGAGAGAGGGTGACCATAAGACATAGGAACAGAAATAGGCCATTCAGCCCATCAAATGTGCTCTGTCATTCCATCAGGCTGATTTATTATCCCCCTCAACTCCATTCTCTTGCCTTATCCCTGTAATCTTTGATTAATCAAGAACCTATCAATCTCTGCCTTAAATATACCCAATGACTTGGCTTGCACAGCTGTCTGTGACAATAAATTCCACAGATTCACCACCTCTGACTAAAGAAATCCCTCATCTCTCTTCAAAATGGCTGGGCCCTCTGGTCCTAGACTCCCCCACTACAGGAAGCATCCTCTCCACATCTACTGTATCTAGGCCTTTCAATATTTGAAAGGATTCAACGAGATCCCCCTCTCATTCTTCTAAACTTTAGCTATTACAGGCCCAGAGCCATCAAACACCCTTCATCTGTTAACCTTCATTCCCAGAATCTTTCTCGTGAACCTCCTCTGGACCCTCTCCAAAGCCAACAAATCTTTTCTTAGATAAGGAGCCCAAAACTGTTCACAGCACTCCAAGTGTGGTCTGAGAAATGCTTCATAAAGCCTCAGCATCACATCCTTGCTCTTATATTCTAGTCCTCTTGAAAAGAATGCTGACATTGCATTTGCCTTCCTTACCACTGACTCAGCCTGCAAGTTAACCTTCAGGGAATGGTACATGAGGACTCCAAAGACCCTTTGAATTTTCTCCCCAATTAGAAATTAGTCCCTGCCTTTATTCCTTCTAGCAAAGTGCATGACCATACACCTCCCTACACTGTATCCCATCTGCCACCTCTTAGCCCATTCTCACAATTTTCCTAAGTCCTTCTTCAGAATCTCCGTTCCCTCAACACTAGTTGCTCTTCTACCTATCTTTGTATCATCCGCAAACTTGGCCACAAAGTCATCAATATCTTCCTCTAACTCATTGACATATAATGTGAAAAGAAGCGTCCAAATACCAACCACTAGTCACCAGGATAGGCCACCTTTATTCCCTCCTGCCAGTCAGACGATCTTCTATCCATCCAGGTATCTTTCCTGTCATACCATGGGCTCTTATCTTGCTAAGTAGCCTCACTCATGTTTGCCACCTTGTCAAAGGTCTTCTGAAAATCCAAGTCAACCCACTGATGCTCCTTTGTCTACCCTGACCATTATTTCCTCAAGGAAACCATGCTGACTTTGGTCTATTTTAACATGTGCCTCCAAGTACCCTGAAACCTCATCCTTAATAATTGACTCCAGCATCTTCCCAATCACTGACATCAGGCTGAATGGCCTATAACTTTTCTTCTGCCTCCCTCCCTTCTTAAAGAATGGAGTGTCATTTGCAAAGTTCCAGTCTTCTGGAACCATTCCAGAATCTAGTGATTCTTGAAAGATCACTACTGATACCTCCATAATCTCTTCAGCTACCTCTTTCAGAACCCTGGGGTGTAGTCCATCTGGTTCAGGTGACTTATCTACTTCAGACTTTCCTGCTTCTCAAGCACCTTCTCCTTAGGAATAGCAACAACACTCACTTCTGCCCCTGACACTCTCACATTTCTGACATACTGCTGGCGTCTTCTACAGTGAAGGCTGACACAAAATACTTATTAAGTTCATCTGCCATTTCTTGTACCCCATTACTGCCTCTCCAGCATAATTTTCCAATGGTTCTCATCTCTCTTTTACTCTTTACGTATTCAGTGCCCTCATTCACATCTTTACTGTTACACTGTAGGTATTTCATTTAGCAGTCTGTTCTGCTTTCAGCCTGTTTGGGTTATTGTTGAAGACGAGGCATAATGTGGAATGCATGCTATCCAATTAGCAGGAGGTTTTCCTGGTGAGGGACAATAAGGTTGGTCTCGGGCTTTTGTTCGAGAGGAGATGAAGAGAGAAGACGCTGGGGAGAACTGGTCGTAGCATACGAT
Source organism: Mobula hypostoma (assembly GCF_963921235.1). Classification (NCBI taxonomy): domain Eukaryota; kingdom Metazoa; phylum Chordata; class Chondrichthyes; order Myliobatiformes; family Myliobatidae; genus Mobula; species Mobula hypostoma. Next base: position 107,101,344 of record NC_086102.1, on the reverse strand, counting down.
CAGTGGGAGACCTGTTTGTTTGAGATGGATTGCGAGCAAGCGGTGTGGGTGATCACGCTGACCGAGGGCCCAGCACATGAGTGACAGGTAAGTTCAAGATGAGCTCCAACTTGTGCACGTTTGACTGTTTAATTAGAATGGGCCCTTTTCTTTTTGTTATTCTTTACCAAGCCTTTAGCTAAGATTCATAAATATAATTCATTTTCTCATCTGTTATTTCATGGCATTAATTTGTAACAAGGTAACGAATCACACAGCATCCACACAAACAAGGGGTTTGGGGAGGCCTTGCAGCTCAATCTCATACATTTGGTGGGGCCAGAGATTGTCTTCCCTAGATTTACACAGCCGAGGAAACCAGAGGGTTTCACGTATCTGAAAAAAAACTTAATTGTATTTTTTATGTATTATTTGTTACTTTGTCTTCATATTTCATCTTTTCTCTCTGTATGACTTTTCTCTTTGCCGAGTGCTTTTAAGGGCTCCCCAATCCTTTACCTTCCCACTGCTTTTTCTTCCTATATTACATGCCCTCTTTTTTTGCTTTTATATCATCTTTGGCTTCCCTGGACAGCCACAGTTGCCTCATCCCCCCCCCCACCACTTTAGAATACTTCTTCATCTTTGGGATGTATCTATCCTGTGCCTTCTGAATTGCCCCCAAAAACTCCAGCCATTGAAAAAGAGAAAGTGAGAGAGAGAGAGAGAGAGAGAGAGAGAGAGAGAGAGAGAGTGTGTGAATGTGAAACATACAGAGACAATGCAGCGTTCCTTCTGTACTGCATCAGCGACTATTGCACGTCGTCACTAGGGAGAGCTGCTTGTTGCTGCTGGTAACCATGGACATAGGCACCAAACAACAACGGTGGTGCCAGGTTTAAAGTAGAAACTATCTCCACGCTGCGTGGGTGCTCACAGATGTTGCAGTCAGTTATACCCTCAGATTCTGAGGCAGCTGTCCACCTTCACTCCCACTATCTCCCTCTCACTTGTTTCAAAGTGTGGGACTCTATTCCCCATTGCTGACAACACCTGCAAGGAACCGACCAGTGGAGCAGTACCCCCTCGAGACCCGATGTGACATTGTCATGTTCGGGAGCAGACAAATTGATCTGCATGACATGAGCTCATTACGAGTGGAGCTGGTGATAATTGCAGTTTTTACCGGCAATAGGGTCATTAATAGCATGGGATTGTAGTCACTATCAAGCACCAGTGATCACCAGTTGGGGTTCAATTCCTGCCACTGTCTTTAAGGCACTTGTATTTTCACCCCGCAAATACGTGGGTTTCCTCCGGGAGCCTTGGTTTCCTCCCACATTCCAAAGACATACGGTTAGGGTTAGTGAGTTGTGGGCATGCGACATAGGTTTAAGGTGAGAGCTTTAAGGTCCGATTTCAACTGGAACCTGACAGGTAACTTTTTCATGCAGTGGTCTGTATTTGGAAAGAGCTGCCAGAGGTAGTGGCTGAGGCAGGTACGTCAACAACATTTAAAAGGCATTTGGATATGGGCCAAACACAGGCAAGTGGGACAGCTTAGATGTCCTGATGCAGGGTCTTCGCCCAAAACGACAACTCTTCTTCATTTCTGTAGACATTACCTGACCGGCTCAATCCCTCCAGTGTTTTGTGTGTGTTGCTCTGGATTTTCAGCATCTGCAGAATCTCTTTTTGAGTTTTGGTGTGCATCTTGTCAAACAGCCTGTTTTTGGGCTGTATGACACTACAATATCTTTTGATCTTAATCATTATTAATCTACTTGCACTTATTTTGGGGAGTGCTGTCCCTGAATCAATATTAATTTCAGGATGTGTCAGTACTTAGACTGAAGGAAGGAAATCACTATATAAATTGTTTCCTGATATTCCAACTGCTCTGTCTTCACAAGACAATATTTCAGGCATATATTCCAGAAGACTAGAATATAGTAAAAGCAGGGATGTAATGCTGAGGCTTTGCCCAGGCCTGCGCCCTAGAAACCTTGCAAGGCGCAAATCCATGGTCTCACGAGACTAACGGATGCCTGTCATGCTGAGGCTTTATAATGTTCTAAGATGTACGGGTTAGTGAGTTCTGGCATGCTCTCTTGACGCTGGAAGTAAGGGCTGCCCCCGGCACATCCTTGGTCTGTGGTGGTTGCAAATGTCGCATTTCACTGTATGTTTCAATGTTTCGATGCATGTGTGACAGGTAAGGCTGATCTTTAAGATCGGATGAGCCATGATCTTACTGAATAACAGTTCGAGTTATAAAGGCCAAGAGCTAATTCCAGCTCTGGATCATATTTCTTCTGTCGGAAAGCACAAACTCAACTCCTTTATCCGAAAAGAGAGGGAAGCAGAACAGTTTCAACTACAAGCCAGCTGGCTTGACATCTGCCATTATTGAACTCACTATATCATAGTCATAGAGTCATAGAGCACTACAGCAAAGAAATAGGCTATCCGGCCCATTTAGTCGATGCTGAACTATTCTGCCGAGTCCCATGGACTGGAACCTGGACCGTAACCCTTCACACCCTACCCATCAATGCACCTATCCAAACTTCGCTTAACTGTTGCAGTTGAACCCACATCCAGTACTCCGTCTGGCAGCTTATTCCACCCTCACACCACACTCTGAGCAAATTAGTTTCCCCCTCATGTTCCCCTTAACCAATCACCTCTAGTTCCAGTCTCACCCAACCTCAGTAGGAAAAGCCTGCTTGAATTAGCCCTAGCCATACTCCTCATAATTTTGTACACCTCTACCAAATCTCCCCTCATTCTCACCTGCTCCAGAGAATGAAGTCCTAACCTATTCAACTTTTCCCTATAGCTCAGGTCTTCAAGTCCCAGGAACATTCTTGTAAATTTTCTCTGCATTATTTTGAGCTTATTGATATCTTTCCTGTAGATAGGTGACCAACGTCTTACAAAACTTCAACCTAACATCTCATCTCCTGTACTCAGCACTTTGATTTATGAAGCCAATGTGCCAAAAGCTCTCTTTATAACCCTACCTACCTGTGACACCACTTTTGATGCGATCAATGTCATCAGTTTCAATGTAATCAGGCAACTTCAACATGCTTTAGTGAAAAGGAAATCAGACTTGACCAATTCTTTGAAGCTACACATGCACATAGAGAAACAGGTGGAAGTACTATTCTTAGCTTTCCAGAAGATGTTTGATAAACTGCCACACCAAAGGTTATTATGGAAAATAGAAGCTCATAGTGTAGGAGGCAGTAAGTTGATGTGGAAGCAATACTGGTTAGCTAACAATAGAGAGAAAGTGGTCATAAATAGGCTTCAGTTTTGGCTCTGAAGGGGTAACCAAGGGTACATCTTACGGACTGTTGCCAGGATCTCAACTTTAGAAAATTAATATTAACAACTTGAATGAAGGCACCAAAGGTTTGGTTGCTTTATTCTGCATTATGTTACTGCTTTCCCTTGTACTACCCCTGTGCAATGTGTAATGATCTGTATAGACAGAATGCACGTCAAGCTTTCCATTGTACTTTGGTTCAGATGACAATAGTACACCAATTTACCACATTACTAAAGATGGAAAAATATAAAGTTGTCTACTTTAGTAGGACAAATAACATGAAGTAAAAAGGGGGGGAAATTGGAACACACACCTCAATAGAAAATCTGATGAATTCCTCAGAGGGCTGTGGATCTCTGGATTTTTCTTCCTCAAGAAAAGAGTGGAAGCAGAGACTTTGTATATTTTTAAGGCAATGATAGATGGACAACTGCAGTGAAACAAAAACAAAATATGATATTGTGCTGGAAGATGAGACCCCTAGGTTGGACGACACTCAACAAACTGCTGGGGAAGAGCTGACCAAGACCAAGGTTTTAGATGCGGTTGGAGTAAAGCCTTCAGGACCTTCAATTACTGGGCACGAGCAGAGGGTCAGAAGCTGACTTTGATTGATTTTAGGTACATGGGACGTAAGCAGTATGAATCAGGGAAAGCTGGAGATGGTGAAAGATGAAATGGAATGCTTGCAAATTGACCTACTGGAATCAGGGAGCTGAAGTGGACTGGTTTGGGACACTTTCAATCCGATCAACACTGGATAAACTATGCCAGGAATGACAAGTACAGGAGAAACAGGGAGAAACAGTGTCATGTTCATACTCAAGAAGAAACTGGCTGGAGCTGTATTGAAATATAATGCAGTCTGCGATTGCCTAATCTCAATTCATCTATGAGGAAGGCCTATCAACATCACCATTGTACAAATATATGCACCAACAACAGACGCAGAGGGAGACGAAGTAGATCAGTTCGATGAGCAAGTGCAGGCTGAACTTGATGGAACATGCAAACAAGATATACTGACAGTTATGGAGATTGGAACGAAAACGTTGGGAGTGGAAAGGATGGTCAAGTAGTCAGTAAATATGGACTGGGTACCAGAAATGATGCTGGACAATGTTTAGTTGACTTCCGCAAAACCAACAACTTGTTCATCTCAAGCACGTTTTTCCAACAACTCAAGCGCAGACTGTTTACACTTGGACCTCTCCTAACGGATTACACAGAAATTAAATAGATTATATCTGTGGAGGTTAGTGATGGAAAATTTCTATGATATTGACAAAAACAAAACCTGGAGCTGACTGTGGCTCAGAACACCAACTACTAATATACAAGCTCAAAGTAAAGTTGAGGAAGTACAAGCCTTTCACCAGAGTACCAAAATATGATCTTCAAAATATTCCACCAGAACTCAGAGATGGCCCAAACAATCATTTTGCTGCTCTAAATATAACCGATAGGACACCAGACGGATCGTGGGAAAGTATCAAGAGTGCTGTACACGAAGAGTGTGTAAAGACTCCGTATATGGTGAAAACACACCAAAATGGATGAGTGAAGAAACTCTGAAAATCACACGGGAAAGAAGAGAAGCCAAGCTAAGGGAAAAGGGGTAGCAGTCGCATTTCTTAATTCAGCTTTCTAACATCCTGCTAGGCGAGACAAAGAAAGCTACCACAATAACATATGTGAAGAAGTAGAAATGGAAAATAAGAAAGGAATGACAGGATCAGTCTTAAAGTTACTAAAGAGAAAATTCCAGCCTTGCATGGGAATGCTGAAAGAGGCGCAAGGTGCCATGCTGAATGAATCTGGGATGATCAAACAATGATGGAAGGGATACTGAGAGTCATTACAGCAGAAAGATCAACTGGATCAAGAGTATCATCCTTCATCTTACAATCAGGAGCCAAAGGTAAGGAAGGAAGAAGTTGAGGCAGCATTGAAAGCCCTACCGAAGAACAAACCACCTGGCGTTGATGCAGTTCCAATTGAAATACCACTGCAATCAGACGTAGCTGTTGCAATACTGACGACACTCTGTCAGCTGATCTGAAAGACAACTTCATGGCCAAGCCAATGGAGGAAATCAGTGCTTTTACCAATACTGGTGATCTGTACAATCGCCCTCATTCCTCACGCCAGCAAAATTCCACTAAAGATCATTCAGAAAAGACTTGAAACCTATTTAGAGCGGGATCTTCCTGAAGTGCAAACAGGTTTCAGGAAAGGAAGGGGAACAACAGACATCATTGCAGATGTGAGATGGATTCTCGAGAAGACAAAAGAACACCTGAAGGATGACCATATGCACTTTATTGACTACAGCAAGGCCTTTAACTGCGTCAATCATGGCAAACTATGGATCATATTAGGACACGTGGTTGTACCAGAACATTTGATCATCCTTATGTGCAATCTTTATACAAGTCAGGAAACAGCAGTTCAAAAGGAACAAGGAGAAACAGAACGGTCAGCATCTGTAAAAGGGTACAACAAAGCTGTATTCTCTCCCCCGCCCGTCTAATCTGTATACCGAACAAATCTTCAGAGAAGCAGAAGTGTATGAGAAGAATCAAGGGGTGATATTTGGTGACGGAATCATCAGTAACCTTCATCATGCTTATGACACGACAATATTGGCTGAAAACGAAGATCTGAAGCAACTGCTAGCCAGCATCAAGGAACGTGGCCTTAAGATGGGTCTGCACCTTAACCTGAAGAAGACTAAGATTATGACAACTGGCAGCACAACCAATTTTGATCTTGATGGAGAGGAAATTGGAGTGGTTGACAGTTTCAACTGACTCAGATCAATGATTAACACCAAAGCGGTAGGCAGTCAAGAAATCGAACAAAGAATCGCCTTGGCAGAGCAGCCATGAAGAAATTAGAGAAGATCTTTGGAACAGGAATCTATCTATCGCATTGACCAGATTCTGTTAAGAAGAAGGTCAAATCAGTCGGATGAAACTCAGCGGCAGGAAGAAACCCACAGTCGGCAGAGTATCAGCACCCTATGGGATGTGGAAGAAGTTTCAGGCACAAGCAGCAGTCCAAGACACAACCAGGCACATTGTAAAGTGGAGAACATGCAAGGACGTAAGCCGTTGGTGAAATAGCCAAAGTCTAACAGCAGGGAGTGGGAAACCATCAATGCAGATGTGAGCCTGATCTTAAATGGCATCAAAGGATCAGCAGAAAAGAAGTTGGAGAGGATGGGTGACCTGATCTACAGCTACGGAAAGGAGAAATTTGAAGTGAAGGAACAAGTCAGCAGGAAAGATATGCCTCCTCCCTCCAAATCCCGTCGTCTGCAGGAAATCCAACGACTTGTTAAAGAGAGAAGAGGCCTGAGGAAGTCGTGGAAAAAAGCAACAGCAGAAGAAAGGGAGGGCATCAACCTCCTTCAAGAGGACCTAAAACAGAGGCTCTCGAAGCTGTGTGGAGCAGATAATTTAAGGAAATGACACAAAAAGGAGGAAAAAGCAAGAACAGACTTCTACAAAGATCCCTTTAAATATGTGAAAGGCATTTTCACAAAAGAGAAAAGTGGATACTTATCAAAAGTATCAAAAGAAGAGGTGGAAAGAGATCTTAGAATCATCCACACTGATGAGCTAAAAGATGAACCGATACTTGTCCCAGCTGACATCCCACCAATCTCACCCCCACAACATCAATTTAACATCAGCCCTCCCAAGCTGAGTGAGGTGAAAGAGGCAGTGAAGAAGGCAAGATTGGCATCAGCACCAGGCCCTAACGGTGTTCCGTATTGTGTCTACAAGAACACCCCGGATGTTGTGAAATTCCTTTGGAAAAACATGAGGGTTGCGTGGGAAAAGCAAGTTATCCCCAAAGCCTGGAGAAGAGTGGGGGGAGTTCTGATCCCAAAAGAAAAGAATTCATCCACCATCAAACAGTTTTGCCAAATAAACCTTCTGAACATAAAAGGCAAGATCTTTTTTAGCCTGTTGGCACAAAGACTTACAAAGTATCTGAAACAAAACTATTTCATTGATACGTCAATCCAAAAGGCTGGCACAGCAGGCTTCTCAGGATGTCTTGAACATACCAGCGTCATATGGCATCAAATCCAGATGGCTAAGAAAGAAAGGAAGGATCTGCATGTTTTGTTCCTCGACCTGACCAACACCTATGGATCAGTTCCTCATTCCCTACTGTGGACTGTTTTTGAATTCTTTCAGGTGTCTGCAACAACAAATCTGGTAAAACACTACTTCCAGGATCTGCAAGTTTGTCTTACAACATCAGACTTCACCACAGCGTGGCAACCACTGGAAGTAGGCATCATGGCGGGGTGCACCATCTCCCCATTGGCCTTCACTATGGCAATGGAGCTCATTATCAGAGCTCAAAACGGGTTGCGGGAGGAAAAGGGCTACAGTTTGGTCAACGGTTACCACCAATACGAGCCTAAATAGATGATATAACAATACTGACAACAACTGTCCCCTGCACCAAGAGACTTCTGGAAAAGCTTCAACAAAACGTCACATGGGCGAGGATGAAGATCAAGCCCAGCAAGTGCAGAAGCATCTCCATTGTCAAAGGTCAAGTCACGGATAAAAGATTTCAGATTGACGGGACACCTGTCCCAACTGTTTCAGAAATGCCAGTGCAGAGCTTGGGCCGATGGGATGATGCTAAGCTCAAGAACACTGAGCAGTTTAAACAACTGAAAAAGGATACCATCATGTAGATAGCTCACATCAACAAGACCTTGCTGCCAGGAAAACTCAAGCTGTGGTGCTTCCAGTTCAGCATACTCCCAAGACTCATGTGGCCTTTAACAGTGTATGAAATCCCCATCAGCAAGGTTGAAAAGCTCAAAAGAATGATCAGCACACATGTAAAATAGTGGCTTGGACTTCCACGATGCTTAAGTCCTGTTGGGCTGTACGGAAACGGCAAATTGTAACTACCATTTGCAAGTTTTGTGGAAGAATTCAAATGCACCAAAGCAAGATTTGACATGACCCTCAATGAATCTGAAGATACTGTTATTCGAACAGTGCGCCCCCCCCGCCAAGTGGAAGAGGACCCCATCTGAAGCCGTTCAGAGTGCTAAATCTGCTCTTCGCTTCAGGGATGTGGTTGGCCAAGTCCAGCATGGGAGAGCCGGGCTCGGGCTCGTCCCATAAGCTCTTCAGTGGCACAAGGCAACATCAGTGCAGAAGAGACGGCTCGTGGTGGAGGAGTTGAGAAGACTGGAGGAGGCAGAGCGAAACGCCAGGGCCGTCTCAATGACCAAGCAGGTCTAATGGACGAATTGGGAGAGCCTGGAAAAGAGGAAACTTAGCTGGCGTGACATCTGGGAGATGGAGGGATCTTGGCTAAGTTTTGACATCAGAGCCACTAATGACTTCCTACTCACACCCCAGAACCTGAACCAGTGGTGGGGAGAAGACCCCACTTGCTTTCTTTGTCAAGCACCTGGATCACTAAGGCACATTTTAACAGGATGCACCATGAGCCTCACCCAGGGGCGGTACACTTGGCGGCATAACCCAGTTCTCAGACAGCTGGCATCAATCTTGGAACAGAGGAGAATCACCACAAATGCTCTCCCACATCGGCAGGAAATGTCTAGATCACACAATTTGTACCAGCAGGCCAACCTCCAGAGCACCATATAACATCAAAAGATGTAAGCATTCTGCAGGTTGCTCGGGATTCGAAAATGGACGTGGACTTGGAAAAAATGTTTGTGTTTCCCCCAGACATTGTGGCTACAACACTCTGGCCAGACGTGGTCCTGTGGTCCACAACAGCCAAGCTGGTATATGTTGTGGAATTGACAGTACCATGAGAAGATGGTGTTGAAAGAGTTTATGAGAGGAAAAAGACCAAGTACTCTGAACTGGCAACTGAAGCTGCCCAGAATGGCTGGAAGACCAAGATTTTCCCTGTAGAAGTGGGATGCAGGGGACTCATTGCTACATCTATGACCAGTCTATTGAGAAAGATGGAGGTGAGGGGTTATTCACTCCAGCAAGCAATCAAGTCCTTGTCAAATGCAGCAGAAGAAAGCAGCAATTGGATATGGATTAAAAGGAAAGACAACAACTGGGCTGCAAGATGAAGACAGGAGGGTATGGAACTGAGGGGGGGTTTATCTGGGACGCCAGGTAGCACTGTTGAGCCCTCTGGAGACGTCATGGGTTTATCAACGAAATGTCAAAGAAGGAGGGTGCCCACCTGATGACCCCGATGACGTACCTACCCTGCCTCCTTGTCACCACTCCAAGCACACTGCCAACATCGAGAGTGCTAACTTACCATAGGGACTGAAACATCAAATCCTAGTAGCGCTACTACATTTGACTTGTGTAGGCGATGGTGTTCTCAACGACATTATATAGATGCAATAGTTGTACGGTAAAGGAGGAGACACCTTTGAACCATGGTGCTGGAGAAAAATACTATGAATCTGATGGACCTCTCACAGAACAAATGAATTGGTTGTCAACAAGACTAAAACAAGTCTCTCTGTGGAGACTCAAATGACAAGACTCCCCCTATCAGCCTTTGGACACATCATGTGAAGAACCAGCTCCCTGGAAAAGGATATGCTCGGCGAGGAGAAAGAACCACGGAAGAGAGGAAGGCCACCAATCAGACACAATTAGGACAGCTATGAATTCAACGTTATCAACAATGAGCCGTCTTTGTAAGGATCAAAGCTCATTTAGGGGAACTATCCACAGGGTCACCATGAGTCAATGAAGACTCGGTGGCACTTAACAACGAGGGTGGACTGAAATGTAGATAAGATGGTACAGAAATGTAAGCCATTTTATTTAAACAGCCTAAGGTAATTTGAACACAATTGGTGACTATTTGTCAAAGGAAGCTTCCAAACAGAGTTTGTTCAAATTGTTGGATAGAAAACGTAGGACATATAGTAGAACTGTCATGGTCCGGATTGGGGTCCCTTTAAATTTACCTTGTTCATGTTACGATCCAGATCATTGATTCCCTGTTTTCCCCTGTCCCTCGGCTTTGGTGATTAGAGACAATTAACGCTCGGCTGAACCGGTAGTTTATAGTCTCCGGCTTTCAGCCGTTCGGCGCGGGAGCATCTGCAAAGTCATCAAAGGTACGGTGTGCCGATGTCATCTGGCCGGAGCAAGCCTAACCTCTGCCCAAAGCGAGTGCCGGTAATTTGTCCTTCCTCACCGGAGCAACCCTGTCCAGTTACCTTGCTGAAGTGAGCCTGCAAAGTTTCCTCATCAAGGTGGGTCCGTCAGTTAACCCGCCGGAGAGAATCAGGAGCCGCTGGCCGTTCTGGCTCCGGCGGCATCCAAGTACCACGTCCAAGTCCTGGCTCCGGCGGCACCCAAGTACACAGTCGAGTCCTGGCCCTGGCGGCATCCGAGTACCTAGTCAAGTCCTGGCCCTGGCGGTCTGTGATTCCTGTCCTACCCCCTGTCTGAATTCCTTCTCTGCCCCTCTCACATCTAGCCCTCGTCTGCAGCCCTCGCCTGCACTTCGGTCTAGTTCTATTGTCGGAGCTAGATAGGTACTGTCTGGTGTTCTTTCATGTTGGTCTTGTCTTGTCTTGTCCTCGCCTCAGTGGGGTAAGTCAGGCCGTCTTGCCGTTGCCCCATGGGGGGGTCATGTCTTGTCTTGTCCTCGCCTCCGTGGGGTAAGTCAGGCTGTCTTGTCGTTACCCCGTGGGGGGTCATGAGTCCCGGCCCTATGTTCTGTACCCAAGGAGGGGTCACGGCTCTCTGTTCTGTGTGTGAGTCCCGGCCCTATGTCCTGTACCCAAGGAGGGGTCCCAACTCTGTGTTCTGTGTATGTGTCCATTGTTCCATGTAACTGCTCTCCCGAGACCGAGGCTCTGTGTTTCCATGTTCCTTCTCTCCCTAGCCCATGTCATGTCCATGCCTGGTTCTGGGGTCCAAGCCCAAGGCAAGACCCAGGTACTGGGTCCTTGCCCAGTCTCTGGCTCGGAGTCCATACGGTAACCTCACAAGATGTGTCTTGCATTTGGGTCCACCCCTGCTCCCCATGCCCCACCATTGTGACAAGAACATAGAACTGTACAGTACAGCACAGGCCCTTCAGCCCACAATGTTGTGCTGATCCTTTAACCTACTCCAAGCTCAATCTAACCCTTCCCTCCCACATGGCCCTCCATTTTTCTTTCATCCATGTGCCTATCTAAGAGTCTCTTTAATGTCCCTAATGTATCTGCCTCCACAACCTACCCAGCAGTGCGTAACATGCACACCACTCTCTGTAAAAATGCTGCCAGAATTTGCCCCTGTGCTTTCCTGAAAACCTCAAAATTATGGCCCATCGCTTTCGGCAGTCCTGGAAAAGAAGGTGCTGTATACCACTCAGTGTATGCCTCGTATCATCTGGTACACCTCTGAAGTCTCCTCTCATTCTCCTTCACTTGAAAGCGAAAAGCCTTAGCTCACTCTGCCTGTCCTCACAAGACATGCTCTCTAATCCAGGCAGCATCCTGGTAAATCTAAGGAACATGAGAAACGAGAGCTGGGAAGCTTTAAGAGGGAGAATTCCAGAGTCTAGGGTCTGGGCAGCTGAAGAGACCATGCTATAAATAGTACGCAAGTTTTAACTGCTGTGCACTCCATCTTCTGCACCAGCCCACACAAACTCATCACCTCACCGTAGAGAGCACTTTGGGACAGTTCTTGGGTGACACCAGAAATATGTGGAAAAATTCCAGTTTAGCTTTGCTGTTGTCAATTATCCTCCACATGGTTTAGTGCTCTCTTTCCATCCAGATAACTTAAAGTTTTCCTTTCGTTCTTTCCCATCTGAGTAGCCAGGGCATCAAAGGTTATGGTGAGAAGGCGGGGGAGTGGGACTAAATGGGAGAATGGATCAGCTCATGATAAAATGGCAGAGCAGACTCGATGGGCCAAATGGCCAGCTTCTGCTCCTTTGTCTTATGGTCTTATGGTCTCTTATCTTCCAGACAAGAACTACTCCTTACGGGACAGTAGCAAAGACCGTAAGACATAGGAGCAGAATTAGGCCATTCGGCCCATCAACTCTGCTCCGCCATTCCATCAGGGCTGATTTATTATCCCCCTCAAACCCACTCTCCTGCCTTCTCCATGTAACCTTTGACGCCTCTACTAATGAAGAACCGATCAACATTCGCTTTAAATATGTCCAAAGTCATCTGTGGCAATGAATTCCACAGATTCACCACCATCTGGTGAAAGAAATTCCTTCTTATCTCTGTTCCTTAGGGACGTCCTTCTATTCCGAGTCTGTGCCCTCTGGTCCAAGACACCGACCATAAGGAACATCCTCCTTATGTCCTCTCTATCTAGGCCTTTCAATACTGGATAGGTTTCAATGAGATCTCCCCCTCCCCCTTTCTTCTAAACTCCAGTGACACATGGAAAGCTTCTCATACGTTAATCCATTCCTTCCTAGAACCATTCTTGTAAACTTGCTCTGGACACTCTCTATCACTTCCTTTCGCAGATAACCAGCCCAAACTGCTCACAATGCTCCAAGTGTTGTCTGACCAATGCCTTATAAAGTCTCTGTATTACATCTTTTCTTTCACACTTGAGTCCTCTCGAAATGAACGCTAACATTGCACTTGCCTTCCTTTCCACCAACCCAACCTGCAAGTTGACCTTTAGGGAGTCCCGCACACTGGGAATGTGGGCAGAATCCAGACCACCCAGAGGAAACTTGCGCAGTTCTGGGGAGAGGAGAACATATCAATACCTTACAGACAGTGGCAGGAATTGAACCTGTGTCACTGGCACTGGAAAGCATTACAATAGAATTCAGAATTTATTTAAATCTTACATCCATCCCACAATGTGAGGGAGTAAAAATCTCTGTGTTATGACTCCGTTGCAATATACAGACATGTGACTATACAGGTCTAATGGCTTGTAGAAAGAAGTTGTCCCATAGCCCGTTGATCCTGGCTTTAATACTGCGGTACCGTTTGCCAGATGGAAGTAGCTGATGCAGTTTATGGTCGGAGTTCTGGTGTCCCCGATGATCTTCCAGGCCTTCTCTCTGCAACTGCTGTTATAAGTGTCCTCAATGGAGGGAAGTTCATGTCCACAGATGATCTGGGCTGTCCGTACCACTCTCTGCAATGCCCAGCGATCAAAGTTGGTGCAGTTCCCACACCAGACGGTGATACAGTCAGTCAGGATGCTCTCAATGGTGCCCTTGTAGAAGGTCTTGAGGACTTGGGGGCCCATGCCAAACTTCTTCATTCACCTGAGGTGGAAGAGACGCTGTCTTGCTTTTTTTGCCTCAAAGCCGGTGTGTACAGTCCAGGTGAGATAATCGGTGATGTGTATACTGAGGAACTTGAAATTACTCACCCTCTCAACTGCAGTCCCATTGATGTTGACTGGGCTGAGCCTGTCTCCGTTCCTCCTGTTATCCACAATCAGCTCTTTTGTTGTTTGGACACTGAGGGAGAGGTTGTTATCCTGGTACCACTGTGTCAGGATGTCAACCTCTCCTCTGAGGCTGTATTGTCACTGCTAGAAATAAGGCCGGTCAAAGTCATGTCATCTGTGAATTTGATCATCAGATTAGAGCTGTGTGTGGCAGCACAGTTGTGGGTGCAAAGGGAGTAGAGGAGGGGACTCAGAACACAACCCTGGGGGCACCTGTGTTGAGGGTCAGAGGGGCAGAGGTGAGTGAGCCAATCCTTACCATCTGTCGGCGATCCAATAGGAAGTCTAGGATCCAGCTGCACAAGGTGGGGTGCAGGCCAAGGTCTCTGAGCTTCCTGTCAAGTCTGCAGGGAATTATGGTGTTGAATGCTGAACTGTAGTCCAGGAACAGCATTCTCACACATGGATCCCTCTTCTCCAGGTGAATGAGGATGGTGTGTAGTGCTGTGGTTATGGTGTCATCGGTAGACCAGTCCCATCGGTAGGTGAATTATTCGGGCTCCAGTGTGGGTGGCAGCATGCTGCAGATGTAGTCTTTCACCAGCCTCTCAAAGCATTTGCTTATAATTCAGGCGAGGCGACAGGGCGGCAATCATTCAGGCATGTTACCTCAGAAACCACTACAACACTGTGCCACTGATTAACCAGTGACTGTAATGGCTACTCAGTATAGTGTCCTCACTTTCAGTGCAAGGGATATTTGACGGGCAGTAGATGAAACAAAGATAGATGCTAGTTTATGCAGAAGACTCCAGAAAGAACAGGAGCAAGCCATTCAGCCCTTCATGCCTGCTCTGTCATTCAGATCACGTCCAACCTTTTACCTCAGTGCCAGCCTGGTATGGAGGGTCCAATACATGGGATCACGAGAGGGTGCCGAGGGCTTTGAACTCGTCCAGCTCCATCATGGCCATCCTCAAGAAGGTGGCATCCATCATTAAAGACCTTCACCATCTGGAATGTGCCCTCTTCCCGTTACTGCCATCGGAGAGGAGGTACAGGAGCCTGAAGACCCACACTCAATTATTCAAGACCTGCTTCTTCCCCTCCGCCATCAGATCTGTCGGTGGTCCATGAACCCCTGAACATTATCTTGTGCTTCGACTTTGCACTATTTATTTATCTTTGAAACCTACAGTACAGTTTATCTTTGAAACCTACAGTACTGTTTATCTTTGCAGTGACAAAACATCAAATTTCATGACATATGACAGTGGTATTAAACCTAATTCTGATCCTGATTCTCCAGTAACACACACAAAACTCTGTAGAAACTCAGCAGGTCAGGCAGCGGTGTGTGTGTGTGTGTGTGTGTGTGTGTGTGTGTGTGTGTGTGTGTGTGCGCGCGCGCGCGCACCCTTAACATGACAAGCTTTTGGGGCCCATCCCTCTCCAGGTTTTATTTTTATGGGGTCGAGTTGTTAGCTCGACACTCAACCCAGGCACGGATGGAGAGCATGCAAGGGAGCCGGCCGTATTCGAACTCGGGACCTCTCGCCCCGAAGTCCAGCGCTGATGCCACTATGCCACCAGCCGGCAATTCTACAGAGATGAACACACACAAAACACTAGAAACTCAGCAGGTCAGGCAGCATCTATGGAGAGGAATAAGCAGTCAATGCTTCAGGCTGAGACCTTTCATCAGGACTGGAAAGGAAGGGGAAGGGAAGGAGCCAGCAGGTGAGACCAGGTGAGGGGGAAGGTGAGTAGGTGGGGGAACGGGGATGAAATAAGAAGCTGGGAGGGGTGAGGTAAAAGAGGTAAAGGGCTGAAGAAGAAGGGAGAGGCTTACAGGAGAGGACAGTAGACCATGGGAGAAAGGGAAGGAGGTGGGAAACCAGAGGGAGGTGATGGGCAGATAAGGAGAAGAGAAGGGGTGAGAGGCAGTCCTTTGGTTCCCTTAACAAATCAAAATCAAGTTACAAGAATATTAACAAACTTCTTGTGAGACATTCCTCCTAGCCTTGAATAGTCCTGATGAAAGGTCTCGGCCCAAAATGTTGTTTGTTTATTCCCCTCCATAGATAGTGCCTGAGCAGCTGGGTTCCTCCAGCAGTTTGTCTGCGTTGCTTAGGACTTCCAGCATCTGCAGAACCTCTTTACTTAGACTGGCCCAATGAGCCACACTATTCAGCAACCCGCCTGTTTAAACTGGGCCTGATCACAGGGCAGTGTGCAGTGACACTACAGTCATCACAGGGTAGCGTGCAGTGACACTACAGTCATCACAGGACAGTGTACAGTGACCAGTACGGTCATCACAGGACAGTGTGCAGTGACACCACAGTCATCACAGGACAGTGTACAGTGACACTACGGTCATCACAGGACAGTGTACAGTGACACCACAGTCATCACAGGACAGTGTACAGTGACACTACGGTCATCACGGGACAGTGTACAGTGACACTACAGTCATCACAGGACAGTGTGCAGTGACACCACAGTCATCACAGGACAGTGTACAGTGACACTACAGTCATCACAGGACAGTGTACAGTGACCAGTACAGTCATCACAGAACAGTTTACAGTGACCAGTACAGTCATCACAGGACAGTGTACAGTGACACTATGGTCATCACAGGACAGTGTGCAGTGACACCACAGTCATCACAGGACAGTGTACAGTGACACTACAGTCATCACAGGACAGTGTGCAGTGACACTACAGTCATCACAGCACAGTGTACAGTGACACTACAGTCATCACAGGACAGTGTGCAGTGACACTACAGTCATCACAGGACAGTGTGCAGTGATCACTATGGTCATCACAGGACGGTGTACAGTGACACTATGGTCATCACAGGACAGTGTACAGTGACCACTACAGTCATCACAGGACAGTGTGCAGTGACACCACAGTCATCACAGGACAGTGTACAGTGACACTACAGTCATCACAGGACAGTGTGCAGTGACACTACAGTCATCACAGCACAGTGTACAGTGACACTACGGTCATCACAGGGCAGTGTACAGTGACCACTACAGTCATCACAGAACAGTTTACAGTGACACTATAGTCATCACAGGACAGTGTACAGTGACCACTACAGTCATCACAGAACAGTGTACAGTGACACTACGGTCATCACAGGACAGTGTACAGTGACACTACAGTCATCACAGGACAGTTTACAGTGACACTACAGTCATCACAGGACAGTGTACAGTGACACTATAGTCATCACAGGACAGCGTGCAGCGACCACTACAGTCATCACAGGACAGTGTACAGTGACACTACAGTCATCACAGGACAGCGTGCAGTGACCAGTACAGTCATCACAGGACAGTGTACAGTGACACTACAGTCATCACAGGACAGTGTACAGTGACACTACGGTCATCACAGGACAGTGTACAGTGACACTACAGTCATCACAGGACAGGTTAAAATGACACTACAGTCATCACAGGACAGTGTGAGTGACCAGTACAGTCATCACAGGACAGTGTACAGTGACCACTACAGTCATCACAGGACAGCGTGCAGCGACCACTACAGTCATCACAGGACAGTGTGCAGTGACACTACGGTCATCACAGGACAGTGTACAGTGACACTATGGTCATCACAGGACAGTGTACAGTGACCACTACAGTCATCACAGGACAGTGTGCAGTGACACCACAGTCATCACAGGACAGTGTACAGTGACACTACAGTCATCACAGGACAGTGTGCAGTGACACTACAGTCATCACAGCACAGTGTACAGTGACACTACGGTCATCACAGGGCAGTGTACAGTGACCACTACAGTCATCACAGAACAGTTTACAGTGACACTATAGTCATCACAGGACAGTGTACAGTGACCACTACAGTCATCACAGAACAGTGTACAGTGACACTACGGTCATCACAGGACAGTGTACAGTGACACTACAGTCATCACAGGACAGTTTACAGTGACACTACAGTCATCACAGGACAGTGTACAGTGACACTACGGTCATCACAGGACAGTGTACAGTGACCAGTACAGTCATCACAGAACAGTGTACAGTGACACTACGGTCATCACAGGACAGCGTGCAGTGACCAGTACAGTCATCACAGGACAGCGTGCAGTGACACTACAGTCATCACAGCACAGTGTACAGTGACCACTATGGTCATCACAGGACAGTGTACAATGACCAGTACAGTCATCACAGAACAGTTTACAGTGACACTATAGTCATCACAGGACAGTGTACAGTGACACTACAGTCATCACAGGACAGGTTAAAATGACACTACAGTCATCACAGGACAGTGTGAGTGACCAGTACAGTCATCACAGGACAGTGTACAGTGACCACTACAGTCATCACAGGACAGCGTGCAGTGACCAGTACAGTCATCACAGGACAGTTTACAGCGACCACTACAGTCATCACAGGACAGCGTGCAGCGACCACTACAGTCATCACAGGACAGTGTGCAGTGACACTACGGTCATCACAGGACAGTGTACAGTGACACTACAGTCATCACAGGACAGCGTGCAGTGACCAGTACAGTCATCACAGGACAGTTTACAGTGACACTACAGTCATCACAGGACAGTGTACAGTGACACTATGGTCATCACAGGACAGTGTACAGTGACACTACGGTCATCACAGGACAGTGTACAGTAACACTACAGTCATCACAGGACAGTGTACAGTGACACTACAGTCATCACAGGACAGGTTAAAATGACACTACAGTCATCACAGGACAGTGTGAGTGACCAGTACAGTCATCACAGGACAGTGTACAGTGACACTACAGTCATCACAGGACAGTGTACAGTGACCACTACAGTCATCACAGGACAGCGTGCAGTGACCAGTACAGTCATCACAGGACAGTTTACAGTGACACTACGGTCATCACAGGACAGTGTACAGTGACACTACAGTCATCACAGGACAGT
The DNA here is from genome assembly GCF_963921235.1 of Mobula hypostoma. Taxonomy (NCBI): domain Eukaryota; kingdom Metazoa; phylum Chordata; class Chondrichthyes; order Myliobatiformes; family Myliobatidae; genus Mobula; species Mobula hypostoma. The sequence goes on along the minus strand of NC_086102.1, from coordinate 107,082,647 downwards.
TTACAGTGACCACTACAGTCATCACAGGACAGTGTGCAGTGACACTACGGTCATCACAGGACAGTGTACAGTGACACTACGGTCATCACAGGACAGTGTACAGTGACACTACAGTCATCACAGGACAGTGTACAGTGACACTACAGTCATCACAGCACAGTGTACAGTGACCACTATGGTCATCACAGGACAGTGTACAATGACCAGTACAGTCATCACAGAACAGTTTACAGTGACACTACGGTCATCACAGGACAGCGTGCAGCGACCACTACAGTCATCACAGGACAGTGTACAGTGACACTACAGTCATCACAGGACAGCGTGCAGTGACCAGTACAGTCATCACAGGACAGTGTACAGTGACACTACAGTCATCACAGGACAGTGTACAGTGACACTACGGTCATCACAGGACAGTGTACAGTGACACTACAGTCATCACAGGACAGGTTAAAATGACACTACAGTCATCACAGGACAGTGTGAGTGACCAGTACAGTCATCACAGGACAGTGTACAGTGACCACTACAGTCATCACAGGACAGCGTGCAGCGACCACTACAGTCATCACAGGACAGTGTGCAGTGACACTACGGTCATCACAGGACAGTGTACAGTGACACTATGGTCATCACAGGACAGTGTACAGTGACCACTACAGTCATCACAGGACAGTGTGCAGTGACACCACAGTCATCACAGGACAGTGTACAGTGACCACTACAGTCATCACAGGACAGTGTGCAGTGACACTACAGTCATCACAGGACAGTGTACAGTGACACTACGGTCATCACAGGACAGTGTACAGTGACCACTACAGTCATCACAGGACAGTTTACAGTGACACTAAGTCATCACAGGACAGTGTACAGTGACACTACAGTCATCACAGGACAGTTTACAGTGACCACTACGGTCATCACAGGACAGTGTACAGTGACACTACAGTCATCACAGGACAGTGTACAGTGACACTACGGTCATCACAGGACAGTGTACAGTGACACTACGGTCATCACAGGACAGTGTACAGTGACCAGTACAGTCATCACAGACAGTGTACAGTGACACTACGGTCATCACAGGACAGTGTACAGTGACCAGTACAGTCATCACAGGACAGGTACAGTGACACTACGGTCATCACAGGACAGTGTACAGTGACACTACGGTCATCACAGGACAGTGTACAGTGACCAGTACAGTCATCACAGGACAGTGTACAGTGACACTACAGTCATCACAGGACAGTGTACAGTGACACTACAGTCATCACAGGACAGGTTAAAATGACACTACAGTCATCACAGGACAGTGTGAGTGACCAGTACAGTCATCACAGGACAGTGTACAGTGACCACTACAGTCATCACAGGACAGCGTGCAGTGACCAGTACAGTCATCACAGGACAGCGTACAGCGACCACTACAGTCATCACAGGACAGTGTGCAGTGACACTACGTCATCACAGGACAGTGTCAGTGACACTACGGTCATCACAGGACAGTGTACAGTGACACTACAGTCATCACAGGACAGCGTGCAGTGACCAGTACAGTCATCACAGGACAGTGTACAGTGACCACTACAGTCATCACAGGACAGTGTACAGTGACCACTACAGTCATCACAGGACAGTGTACAGTGACACTACGGTCATCACAGGACAGTGTACAGTAACACTACAGTCATCACAGGACAGTGTACAGTGACACTACAGTCATCACAGGACAGGTTAAAATGACACTACAGTCATCACAGGACAGTGTAGTGACCAGTACAGTCATCACAGGACAGTGTACAGTGACACTACAGTCATCACAGGACAGTGTACAGTGACCACTACAGTCATCACAGGACAGCGTGCAGTGACCAGTACAGTCATCACAGGACAGTTTACAGTGACACTACGGTCATCACAGGACAGTGTACAGTGACACTAGTCATCACAGGACAGTGTACAGTGACACTACAGTCATCACAGGACAGTGTGCAGTGACACTACGGTCATCACAGGACAGTGTACAGTGACACTACGGTCATCACAGGACAGTGTACAGTGACACTACAGTCATCACAGGACAGTGTACAGTGACACTACAGTCATCACAGGACAGTGTACAGTGACACAGTCATCACAGGACAGCAGTGACACTACAGTCATCACAGGACAGTGTACAATGACCAGTACAGTCATCACAGAACAGTTTGCAATGACACTACGGTCATCACAGGACAGTGTACAGTGACACTACGGTCATCACAGGACAGCGTGCAGTGACCAGTACAGTCATCACAGGACAGTGTACAGTGACACTACAGTCATCACAGGACAGGTTAAAATGACACTACAGTCATCACAGGACAGTGTGAGTGACCAGTACAGTCATCACAGGACAGTGTACAGTGACCACTACAGTCATCACAGGACAGCGTGCAGTGACCAGTACAGTCATCACAGGACAGTTTACAGCGACCACTACAGTCATCACAGGACAGCGTGCAGCGACCACTACAGTCATCACAGGACAGTGTGCAGTGACACTACGGTCATCACAGGACAGTGTACAGTGACACTACGGTCATCACAGGACAGTGTACAGTGACACTACAGTCATCACAGGACAGGTTAAAATGACACTACAGTCATCACAGGACAGTGTGAGTGACCAGTACAGTCATCACAGGACAGTTTACAGTGACACTATGGTCATCACAGGACAGTGTACAGTGACCACTACAGTCATCACAGGACAGCGTGCAGTGACCAGTACAGTCATCACAGGACAGTTTACAGTGACACTACGGTCATCACAGGACAGTGTACAGTGACACTACAGTCATCACAGGACAGTTTACAGTGACCACTACAGTCATCACAGGACAGTGTGCAGTGACACTACGGTCATCACAGGACAGTGTACAGTGACACTACGGTCATCACAGGACAGTGTACAGTGACACTACAGTCATCACAGGACAGTGTACAGTGACACTACAGTCATCACAGCACAGTGTACAGTGACCACTATGGTCATCACAGGACAGTGTACAATGACCAGTACAGTCATCACAGAACAGTTTACAGTGACACTACGGTCATCACAGGACAGTGTACAGTGACACTACGGTCATCACAGGACAGCGTGCAGTGACCAGTACAGTCATCACAGGACAGTGTACAGTGACACTACAGTCATCACAGGACAGGTTAAAATGACACTACAGTCATCACAGGACAGTGTGAGTGACCAGTACAGTCATCACAGGACAGTGTACAGTGACCACTACAGTCATCACAGGACAGCGTGCAGTGACCAGTACAGTCATCACAGGACAGTTTACAGCGACCACTACAGTCATCACAGGACAGCGTGCAGCGACCACTACAGTCATCACAGGACAGTGTGCAGTGACACTACGGTCATCACAGGACAGTGTACAGTGACACTACGGTCATCACAGGACAGTGTACAGTGACACTACAGTCATCACAGGACAGGTTAAAATGACACTACAGTCATCACAGGACAGTGTGAGTGACCAGTACAGTCATCACAGGACAGTGTACAGTGACCACTACAGTCATCACAGGACAGCGTGCAGTGACCAGTACAGTCATCACAGGACAGTTTACAGCGACCACTACAGTCATCACAGGACAGTGTGCAGTGACACTACGGTCATCACAGGACAGTGTACAGTGACACTACAGTCATCACAGGACAGTGTACAGTGACACTACGGTCATCACAGGACAGTGTACAGTGACACTACAGTCATCACAGGACAGTGTACAGTGACACTACGGTCATCACAGGACAGTGTACAGTGACACTACAGTCATCACAGGACAGGTTAAAATGACACTACAGTCATCACAGGACAGTGTGAGTGACCAGTACAGTCATCACAGGACAGTGTACAGTGACCACTACAGTCATCACAGGACAGCGTGCAGTGACCAGTACAGTCATCACAGGACAGTTTACAGTGACACTACGGTCATCACAGGACAGTGTACAGTGACACTATGGTCATCACAGGACAGTGTACAGTGACACTACAGTCATCACAGGACAGTGTACAGTGACACTATGGTCATCACAGGACAGTGTACAGTGACACTACAGTCATCACAGGACAGTGTACAGTGACCACTACAGTCATCACAGGACAGCGTGCAGTGACCAGTACAGTCATCACAGGACAGTTTACAGCGACCACTACAGTCATCACAGGACAGCGTGCAGCGACCACTACAGTCATCACAGGACAGTGTGCAGTGACACTACGGTCATCACAGGACAGTGTACACTGACACTACGGTCATCACAGGACAGTGTACAGTGACACTACAGTCATCACAGGACAGTGTACAGTGACACTACGGTCATCACAGGACAGTGTACAGTGACACTACAGTCATCACAGGACAGGTTAAAATGACACTACAGTCATCACAGGACAGTGTGAGTGACCAGTACAGTCATCACAGGACAGTGTACAGTGACCACTACAGTCATCACAGGACAGCGTGCAGTGACCAGTACAGTCATCACAGGACAGTTTACAGCGACCACTACAGTCATCACAGGACAGCGTGCAGCGACCACTACAGTCATCACAGGACAGTGTGCAGTGACACTACGGTCATCACAGGACAGTGTACAGTGACACTACAGTCATCACAGGACAGTGTACAGTGACACTACGGTCATCACAGGACAGTGTACAGTGACACTACAGTCATCACAGGACAGGTTAAAATGACACTACAGTCATCACAGGACAGTGTGAGTGACCAGTACAGTCATCACAGGACAGTGTACAGTGACCACTACAGTCATCACAGGACAGCGTGCAGTGACCAGTACAGTCATCACAGGACAGTTTACAGTGACACTACGGTCATCACAGGACAGTGTACAGTGACACTATGGTCATCACAGGGCAGTGTACAGTGACCAGTACGGTCATCACAGGACAGTTTACAGTGACCACTACAGTCATCACAGGACAGTGTACAGTGACACTACAGTCATCACAGGACAGTGTGCAGTGACACTACAGTCATCACAGCACAGTGTACAGTGACACTACGGTCATCACAGGACAGTGTACAATGACCAGTACAGTCATCACAGAACAGTTTACAGTGACCAGTACAGTCATCACAGGACAGTGTGCAGTGACACTACGGTCATCACAGGACAGTGTACAGTGACACTACAGTCATCACAGGACAGTGTACAGTGACCAGTACAGTCATCACAGGACAGTGTACAGTGACCAGTACAGTCATCACAGGACAGTTTACAGCGACCACTACAGTCATCACAGGACAGCGTGCAGCGACCACTACAGTCATCACAGGACAGTGTGCAGTGACACTACGGTCATCACAGGACAGTGTACAGTGACACTACAGTCATCACAGGACAGTGTACAGTGACACTACAGTCATCACAGGACAGTGTACAGTGACACTACGGTCATCACAGGATAGTGTACAGTGACACTACAGTCATCACAGGACAGGTTAAAATGACACTACAGTCATCACAGGACAGTGTGAGTGACCAGTACAGTCATCACAGGACAGTGTACAGTGACCACTACAGTCATCACAGGACAGCGTGCAGTGACCAGTACAGTCATCACAGGACAGTTTACAGTGACCACTATGGTCATCACAGGACAGTGTACAGTGACACTACGGTCATCACAGGACAGTTTACAGTGACCACTACAGTCATCACAGGACAGTGTACAGTGACACTACAGTCATCACAGGACAGTGTACAGTGACACTACGGTCATCACAGGACAGTGTACAGTGACCAGTACAGTCATCACAGGACAGTGTACAGTGACCACTACAGTCATCACAGGACAGTGTACAGTGACCACTACAGTCATCACAGGACAGTGTACAGTGACACTACAGTCATCACAGGACAGTGTACAGTGACACTACAGTCATCACAGGACAGTGTACAGTGACCACTACAGTCATCACAGGACAGTGTGAGTGACCAGTACAGTCATCACAGGACAGTGTACAGTGACCACTACAGTCATCACAGGACAGCGTGCAGTGACCAGTACAGTCATCACAGGACAGTTTACAGTGACACTACGGTCATCACAGGACAGTGTACAGTGACCACTACAGTCATCACAGGACAGCGTGCAGTGACCAGTACAGTCATCACAGGACAGTTTACAGTGACCACTACAGTCATCACAGGACAGTTTACAGTGACACTACGGTCATCACAGGACAGTGTACAGTGACACTATGGTCATCACAGGGCAGTTTACAGTGACACTATGGTCATCACAGGACAGTGTACAGTGACACTATGGTCATCACAGGGCAGTTTACAGTGACACTATGGTCATCACAGGACAGTGTACAGTGACACTATGGTCATCACAGGGCAGTGTACAGTGACCACTACAGTCATCACAGGACAGTGTACAGTGACCACTACAGTCATCACAGGACAGCGTGCAGTGACCAGTACAGTCATCACAGGACAGTGTACAGTGACACTATGGTCATCACAGGACAGTTTACAGTGACCACTACAGTCATCACAGGACAGCGTGCAGTGACCAGTACGGTCATCACAGAACAGTTTACAGTGACTAGTACGGTCATCACAGAACAGTTTACAGTGACCAGTACAGTCATCACAGGACAGTGTACAGTGACACTACAGTCATCACAGGACAGTTTACAGTGACACTACGGTCATCACAGGACAGTGTACAGTGACACTACGGTCATCACAGGACAGTGTACAGTGACCAGTACAGTCATCACAGGACAGTGTGCAGTGACACTACGGTCATCACAGGACAGTTTACAGTGACACTACAGTCATCACAGGACAGTGTACAGTGACACTACGGTCATCACAGGACAGCGTGCAGTGACCAGTACAGTCATCACAGGACAGTTTACAGTGACACTACGGTCATCACAGGACAGTTTACAGTGACACTACGGTCATCACAGGACAGTGTACAGTGACACTATGGTCATCACAGGGCAGTTTACAGTGACACTATGGTCATCAGAGGACAGTGTACAGTGACACTATGGTCATCACAGGACAGTGTACAGTGACACTACAGTCATCACAGGACAGTGTACAGTGACACTATGGTCATCACAGGACAGTGTACAGTGACACCACAGTCATCACAGGACAGTGTACAGTGACACTATGGTCATCACAGGGCAGTTTACAGTGACACTATGGTCATCACAGGACAGTGTACAGTGACACTATGGTCATCACAGGGCAGTGTACAGTGACACTATGGTCATCACAGGACAGTGTGAGTGACCAGTACAGTCATCACAGGACAGTGTACAGTGACCACTACAGTCATCACAGGACAGCGTGCAGTGACCAGTACAGTCATCACAGGACAGTGTACAGTGACACTATGGTCATCACAGAACAGTTTACAGTGACCAGTACGGTCATCACAGAACAGTTTACAGTGACCAGTACAGTCATCACAGGACAGTGTACAGTGACACTACGGTCATCACAGGACAGTTTACAGTGACACTACAGTCATCATAGGACAGTGTACAGTGACCAGTACAGTCATCACAGGACAGTGTGCAGTGACACTACGGTCATCACAGGACAGTTTACAGTGACACTACAGTCATCACAGGACAGTGTACAGTGACCAGTACCGTCATCACAGGACAGTGTACAGTGACACTACGGTCATCACAGGACAGTTTACAGTGACCACTACAGTCATCACAGGACAGTGTACAGTGACACTATGGTCATCACAGGGCAGTGTACAGTGACACTATGGTCATCACAGGACAGTGTACAATGACCAGTACGGTCATCACAGGACAGTGTACAGTGACCACTACAGTCATCACAGGACAGCGTGCAGTGACACTACGGTCATCACAGGACAGTGTACAGTGACCACTACGGTCATCACAGGACAGTTTACAGTGACCAGTACAGTCATCACAGGACAGTGTACAGTGACCAGTACAGTCATCACAGGACAGCGTGCAGTGACACTACGGTCATCACAGGACCGTTTACAGTGACCACTATGGTCATCACAGGACAGTGTACAGTGACCAGTACGGTCATCACAGAACAGTTTACAGTGACACTACGGTCATCACAGGACAGTTTACAGTGACACTACGGTCATCATAGGACAGTTTACAGTGACACTACGGTCATCACAGGATAGTGTACAGTGACACTACAGTCATCACAGGACAGTGTACAGTGACCAGTACAGTCATCACAGGGCAGTGTACAGTGACACTATGGTCATCACAGGACAGTTTACAGTGACCAGTACAGTCATCACAGGACAGTGTACAATGACCAGTACAGTCATCACAGAACAGTTTACAGTGACCAGTACAGTCATCACAGGACAGTGTGCAGTGACACTACGGTCATCACAGGACAGTGTACAGTGACACTACGGTCATCACAGGACAGTGTGAGTGACCAGTACAGTCATCACAGGACAGTGTACAGTGACCAGTACAGTCATCACAGGACAGTTTACAGCGACCACTACAGTCATCACAGGACAGTGTACAGTGACACTACAGTCATCACAGGACAGTGTACAGTGACACTACGGTCATCACAGGACAGTGTACAGTGACACTACAGTCATCACAGCACAGTGTACAGTGACACTACAGTCATCACAGGACAGTGTACAGTGACACTACGGTCATCACAGGACAGTGTACAGTGACACTACAGTCATCACAGGACAGGTTAAAATGACACTACAGTCATCACAGGACAGTGTGAGTGACCAGTACAGTCATCACAGGACAGTGTACAGTGACCACTACAGTCATCACAGGACAGCGTGCAGTGACCAGTATAGTCATCACAGGACAGTTTACAGTGACACTACGGTCATCACAGGACAGTGTACAGTGACACTATGGTCATCACAGGGCAGTTTACAGTGACACTATGGTCATCACAGGACAGTGTACAGTGACACTATGGTCATCACAGGGCAGTGTACAGTGACACTATGGTCATCACAGGGCAGTTTACAGTGACACTATGGTCATCACAGGACAGTGTACAGTGACACTATGGTCATCACAGGACAGTGTACAGTGACACTACGGTCATCACAGGACAGTGTACAGTGACACTATGGTCATCACAGGGCAGTTTACAGTGACACTATGGTCATCACAGGACAGTGTACAGTGACACTATGGTCATCACAGGGCAGTTTACAGTGACACTATGGTCATCACAGGGCAGTGTACAGTGACCAGTACGGTCATCACAGGACAGTGTACAGTGACAGTACGGTCATCACAGGGCAGTGTACAGTGACACTATGGTCATCACAGGGCAGTGTACAGTGACACTATGGTCATCACAGGACAGTGTACAGTGACCAGTACAGTCATCACAGGACAGTGTACAGTGACCACTACAGTCATCACAGGACAGCGTGCAGTGACCACTACAGTCATCACAGGACAGTGTACAGTGACACTATGGTCATCACAGAACAGTTTACAGTGACACTATGGTCATCACAGGACAGTGTACAGTGACCAGTACAGTCATCACAGGACAGCGTGCAGTGACCACTACAGTCATCACAGGACAGCGTGCAGTGACCAGTACAGTCATCACAGGACAGTGTACAGTGACACTATGGTCATCACAGGACAGTTTACAGTGACCACTACAGTCATCACAGGACAGCGTGCAGTGACAAGTACGGTCATCACAGAACAGTTTACAGTGACCAGTACAGTCATCACAGGACAGTGTACAGTGACACTACAGTCATCACAGGACAGTTTACAGTGACACTACGGTCATCACAGGACAGTGTACAGTGACACTACGGTCATCACAGGACAGTGTACAGTGACCAGTACAGTCATCACAGGACAGTGTGCAGTGACACTACGGTCATCACAGGACAGTTTACAGTGACACTACAGTCATCACAGGACAGTGTACAGTGACACTACGGTCATCACAGGACAGCGTGCAGTGACCAGTACAGTCATCACAGGACAGTTTACAGTGACACTACGGTCATCACAGGACAGTTTACAGTGACACTATGGTCATCACAGGACAGTGTACAGTGACACTATGGTCATCACAGGACAGTGTACAGTGACACTATGGTCATCACAGGGCAGTGTACAGTGACACTATGGTCATCACAGGACAGTGTACAGTGACACTACGGTCATCACAGGACAGTGTACAGTGACACTACAGTCATCACAGGGCAGTTTACAGTGACACTATGGTCATCACAGGACAGTATACAGTGACACTATGGTCATCACAGGACAGTGTACAGTGACACTACAGTCATCACAGGACAGTGTACAGTGACACTATGGTCATCACAGGACAGTGTACAGTGACACCACAGTCATCACAGGACAGTGTACAGTGACACTATGGTCATCACAGGGCAGTTTACAGTGACACTATGGTCATCACAGGACAGTGTACAGTGACACTATGGTCATCACAGGGCAGTGTACAGTGACACTATGGTCATCACAGGACAGTGTGAGTGACCAGTACAGTCATCACAGGACAGTGTACAGTGACCACTACAGTCATCACAGGACAGCGTGCAGTGACCAGTACAGTCATCACAGGACAGTGTACAGTGACACTACGGTCATCACAGGACAGCGTGCAGTGACCAGTACAGTCATCACAGGACAGTGTACAGTGACACTATGGTCATCACAGGACAGTTTACAGTGACCAGCACGGTCATCACAGAACAGTTTACAGTGACCAGTACGGTCATCACAGAACAGTTTACAGTGACCAGTACAGTCATCACAGGACAGTGTACAGTGACACTACGGTCATCACAGGACAGTTTACAGTGACACTACAGTCATCATAGGACAGTGTACAGTGACCAGTACAGTCATCACAGGACAGTGTGCAGTGACACTACGGTCATCACAGGACAGTTTACAGTGACACTACAGTCATCACAGGACAGTGTACAGTGACCAGTACAGTCATCACAGGACAGTGTACAGTGACACTACGGTCATCACAGGACAGCGTGAGTGACCAGTACAGTCATCACAGGACAGTGTACAGTGACCAGTACAGTCATCACAGGACAGTGTGAGTGACCAGTACAGTCATCACAGGACAGTTTACAGTGACCACTACGGTCATCACAGGACAGTGTACAGTGACCAGTACAGTCATCACAGGACAGTTTACAGTGACACTACGGTCATCACAGGACAGTTTACAGTGACACTACAGTCATCACAGGACAGTGTACAGTGACCAGTACAGTCATCACAGGACAGTGTACAGTGACACTACGGTCATCACAGGACAGTGTACAGTGACACTACAGTCATCACAGGACAGTTTACAGTGACACTACAGTCATCACAGGACAGTGTGGAGTGACCAGTACAGCTTTGGACTGTGGGAAGAAACCAGATCAAGCAGAAAAAACTGATGTGTTTATGAGGGGAACCCACACACTCCTACAGATAGAGGTGGGGATTGAACCTCCCTCAATTGCAGGACTCTGCAGAGAGTGGTGTGGACAGCCCAGCGCATCTGTAGATGTGAATTTCCCACTATTCAGGATATTTACAAGGACCGGTGTGTAAAAAGGGCCCAAATGATCATTGGGGACCCGTGTCACCCCAACCACAAACTGTTCCTGCTGCTACCATCCAGGAAACGGTACCACAGCATAAAAGCCAGCACCAACAGGCTCAGGGACAGCTTCTTCCACCAGGCTGTCAGACTGATTAGCTCATGCCGATACAATTGTATTTCTATGCTATATTGACTGTCCTGTTGTACATACTATTTATTATAAATTATTATAAATTGCACATTGCACATTTAGACGGAGACATAACGTAAAGATTTTTACTCCTCAGGTATATGAAGGATGTAAGATATAAAGTCAGTTCAATTCAATTCAATTCACTTCTTGAAACGGCCAGCTGGAGTAGTGGAGAAGTGACAGAAACAGGTTGTGGGTCAGGGTGAATGGATTATGTAGCTCGAGTGCCAGGCTGTCTTTGAAAGACATGACACATTTAAACCACAAGACCTTTGTGGCGTTCAAAATGTGCCAGAGTGTGGGCGGGGGGGGGGGTCTTATAAAATTAACCTCTGCTTGAGGAACATTTCAAGGGCAAGAGTGAAGAGACAGAGCTTGTTTCACAAGGCGGGTATGAGAGGGTCATTGGATTCCTGGTTCCTATTTATGGATCTATCAGTGGTGACATAAATCAAGGTGACAGTCTCCACAGCTGCCCCACAGCAGACAGAAAGAGAGAAGTCCTGCCAAGTGATTTATGCCGAGCTGGGGACAGTCCTGTCCCAGAAGGGACCATCTTCCAATTAACAGGAATGTAGAGGAGCTGCTCATCTGACACTCAGTTCTGGAGACCACTAATATCACAGGAAAAATCAGACACAGTATGGGTGACTGCTTGACGCACTTGGAGTATCGTGTACCCTTTTGGTCGCCCTGTGGTAGGAAAGATGCCATTAAACTAGAAAGTGTGGAGAAAAGATTTATCAATATGCTGCCTAGACTTAGGAGCCTGAGGTACAAAGAGAGGCTGTGTCGATCAGGACTTTATCCCCTGGTGCACAGGAGATGGAGGGTGAGCTGATGGGTTCAGGTTCATTGTCATTCAACAGTACGCATGTACACTGTCAAACAAAGCAACGTTCCCCCGGATCAAGGTGCACACCATGGTGCACAATACAAAGGTAATATTAGCACAAATAAATCAACAAATAATAAGTTACGTTTATGACACAAATCAAAGAGTGAACAGTATACTCAACTGGCTCTTCATACGTGATGAGACCTGGATGGTGGCAGGAAGTTCAGTTATCTCCTGACCTGGGGGAAGAAGCTGTTTCCCAACCTAACAGTCCTTTAGCTCCTGCCTGAGTAGCGGAATATATTAGATCATGAGAGGTATAGACAGGACGGGGTGCTAACAACAAGAAGGCATGGGTTTAAGATCAGAGGCAAATGATTTAAAAGGAACATCAGAGACAACTCTTTTTCACAGAGGGTGGTGTGTATTTGGAATGAGCTGTCAGAAATAGTGGTTGAGGGGGTCAAATGAGGCACATTATATAAAAAAATCTATTTGCCCTTTGGGCTGGCCAGTGGTGTAGTGGCATCAGCTCTGGACTTGGATCCAACAGAATGTTAGCAGGACTGGAGGGGTTGGGTTATAAGAAGAGACTGGATGGGCTGGGACTGTTTTCCCAGGAATGAAGGTGTCTTAGGGGTGACCTTATAGAAGTTTATAAAACCATCGTGGACATAGAAAGGTTATATAGTCACTGTCTTTTTTTTCCCAGCGTAGGAGAGTCAAAATACAGATGAGAGGGGAAAGATTTTAAAAAAGACCTGAGAGGCAAATATTTCCTCACAGAACGAGCTGCCAGGAGAAGTGGTAGAGGCAGGTACAAATTATATTGGGGTGGCATGGTACGTAACGGCTGGCATAATGCTTTACAGCGCCCTTGATATCCCCAATTGCTGTTTGTGAGGAGTTTGTACATTCTCCCTGTGACCACATGGGTTTCCTCCGGGTGCTTCCATTTCCGCCCTCATCCCAAAGAGTTATGGGTTATGGCTTGTGAGTTGTGGCATGCTATTTCGGCACCAGAAGTGTGGCAACAGATGTGGGCTGCCCCCAGCAAAATCCTCATGATGGTTATTGTTGCAATCAAAGCATTTCACTCCAAGCTTCAATGTTTCAATGCACACGTGACAAATAAGGGAAATCTTTGGAAAGTCTTTTCCCCGGGGCAGGGGAGTGCAAACCAGAGGGAGTAGATTTAAAGGAAGAGTGAGAAGATTTGAAGGGAATCTGAGGGGCAACACTTTCACACAGTGGGTGGTGGGTGTATGGGTCAGAGGAAGTGGCAGAAGTGGGATCAATCATGACATTTAAAAGACATTAGGACAGGTGCACGGATAAGAAAACTTTAGAGGGATATGGGCCACATATAGGCAAAGGATGTAGCTCAGTTAGGCACTTTGGTCAGTATGGATGATGTGGACTGAAGGGCCTGTTCCTTTGCTGTATAACTCTACAATACTATTCCAATTAAGCTTAATTTAAGATTGCAGATCAGCACCTTACTTTGGGACTGGCCATGTACAGCCCCCAGGATTCAACATTCCTTTCAGCAATTTCATATAAACAACTGACCAATTCTGGTGAAAGGTAGAGCACAGAACATAGAATATGGAACAGCACAACACAGTATACAGACCCCTACGGGGCACCATGTTTTGCCAACCTTTTAACCTACTCCGAGATCAATCTAACCTGTCCCTCCCAAATAGCCACACACACAAAATGCTGGTGGGACTCAGTAGGCCAGGCAGCATCTATGGAAAACAGCACAGTCGACGTTTCGGGCCGAGACCTTTCATCAGGACTGAGAAAAACGATGAGGAGTCTGAGTAAGGAAGTGGGGGGAGGGAAGAGAACCACAAGATGATGGGTGAAACCGGGAGGGGGAGGGATGAAGTAAAGAGCTGGGAAGTTGATTGGTGAATGAGATCCAGGGCTGGAGAAGGGAGATAGAAGGCCATGGAAGAAAGAAAAGGGGGAGGAGAACCAGAGGGAGGGAGGTGATGAGCTGGTAAGGAGATAAGGTGAGAGGCAAAAGGGAGTGGGGGATGGTGAAGGAGATGGAGGGGGGACATTACCAGAAGTTTGAGAAATCGAAGTTCATGCTATCAGGTTGGAGGCTACCCAGACGGAATATAAGCTGTTGTTCCACTAACCTGAGTGTGGTCTCATCACAACAGTAGAGGAGGCTATGCACTGACATGTTGGAATGGGAATAGGAAGTGGAATTAAAATGGGTGGCCACTGGGAGATCCCACATTTTCTGGGGGATGGAGGGTAAGTGCGCAGTGAAGCGGTCTCCCAATCTGCGTCAGGCCTCACCGAGGCCACACCAGGAGCACCAGAGCGACCCTTAGAGACTCAAACGCGAGAGAGTCACCTCACCCGGAAGGACTGTTTGGGGCCCTGAATGGTAGTGAGGGAGGAGGTGCAGGAGCAGGTGTAGCACTAGTTCTGCTTGCAAAAATAAGTGCCAGGAGGGAGATCAGTGGGGAGGGACATATGGACAAGGGATTTGCATAGGGAGCGATCTCTGCAGAAAGCAGAAAATGGGGGTGGGAAAGATGAGCTTGGTGGTGGGATGCCATTGGAGATGGCGGAAGTCACAGAGAACTACATGCTGGATGTGGAAGATAGCGGAGTGAAGGGATATGGGGAGAAGGCAGGAAAAGGGTACTGATTGTGGATGATCAGCCATGATCACAGTGAATGGTGGTGCTGGCTCGAACGGCTGAATGGCCTACTCCTGCACCTACTGTCTATTGTGAAGACAAGAGAAACCCTATCCCTGGTGGGGTGGCAGGAGGATGGGTGAGCACAGACGTGTGCGAAATGGAAGAGATGCAGTTGAGGGCAGCGTTGATGCTGAAGGGATGCCCTATCCTTTGAAGAAGGAGGACATCACCTTCGTTCAGGAACAGAAAGCATCATCCTGAGAGCCGGTGTGGTGGAGATGGAGGAAATGAGAGAGGGGGATAGCATTTTTACAGCTAACAGAGTGGGAAGAGGTATAGTCGAGGTAGCTGTGAGAGGCAGTGGATTTATAAGAGATATCAGTAGATAAGCTGTCACCAGAGGTTGAGACAGAGTTTAAAACCTCCCACATAGTCCTCCATTTTTCTTTTATCCATGTGCTTATCTAACAGTTGCTTCAATGTCCCTAATCTATCTGTCTTTACCACCAGCCCTGGCAGGGTGCTCCACACACCTTCCACTCTGTAAAAATAAACCAACTCTGACAACTCCATGTACTTTGCTCTCTCGTATTAGCCATTTCAGCCCTGGGGTAAACGCTCTGGCTGTCCACTCCAACCCTGCCTCTTACCATCTTACACATCTTTGTCATGTCACCTCCCACCCTCTTCACTCGAGAGAGAAAAGAACCAGCTTGTTCAACCTCCTGTTGAAAGAAATGTTCACTAATCCAGGTAAATCCCCTCCACACCTTCTCCAAAGCTTCCACTTCCTTCCTATTAGTTATCTTTCCCAAATTAATCACATTCTTCAAACATTCTATTCTCTCCCCGCAATTTATTATGCTCCGTTTCCAGTGTCCAATTAAACCTACTGGAGCACCCAGAGGAAATCCATGCAATCACAGGGAGAACATGCAAGCTCCACACAGACAGCGCCTGCAGTCAGGCTTGTACTAGATGTCTTGTGCTGTGAGGGAGCAGCTCCACACACTGTGTCACCGTGAGGGAGCAGCTCTACAGACTGTGTCACTGTGAGGGAGCTGCTCTACAGACTGTGTCACCGTGAGGGAGCAGCTCTACAGACTGTGTCAGTGTGAGGGAGCAGCTCTACAGACTGTGTCACCGTGAGGGAGCAGCTCTACAGACTGTGTCACTGTGAGGGAGCTGCTCTACAGACTGTGTCACCGTGAGGGAGCAGCTCTACAGACTGTGTCAGTGTGAGGGAGCAGATCTACACACTGTGTCACTGTGAGGGAGCAGCTCTACAGACTGTGTCACTGTGAGGGAGCAGCTCCACACACTGTGTCAGTGTGAGGGAGCAGCACTACAGACTGTGTCACTGTGAGGGAGCAGCTCCACACACTGTGTCACTGTGAGGGAGCAGCTCTACAGACTGTGTCACTGTGAGGGAGCAGCTCTACAGACTGTGTCACTGTGAGGGAGCAGCTCCACACACTGTGTCACTATGAGGGAGCAGCTCTACAGACTGTGTCACTGTGAGGGAGCAGCTCAACAGACTGTTTCACTGTGAGGGAGCAGCTCCACACACTGTGTCACTATGAGGGAGCAGCTCCACAGACTGTGTCACTGTGAGGGAGCAGCTCCACTGTGTCAGTGTGAGGGAGCAGCTCCACACACAGTGTCACTGTGAGGAAGCAGCTCTACAGACAGTGTCAGTGTGAGGGAGCAGCTCTACAGACTGTGTCACTGTGAGGGAGCAGATCTACAGACTGTGTCACTGTGAGGGAGCAGATCTACAGACTGTGTCAGTGTGAGGGAGCAGCTCTACAGACTGTGTTACCATGAGGGAGCAGCTCTACAGAGGGTGTCACTGTGAGGGAACAGCTCCACAGACTGTGTCACTGTGAGGGAGCAGCTATAAAGACTGTGTCACTGTGAGGGAGCAGCTCTACACACAGAGTTACTGTGAGGGAGCAGCTCTACAGACTGTGTCACCGTGAGGGAGCAGCTCCACACACTGCGTCACTGTGAGGGAGCAGCTCCACACACTGTGTCACTGTGAGGGAGCAGCTCTGCACACTGTGTCATTGTGAGGGAGCAGCTCCACAGACTGTGTCACTGTGAGGGAGCAGCTCTACAGACTGTGTCACTGTGAGGGAGCAATTCTACACACTGTGTCATTGTGAGGGAGCAGCTCCACACGCTGTGTCACCGTGAGGGAGCAGCTCTACAGGCTGTGTCAGTGTGAGGGAGCAGCTCCACACACTGTGTCACCGTGAGGGAGCAGCTCCACAGACTGTGTCAGTGTGAGGGAGCAGCTCCACAGAATGTGTTACCATGAGAGAGCAGCTCTACAGACAGTGTTACTGTGAGGGAGCAGCTCTACAGACTGTGTCAGTGTGAGGGAGCAGCTCTACACACTGTGTCACTGTGAGGGAGCAGCTCTACAGACTGTGTCAGTGTGAGGGAGCAGCTCCACACACTGTGTCACCGTGAGGGAGCAGCTCCACAGACTGTGTCAGTGTGAGGGAGCAGCTCTACAGACTGTGTCACTGTGAGGGAGCAGATCTACAGACTGTGTCACTGTGAGGGAGCAATTCTACACACTGTGTCATTGTGAGGGAGCAGCTCCACAGACTGTGTCACTGTGAGGCAGCAGCTCTACAGACTGTGTCACTGTGAGGGAGCAGCTCTACACACTGTGTCACTGTGAGGGAGCAGATCTACAGACTGTGTCAGTGTGAGGGAGCAGATCTACAGACTGTGTTACCATGAGGGAGCAGCTCTACAGACTGTGTCACTGTGAGGGAGCAGCTCTATAGACTGTGTCACTGTGAGGGAGCAGATCTACACACTGTGTTACTCTGAGGGAGCAGCTCTACAGACTGTGTCAGTGTGAGGGAGCAGCTCCACACGCTGTGTCACTGTGAGGGAGCAGCTCTACAGACTGCGTCATTGTGAGGGAGCAGCTCCACAGACTGTGTCACTGTGAGGGAGCAGCTCTACATGCTGTGTCACTGTGAGGGAGCAGCTCTACATGCTGTGTCACTGTGAGGGAGCAGATCTACAGACTGTGTCAGTGTGAGGGAGCAGATCTACAGACTGTGTCACCGTGAGGGAGCAGCTCTACAGACTGTGTCACTGTGAGGGAGCAGCTCTACAGACTGTGTCACTGTGAGGGAGCAGCTCTACAGATTGTGTCACCGTGAGGGAGCTGCTCTACAGACTGTGTTACTGTGAGGGAGCAGCTCTACAGACTGTGTTACTGTGAGGGAGCAGCTCTACAGACTGTGTCACTGTGAAGGAGCAGCTATAAAGACTGTGTCACTGTGAGGGAGCAGCTCAACACACAGAGTTACTGTGAGGGAGCAGCTCTACAGATTGTGTCACCGTGAGGGAGCTGCTCTACAGACTGTGTTACTGTGAGGGAGCAGCTCTACAGACTGTGTCACTGTGAGGGAGCAATTCTACACACTGTGTCATTGTGAGGGAGCAGCTCCACAGACTGTGTCACTGTGAGGGAGCAGCTCTACACACTGTGTCATTGTGAGGGAGCAGCTCCACAGACTGTGTCAGTGTGAGGGAGCAGCTCTACAGACTGTGTCACTGTGAGGGAGCAGCTCTACAGACTGTGTCACCGTGAGGGAGCAGCTCCACAGACTGTGTCACTGTGAGGGAGCAGCTCCACAGACTGTGTTACTGTGAGGGAGCAACTCTACAGACTGTGTCAGTGTGAGGGAGCAGCTCCACAGACTGTGTCACCGTGAGGGAGCAGCTCCACACACTGTGTCACTGTGAGGGAGCAGCTCTACAGACTGTGTCAGTGTGAGGGAGCAGCTCCACACACTGTGTCACTGTGAGGGAGCAGCTCTACAGACTGTGTCAGTGTGAGGGAGCAATTCTACACACTGTGTCATTGTGAGGGAGCAGCTCCACAGACTGTGTCACTGTGAGGGAGCAGCTCTACAGACTGTGTCAGTGTGAGGGAGCAGCTCCACACACTGTGTCACCGTGAGGGAGCAGCTCCACAGACTGTGTCAGTGTGAGGGAGCAGCTCTACAGACTGTGTCATTGTGAGGGAGCAGCTCCACAGACTGTGTCACTGTGAGGGAGCAGCTCTACAGACTGTGTCACTGTGAGGGAGCATCTCTACAGACTGTGTCACTGTGAGGGAGCAACTCTACACACTGTGTCAGTGTGAGGGAGCAGATCTACAGACTGTGTTACCATGAGGGAGCAGCTCTACAGACTGTGTCACTGTGAGGGAGCAGCTCCACAGACTGTGTCACTGTGAGGGAGCATCTCTACAGATTGTGTCACTGTGAGGGAGCAGATCTACACACTGTGTTACTGTGAGGGAGCAGCTCTACAGACTGTGTCAGTGTGAGGGAGCAGCTCCACACGCTGTGTCACTGTGAGGGAGCAGCTCTACAGACTGTGTCATTGTGAGGGAGCAGCTCCACAGACTGTGTCACTGTGAGGGAGCAGCTCTACATGCTGTGTCACTGTGAGGGAGCAGCTCTACATGCTGTGTCACTGTGAGGGAGCAGATCTACAGACTGTGTCAGTGTGAGGGAGCAGATCTACAGACTGTGTCACCATGAGGGAGCAGCTCTACAGACTGTGTCACTGTGAGGGAGCAGCTCTACAGACTGTGTCACTGTGAGGGAGCAGCTCTACAGATTGTGTCACCGTGAGGGAGCTGCTCTACAGACTGTGTTACTGTGAGGGAGCAGCTCTACAGACTGTGTCACTGTGAGGGAGCAGCTCTACAGACTGTGTCACCGTGAGAGAGCAGCTCCACAGACTGTGTTACTGTGAGGGAGCAGCTCTACAGACTGTGTCACTGTGAGGGAGCAGCTCTACAGATTGCGTCACTGTGAGGGAGCAGATCTACACACTGTATTACTGTGAGGGAGCAGCTCTACAGACTGTGTCAGTGTGAGGGAGCAGCTCCACACGCTGTGTCACTGTGAGGGAGCAGCTCTACAGACTGTGTCACTGTGAGGGAGCAGCTCTACAGACTGTGTCACTGTGAGGGAGCAGCTCTACAGATTGTGTCACCGTGAGGGAGCTGCTCTACAGACTGTGTTACTGTGAGGGAGCAGCTCTACAGACTGTGTTACTGTGAGGGAGCAGCTCTACAGACTGTGTCACTGTGAGGGAGCAGCTATAAAGACTGTGTCAGTGTGAGGGAGCAGCTCCACACACTGTGTCACCGTGAGGGAGCAGCTCCACAGACTGTGTCAGTGTGAGGGAGCAGCTCTACAGACTGTGTCACTGTGAGGGAGCAGCTCTACAGACTGTGTCACTGTGAGGGAGCAGATCTACAGACTGTGTCACTGTGAGGGAGCAATTCTACACACTGTGTCATTGTGAGGGAGCAGCTCCACAGACTGTGTCACTGTGAGGGAGCATCTCTACAGACTGTGTCACTGTGAGGGAGCAGATCTACAGACTGTGTCAGTGTGAGGGAGCAGATCTACAGACTGTGTTACCATGAGGGAGCAGCTCTACAGACTGTGTCACTGTGAGGGAGCAGCTCCACAGACTGTGTCACTGTGAGGGAGCATCTCTACAGATTGTGTCACTGTGAGGGAGCAGATCTACACACTGTGTTACTGTGAGGGAGCAGCTCTACAGACTGTGTCAGTGTGAGGGAGCAGCTCCACACGCTGTGTCACTGTGAGGGAGCAGCTCTACAGACTGTGTCATTGTGAGGGAGCAGCTCCACAGACTGTGTCACTGTGAGGGAGCAGCTCTACATGCTGTGTCACTGTGAGGGAGCAGCTCTACATGCTGTGTCACTGTGAGGGAGCAGATCTACAGACTGTGTCAGTGTGAGGGAGCAGATCTACAGACTGTGTCACCATGAGGGAGCAGCTCTACAGACTGTGTCACTGTGAGGGAGCAGCTCTACAGACTGTGTCACTGTGAGGGAGCAGCTCTACAGATTGTGTCACCGTGAGGGAGCTGCTCTACAGACTGTGTTACTGTGAGGGAGCAGCTCTACAAACTGTGTCACTGTGAGGGAGCAGCTCTACAGACTGTGTCACCGTGAGAGAGCAGCTCCACAGACTGTGTTACTGTGAGGGAGCAGCTCTACAGACTGTGTCACTGTGAGGGAGCAGCTCTACAGACTGTGTCACTGTGAGGGAGCAGCTCTACAGATTGCGTCACTGTGAGGGAGCAGATCTACACACTGTATTACTGTGAGGGAGCAGCTCTACAGACTGTGTCAGTGTGAGGGAGCAGCTCCACACGCTGTGTCACTGTGAGGGAGCAGCTCTACAGACTGTGTCACTGTGAGGGAGCAGCTCTACAGACTGTGTCACTGTGAGGGAGCAGCTCTACAGATTGTGTCACCGTGAGGGAGCTGCTCTACAGACTGTGTTACTGTGAGGGAGCAGCTCTACAGACTGTGTTACTGTGAGGGAGCAGCTCTACAGACTGTGTCACTGTGAGGGAGCAGCTATAAAGACTGTGTCAGTGTGAGGGAGCAGCTCCACACACTGTGTCACCGTGAGGGAGCAGCTCCACAGACTGTGTCAGTGTGAGGGAGCAGCTCTACAGACTGTGTCACTGTGAGGGAGCAGCTCTACAGACTGTGTCACTGTGAGGGAGCAGATCTACAGACTGTGTCACTGTGAGGGAGCAATTCTACACACTGTGTCATTGTGAGGGAGCAGCTCCACAGACTGTGTCACTGTGAGGGAGCATCTCTACAGACTGTGTCACTGTGAGGGAGCAGATCTACAGACTGTGTCAGTGTGAGGGAGCAGATCTACAGACTGTGTTACCATGAGGGAGCAGCTCTACAGACTGTGTCACTGTGAGGGAGCAGCTCTACAGACTGTGTCACTGTGAGGGAGCAGATCTACACACTGTGTTACTGTGAGGGAGCAGCTCTACAGACTGTGTCAGTGTGAGGGAGCAGCTCCACACGCTGTGTCACTGTGAGGGAGCAGCTCTACAGACTGCGTCATTGTGAGGGAGCAGCTCCACAGACTGTGTCACTGTGAGGGAGCAGCTCTACATGCTGTGTCACTGTGAGGGAGCAGCTCTACATGCTGTGTCACTGTGAGGGGGCAGATCTACAGACTGTGTCAGTGTGAGGGAGCAGATCTACAGACTGTGTCACCATGAGGGAGCAGCTCTACAGACTGTGTCACTGTGAGGGAGCAGCTCTACAGACTGTGTCACTGTGAGGGAGCAGCTCTACAGATTGTGTCACCGTGAGGGAGCTGCTCTACAGACTGTGTTACTGTGAGGGAGCAGCTCTACAGACTGTGTTACTGTGAGGGAGCAGCTCTACAGACTGTGTCACTGTGAGGGAGCAGCTATAAAGACTGTGTCACTGTGAGGGAGCAGCTCTACACACAGAGTTACTGTGATGGAGCAGCTCTACAGATTGTGTCACCGTGAGGGAGCTGCTCTACAGATTGTGTTACTGTGAGGGAGCAGCTCTCCAGACTGTGTCACTGTGAGGGAGCAATTCTACACACTGTGTCATTGTGAGGGAGCAGCTCCACAGACTGTGTCACTGTGAGGGAGCAGCTCTACAGACTGTGTCACCGTGAGGGAGCTGCTCTACAGACTGTGTCACTGTGAGGGAGCAGCTCTACAGACTGTGTCACTGTGAGGGAGCAATTCTACAGACTGTGTCACCGTGAGGGAGCTGCTCTACAGACTGTGTCACTGTGAGGGAGCAGCTCTACAGACTGTGTCACCGTGAGGGAGCTGCTCTACAGACTGTGTCACTGTGAGGGAGCAGCTCTACAGACTGTGTCACTGTGAGGGAGCAATTCTACACACTGTGTCATTGTGAGGGAGCAGCTCTACAGACTGTGTCACTGTGAGGGAGCAGCTCTACACACTGTGTCAGTGTGAGGGAGCAGCTCTACATGCTGTGTCACTGTGAGGGAGCAGCTCCACACACTGTGTCACTGTGAGGGAGCAGCTCTACATGCTGTGTCACTGTGAGGGAGCAGATCTACAGACTGTGTCAGTGTGAGGGAGCAGATCTACAGACTGTGTCACCCTGAGGGAGCAGCTCTACAGACTGTGTCACTGTGAGGGAGCAGCTCTACAGATTGTGTCACCATGAGGGAGCTGCTCTACAGACTGTGTTACTGTGAGGGAGCAGCTCTACAGACTGTGTTACTGTGAGGGAGCAGCTCTACAGATTGTGTCACCGTGAGGGAGCTGCTCTACAGTCTGTGTTACTGTGAGGGAGCTGCTCTACAGACTGTGTTACTGTGAGGGAGCAGCTCTACAGATTGTGTCACCGTGAGGGAGCTGCTCTACAGACTGTGTCACCGTGAGGGAGCAGCTCCACACACTGTGTCACCGTGAGGGAGCAGCTCTACAGACTGTGTCACTGTGAGGGAGCAGCTCTACAGACTGTGTCAGTGTGAGGGAGCAGCTCTACATGCTGTGTCACTGTGAGCGAGCAATTCTACACACTGTGTCATTGTGAGGGAGCAGCTCCACAGACTGTGTCACTGTGAGGGAGCAGCTCTACATGCTGTGTCACTGTGAGGGAGCAGCTCTACATGCTGTGTCACTGTGAGGGAGCAGATCTACAGACTGTGTCAGTGTGAGGGAGCAGATCTACAGACTGTGTCACCGTGAGGGAGCTGCTCTACAGACTGTGTTACTGTGAGGGAGCAGCTCTACAGACTGTGTTACTGTGAGGGAGCAGCTCTACAGACTGTGTCACCGTGAGGGAGCTGCTCTACAGACTGTGTCACTGTGAGGGAGCAGCTCCACAGACTGTGTCAGTGTGAGGGAGCAGATCTACAGACTGTGTCACCGTGAGGGAGCAGCTCTATAGATTGTGTCACCGTGAGGGAGCTGCTCTACAGACTGTGTCACCGTGAGGGAGCAGCTCCACATACTGTGTCACCGTGAGGGAGCAGCTCTACAGACTGTGTCACTGTGAGGGAGCAGCTCTACAGACTGTGTCAGTGTGAGGGAGCAGCTCTACAGACTGTGTCAGTGTGAGGGAGCAGATCCACAGACTGTGTCACCGTGAGGGAGCAGCTCTACAGACTGTGTCAGTGTGAGGGAGCAGCTCCACACACTGTGTCACCGTGAGGGAGCAGCTCTACAGACTGTGTCAGTGTGAGGGAGCAGCTCTACACACTGTGTCACTGTGAGGGAGCAGCTCTGCAGACTGTGTCAGTGTGAGGGAGCAGATCTACACACTGTGTCACCATGAGGGAGCAGCTCCACACACTGTGTCAGTGTGAGGGAGCAGCTCTACAGACTGTGTCACTGTGAGGGAGCAGCTCTACAGTCTGTGTCACTGTGAGGGAGCAGATCTACACACTGTGTTACTGTGAGGGAGCAGCTCTACAGACTGTGTCAGTGTGAGGGAGCAGATCCACACGCTGTGTCACTGTGAGGGAGCAGCTCTACAGACTGCGTCATTGTGAGGGAGCAGCTCCACAGACTGTGTCACTGTGAGGGAGCAGCTCTACATGCTGTGTCACTGTGAGGGAGCAGCTCTACATGCTGTGTCACTGTGAGGGAGCAGATCTACAGACTGTGTCAGTGTGAGGGAGCAGATCTACAGACTGTGTCACCATGAGGGAGCAGCTCTACAGACTGTGTCACTGTGAGGGAGCAGCTCTACAGACTGTGTCACTGTGAGGGAGCAGCTCTACAGATTGTGTCACCGTGAGGGAGCTGCTCTACAGACTGTGTTACTGTGAGGGAGCAGCTCTACAGACTGTGTTACTGTGAGGGAGCAGCTCTACAGACTGTGTCACTGTGAAGGAGCAGCTATAAAGACTGTGTCACTGTGAGGGAGCAGCTCAACACACAGAGTTACTGTGAGGGAGCAGCTCTACAGATTGTGTCACCGTGAGGGAGCTGCTCTACAGACTGTGTTACTGTGAGGGAGCAGCTCTACAGACTGTGTCACTGTGAGGGAGCAATTCTACACACTGTGTCATTGTGAGGGAGCAGCTCCACAGACTGTGTCACTGTGAGGGAGCAGCTCTACACACTGTGTCATTGTGAGGGAGCAGCTCCACAGACTGTGTCAGTGTGAGGGAGCAGCTCTACAGACTGTGTCACTGTGAGGGAGCAGCTCTACAGACTGTGTCACCGTGAGGGAGCAGCTCCACAGACTGTGTCACTGTGAGGGAGCAGCTCCACAGACTGTGTTACTGTGAGGGAGCAACTCTACAGACTGTGTCAGTGTGAGGGAGCAGCTCCACAGACTGTGTCACCGTGAGGGAGCAGCTCCACACACTGTGTCACTGTGAGGGAGCAGCTCTACAGACTGTGTCAGTGTGAGGGAGCAGCTCCACACACTGTGTCACTGTGAGGGAGCAGCTCTACAGACTGTGTCAGTGTGAGGGAGCAATTCTACACACTGTGTCATTGTGAGGGAGCAGCTCCACAGACTGTGTCACTGTGAGGGAGCAGCTCTACAGACTGTGTCAGTGTGAGGGAGCGGCTCCACACACTGTGTCACCGTGAGGGAGCAGCTCCACAGACTGTGTCAGTGTGAGGGAGCAGCTCTACAGACTGTGTCATTGTGAGGGAGCAGCTCCACAGACTGTGTCACTGTGAGGGAGCAGCTCTACAGACTGTGTCACTGTGAGGGAGCATCTCTACAGACTGTGTCACTGTGAGGGAGCAACTCTACACACTGTGTCAGTGTGAGGGAGCAGATCTACAGACTGTGTTACCATGAGGGAGCAGCTCTACAGACTGTGTCACTGTGAGGGAGCAGCTCCACAGACTGTGTCACTGTGAGGGAGCATCTCTACAGATTGTGTCACTGTGAGGGAGCAGATCTACACACTGTGTTACTGTGAGGGAGCAGCTCTACAGACTGTGTCAGTGTGAGGGAGCAGCTCCACACGCTGTGTCACTGTGAGGGAGCAGCTCTACAGACTGTGTCACCATGAGGGAGCAGCTCTACAGACTGTGTCACTGTGAGGGAGCAGCTCTACAGATTGTGTCACCGTGAGGGAGCTGCTCTACAGACTGTGTTACTGTGAGGGAGCAGCTCTACAGACTGTGTCACTGTGAGGGAGCAGCTCTACAGACTGTGTCACCGTGAGAGAGCAGCTCCACAGACTGTGTTACTGTGAGGGAGCAGCTCTACAGACTGTGTCACTGTGAGGGAGCAGCTCTACAGACTGTGTCACTGTGAGGGAGCAGCTCTACAGATTGCATCACTGTGAGGGAGCAGATCTACACACTGTATTACTGTGAGGGAGCAGCTCTACAGACTGTGTCAGTGTGAGGGAGCAGCTCCACACGCTGTGTCACTGTGAGGGAGCAGCTCTACAGACTGTGTCAGTGTGAGGGAGCAGCTCCACAGACTGTGTCACTGTGAGGGAGCAGCTCTACATGCTGTGTCACTGTGAGGGAGCAGCTCTACATGCTGTGTCACTGTGAGAGAGCAGATCTACAGACTGTGTCAGTGTGAGGGAGCAGATCTACAGACTGTGTCACCATGAGGGAGCAGCTCTACAGACTGTGTCACTGTGAGGGAGCAGATCTACAGACTGTGTCACTGTGAGGGAGCAATTCTACACACTGTGTCATTGTGAGGGAGCAGCTCCACAGACTGTGTCACTGTGAGGGAGCATCTCTACAGACTGTGTCACTGTGAGGGAGCAGATCTACAGACTGTGTCAGTGTGAGGGAGCAGATCTACAGACTGTGTTACCATGAGGGAGCAGCTCTACAGACTGTGTCACTGTGAGGGAGCAGCTCTACAGACTGTGTCACTGTGAGGGAGCAGATCTACACACTGTGTTACTGTGAGGGAGCAGCTCTACAGACTGTGTCAGTGTGAGGGAGCAGCTCCACACGCTGTGTCACTGTGAGGGAGCAGCTCTACAGACTGCGTCATTGTGAGGGAGCAGCTCCACAGACTGTGTCACTGTGAGGGAGCAGCTCTACATGCTGTGTCACTGTGAGGGAGCAGCTCTACATGCTGTGTCACTGTGAGGGGGCAGATCTACAGACTGTGTCAGTGTGAGGGAGCAGATCTACAGACTGTGTCACCATGAGGGAGCAGCTCTACAGACTGTGTCACTGTGAGGGAGCAGCTCTACAGACTGTGTCACTGTGAGGGAGCAGCTCTACAGATTGTGTCACCGTGAGGGAGCTGCTCTACAGACTGTGTTACTGTGAGGGAGCAGCTCTACAGACTGTGTTACTGTGAGGGAGCAGCTCTACAGACTGTGTCACTGTGAGGGAGCAGCTATAAAGACTGTGTCACTGTGAGGGAGCAGCTCTACACACAGAGTTACTGTGATGGAGCAGCTCTACAGATCGTGTCACCGTGAGGGAGCTGCTCTACAGATTGTGTTACTGTGAGGGAGCAGCTCTCCAGACTGTGTCACTGTGAGGGAGCAATTCTACACACTGTGTCATTGTGAGGGAGCAGCTCCACAGACTGTGTCACTGTGAGGGAGCAGCTCTACAGACTGTGTCACCGTGAGGGAGCAGCTCTACACACTGTGTCATTGTGAGGGAGCAGCTCCACAGACTGTGTCAGTGTGAGGGAGCAGCTCTACAGACTGTGTCACTGTGAGGGAGCAGCTCTACAGACTGTGTCACCGTGAGGGAGCAGCTCCACAGACTGTGTCACCGTGAGGGAGCTGCTCTACAGACTGTGTTACTGTGAGGGAGCAGCTCTACAGACTGTGTTACTGTGAGGGAGCAGCTCTACAGACTGTGTCAGTGTGAGGGAGCAGCTCCACACGCTGTGTCACTGTGAGGGAGCAGCTCTACAGACTGTGTCAGTGTGAGGGAGCAGATCTACAGACTGTGTCACCGTGAGGGAGCTGCTCTACAGACTGTGTCACTGTGAGGGAGCAGCTCTACAGACTGTGTCACCGTGAGGGAGCTGCTCTACAGACTGTGTCACTGTGAGGGAGCAGCTCTACAGACTGTGTCACCGTGAGGGAGCTGCTCTACAGACTGTGTCACTGTGAGGGAGCAGCTCTACAGACTGTGTCACTGTGAGGGAGCAATTCTACACACTGTGTCATTGTGAGGGAGCAGCTCTACAGACTGTGTCACTGTGAGGGAGCAGCTCTACACACTGTGTCAGTGTGAGGGAGCAGCTCTACATGCTGTGTCACTGTGAGGGAGCAGCTCCACACACTGTGTCACTGTGAGGGAGCAGCTCTACATGCTGTGTCACTGTGAGGGAGCAGATCTACAGACTGTGTCAGTGTGAGGGAGCAGATCTACAGACTGTGTCACCCTGAGGGAGCAGCTCTACAGACTGTGTCACTGTGAGGGAGCAGCTCTACAGATTGTGTCACCATGAGGGAGCTGCTCTACAGACTGTGTTACTGTGAGGGAGCAGCTCTACAGACTGTGTTACTGTGAGGGAGCAGCTCTACAGATTGTGTCACCGTGAGGGAGCTGCTCTACAGTCTGTGTTACTGTGAGGGAGCTGCTCTACAGACTGTGTTACTGTGAGGGAGCAGCTCTACAGATTGTGTCACCGTGAGGGAGCTGCTCTACAGACTGTGTCACCGTGAGGGAGCAGCTCCACACACTGTGTCACCGTGAGGGAGCAGCTCTACAGACTGTGTCACTGTGAGGGAGCAGCTCTACAGGCTGTGTCAGTGTGAGGGAGCAGCTCTACATGCTGTGTCACTGTGAGCGAGCAATTCTACACACTGTGTCATTGTGAGGGAGCAGCTCCACAGACTGTGTCACTGTGAGGGAGCAGCTCTACATGCTGTGTCACTGTGAGGGAGCAGCTCTACATGCTGTGTCACTGTGAGGGAGCAGATCTACAGACTGTGTCAGTGTGAGGGAGCAGATCTACAGACTGTGTCACCGTGAGGGAGCTGCTCTACAGACTGTGTTACTGTGAGGGAGCAGCTCTACAGACTGTGTTACTGTGAGGGAGCAGCTCTACAGACTGTGTCACCGTGAGGGAGCTGCTCTACAGACTGTGTCACTGTGAGGGAGCAGCTCCACAGACTGTGTCAGTGTGAGGGAGCAGATCTACAGACTGTGTCACCGTGAGGGAGCAGCTCTATAGATTGTGTCACCGTGAGGGAGCTGCTCTACAGACTGTGTCACCGTGAGGGAGCAGCTCCACATACTGTGTCACCGTGAGGGAGCAGCTCTACAGACTGTGTCACTGTGAGGGAGCAGCTCTACAGACTGTGTCACTGTGAGGGAGCAGCTCTACAGACTGTGTCACTGTGAGGGAGCAGATCCACAGACTGTGTCACCGTGAGGGAGCAGCTCTACAGACTGTGTCAGTGTGAGGGAGCAGCTCCACACACTGTGTCACCGTGAGGGAGCAGCTCTACAGACTGTGTCAGTGTGAGGGAGCAGCTCTACACACTGTGTCACTGTGAGGGAGCAGCTCTACAGACTGTGTCAGTGTGAGGGAGCAGATCTACACACTGTGTCACCATGAGGGAGCAGCTCCACACACTGTGTCAGTGTGAGGGAGCAGCTCTACAGACTGTGTCACTGTGAGGGAGCAGCTCTACAGACTGTGTCACCGTGAGGGAGCAGCTCTACACACTGTGTCACTGTGAGGGAGCAGCTCCACAGACTGTGTCACTGTGAGGGAGCAGCTCTACACACTGTGTCACTGTGAGGGAGCAGCTCCACAGACTGTGTCACTGTGAGGGAGCAGTTCCACAGACTGTGTCACTGTGAGGGAGCAGCTCTACATGCTGTGTCAGTGTGAGGGAGCAGCTCTACAGACTGTGTCACCGTGAGGGAGCAGCTCCACAGACTGTGTCAGTGTGAGGGAGCAGCTCTACAGACTGTGTCACCATGAGGGAGCAGCTCCGCAGACTGTGTCACCGTGAGGGAGCAGCTCTACAGACTGTGTCAGTGTGAGGGAGCAGCTCTACAGACTGTGTCAGTGTGAGGGAGCAGCTCCACAGACTGTGTCGCTGTGAGGGAGCAGCTCTACAGACTGTGTTACTGTGAGGGAGCAGCTCTACAGACTGTGTCACTGTGAGGGAGCAGCTCTACAGACTGTGTCACCATGAGGGAGCAGCTCCGCAGACTGTGTCACCGTGAGGGAGCAGCTCTACAGACTGTGTCAGTGTGAGGGAGCAGCTCTACAGACTGTGTCAGTGTGAGGGAGCAGCTCCACAGACTGTGTCGCTGTGAGGGAGCAGCTCCACAGACTGCGTCACTGTGAGGGAGCAGCTCTACAGACTGTGTTGACCTAAGGTCATCAAACTGCAATCTAAATTCTGTTGT
This sequence comes from Mobula hypostoma, assembly GCF_963921235.1. Taxonomy (NCBI): domain Eukaryota; kingdom Metazoa; phylum Chordata; class Chondrichthyes; order Myliobatiformes; family Myliobatidae; genus Mobula; species Mobula hypostoma. Next base: position 107,052,006 of record NC_086102.1, on the reverse strand, counting down.
TTCTCTCTGCAGTTGCTGACTGGCTTGCTGTGGATTTCAGATGCCCCGTATTTGGTGGTTCTATATTTCATTTTACTGTTTTCTTTCTCTTCTTACATTCTTCTTTCGTTATCACCACTCGTCTGATCGATCAGCTGTGACTAACAAGTGCCCCCCTCTCTCCCTCACCCCTCGTCCCATTTGTTTCCATCACAGACATTCCCTCTGGTCTCTCCACACCTCCCCCTCTCCCCACATCTGCTCCGTAAATGAACATAACGTAGCACAGCAAAGGAACAGGCCTGTCAGCCCAAGGTGTTGTGCCAGACTAGTTATATGAGTTATTCAGTGCCCAACTTAGTTAATCCCTTCTGTTTACAGTGTCCATGCCCTGCGTTTCTGTGTCTTCTAAGAGCTTCTTTGATAGGATTGAAGAGAGTTTGAGAACATGGCATCCATCCTAAAGGACTGTCACCACCCAGGACGTGCCCTCTTCTCATTACCACCACCGGACAGGAGCCTGACGACCCACATCCAACATTTTAAAGACAGCTTCTTTCTGTAGATTATGAGGACACTCAGTCCTCGTTTATTGTCATTTAGAAATGCATGCATTAAAAAATGATACAATGTTCCTCCAGAATGATATCACAAGAAAACACAGGACAAACCAAGACTAAAACTGACAAAACCACGTAATTATAACATATAGTTACAACAGTACAAAGCAATACCATAAAGAGCAGACCATGGGCACGGTTAAAAAAAGTCTCAAAGTCCCGATAGACTCATCATCTCACGCAGACGGTAGAAGGAGGAAACTCTCCCTGCCATGAATCTCCAAGCGCCGCCAACTTGCCGATGCAGCACTATTGGAAGCACCCGACCGCAGCGGACTCTGAGTCCATCCGAAAACTTCAAGCATCCGACCAGCCCTTCCGACACAGCCTCTCCGAGTGCCGTCCTCTGCTGAGCGCTTCGACCCCGCCCCGGCCACCGAGCAACAAACAAAGCCAAGGACTCGGGGCCTTCCCCTCTGGAGATTTCTGATCACACAGTAACAGCGGCAGCAAAGCAGGCATTTCAGAAGTTTCACCAGATGTTCCTCTGTGCTCTCACGTCCGTCTCCATCAAATCAGGATTGTGCACGGCACCCTACTTGACAAATAACAGACATCACCACCGGAGTGGCCGCTGCGAGCTGCGTCGCGCCATCTTCTCCTCCTGTTTTTTGCCTCTGCCATCAGATTTCTGAATGGTCCCTGAACCCATGAACACTTCCTCACTAATTTGTGCTTATTTTTCAGTATTTATTTAGTTTTTTAAAAAAATATATACATATGGTAATTCATAGTATCACACAGTACTGCTGCCACAGCACAACACATTTCATGACATACCTCAGCAGTAATAAACCTGATGCAGATTCTGATTTGAAATGCCTCCGTCATATCCAACTCCACCGCCACCCTGGCAGTGTATCGTGTAAAAAAAACTTTCCATACATCTCCTTTAAACATTCCCCTCTCACCTTAAAATTCTGCCTTCTAGCTTGTGACCTACAGATCCTGGGAAAAAATATTCTCTACCCTCTCTATGCCTCAAGTAATTTTATTAGTATCCTCAGCATCTGATTCTCCAGAGAAAGTAACTCAGGTCTGATCAACCTTTCCTTACAGCTCATCCTGTCTAATCCAGGCAGCACCCTGGTGAAGATCCTCTCCAAAGCCTCAAAGACCTAAAACATGAACTCTGTTTCTCTCTCCCCAGATGCTGCCTGACCTGCTGTGCATTTCCAGCATCCTTTAAATTTAACTCAAATTTCCACCATCTGCTAAAGTCTGTGTTTTTGAGGTTTAATCTCCCGTTTGAATGTAAGGCAAATCAACATTGTGGTCTTCGGACTGTTATAACAACGAATTCCATCCATTGTACCCTTGTTATTTTAATGAGGCTTCAACGTAAAGAGGCTTAGGGTTACATAGCATGCAATAGTTATTCAGCAGGCCCATCAGCCCAACTTGTCCATGCCGACTAAACTGAGTGTGTCCCCTTTTCCCATTTTTGGCCCATTTTCCCTTAAAAGTTTCCTACCCATGTACTTGTAAGCAGACAGACAAAGTGCTGGAGGAACTCCACTGGTCACTTACGGAGAGAAATGAACAGTAGATATTTCTGGCTGAGATACTTCATCAGGACCAAAATAACGACCTGTGGCTCCCTATGTCTGCGTGGGTTTCCTCCGGGTGCTCCAGTTTCCTCCTACATTCCAAAGATGTACAGGTTAGTAGTTAGTTGACCACATGGGTGTAATTAGATGGTGTGGGCTCATTGGGTTGTATCTCTAAATAAATAAAGTAGAATAAAATTAAAATACCGAACCAGATAAACTCAATGGAAGGAACACTTCTGAGCTATTCCATTTGGAACATGCACCACGTCAAAATTGGGATGCCATGGTAATGTAGCGATTAGTTCAAGGTAATTCCAGCTCCGAGTCCAGAGTTTAATTCCGGTGCCATCTGTAAGGAGTCCGTATGTTCTCCCCATGACCACATGGATCTCCCCAAGTGCTCCGGTTTCCTCCCACAGTTGGTTAGTAGGATGCTTAGTCTTTGTAAAGTGTCCTGTGACTAGGTTGGCGTTAAATAGGTGGGGCGCTGGAGGGTGCAGCTCGTTGGGCCAAAAGGGCCTGTTCTACACTGTATCTCTAAATGAAATAAATAAAAAGGTTGGAGCAATTGAATAGATATTTTGATAGGCGCAAGGACAGGAGTGGTTTAGAGGGATATGGGCCAAACACAGGCAAGCGGGACTGGGCACCTTGGTTGCCATGGATATGTTGGGCAGGAAAACCTGTCACCCTGCTGTATTTCTCTACAACTCTATCACTCTAAGCTGTTCATCAATTTAATTTTAACATGGCATAGTTTGTTTTTGACTTCTTTAGTTTCTAAAAGGAACGCCCACAGACCCATCCCCACGTTTTACACTCTAGTTCTAGAACAAAAAAGTGACTTTAATTGCAACAATTACTGGCAAGGACAGAACCCGCTTCCTGTCATTTTGACCCTGCACTGCATAGCTCGGAGGAATTAATGTCGATGACAGCTGCCTCATGCTACCAAACTTCTCAATGATCTATTCTTAGATCCCCACTGTGACTGACACCCCTAAAACACGTGTTCTTGGGCAGTATCAGTTAGCTATTCCACTGCACAAGCAGTAGAAGGCCGAGAGGGCCATTGTTGTCGTAGCAACAGGTTTGATACAGCCTGGCACGGTATCGTAGCGGTTAGCACAACGCTTTACGGCACCAGCGATCACCGATTGGGGTTCCATTCTTGCTGCTGTCTGGAACGAGTTTGTAGGCTCTCCCATGACCATGTGGGTTTCCACTGGGTGCTCCAGTTTCCTCCCACATTCCCAAGGCGGGCAGGTCAGGGTTAGTAACTTGTGGTCAAGTTACGTTGGTGCAAAAAGCATGGCGACACCTGCAGGCTGCCCCCAGCCCTCCACCCTCGGACCCTGTTGGTCACTGATGCAAAGTGAGGTGTTTCACTGTATGTTTCAATGTACGTGTGGCTAAAAGCTCATCTTGAAAAAAAATCTTTAAAACAAAATCACAAAAAGTCTTCAGATGTAGAAATATGTATAAAAAAATTGAAATGCTGGAAATACAGCAGATCAGGCAGCCTCTGTGGTGAGGAACGTCGACTGTACTCTTTTCCATCGATGCTGCCTGGCCTGCTGAGTTCCTCCAACATTCTGTGGGTGTTGCTTGGAATTAGAATTGATTTACTATTGTCACATATACCAAGATACAGTGAAAAACTTGTCTTGTATACCGTTCATACAGATCAATTCATTACACGTTAAAAGAATGCAGGATAAAGTGTAACAGATTTAAAGCAGTGCAGACAGACAATGAAGTGCAATATCTTACTGGGGTTAGACTCTGAGGCCAAGAATCCATCTTGTTGTACCAGGGAACAATTTTATAGTATTATCTCAGCAGGGGAGAAGCTGTCTTTCAGCCTGGTGATATGTGCTTTCAGGATTTGTATCTTCTGCCTGATGGGAAGGGTGAGAAGAGAGAAGGTCTGGGGTGGCTGGGGTCTTTGATCACGCTAGCTGCTTTACTGAGGCACAGACAGGACCAGAATTAGGCCATTTGGCCCATCGAGTCTGCTCTGCCATTCCAATATGGCTGATTTATTATCCCTCTCAACCCCCATTCACCTGCCTTCTGCTATAACCTTTGACACCCTGACTAATCAAGAACATATCAACCTCTGTTTTAAACATACCTAATGGAAATACTCTATATACTCATGAGTCCATGGAGGAGAGGTTAGTTTCTGTGATGTGTTTCTGTGATGTGTTTCCGTGCTGTGTCCACAATTCTCTGTGGTCACTGTACAGAGCAGACGCCATTCCAGACAGAATGATTTATATGGTGCATCAATAAGGGTCGTGGCAATTTCTCAAGTCTCCTGAGGAAGTAGAGGCACTAGTGAGCTTTCTGGAGCACAACATCAACATATTTGGACCAGGCATTGTTCTTTCTTGTAAAATTCTGTATTCTTTATTCTTAATTTATATGTAACACCCCAGTTAAGATTTCTACTGCTATGCTGTGAGGGGTCTTATTTTAGTAGTCTTCTGTAAAAGTAACGTGTCCTGCTAGCAAAAGTTTTTTGGCTTTGGCTAAAGGTAAGGAGCCATGTTGTCCAACTTAGGAATGTTGTATCAGTCAATAAGGAGTGGGACGGGGGGAAAAGTTTTTATGAAGGACAGTAGTCTGGTTTGAGGTCTTTTTGGCGAGAGGTATGGGGAGAAGAGCACCAGGGAGGACGCCTAGAGGATCCCATCTGAAGGGGAGACCCTTTTGCAAGGAGTGCTTCACAGGGCAGAGGATTCCGAGAAGGGCAGTTCTACCTGTGGTTGGTGAGAATAATTGAGCACCATGAGTAAAGCTACTCCCAGCTACTACAGAAATGAGCTCCAATGTTTATGTGCACTTTTAGACTGGTTTAGCTGTAAGGCGCTCATTTATCTTTTGGTGTGTGTCACTTGAATTTCCAGCATCTGCAGATTTCCTCGTGTCTGCATCATTTATCTTTCTGTTTCTTTCTCTGTTAACTGTTTGATCAAGTTGAAAATTGGTAAATATATTTTCTTTATAATATCATGCTGGTGTACGATCTGTCATTTCTGGGCTACTGATAACTGTGTACGGGCAGTATTTACACAGCATTTGCTCATATCAAGGTTCCTTTAATTGAAACATCCAGACGTTACTGTTTGGTTGAACCCTAAATCATACTGACCCTGGACGTGCATTGCTTATGAAAGGGGACATTCTCAACACTGAGTCATGGGGCTGTTAGCAGAGTCAGTTAACAAAGCAATCAGGTGTGAGAAGGTTGCATATATTTTTCTTGTACTGCTGCTGCAACTAAGTGTTTCATTGCACCTGTGCATACTTGTACTTGTGCATGTGACAATAAACTCGACTTTGAAATTGATTTGGAATCTCTGGAATTCTCCTCCCCAGAGTGTCACACGTTGAGTGCATTTGGAGAGTGTAAGGAAAGAGTTAAATTTAATTCCTCCTTGGTACATGCTAAAATAAAATGGAAGTTTGTAAGACAAAATGGTGCAAGCCTAAAATGTTGGAATGTTTTGAGAAAATAAAAAGAATATCAAAGGTATACAAGCCTGGCCAGTAGACAATGATGAATATATCTTTGTCTGGGCAAGGTGAGATCACTGTGAAGCTGCAGGTATAAAAAGTGGCAATTTCTTTGTGCATGTGGGAATCTTCTCAGGCTGGGTCATGCATGATTACTGCTAAAAGTTGGAAATAGAGACAATGTGAGAGAGAGAGAAAGGGGGAGAGAGAGAGAGAGAGAGAGAGGGAGAGGGAGAGAAAGAGGGAGAGAGAGAGAGAGAGAGAGAAAGAGGGGGAGAGAGAGAGAGAGAGAAAGAGGGAGAGAAAGAGGGAGAGAGAGAGAGAGAGAGAGAGAGAGAAAGAGGGAGAGAAAGAGGGGGAGAGAGAGAGAGAGAGAGAAAGAGGGAGAGAAAGAGGGAGAGAGAGAGAGAGAGAGAGAGAGAGAGAGAAACACTTTAAATTCCCTGGTGTTATCATATCTGTACTGGGACCAGCACATATGTAAGCGCCATCACGAAGAAGGCACAACAGCGCCTACTACTTTCTTCAAAGTTTGTTCCAATTTGGCATGGCATCTAAAACTCCTATAGATGCATGGTCACTATTCTGACTGGTTGCATCACGGCCTGGTACGGAACACCAATTCCCAGGAATGGAAAAGTCTACAGGAAGTGGTGGATATAACCCTGTCTATCCCACCTCTGAACACATCTATGAAGAGTACTGATGTAAGAAAGCAGCATCCATCATCAAGGACTCCCACCATCCAGACCATGCTCTCGTCTCATTGCTGCCATTGGGAAGAAGGTGCAAGAGCCTTAGGTCTCACACCAGCAGGTTCAGGAATAGTTATTACCCCCCAACCATCAGGCTCTTGAACCAGCTAGGATAACTTCACTCACCTCAACACTGAATTGATTCCACATCCTATGGCCTCACTTTCAAGGATTTTACAACTCATGTTCTCAGTATTTTCTCATATCCCTTTTGCCCCCATCCCATGATCCTCTCATATCCCTTTTGCCTCCCATCCCATGATCCTCTCATATCCCTTTTGCCCTTCAGTCCCATGATCTTCCCATATCCCTTTTACCAATCAACTTTCCAGCTCTTGGCTCCATCCCTCCCCCTCCTGTCTTCTCCTATCATTTTGGATCTCCCCTTCCCCCTCCCACTTTCAAATCTCTTACTAGCTCTTCTTTCAGTTAGTCCTGATGAAGGGTCTCGGCCCAAAACGTCGACTGTACCTCTTCCTAGAGATGCTGTCTGGACTGCTGCGTTCACCAGCAATTTTTATGTGTGTTTCTCAGTATTATTTATTATTTGTATTTGTGCAGTTTGTCTTCTTTAGCATATTGGTTATTGGTCAGTTTTTGTGTGTCGTTTTTCATTGATTCGATTGTATTTCTTTGATCGACTCTGAATGCCTGCAAGAAAATGAGCCTCAAGGTGGTACATGGTGACATATAAGTATTTTGATAAAAAAATTTACTTTGAACTTTGAAAGTTTGTCGAATTTGTGGTTCCCTCCGGCATTGTGCAGATCAGTGGATGATAAGTATTATTTTGTTTTCTGACAATTAATCATTTGTTTTTCTGTCTGTATTGTTTGCTTTATAAACTCTAATAAAGTGGTTTCTTGCGGCTTGTACAGTAACATGTGTATAGTGCCTCCTTTGTTTGCAAATGCCCCTTGCTGAATCAGGACAGAACATGGAACAAATTTTGACATATTTTCATTACAGAGTCATACAGTTATAAGGCACAGGTACAGGCCCTTCAGCCCAACAGTGTGGACAAATGCCTGTCAATGCTTGCATCTTGCCCATATCCCTATTCAGGTAGCAGTGGACTGTGGGAGAAAGTGAAGGTAATAGAGGGAGGGGATGGCCAGGTGTGGTGAAGAGGAGGGTTGAATGGGAAGCCAGAATGGGGAATGGAAATGGAGAGAATGGGGAATGAGGTACAAGTTATCAGAAGTTAGAGAAATCCGTGTTCCTGTGTCAGGTTGGTAGCTACAAAGCATACTTCATCCCTCCTCGCCCACCCACCCATCTTCCCTTTCACCAGGTCTCACCTATCACCTGCCTGCCAGCTTGTACTCCTTCCCTCCTCCTACCTTCAAATCCTGGATTCTGCCTCTTTCCTTTCCAGTCCTTATGAAAGGTCTCGGTCTGAAACATCCACTCTTTTTTTTTTATTTCCGTAGATGCTGCCTGACCTGCTGTGTTCTTACAGCATTTTGTATGTCTTATGTAAATATTGACAGACACTTTGAACCTCCTTCCTCCCACCTCAAACCTGCGCCCTCCTGTTTCTGATACCCCAACCATGGGAAAGGGGTTCTGTTTCTCTTTGAGAGACACTGGATGAATTACTGGCCCACACACCCTCCATTTTGTTGATTCTGGGGAGGCTTCTGATTAAAATGTTGGCAGTGGCTGCGAAGATTTTGATGTGTTGATACAGAGCTGGAACTGTAATTGACCTTCAACAAGACGCCAGGCTTCTGAAAATTTGGCCATTTTAGGAATACCTTGTCTTGTTTTCCTGGTTCTTCCTCATCTTCCCTTCTTGGGCTGATGGAGTTGTTTTAACAACGTCAGACTCTATCTGACAAAGGCCTCCGGCATGCACACTGATGTCATGCTGTTCCAGTGATGCCTGGGAAAACAGCAGTCCGGAGGCTGGAGTCCTGCTCATCACCATGTGGGCTGCTGGGATTGTCAGCATGCAGAACATGGGAGAATCTGGATGGAATCCCTCCTGAACCTGATCCCCAGGATGTCCCATGGCAGAGATCTAAAGGCCATAGAAGGCCAGAAGACCACGAGACATAGAAGCAGAATTAGGCCATTCAGCCCATCAAGTTTGCTCCACCATTCCATCATGGCTGATTTATTATCTCTCTCAACTCCATTCTCCTGCCTTCGCCCCATAACCTTTGATGCCCTGACAAACCGAGAACCTATCATAAACAAGAGAAAATCTACAGATGCTGGAAATCCAGAGTAACACACACAAAATGCTGGAGGAACTCAGCAGGTCAGGCAGCATCCATAGAAAGGAAGAAAGAGTTGATGTTTCAGGTCGAGACTCTTCATCAGGGTTAGTAAACTGTGGGGATCCTCCATTAGCACTGGATGCCCGGCGGCATCAGTGGGCTTCCCTTAGCACAATCATCGGACTGTGTTGGTCGTTGCGCAAGACAATTCATTTCACTGTATGTGCTGATGTACGTGTGACAAATAATCTTTATTGGAGTCAAGTTGATCGGAGGTATTTGGTGACTGAGCTGGGATTAAGGTACAAATAGAACCTGCCAATATTCCCCCGCCTCCACTCCACCCCCACTCCCCACATCCTTGTGACTGGAAAGTCACATGTTTTAATCTGATTTATGTTCTCTGAGCAAAGACACCTCAAAAGCAAAGCTCTGCTTTCATTACGGAATTACACTAGCTGCTCCCCCCTGGTGGCCGCTCAGAGTATTGCAGACAAATGAACTTCCCCAGTATCAACCCAAAAAGTCTCTGCCAAACCCGATACAGTCTCCACCAACCCACTCCACACTCTATCCCATATTCAATTGCATTTTTCTATCATCCACGTGCTACCAGGTAGGAGTGACAGGAACTTGAGCACAAGAGATTCATGTAGATGTGAAAATCCGTCTGGGTATCTGTCTGGACATGAACATTGGTTTCTCTAATTTCCGGTAATTTCTCTCCCCTTTCTTTTCCATTCCCCATTCAGGATCCTCTCTAACCCTGTTCTTTTCCTCTCTTGCTCATCACCTCTCACTGGAGCACCTCCTTTTTCCCTTTCTCCCATGGTCCACTCTCTTTTTACTTTGAACTCTCCTCTGGAATCAGATTCCTTCTTCTTCAGTCCTTTACCTATTTCACCTATCACCTCCCAGCTTCTCACTTCATCGCCTCTTCCCCCACCCACCCAGCCACCTTCACCCTCATCTGGTCTCACCTAACCTACCACCTCGTACTCCTTCCCTCCTCCACTACCTTCTTTTGGCTTCTTCCCCTATCCTTTTTTGTCCCGATGAAAGGTGTCAGCCAAAAACACCAACTGTATATTCCCCCCGCCCCGTAGATGCCGCCTTATCACCTGAGTTCCTCCAGCATTTAGTGTGTGTTTCACAGGAACCTGAAGTCCCGCACTGAATGTTTCAGGAATAGCTTCTTCTCCTCCAACATCAGATGTGTGAACAGTCTATGAAGCCATGAGTACTTCCACGCATTCCTTTTGGTAACAGTTATTTATTTATTTTTCTGACCGAGTACAGTACTTTTTTAAATGTCTTGTACCGTACTGCTAACACAAAACAGCAAACTTCATGACATTTCCGTGACAATAAAGCTAATTCTGATTCTGATTCCGTCACTGACTGAGTTTTCTCTGAGTAATCCACTCTCCTGCCGTATCTAAAGGACACACAGATTACCGACGTAGTTTGCCACTGGAATATGCGCTGAATGTGCGGGTAGGTAGAATCAGAATCAGATTTAGTATCTCCGGCATGTGTCGTGAAATTTGTTAATTTAACAGCAGCAGTTCAATGCAATACATAATATAGAAGCAAAAAAAAACAAAATAATATTAATAAATAAATCAGTTACAGTATATTTATATTGAACAGATTAAAAATCATGCAAAACAGAAAATATTTTTAAAAACTGAGGTAGTGTCCAAGGGTTCAATGTCCATTTAGGAATCGGATGGGAGAGGGGAAGAAGCTGTTCCCGAATCGCTGAGTGTGTGCCTTCAGGCTTCTGTACCTCCTAGCTGGAGGTAACTTTATAATGAACGCTGCCTTTCTGAGACACAGCTCCTTGAAGATGTCCTGGGTACTTTCTAGGCTAGTATCCAAGTTGAAGCCGGCTAAATTTACAACCCTCTGCAGCTTCTTTCAGTCCTGTGCAGTAGCGCCTCCCCCGCCGCCCCCACCCATACCAGACAGTGATGCAGCCTGTCAGCATGCTCTCCACGGTACATTTATAGAAGTTTTTGAGTGTATTTGTTGAAATGCCAAATCTCTTCAAACTCCTAATGAAGTATAGCCGCTGTCTTGCTTTCTTTATACCTGCATTAATATGTTAGGACCAGGTTAGATCCTCAGAGAACTTGACATCCAAGAACTTGAAACTGCTCACTCTCTCCACTTCTGATCCCTCTATGAGGATTGGTATGTGTTCCTTCGTCTTACCCTTCTTGAAGTCCACAATCACCTTACTGACGTTGAGGTCCAGGTTGTTACTGTGACACCACTCCACTAGTTGGCATATCTCACTCCTGTACGCCCTCTCGTCTCCATCTGAGATTCTACCAACAATAGTTGTATCGTCAGCAAATTTACAGAAGGTACTTGAGCTATGCCTAGCCACACAGTCATGGGTATAGAGAGAGTAGAACAGTGGGCTAAGCACACACCCCTGAGGTGCACCAGTGTTGATCGTCAGCGAGAAGATGTTATCACCAATCCACACAAATTGTGGTCTTCTGGTTAGGAAGTTGAGGATCCAGTTTCAGAGGGATGTACAGAGGCCCAGGTTCTGCAACTTTTCAAGCAGGATTGTGGGAATGATGGTGTGGATGAGGAGAAGATGGCGGCGCGACGCAGCGCGCGTGGCCACTCCAGAAATGGTATCGGTATTTGTTAAGTAGGTACCGTGCACAATTCTGATTTGATGGAGACAGACGTGAGAGTACAGAGGAATATCTGGAGAAACTTATGAAATGCCCGCTTCGCTGCCGCTGTACTGTATGGTCCAGAATCTCCGGAGGAGAAGGCCTCTGAATCCTCAGCTTTGCTTGTTTCGGCGGCCAGGATGAGGTCAAAGGCGCTCAGCAGAGGATGGCGCTCGGGAGGCTGTATCGGAGGGACTGGTCGGAGGCTCGAAGTTTTCGGATGGACTCAGAGTCGGCTGTCGGGTGCTTCCAATGCATTGGCAGTTGGCAGTTGGCAGTTGTTGGTGCTTGGAGGTTTATGGCAGGGAGAATTTCTCCCTTTTGCCACCTGCTATCGGGGACTATCGGAGTCGATCAGGACTTGAGACTTTTTACCGTGCCCATGGTCTGGTCTTCATCAAATTATGGTATTGTTTTGCACTGCTGTAACTATATGTTATAATTATGTGGTTTTGTCAGTGTTAGTCTTTGGTTTGTCCTTTTTTTGTGATATCACTGGAGGAACATTGTATCATTTTTTAATGCATGCATTTCCAAATGACAATAAACGAGGACTGAGTGTCCTCGTAATCTGATCTAATCCAATTAAACGCTACTGAGCTATAGTAGTAGAATCTTTGGGGATATGCAATGGTATTGGTGCAGGAACACTGCAAAATTGATGCTCAGCGGTCAACATGGATCCAATGGGCTGAATTGGCTGATCGTTTGTCTTCTGTTTGATTATTATTTCCATTTAGATTTAAAGATTACCTTTATTGTCACATGTACAATGAAGCATCAAAACACACAGTGAAATGAGTTTTTTGTGTCAGCGATCATCACAGTCCAAGGAAGTGCTGGGGGCAGCCCACAAGTGTTGCCATGCTTCAATACAGCATGCCCTCAGTTTACTAAGCTGTCTGTCTTTGGACTGTGGGAGGAAACCAGAGCACCTGGAGGAAATCCAAATGGTGGCAGACAGAATGTACAAACTCTTTACAGACAGCGGCAGAGCTAAAACTGGATCACTGGCGCTGTAATGGTGGTACTCTAACCGTTATGTTATTGATTTCCCTTGGACTATCTCAATGCACTGATGTGATGAAATTATCCCTATGGCTGGCACTGACAATAATAAACTAAATTATCTATTGGTTGTTTTCCTTTTGTATTACCTCAATATACTATGTGAGAAATGTTGTGTCTGGATGGCACACAAAACAAACAGTTTTCGCTGTATCTCAGTATGTGACAATAATGAACAAACTCAGCTCATTTCAAACTAGCAAGACCAGCTCAACTTTGTTTATCTATCTGAGAAAACGGGTGGGGAACTGTATCGCTCTTACTCTGTTCCTCCGGAAGGGTAACATTCCAGCACACCCTACTCCCACACCTCCTGCAAAATCTGTTATTGCTTTTAACTTGTATTACTGATGTGACGAAATGATCTGTGTGGGTAGCTTTCCACTGTACCTCAGTACATGTCAACAATAATAAATGAATTTACAAACATTATTTATCAAACTAATCATCCATCATTCAGGAATCTCACCATCAGGACATGGCTACTTCTCATTACTTCAGTGGAAACATCTTGACTCTGAACTGAATACACAACCTACAGGCTCACTTTCACAACTCTACAATTCAAGTTTTCAGTATTATTTATTTATGATTATATTTTTTGTATTCGGTTTGTTTTCTCTTGTACATTGGTTGTTTGTCAGTCCTTGTGTGAAGTTTCTCAATAATAAAGATGCAGCCTACAGAGAAGTGATCACCACCTCTCCCTCAGAGTTGCAAAAACAAAGGAGCTGGTTGTGGACTACAGGAGGAATGGAGACAGGCATCCATTGACATCAATGGATCTGGGGTTGAAAGGGTGAACAGCTTTAAGTTCCTCGGCATAAACATCATCGAGGATCTCACATGGTCTGTACATACCAGCTGTGTGGTGAAAAAGACACAACAGCACCTCTTTCACCTCAGACGGTTGAACAAGTTTGGTGTAGGCCCCCAAATCATAAGAACTTTCTATAGGGGCACAATTGAGTGGCTGCATCACTGCCTGGTGTGGGAACTGTACCTCCTTTAATCGTAAGACTCTGCAGAGAGTGGTGTGGACAGGACAGCCCAGTGCATCTGTAAATGTGAAATTCCCACTATTCAGGACATTCACAAAGACAGGTGTGTAAAAAGGGCCCAAAGGATCATTCGGGACCCGAGTCACCCCAACCACAAACTGTTCCAGCTGTTACCATCTGGGAAATGGTACCACAACATAAAAGCCAGGACCAACAAGCTCTGGGACAGCTTCTTCCACCAGGCCGTCAGACTGATTAACTCATGCTGACACAACTGTATTTTTATGTTATATTGACTATCGTGTTGTACATGCTATTTATTATAAATTACACATTTAGATGGAGACATAACATAAAGATTTTTACTCCTCATGTATATGAAGAATGTAAGTAATGAAGTCAACTCAATTCGTTGATTCTATTGTATTTCTTTGTTCTACTAAAAATACCTGCAAGAAAATGAATCCCAAGGTAGAATATGGAGATATATATATATATATACACACACACGTATACACACACACAGTATCTGCTTTGATAACAAATTTACTTTTAACTTAACTTTGATCAGACACAAGGTTCAGAAGCCTGAAGACACACACAACATTTTAGGAACAGATTCTTCCCCTCCTCTATCAGATCTCTGAATGGACCACAAATCCATGAACACTACCTCACTATTTTGCTCTTTTTTCGCACTACTTATTTAATTATTTATTTTTCTTATTGTAATTTATAGTAATTTAATGCATTTCGTTACCTCTGTAAAACAACTTCATGACGTCAGTGATAATAAATGATTCTGATTTTGAACCATCTTGAAACGCAAGTACATAATTTTCATATGATCTTGCAGCTTATTGATTACCTGCACCGCACTTTCCCTGTCTGTTACTTATTCTGCATTGTTATTGTTTTACCTTGTTCTACCCCAATGTATAGACCCTGAACCAGTGTGGATAACTTTACTCACCAGAACACTGAACACAAGCTGTGGACTCACTTTCAAGGACTCTACAACTCATGTTCTTAGTTGAGGCCCTCCGTTGGTCAGGGTCAATCATGGAATTTGCCTCCCGTCTACATGTTACACAAGCCAGGGCAGCACAGTATGCAGAGCAAGCTGTCGTCCATACAGTAGGCTCCTCCTCTCCACACAGCTAACTAATCAAAAGGGATGGCACAGACTGATACAGTTTGGCACCAGCAGTGTTGCTGGAGTTGCCAGTCAACATTGAACTCAAGGTAGGACTGCCTTAGGGAATCTAGCTCAGGATTTTTCCTTGGCGTTTACTCACAAAGCTTTTCCAATGAGTGGGTATAACCACAAGGCAGAGGAAGTTTGAGACCTGAGTTTTCCTTCTCCCAGATGAGCTGCCAACTGTTGATGATGAGCCCAATCTGCCTGAAGTGACTGCTTTTTTTATATATAGGCACCAGTAACCAGCCTTTGACCCTTCTTCTATCAGTAGAAACAGCTCTGCCAGGCTTAGCAACTAAGCCACAAGTGAAGGCCTGGAGGCTAGGTTATCAGAGGCTACTTGAGATACACGCCATTGGGAGCATTTAGTAAGTATTGGCAGTGTTCTAGCCACGTTTGTTTTGTAACACACATCAAAGTTGCTGGCGAACGCAGCAGGCCAGGCAGCATCTCTAGGAAGAGGTACAGTCCACGTTTCGGGCTGAGACCCTTGTCAGGACTAACGAAACGTCAACTGTACCTCTTCCTAGAGATTCTGCCTGGCCTGCTGCATTCACCGGCAACTTTGATGTGTTACTTGGATTTCCAACATCTGCAGAATTCCTCACGTTTGCGTAAGTTTTGTATGCAGTTAATTTTGTTCGAACATCACTTCCTGTCCGTAAACTTTTTTTAAAAAACATCATTTCTTGAGTGGGTCAATTTGGATTCTGACATTACATACACATAGTAGAAAGACACCCATCTCTGTCCACTCTTTATTTGCCCTTGAAACAGCAATATTCTTAAGTCTTAAACTTTCTTAATATTGGTAAACATTTAGTAGGTGGACTTTGAAGGAAGTATTATGTTTATCATTTAGCGTAATTAAGCTACTGTTGAACCACAAGTCAGTCTGGTCTATACAGCATAGTTGAAATCGATCTCACATCCACATTTGTGCTGGCAGCTCGTTCCACACTCTCACCATCCTCCGAGTGAAGTTCCCCCTCATGTTCCCCTTAAACATTTCACTTTTCACCCTGAACCCATGACCTCTAGCTGTAGTCTCACCCAACTTCAGTGAAGAAACCTACTTGCCTTTACTCTATAATCTATACCCCTCATAACTTTGAATACCTCTATCAAATCTCCCCTCAATTTTCTACGGTCTAGGGAATAAAGTCATAATCTATTTAACCTTTCCCTACAACTCAGGTCCTCAAGTCTCAGCAACATCCTTGCACATTTTCTCTGCACTCTTTCAATCTTATTTACAACATTCCTTCGCTTCTGCAGAGGGACAGAGGGTTGGTGCGTAGATGCTCTGAATGTACACCGAGCCTGAGGAAGTGGCAGGGCGGAGAGACAGAATGCACTCTGTGTTTCCCGATGGCAGTTCCTGTGAGGAAAGCAGAGAGTTTCTCACTTCAAGTCCAATGCCTCAGGACACGCACAACTCCAGCAGCGTCACTCTCTTATAAGAGCAAACGTGACTGTGGTGGCTGCACTAACCACCGAGGCATCTCACTGCTCAGCTTTGTTGGCAAGGTTTTCTGCTCCTGTGGTACTCAGAAGGCTGCAGGCACCGGCTGCTCGCCTATGCCCAGAATTACAGGGCGGGCTCTGAGCAGGACATCAACAATCCGCACGACCTTCTCACTACGCCAACCCCAGGAGCAATGCCAACAGCAGACAACCACCTTACACCAACCTCATCAACCTGATGAAGGCCTTTGACCTGGTCAGTAGAATCGGGCTCTTCACTCTGTTCCGAAAGACCAGATGTCCCTACACGCTTCTCAGGATGATCATACCTTTCCACGAAGACATGCAAGGATAGCTCGTCCTCGAACCGCTTCCCAATCAGGAGCGGCGTGAAGCAGGGCTGCGTACTGGCTCCTACACTCCTCAGCATCTTCTCCCTGCTCCTGTCCCATGCCTTCAGTTCATCAGAGGACGGCGTATATCCCTATATCAGAAATGCCGGCAGGCTGTTCAGCCTTGCACATCTGAGAGCAAAGACCAAGGTGTGACTGGCACTGATGAGGGAGTTGCTGTTTGCCGGCAACGCCACCCTTATATCACCATCAGAGTCATCAACTGCTTTGCACTCGCCTGCACAGACTTTGGTCTGACTGTTGGGCTCAAGAAGACAAACATCATGTGCCAAGACGTCAACAACATCTGTATGGGTGACTTCACCCTCGACATGGTATACGAGTTCACCTACCTTGGCTCCATTGTCTCAAGCAACCTCTCCCTAGACATTGAACTGAACGAGCAGGTCGGCAGAGCAGCAATAATGTCCCGCCTGGCAACCAGTGTCTGGGAGAACTCCATGCTGACCAAGAACACCAAGAGGAAGGTTTACCAGGCCTGGGTGCCCAGTACACTCCTGCATGGCAGTGAAACATAGGCAACCTACTCTCAGCAAGAGCGCAGCCTAAACACGCTCCACCTCCGCTGCCTCTGAAGAATCCCGGGCATCACATGGCAGGATCACGTCCCACACAAGGACACTAAGACAAGCAGGCACGTTCACCCTCTTCACTCAGCATGGCCTACAAATGGCTTGGTCACATCAACCGCCGGATCCCCGGTATGGAGAGCTCGCCACCGGCACCAGACCGACTGAAGGACCAGCCCTGCGTTATAGAGACGTCTGTAAGCGCGACATGAAAGCAGGAGACGTTGACCAAACTACCTGGAAAGTCGTGGCAGCAGCTGGAGTCAGCCCGTCAGGGCAGGAGAAAGAAAAACAGTGAGGGGCAAAGAGAGGGCGCAGGCGGCTGAGGTACTCCTCTACAGCCAAGCACAACATCCGCTTGAGAAACTGCAGCAAGGCCAGGCGCTCCAACTGGGCAGCCATCGATGGACAACCGACTGACCACTCCGCTGTCCATCATCATAACTGACACCCCATCGCTCGAATGGTTGATTAAGATCTTGTTCACGCCTCCCGCAGGATTGGCCAATTGGCGGAAGTCCAGTGCTGTTGCGTGATTGGATGATTACTCCTTTCGTTCCCACGCAAAGTGATGAATGATTGACATTCTAATTTTCGAATAGTTGATAGAAATCTAGCTCAGACCTCGCAGGATTGGTTTAATATCTAATGACGTCAGTGTCCCTCGATGGCATAATTGATTGACACACGGGCAGAGCGCCTGGCGGATTGAGGCGATTAAACTTTGGTTCACGCCTTCCACCCGCGATTGGTCAATCGTTGTTACGTCAGCCCCTTGCGGGATTGGTGGAAGAGTAGTCCAGGCCCGTCCCTATTTCTGAGAGGGATACGGTGCTTGTCACGGCGATGCAGGTGAGTGGGTCCGCAGCGAGTTGTGAATTTCGGGCTGGCGGCTCCGCTGCGACGGGGCGAGTAATCCCCTCACTTTTGCGAAGGGAACTGATGACTTGGGACCGGCGGCGGGGTCGGCAGTCTGACGCTGGGCCGAATAACCGGTGGCCTGGTTGCCGGGTGACTGCTGACAGAGTCAGCACAGTCTGTCTCAGGCAACCTAATTTATTGCCAAATGCATCGTGGTGTAATGAAATCCATATAAACAGCGTGCATAGTAATAATAACTACAATGACAAGGGAACAAGTACAGAATGGTACGAAGACTAGTATATTCGGCAAAAAAATTCTAATTTGATAATAGCTGTGTAAGTTGTTCTATTATTGGCACGTGTATCGAGGTACATTGAAAGACTTTGATCCATACAGATTATTTCATGACAACCAGTGCAAGAGAAAACTATAGCACAATGCAGAAAATCAGACTTAAGTTTGGTAAAACAGTGTAAAGGTCACAAAGAGTTGATTGTGAGGTACAGAGTCCATCTTATTTTACTAGGAAACTATTCTGATAACAGCAGGATAGGAGCTATCCTTGAGTGTCGTGGTATGGACTGTTTCAAAGTTCAAAGTAAAATTATTGTCAAAGTACATGTATGGCACCATATGGAACCTGTGATTCATTTTCTTGTGGGCATTTACAGTAAATACAAAGAAACAAAAAATAAGACTAGCAAAATAATAATAAATAAGCAATGCACACTGAGAGCATGAGATGAAGCATCCTTGAAAGTGAGTTCATAGGTTGTGGAAACCATTTAGTGTTGGGGTGAGTGAAGTACCCCCCTTAGCAATCTGCTGGCAAAGGGGAAGAAACTATTCTTAAAAATGATGAGTCTTCAGGCTCCTGAACCTCCTCTCTGTGGTAGTAATGAGAAGAGGGCATATTGTGGGTGGTGAATATCCTTAGTGATGGAAAAACAGAGCTTACCTTGCACTTTGACCTTTCATGTTAGTTCTGTTTTGCTCTGGTCAGGTACTGCCTGTGCATCTGTGGGTTCCACGTTTTTATTGTAGCACTGCAATATTTGCTCATTTATCCTTCGGTGTCTGGTCTGTTTTCTGGTTACTCTGAATGAGCAAAGGACAGTACAGTGACTTTGAGGTTGGAGGTAAGGGTGTGCAGGCTTTGGGAAGTGCAGAAGTTGTTCACCAGGTTACTGTTGGCTTTAGAAAAGACAGCAATGCATAAACCGCTGGAAGAACTCCGTAGGAGGGAAGTGAGCAGTCAGAGACCCTTCTTCAGGACCTGCTTATTGGGCCTCGGTGAAGGGTCTCGAGCTGAAACATCGACCGTTCATTGGTCCCAGTGTAGGAAGCACAAGGACCAGTGAGTCGGCAAGCCTAGAATCCAGGATTCGATACTAAAGATCGAAACCCAGGGGTCTGTTGGAAGTCCAGAAGTCGAAGCCTGGAGCCCTGTCCTGGGGTTAGAGAATTGTCCGTGTGTGTGCGGGATCGTGGATGAGAGGGATGGGCCTTGTATTTTGATATTTGGTTGCTTGTGTTCTATGTTCTGCCAAGCATGGTAGGCACGCTAAGTTGGTGCCTGGATATGTGGTGAAACCTTGGGGGGTGGGGGGGGAGGTACCTCCCAGATCGTCCACAGACTGTGTTGGTCTTTGATGCAAACGATGCATTTCACTGTATGTTTCAGTGTACACGTGATAAACAATGAACAATGAATCTGAATCATGTTCAGTACAGACATGATGGGCCAAAGGACCTGATGTACTGTTCTGTTACGTTTACTTGAATGAGCACTTAAATCAAAGTACGTTTATTATCAAAGAATGTAAAAATTATACATCCTTGAGATTTGTCCGCTTACAGGCAGCCACAAAGTAAGAAACCCGAAGGAACCCAATTAAAAGAAAAGACTAATGCCCAAAGTGCAGTGGGGGGGGGGGATAAAAACAAATCATGCAAACAATAGAAGCAAGCAACAGCATTCCAAAGCAAACTGAGCCCTTGGATCTGAATCCCTGGGGTTCATCATATTGGTGGGACAAATGGACAAAGCTCGCAGACGCCACGCACAGCAGCTGGGGCAGTCTCAGCATCACACAGAGGAGTGAACATCGTGGGGGAGCGAGCCAAATCAGCCTAACTTTCGCTTCTGGTCCTGACACCCTGCCTTTCCAGGCTGTCTGGGCTGCTCTTTAAATTGTCCAAACAGCAGATTATACCTTGTATTAGGACTGGGGCCCCAACCGCAGTGAAATGCTTCGAGCCAAGACCACGCCACCCAGTGATTCGCTCTGGGTCTAGATTCTGTCGCCCGGCCTGAAGCTGTTCTGGACCTCTCCAAATAGGCTTGGCATTTCAACTGATCTAACCTCGTGTCATTTGGATGGGCATTGACACTTCTCCACCTTGACTCCTTTCCAAATCGCTCACTCCAACTCTGACTGCATTGATTGATTGAGGAATAGCAGACTTCCCTCCGTGATCAGACTTTTGAATGGTCTGTGAACTCATGGGCACTACCACATTACTCTTGAGCAACACACACACAAAATGCTGGAGGAACTCAGCAGGTCAGGCAGCATCTATGAAAGTGAATAAACCATTGATGTTTCAAAATGTCTCGGCCTGAAACACTGACTGCTTATTCATTTCTATAGACACTGCCTGACCTGCTGAGTTCCTCTAGCATTTTGTTTGTTGCTCATAATTATCTGTACTGTGTGATTGTATGTACTGTGTTTTGCACCTTGGCCCTTGGAGATAGTGCAATCACTCGAGTCAAGTATGATATTCTCTCAAACACGAGGAAATCTGCAGATACTGGAAATTCAAGCAACACACACAAAAAATGCTGGTCAACTCCTGGCCCGCTGCGTTCACCAGCATTTTTTTGGATGATATTCTCCCAAGGGGTTTTTCCCTTGGTGGAGAATGCCTGTGCGAGACTTTGATCGGGAAAACTGATGCACGGGCAGCCACCGCACTGTCCTTCACACATCAGCGTAAGGAGGCAGTGGCATGGAATGCAAGATGACTGGGGACCCTTTATTGTTGCAGCCTTCCTCCTGTCGTTGTGATCCACCATCTTTTGTCACCTCCATTGTTGAGTTCTTGGTTAGATTGCTGTATCTCCCCCTTGACTTTGCTGCCACAGGTGACCCTACTAAGGAGCTGTGCTCCAGATGGTATCGATCTCAGAAACTCAAAGCCTGGCCACCACAACACAGTGACGACCCTTGGAGAAGTGGCCCTGGGCAACGCTGCTTTATTTAGCTGAATACGCGCTTGTGATAGAGTGACAATTGAACTTGAGATGGGCCGAAGGGCCTGTTTCCATACTGTAAAACTCTCAGCTCAAAATGAATTTCCACGTCCTGCTTTAATCGAAACTGTTTTTATTCCTCAATGATGCAAGTATCTGTAAAGGGGCTGACACTCAATGCCGGTCCTGAGAAGGTGTCAGTGAACAGTTTTGAGAGTCTGTTGTAGTCCGTGCTAGGCAGGTGCGTGAGTTTGTCGGATTCAGATTAGTTTTATTTATTACATGGACATTAGAACGTAGAGTAAAATGCATTGTTTTGTGTCAACAGCCAACACAGTCCGAGGACGTGCTTGGGGCAGGCCACAAGTGTTGCCATGCTTCTGAAACAAACACAACATGCTAAAAACCTACAGGCTAGGGTTAGTATACCTTTGAAACATGGGAGGAAACCTACACGGTCACAGGGAGCACACATTGTCCTTACAAACAACAGCAAGAATTGAACAGCGCTGGTGCTATATAGTGTTACGCTAACCACTATGCTACCATCTGCCCTGGTTCTAGCCTCACCTACCAATGGAAGCGACCTTTGGGCATGTGCAAGTTCACCATGCTTTTGGTGCCAACACAGTTTGTCTACAACTTGCCAACTAACCTGTACACCTTTGGAATGTTTAAGGAAAGCAGAGCACCAGGAGGAAACTGGGTCTGAGTGTGTCCTCAAGGCCCATCCAACAGCATGTTTCCAATCATGAGAGATTCCAGGACCCGAGGGGGCAGCCTCAAAATGGAAGGATGTCCCTTTGGAACAGAAATGGGCAATTTCTTTAACCAGAGGCTGGTGAATCAGTGCAATTCATTGCAACAGAACTCATTGGCTATATTTAAAGCAGAGATTGATGGGTTACTGATCAGGGCGTCAAAGGTTACAGGAAAGAGGCAGAAGAATGGGTTGAGAAGGAAAATAAATTAGGCCTGATTGAATGGTAGAGCAGACTCAATGGACAAATAGACTAATCCTGTTCCTTTGTCTTATGGGTAGTGTTCTGGTACACTTGCTGTCATCATCTAGCTTGGTAGAAATGTTCACAGGTTTGAGGGAACAGGTGACTGTTCATGATTATCGAGCAGCCATGACATTATGTGAATAAAGCAGATACTAGTTCAATTGAGAACCAGTCTTCTGGAAGTAGCTGCTCACAATCTGCTTTCCAATGATACTTCTTGGCTAGAGAAACCAACCATTCGGTGAGGGACATTCTGATTCTGTCTCACTGAAACTACACAGGTGAAGATGATGTATGCAAAAATAACAAGGTTGTTGTTGTGGGTGACTTCAACTTCCCTAATATTGATTGGCACCCTCCTCAGTGCAAAAGATTTAGTTGGGATGGAGTTTTTTTAGGTGTGTCTAGGAAGGATTCCTAACTCTGTATGTAAAACAGGCCAACTAGGATCAGGTACTAGGCACTGAACTTGGTCAGGTGACAGATCTCTCGGTGGGTGAGCATTTCAGAGACAGTGACCACAACTCCCTGACCTTTACCTCAGTCTTGGACAGGAATATCAGCAGATGGTATGGGGAAGTATTTAATTGGGGGAAGGCAAATTCTGATGCTATTAGGCAGGAAATTGTGAGCATAAATTGGGGACCGATGTACTCAGATGTGGAGCTTGTTTTAGAAGCACTTGCATGGGGTTCTGTAAAGGGTTATCCCATTGAGACAGGGAAAGGATGGTAGGGTTGAGGAATTATGATTGACAAGAGAAGTGAAACATCTAGTCAAGAGGAAGAAAGAAGTTAAGGTTTGGGAAACAAGGATTAGACAGGACTCTAGAGTTACAAGGTAGCCAGGAAGAAGCTTAAGAATGAACTTAGCTAGAAGGGGGCATGAGAAGGCCTTGGGCCAACTGTTTATTCCTTAGATGCAGCCTGACCAGTATTTTGTGTGTGTTACTTTGATTATCCAGTACCTGCAGAATTTCTTGTTTGTATTTGAGTTCAAAGTAAATTTATTATCAAAATGCTTGTATGTCACCATATACAACCCCGACATTCATTTACCTGTGGGCATTACAGCTTCTGTGTGGCTCAGTTTAGTCAGTCACCACAGTGACGTGAAAGCATGTTGCAGCTCATTCTACAGTTGTGGTGCTCACATTATTATGCTCTCCAACTTTCAGACCGCAGCTAAAAAAGGTTTAAAGACTGCAGTGCAGACTGCTGCTGAGGAGTTCCTGGCCTTCGTGGATGAAGGGGTGTCCCCTTATCACGGTATGTAATCTGGTTGTTTTACTTTTACCTGGGGCTGTGGATATTTGGAACGCCTGCTCTTGTCTGATACTGACGTTGGAATTTTCATTCAATGGCCACTTTATTAGGTACCTCCTACACATAATAAAGTGGCCACTGAGAGTATGTTTGTGGTCTGAACTCTTGACTTTGCACTCATGCACTCAGTGGTCAATCTCTGATACATAATAAAGTGCACTTTATTACATTTGTGGACTTCTGCTGCTGTAGCCCACCCACTGTATGATTTGACATGGTGTGCGTTCAGAGATGCTCTTCTGCACACCACATGTTATTTGAGTTACCAGTCTGGCCGTCCTCTCTGATCTCTCATTAACAGTGTATAAGATGATGAGAGGCATTGATCATGTAGATAGTCAGAGGTTTTTTTCCCAGGGCTGAAATGGCTAGCATGAGAGGGCATAGTTTTAAGGTGCTTGGAAGTAGGTACAGAGGAGATGTTAGGGTTAAGATTTTTACACAGAGTGGTGCATGGAATGGGCTGCCGACGACGATGGTGGAGGCGGATATGATAGGGTCCTTTAAGAGAGTCCTGGACAGGTACATGGAGCTCAGAAAAATAGAGGGCTATGGGTAACCCTGGGTAATTTCTCAGGTAAGGACATGTTCGGTGCAGCTTTGTGGGTTGAAGGGCCTGTATTGTGCTGTAGGTTTTCCATGTTTAACAAGGTGTTTCCACCTGCAGAATTGCTGCTCACTGGGTGTTTTTTGTTTTTTTTTGTGTGGTACTCTAGAGATTGTACATGAAAATCCCAGGAGATCAGCAGTTTGAGATGCTCAATCCACAGTAAAGTCACTTGCAATTTCATCAGACTATAAAACCTTCCAGCTGATTTCAGAGTCTCCCACATGCTTTCTGGCAAACTCTAGCTGAGATTTCCTGTGTTTTTCAACAGTGGCTTTCTCTTTGTCACTCTCCCATAAAGCTGCAACTGGTGAAGCACCCGGGCAACAGTTGTTGTATGTGCAGTCTCTCCCACCTCAGCCACTGAAGCTTGCAACTCCTCCAGAGTTATCGTAGGTCTCTTGGTGGCCTCCCTTACTCATCCCCTTGCATGGTCACTCAGTTTTGGAGAACAGCCTGCTCTAGGCAGATTTGCATCTGTGCCATATTCTTTCCATTTCTTGATGATTGACTTAACTGTAATTAAAAGAATATTCAGTGACTTGGATACAAGAAAATTTCCATCTGCTGGCTTATACTTTTCAATAACCTTTTCATGGAGATGCTTGGGTTGTTCTTTTGTCTTCGTGGTGTAGTGTTTTGCCAGGACACTGACTCACAAGCAGTTGGACCTTCCAGATCCAGGTGTGTTTTTACCACAATCAATTGAAAACCTTGGCTGCACACAGGTCTCCAAAAACCAGATCTCCATTTAACTAATTGTGTGTCTTCTATAACCAATTGCCTGCACCAGTCCTGACGAAGGGTCTCGGCCTGAAACGTCGACTGCGCCTCTTCCTATAGATGCTGCTTGGCCTGCTGCGTTCACCAGCAACTTTGATGTGTGTTGCTTGAATTTCCAGCATCTGCAGAATTCCTGTTGCCTGCACCAGTGATGATTTGGTGTGTCATATTAAAGGGAGTGAATACTTACGCAATTAATTATTGTGATTTATATTTGTAATTAATTTAGATCATTTTGTAGAGATCAGTTTTCATTTTGGCATGAAAGAGTCTTTTCTGTTGATCAGTGTCAAAAAAGCCAAACTAAATCCACTGTGATTCAGTGTTGTAAAACAATAAAACACAAACTTCTGGGGGTGGGGGGGGGAGTGAATACTTAACATAGACTCTGTAGATTACATTTCTTTCCCAATCCGATGTTTATTTTGAACAACACTGAACCTCTTGACCATTTCAGCATGTGTTTGTCTATTGAGTTATTGCCACATGATTGGTTAATTAGATAATTGCATTAACAAGCTGGTGTACCTAACGAAGTGACTATTGACTGTATGACTACAGACCTGCATTCAAAATCAAAAGTGAAGTTTATTGTCACAAGTCTACGTGTGCACAAATGCAATGAAAAATTTACTGGTAGCAGCATCACAGGTACAGAGCATCATATAAGCAGCATTCACAAGGAAAATGAAGAAGTCCATTTTACTGCATAATAATCAAAGTGGTCACAGCGTTGCTACCATATACAGTATAGTACATTATACAGCAAGGAACACAATCAAAACAAAGTCCATTTTAATGCAACGGAGTGTGGATGAACTGTAGTGATTAGGATTGTACTCTTCCCCTTCCTACCGTCGTATTCTGGCTTCCATCCCTATCCTTTGCAGTCCTGAAGGGGCCTCTGCCCATTGACTGTTTATTCCCTCCATAGATGCCTGAATTTCTGAGTTCTTCCAGCATTTTTTGTGTTGCTTGGGTTTCCAGCATCTGCAAAA
Organism: Mobula hypostoma; assembly: GCF_963921235.1. Classification (NCBI taxonomy): domain Eukaryota; kingdom Metazoa; phylum Chordata; class Chondrichthyes; order Myliobatiformes; family Myliobatidae; genus Mobula; species Mobula hypostoma. Next base: position 107,026,082 of record NC_086102.1, on the reverse strand, counting down.
TCTTGTGTTCATAAAATTCTTTGTTGGGCACAAGCATTCTGTCCTGATGTTCCAGCATTTGCAGAATCTCTTGTGTTTATGATTGGTGCTCCCTTGAAGTTTAAATCTTCTCTTCAATAGGGGTTCAGTGAGACCCTCTTTCACTGGTCCTCCTTTGTGATCTCTGTGGCTCTGTGAGTCTTCAATCCATGTGCAGCTTGTCCTCCTTCACCCACCCCATCTCCTTATTCTGGCTTCTGCCTCTTCCTTTCCAGTCCTGCTGAAGGGTCTTGGCCTCAAAGGTCGACTGTTCATTCTCCTCCATAGATGCTGCCTGACCTGCTGAGTTCCTCTCGCGTTTTGTGTGTGTTGCTCAAGATTTCTAGCATCTGCAGAATTTTTTGTTTATGATTTGGGGTTGTGCTGGTTGGTCTGATAATTGAATGGTTGAAGGGAAGTAGATCGTGGTGTGGGGCTTGGGGCTTGAGGCTTCAGGATCTCAGTTGAGAGAAGATGGCATGGCCTTGATGGTGGGCAAAGAGCATTGCAGCACAGTACAGGCCCTTTGCCCCATGATCTTGTGCTGACCTTTTAAGCTACTATTGTATCAATCTAACTGTTCTCAACCACATAGCCCTCCATTTTTCTAACATCCATGTGCCTACTTAAGAGTCTCTTAAAAGCCCCTAAGGTGTCAGCCTCTACCACCACTCCTGGCATCTTTGATAATGTTTTTTTTGAGGGGATGGTGAGCAGGGTTTGGAGCTGGCATCAGGAGAGGGTAGAGGCTTAAATCCTGCACGATTTCCATGATTGTAACAGTGTCCAGCATCCTATCATACTGACTCAAATCAGCAGAATACACAATGGGATACCTTTATAATGTAGGGGTATACAACCTATAAATGCAATACAAAAGAGCCAGAGTCACACTGCTGTTGCTGGGATTATCCAACCATAGCACCAACGTGATTCGTATAACACCACAACAAGTGGCTTTCCTTTAAAGGTTCAGGAGGATCGGTTTGTCAATGAATGCACCAACAAACTTCTACAGAAATATCATTGAAAGTATTGTGACTGGATGCATCATAGTCTGATGTAGCAATTCAAATGGACAGGAACATAAGACTATAGATATAGGAGCAGAATTAGGCCATTCGGCCCATTGAGTCTGCTCCCCATTCCATTTATTTTTATTAATTTGGAGATATAGCACAGAACAGGCCCTTCTGGCCCAGTGAGCTTTGCCACCCAGCAGCCCACCTATTCAACCCTGCCTATTCAGGATAGATTACAATGACCAATTGACCTACTAACCGGTACTTATTTGGAGTGTGGGAGGAAACCAGACACTCGGAGGAAACCCACGCATTCACAGGGAGGAACGTACAAACCCCTTTTCCAGACAGCATCGGAATTGAACTCCAACACTCCTATCTGTAATAATGTTGTGCTAACCACTAGGCTACCATAGTGCCCCGTGGCTGATCTATTATGAGTCAACCCCATTCTCCTGTCCTCTCCCTGTAACCTTTAACACCTTTACTAATTGAAAACCCATCAACTTCCTTCTTAACAACTAATACCATTACTTAGCCTAATAGATTAGAATTACCACTGTACATAATTATCTAATTAAGTGTCTAATTTCCTTTTATATCATCTCAATGTGTACTTAAGAATGTATAAATAATTATAGTTTTATACATATAAAAAAAATGGAAAAAGTTATAAGTGTGGAAAAAGTACATGATACTTGTGAATTCCTTATCCAAATAAAAATAAAATTTAAAAAAAAGAAAACCTATCAACTTCCACCTTAAATATACCAGATGACTCAAAGAAGCTGCAGAGAATAGTGGACTCTGCCCAATACATCACAGGCACATCCGTCCCCACCGCGGGTGGTATCTGCAGAAGGTGCCATCTCAAGGAGGCAACGTCCATCATCAGAGATCCTCACCATCTGGGCTATGCTGTGTCCTTGCATGTACCACCAGGGAGAAGGTATAGAAGTCTGAAGCCTCTCACCATCAGGTTCACAAACAATTTCTTTCCTTCAACCATTCAGTTCTTGAACCAACTGGTCTCCCTGTGACTCTGTGGATTTCCTCCAGGTGCTCCAGTTTGCCTCCCACAGTTTAATTGGTAATTAGTTTAATTGGTTATATGACTGTAATTGGGCAGTGCAGGCTCATTGGACCAAAAGGGCCTGTTACCTCTAAGTAAATCAATGGATAGATAGAAAACAATGACAATATAAAAAACAAGAGATTCTGCAGATGCTGGAAATCCAGGCCAACACACAAATGCTGGAGGAACTCAGCAGGTCAGTCAGCATCTATGGAAGAGAATGAACAGTTGACATTTCAGGCCAAGACCCTCAAACAGGACTAGAAAGGAAGTGGAAAGAAGCTAGAGTAAGATAGAATTGAAACAGTTCTATGTTGGTCACAGGCTAGACTACAATGAGCCATTCTGGTCACCACACTGGTGGAAGGTAGTGAGAGTAAAAGATTGAATTGAAGTAAAAGTAAAATTGAATTGACAAACAATTTGCTAAAGGAACTTAGTGAATCAAGCAGTATCTGGAGGATAAAAAGGAATTGACAGTGTTGTATCAATCCTGAGAGTTCCTTTCTCCCTCCCTCCCTCTCACAGATGCCACTCGACCTGCTGAATTTCTCCAGTAGAATGTGCTTGCTCCAGGTTACAGTATCTTGTGTTCCTAGAATCACTTGGATGTTGTCTGGATGGAACGATTGTTATGAGGAGAGAGTGGGTAGGCTAATGGGCTGGCATTGGCATGGTGGGCTGGGGACGGTATGGAATCAGTTCATTGACTCATGATCTCCGTACCTTTTCTGGTTCTTACAGTTGTGGAGGAATGCAAGCGGCGTCTCCGATCAGCTGGCTTCAAAGAGCTCAAGGAGACTGACCACTGGGATATTGAACCTGCCAACAAGGTGAGGAGCTAAGTGGGGCAGTTGGGAGTGCAACTGCAACGATGGGACCACCCTCGGGTTGGAGGAGCAGCACCTTGTATTCTGTCTAGGTAGCCTCCAACCTGATGGTATGAACGCAAGTTTCTCCAGCTCCCAGTAATAACTGCTCTTCCCCCCCCCCCCCACACCCTTGCCTTTGCCATTCTCCATTCTGGCACCCGTTTACCTTTCTCCTCGCCTGACCTGATGCCCCTCCTCTTTCTCTTTCACCAAAAGTCCATTCATCTCTCCTATCATATTGCTTCTCCGTCAGCCTTTGCCTTTTCCACCAAACCCCTTTCAGCTTCTCCCCCCAACCCCCAGCCATCCACCTTACCCATCACTTGGTTTCACCTATCATCTCCCAGTTAGTATTCATCCCCTCCTCTCCCCCACCAACCCCACCTTAGTCTGGCTTCTGCACCCTCCTTTTCCAGTCCTGATGAAGACCTCAACCTAAAATGTCAACTGTTTCCATTTGATGATATACAGCAGAGTAGGTCCATCTGGCTCTTCAGGCCCCACTGACCAGCAATCCCCGATTTAAGTGTCACCTAATCACTGTATTAGCTACTCCTTTCCTGGGAAAAGTCTCCCACCATCCACCTGATCTATGCCTCCCATCGTCTTGTACACCTCTATTAAGTTGCCTCTCGTCCTCCTTCGCTCCAAAGAGAAAATCCCTGGGTGGTCAACCTATCTCGTTTATTTCGAGGTAGAGCACAGAACAGGCCCTTCTGACCTGATGAACCACACTGCCCAGCAACCCACCAGTTTAACACTACCCTAATCACGGGGCAGTTTGCAATGACTAAGATGCTGGCTGACCTGCTGTGTTCTTGCAGCATTTTGTGTGTAACTCTGAGCAGAGAAAAGGCAGCTGTTCCCCATGAGTGTTTCTGCCAAAAGCTGTCTATCCAGAAACGCACTCTCTACACCCACAACTGTGTGACTAGGTCAAGCTAAATTGCCATCTATAAATTTGCCAATGGCACAACTGTTAGCAGAATCTCAGATGGTGACAAGGAGATAGATCAGCTGGTTGAGTGTTACCACAACAACAACCTTGCACTGGATGTCAGTAAGACCAAGGAATTGATTGTGGAATTCAGGAAGGGGAGATCGGGAGTATACACATCAGTCCTCAGAGGGATCAGCAGTGGAAAGAAAGGGTGAGCATCTTCAGATTCCGTGTGTCAACATTCTTGATGTATCTGGTCCCAATGTATTGATGCAATCATGAAGAGGGCATGCCAGCAGCTGTATTTTATTAGAAGGTTAAAGAGATTTGATATGTCACCAAAGACTCTCTTGCAAATTTCTACAGATGTACCATAAAGTCCATTTTGACTAGTTGCATTGCTGTTTGGTATGGAGGCTCCAATGGATCAGAAAAAGCTGTAGAGGGTTGTTCACTCATGGAACTCATTGTGCCCACTCGCCTTCTCACCATAGAGTACATTGTCAGAAGGTGATGCCTCAAAGACGTAGTATCTATCATTGAGGACCCTCACCATCCAGGACGTGCCACATTATTGTTGCATCAGGGAGGAGGTGCAGGAGCCTGCAGGCATACATTCATTGTTTTAGGAACAGCTTGTTCACGTCTCCTATCTGATTTCTGAACAGTCTGAGAACCCATGTACACTAACTTGCTATCTTGATTCTCTAAGTTACAATTTAGAGTAGTTCTTGTGTGCTCCTGCAGAACAGCAAATTTTGTGTGTGTGCGTGTGTGTGTGCGTGTGCGTGTGTGTGTGTGTGTGTGTGTCAGTGAAGGTAAACCTGTTTCTGATTCTGAGCATGGGCTACCTACCGGTCCAGAGACAAAAGCATGGTCCAGCAGTTTGAGTTCATACCATATTCAGATCTTGGTTAGTTTGATTTAAGTTTGGTTGAGTTTATTGTCATGTGCAGAAGTCCGTGTGTGCACAACTACAATGAAAACTTTACCTGCAGCAGCATCACAGGCACAAAGTCATAGAACATTACAGCACGGAAATGAATAAACAGTCCATGTTTCGGGCTGAGACTTATCCTCAGATTGGCACCTTACCCGTGGCTTTGGATGTTTAAGTATCTCTGTTAGTGCTCCTGCAAAGTCTGTATCAGACATAAGAAATACATAAATAACACACAATTTTTGCAAGAAAGAACACAATTAGAAGAAAAACCAAAGTGATTTTAGTGTTACTATACTGAGTAGTGATTAGAGTTGTGTCAGTGCATTCAAGAACGGAATAGTTGAAGAGAAGTGGCCAAATCACTACAGTTTAGCAATGCTATGGCCACTTAGATCACTTTGCACTAAAATACACTTGTTGTTGTTTCTTGTTTTTTGTTTTTAAAAAGCGTGTATAGTTTAATTTAATCTTTTATAGCTTGCTTGCATCAGCATCACAGGCGCCTAGCCATCGAGTTTCCTCCCACATTCCCAAGGTGTACGGGTTAGGGCTAATGAGCTGTGGGTATGCTATGTTGGTGACAGAAGCACGGTGACTCTTGTGGCCTGACCCAGCACAGTCATCACTGATTTGATTTGATTTGATTTGAAGCAAACAACGCATTTCACTGTATTAGTCAATGTACATGTGACAAATAAGGCTAATCTCTCTGATTTAAATTACATATAAAATCTTGTATAATTTATTTTCAAATTTTTATGTGAATGGTGCTAATTTGATGTCTGTGATGCCACTGCTGCAAGCAAGATTTGTATTCCACCTGTACACACATGTACTTGTACATATGACAATAAACTTGACTTTGACTTTGCCTCCCTTTGAAAAGGTAGCTATTCATCACCACTCTCTGCTCTTTGGCCCCTATAATATCTATGCTAAGTGAGCCTTTAATCCCTTGGGCTTTACCTTTTGAGGGCCAGGGTGGTACTTCTGGCATCTGAAAGGTTCCATCCTCATCAAAGCTCTCATTGTCTTCTGAGACCCTCATGATACGTAATTTTTTAAAAAATGAATGTTGTACAGACTTACTTGCCAGCTGAACTGTGTTAATCTATTTGTCTTAAGTAGTATTACATGACGAGGAACTACTCATCGATTTTAGCCTTTGCCGTGGGAGCCAAGTATAAACCGGGAAATGGATTCAGCATGATCGGAGCACACACAGACAGTCCCTGCTTGCGGGTGAGTCCCTGTCTGCGGGGAGTGTTCCTGAAGATCACTTGTGGGAGGGGTGAGGGGGATGAGGATTGAGATGATTGTGACACTCTCAACATGCCTTCTGTATCTAAGCCTTTGAATTTCATTGCTGCCGTCTGGAGGCTATAATGTTAGGACAAGATGCTTTCAGCCAACTAAATAGGTAGTATATTGTGACATAAAAATTTACTTTGATAACAAATTTATTTTAACATTCAGGTTGTGCTTCTTGTTGGGTGTCTGGTAATGTTCAGCTGGTGTTTATGATGAATCTCAATCGGTAAAGCTTTTTTTAAAAAGCTCTTTAAACACAAAATATTCCGCAGAAGCACAGAAGATGATGGAGGAGCTCAGCAGGTCAGGCAGCATCTGTGGAGGGAATAAACAGTTGACATCAAGGGCTGAGGCTCATCAGGGCTGGAAAGGAAAGGGGCAGAAGCCAGAATAAGGTGGTGGGTGGAGGGAAGGGAATACAAGCTGGCAGATGAGGGGTTGGGCGGCAGATGAAATGAGACTGGAAGGTGATAGATGGAAAATGTAAAGGGATGAAGAAGGAATCTGATAGGAGAGGAGAGTTGACTATCTAAGAGGGGAGCCAGAATGGGGAATGGAAATGAGAGAAGGTGGAGGAGGGAGAAATTACCAGAAGTAAGAGAAATAGGAATCAATGTTCATGCCACCAGCTTGGTGGCTACCCGGGAATATGAGGAGTTGCTCCTTCATCTTGAGTGTGGCAGAAGAGGAGGCCATGGGCTGATAATGTTGACATGGAAATTGGAATTAAAATGGGTGGCCACTGGGAAATCCTGCCTGTTGTGGCAGACTGAGTGAAAGTACCTGACTTTGTACTTTGTGAAGTCTTGTCAAGTTTGTAACAGAAAATTTGCAGGCCTTTTGAGCACAGTGAGATCCCAGCCTCAGTAACACATAGATATATAATTCCTTAAAAGTGATAGCACAGGGAAGGTCGTTGGAGAGCTTGTGGCATATTGGCCTTCATAAATCAGAGTACTGAATACAGGAGTTGGGATGTTATATTGAATAGGACATTTTAGAGTAGTGTGCACTGTTCTGGTCACCTACCTACAGGGAAAAATTACAGCATTTAATGTCAGAGTCACAAACAGGCTCTTCAGCCCATCTAGTATGTGCCAAACTATTAATCTGCCTAGTCCCATTTACCTGCACCCAGACTATAGCCCTCCCATCCATGTTCCTATTGAAACTTCCCTTGCATGCTGCAATCAAACCTGCATCCATCACTTCCAGCAGCAGGTCGTTCCACACTCTCACCACCCTCTGAGTGAAGAAGTTCCCCCTCAGGTTCCCCTTAATCATTTCACCTTTCTCCCTTAACCCATGACCTCTAGTTCTTATCTCACCCAACCTCAGTTGGGAAAAGCCTGCTTGCATTTACCCTATTTATACCATTCATAATTCTGTATATCTGTATCAAATCTCCCCTCATTCTACGCTCTAGGAAATAAAGTCCAAATCTATTCAATTTTTCCCTATAACTCAGGTCTTCAAGTTATGCATCATCCTTGTAAACTTTCTCTGTAGTCTTTCAATTTTATTGCCATCTTTCCTATAGGTAGGTGGCCAAAACTGCACAAAATATTCCAAGTTAGGCTTCAGCAACATCAAAAAGTACAAAGGAGAAAAGTAAAAGTGGCAGGCCGACAAATCCAGGGCAAGCATTAAAAAGGGCCACTTTTCAACATAATTGTACAAGGGCTAAGAGAGTTGTAAAAGAGCGCCTGAAGGCTTTATGTGTCAATGCAAGGAGCATTCGTAATAAGGTGGATGAATTGAAAGTGCAGATTGTTATTAATGATTATGATATAGTTGGGATCACAGAGACATGGCTCCAGGGTGACCAGGGATGGGAGCTCAACGTTCAGGGATATTCAATATTCAGGAGGGATAGACATGAAGGAAGGGGAGGTGGGGTGGCGTTGCTGGTTAAAGAAGAGATTAACGCAATAGAAAGGAAGGACATAAGCCGGGAAGATGTGGAATCGATATGGGTAGAGCTGCATAACACTAAGGGGCAGAAGACGCTGGTGGGAGTTGTGTACAGGCCACCTAACAGTAGTAGTGAGGTCGGAGATGGTATTAAACAGGAAATTAGAAATGTGTGCAATAAAGGAACAGCAGTTATAATGGGTGACTTCAATCTACATGTAGACTGGGTGAACCAAATTGGTAAAGGTGCTGAGGAAGAGGATTTCTTGGAATGTATGCGGGATGGTTTTTTGAACCAACATGTCGAGGAACCAACTAGAGAGCAGGCTATTCTGGACTGGGTTTTGAGCAATGAGGAAGGGTTAATTAGCGATCTTGTCGTGAGAGGCCCCTTGGGTAAGAGTGACCATAATATGGTGGAATTCTTCATTAATATGGAGAGTGACATAGTTAATTCAGAAACAAAGGTTCTGAACTTAAAGAGGGGTAACTTTGAAGGTATGAGACGTGAATTAGCTAAGATAGACTGGCAAATGACACTTAAAGGATTGACGGTGGATATGCAATGGCAAGCATTTATAGGTTGCATGGATGAACTACAACAATTGTTCATCCCAGTTTGGCAAAAGAATAAATCAAGGAGGGTAGTGCACCTGTGGCTGACAAGAGAAATTAGTGATAGTATCAATTCCAAAGAAGTAGCATACAAATTAGCCAGAGAAAGTGGCTCACCTGAGGACTGGGAGAAATTCAGAGTTCAGCAGAGGAGGACAAAGGGCTTAATTAGGAAGGGGAAAAAAGATTATGAGAGAAAACTGGCAGAGAACATAAAAACGGACTGTAAAAGCTTTTATAGATATGTAAAAAGGAAAAGACTGGTAAAGACAAATGTAGGTCCCCTGCAGACAGAAACAGGTGAATTGATTATGGGGAGCAAGGACATGGCAGATCAATTGAATAATTACTTTGGTTCTGTCTTCACTAAGGAGGACATAAATAATCTTCCAGAAATAGTAAGGGACAGAGGGTCCAGTGAGATGGAGGAACTGAGTGAAATGCATGTTAGTAGGGAAGTGGTGTTAGGTAAATTGAAGGGATTGAAGGCAGATAAATCCCCAGGGCCAGATGGTCTGCATTCTAGAGTGCTTAAGGAAGTAGCCCAAGAAATAGTGGATGCATTAGTGATAATTTTTCAAAACTCGTTAGATTCTGGACTAGTTCCTGAGGATTGGAGGGTGGCTAATGTAACCCCAATTTTTAAAAAAGGAGGGAGAGAGAAACCGGGGAATTATAGACCGGTTAGCCTAACGTCGGTGGTGGGGAAACTGCTGGAGTCAGTTATCAAGGATGTGATAACAGCACATTTGGAAAGCGGAGAAATGATCGGACAAAGTCAGCATGGATTTGTGAAAGGAAAATCATGTCTGACGAATCTCATAGAATTTTTTGAGGATGTAACTAGTAGAGTGGATAGGGGAGAACCAGTGGATGTGGTATATTTGGATTTTCAAAAGGCTTTTGACAAGGTCCCACACAGGAGATTAGTGTGCAAACTTAAAGCACACGGTATTGGGGGTAAGGTATTGGTGTGGGTGGAGAATTGGTTAGCAGACAGGAAGCAAAGAGTGGGAATAAACGGGACCTTTTCAGAATGGCAGGCGGTGACTAGTGGGGTACTGCAAGGCTCAGTGCTGGGACTCCAGTTGTTTACAATATATATTAATGACTTGGATGAGGGAATTAAATGCAGCATCTCCAAGTTTGCGGATGACACAAAGCTGGGCGGCAGTGTTAGCAGTGAGGAGGATGCTAAGAGGATGCAGGGTGACTTGGATAGGTTGGGTGAGTGGGCAAACTCATGGCAGATGCAATTTAATGTGGATAAATGTGAAGTTATCCACTTTGGTGGCAAAAATAGGAAAACGGATTACTATCTGAATGGTGGCCGATTAGGAAAAGGGGAGGTGCAACGAGACCTGGGTGTCATTATACACCAGTCATTGAAAGTGGGCATGCAGGTACAGCAGGCGGTGAAAAAGGCGAATGGTATGCTGGCATTTATAGTGAGAGGATTCGAGTACAGGAGCAGGGAGGTACTACTGCAGTTGTACAAGGCCTTGGTGAGACCACACCTGGAGTATTGTGTGCAATTTTGGTCCCCTAATCTGAGGAAAGACATCTTTGCCATAGAGGGAGTACAAAGAAGGTTCACCAGATTGATTCCTGGGATGGCAGGACTTTCATATGAAGAAAGACTGGATGAACTGGGCTTGTACTCGTTGGAATTTAGAAGATTGAGGGGGGATCTGATTGAAACATATAAGATCCTAAAGGGATTGGACAGGCTAGATGCAGGAAGATTGTTCCCGATGTTGGGGAAGTCCAGAACGAGGGGTCACAGTTTGAGGATAGAGGGGAAGCCTTTTAGGACCGAGATTAGGAAAAACTTCTTCACACAGAGAGTGGTGAATCTGTGGAATTCTCTGCCACAGCAAACTGTTGAGGCCAGTTCATTGGCTATGTTTAAGAGGGAGTTAGATATGGCCCTCGTGGCTACAGGGGTCAGGGGGTATGGAGGGAAGGCTGGGGCGGGGTTCTGAGTTGGATGATCAGCCATGATCATAATAAATGGCGGTGCAGGCTCGAAGGGCCGAATGGCCTACTCCTGCACCTATTTTCTATGTTTCTATGTACAATTTCAACATAACGTCATAACTCCTGTATTCAGTACTTTGATTTATGAAGGACAATGTGCCAAAAGCTTTCTTTATGAGCTTATCTACTCATGATGCCAAAGAGGAAGGAAGTTTGGATGTTTTTGTTCTGGGTGCAAGTTGGTACACTAGGCAGAACAATAGTTTGGCAAAGACCAGATGTGCCAAAGTGCCTGTTTCTGTGCTGCATAGTTCTTTAACTATGAACCACTGAGTTCCTTTGTGTGTAGTTCTGGTCTATTGTCAATGGAACTAGGCAGAATGAGTTTTGTGTGGAGTATATAGGCCCAAATTGTCTGTGATGATAAGTAACTGGGTTTTTTTCCAGCCCTTGTGCTGTATAGCAGTGTATTCCAGTCACTAATTCACTGCTTCCCCTTCAGGAGGCTGAGGGAAGCTACTACCAAGCTGAGAGCATCTTGTTCACTGGCACAACATCTTTCACCTTTATGAAACTGCATCAAGGTAGAATATGCAAAAACATTCTGAGAGTTGCTCTGGATTTGCAGAATGTTTTGTGTTTTAAGAAGTGCAGAATAAAGTATTGGGTTGCAGAAAAGTGCAGTACAGGCAAACAACAAGGTCATAACGTGATGGACTGTGAAGCCAAAGGTCCATCTTACTGTGTTAGAGAACTGTTTGATAGTGTTATAACAGCGGGATGGAATCCTTCCTTGAGCCTGCTGGTTAAGTGCTTTTGTGTTCTGCTCAGTGGAGGAGGGGAGAAGAGCGTGTAATCTGGTATGTGTGTGGATGCACTGCTTGAGTGCTCAACTGGTAATGAAGGTCTTGACTTTGTCTTACCAGGTGAAGCTCAGGTCAAAGAAGACACAGGTAGGCTACCTGCAGGTGGGAGTAGAATGTTACGGTGGTGGAATTTGGAACACCTGGTTTGACCGTGACCTTACAGTGGCTGGCCGGGTTTTGGTGAAGGTAAGCTGGCTTCATTGGTTCCTGGTTAAGTTGTGCCCTGTGCATTTTTGTCCTCTTCTTTGAATCTCTGTCCATTTCTATCTCTAAATGTCTCCAGTCCTGTACAACACACAAAATGCTAGAGGAACTCAGCAGGTCAGACAGCATCTGTGAGGGGGAATAAACAGTTCAAGTTACGGGCAGAGACTCATGAAGGATCTTTGCCTGAGGCATTGACTGTTCATTCCCCTCCATAGATGCTGTCTGACCTACTGAGCTCCTCCAGCAGAGTGAGTAAGTGTGTTCCTGCATTCTGGTCCTATAATTCTCTGACTTGACTCCAGCACAAATCTCCAACTCAGACCTCTCTGCATCTTTACCCCTCTGCTTTAACATGCTGCTTCATAGACTGTCAGAGTTAGGTTTTGATCTAACACTGTGTGCTTGTTCAATAATGCCTCTGTGCTCCATCGTTGCGTAACTAGAAATTTCTCTATCTCCTGTGCATGGAATCTTGTGCTTTTGATTTCTCCACACTGCTGATGATTTTCTGCTTCTGTTCCCAGACAGGATTCGGTGTGGAGCAGCGCCTGATCAATGTGCGTCACCCAGTCCTTCGAATCCCCCACCTGGCTATCCATTTGCAGAGAGACATAAATGACAGCTTCGGACCCAACAAGGAGACTCATTTGTAGGTTTGAACACAGAACAATGCACTCTTTCCCCCAATCCTTGGCTCAACTGTCCAGTGCTTCAAGTTGGAGGCTGAGAGAAAACCTGATAGAAGTGTATAAAATACAGGGAGAATATAGGGTTAAAATGGCAGAATTCTTAGCACTGCTGAGGAACGGAAAGATCTTTGGGCCCATGTCCATATATCCTTCAAAGTTGCCATGCAAGTTGATAGGACTGTTAAGAAAGTGTATGGCGTGTTGGCCTCCATTAGTCAGGGGATTGTGTTCAAGAGTCACGAGGTAAAATCCTGGATTGTCGGAATATTGCATAGAGAAAGAGGGAAGATTTGATGGAGGTATACAAAATTGAGGCATATAGATAGGGTAAATGCAAGCAGTTTTTTTTCATTGATGTTGGTGAGACTGGAACTAGAGGTCATAGCTTAAGGGTGAAAGATGAAATGTCTAAGGAAAATCCTGAGGGGAAACATCTTCACTCAGAGGGTTGTGTGTGTGTGTGTGGAACAAGCTATCAATATAAGTGCTGGATGAGGGTTCAATTGCAACATTTAAGGGAATTTTAGATGTGTACATGGATGGAATGGGTATGGAGAGCTATGGTGTGGGTCGGTGGGGCAAGGCAGGATAATAATTGTCTGATGTTTTTTCCCATCTTCTATACCCTTCCATTACTTGTTCCCTCATGTATTTGGTGTCAGTTCAGTACAGAACAGAAACAGTTCCTTTGGCCCATCTAGTCCATGTCAAAACCATTTAAATGTCTCATCCCATTGACCTGTACTGGGACCATAACTCTCCATACCTGTGCCATCCAAATTTTTCTTAAACGTTGGAATTGAACTTGCATGCACCACTTGCACTGGCAACTCATTCCACACTCTCACGATCCTAACATAACATAACATTCCAACTCCTGTGCTCAGTACTTTGATTTATGAAGGCCAATGTGGCAAAAGCTTTCTTTATGATCCTATCTACCTGTGATGCCATTTTCAATGAATTATGGACCTGTATTCCCAGATCCATTTGTTCCACACACTCCTCAGTGCCCTACCATTCACTGTGTAAGACCTACCCTGTTTGGTCCTACCAAAATGCAACACCTTGCACCTGTCTGCATTAAACTCCATCTCCTATTTTTCAGACCATTATCCCAGCTGATTGCAGGTCCCTCTGCAAGCTCTGAGGGTCTTCCTTGTTGTTTACTACATCCACAGTTTTATTATTCCAGTTAACCACATTATCATCCAGATCACTGATAATACATGACAAACAATAACTGACCCAACACCGATCTGTGCGGCACACCAGTAGTCAGAGGGGCAACCATCTACTACCACTATCTGACTTCTCCCACAAAGCCAATGTCTAATCCAATTTACTACCTCATCTTGAATGTCAAACGACTGAACCTTCTTGACCAATCTCCCATGTGGACCTTATCAATGCCTTGCTGAAATCCATGTAGACAACATCCACTGTCTTGCCTTCAAGTTTCCTGGTAACTTCATAGAAAAATCTAAGATTGGTGAGACATGACATAATACTCAAAGCCATGTGGACATCCAACTACCCCCAATCAGTCCAAAATATCCAAGTATTCATATCCAGTCCTTTGGAATACCTTCCAATAACTTTTCCACCCTTGATGTCAGGCTCATCAGCCTATAATTTCCTGGCATATTTTAGAGCCTTTCTTAAACAGCAGAACAACATTAGCTATCCTCCAAACCTCTGGTCCCTCACCTTTTGCTAAGAATGACTTAAATATCTCTGCTAGGATCCCTAAAATTGCTGCACTTGTCTTCCACAAGGTCCGAAGGAACACTAGGGAGTTATACACCCTAATTTGCTTACATAAGATATAGGAGCAGAATTAGGCCATTTGGCCCGCGTCTAATCCGTCAGTTCATCATGACTGATCCATTTTCCCTCTCATCCCCAATCAGCCTTTTTCCCCATATCCCTTCATGCCCTTACTAATAAAGAATCTGTCAACCTCTGCCTTAAACGTACTCAATGACTTGGTCTTCACAGATTCACCACACTCTGGCTAAAGAAATTCCTCCTCCTCCTCATCTCTGTTCTAAAAGGACACCTCTCTATTCTGAGGCTGTGTTCTCTGGTCTTAGACTCACCTACTATCAGAAAAATCCTTTCCACATTCATTCTATCGAGGCCATTCAATATTTGATATGTTTCAATGAGGTCACCCCTTGTTCTCAGAATTCCAGAGAGTAGAGGCCCAGAGCCAAAAACTGCACCTCGTATGAGAAGCCTTTCAATCCCAGAATCATTTTTGTGAATGTCATTTGAACCATCTCCAATGTCAACACGTTGTTTCTTAGATAAGGCGTCCAAAGTTGTTCCAAGTAGTTCAAGTAAGGCCTCACCAGTGCTTTATAAAGCCTCAACATTACATCCTTGCTTTTATATCAAAATTCCCTGAAAATGAGTGCTTAAAAGTAAGGAATTTGTTAGTTTGGGGAACAAACAGGAGGTTCTGTGAGATGGAGAATCCTGGATGGTATGTTACCTTGTGGATGCTGGGGTCCAGAACATCTCAGGTTGAGTCTTCAGCATTCTAAAGTGGGAGGGTGAACACCCAGAGGTTGTGGTCCATGTAGGTACCAATGACATGGGTAGGATGAGTGATGAGGTTCTGCATGGGGAGATGGGTGCAAAGTTAAAGGGCAGGCACTCCAGGGTGGTGATCTCCAGATTGCCACCCTTGCCATATTCTAGTGAGGCCAGAACTAGGAAGATTATGCAGTAATAACAGAAATGGTGGGCAAACTGCATCAGTCTTCATTGTGGAAGACACTAACAGTATGGTTAAAAATTCCAGATATTGGGGCATGAAGTGTGTGAAGTTACCATAACTAGAAAGAAGGAAACTGAGTGGTCTGAAGGTAGATAAGTCACCTGGACCAGATGGTGTACACCACAGAGGCTGAAGAGATGGCAGAAGCATAAGTAATGATCTTTCAAGAATCACTAGATTCTGGAATGGTTCCAGAAGACTGGAAAATTGCAAATTTCACTCCACTCTTCAAGAAGGGGGAGGCAGAAGAAAGGAAACTATGGGCCAGTTAATCTGACCTCAGTGGTTGGGAAGATGTTGGAGTCGATTATTAACAATGAGGTCTCAGGATACTTGGAGGCACATGATAAAATAGGCCATAGTCAGCGTGATTTCCTCAAGGGAAATTCTTGTCTGACAAATCTGTTGGAGTTCTTTGAAGAAATAACAAGCAGGATAGAGAAAGGAAATTGGCTGATGTTGTGTACTTGCATTTTTCAGAAGGCATTTGATGAGGTGCCACACATGAGGCTACTTAACAAGCTACAAGCCCATGATATTACAGGAAAGATTCTAGCAAGGATAAAGCAATGACTGATTGGCAGGAGGCAAAGTGTGGGAATAAAGGGAGCCTATGCTGGCTGGCTGGCTGCCGATGACCAGTAGTGTTCCACAGAGGTCTGTGTTGGGACCAATTCTTTTTGTTATATGTCAGTGATTTGGATGATGGATTGATGACTTTATTGCAAAGTTTGCAGATGATATGAAGGTGGGTGGAGGGGCAGGTAGTTTTGAGGAAGTCGAGAGGCTACAGAAGGACTTAGATTCGGAAAATGGGTAAAGAAATAGCAGATGGAATACAGTGGGAAGTGTATGGTCATGCACTTTGGTAGAAGAAATTAAAGGCTTGAATATTTTCTAAATGAAGAGAAAATACAGAAAATTGCAGTGCAAAAGGACTTGGGAGATGTTGTGCAGGATTCCCTGAAGATTAATTTGCAGGCTGAGTCAGCGGTGAGGAAGGCAAATGCAATGTCAACATTCATTTCAAGAGGACTAGAATATAAATCCAAGGATGTAATGTTGAGACTTTATAAAGCACTGGTGAGGCCTTACTTGGAGTATTGTGAGCAGCCTTGACCCCCTTATCTCAAAAAGGATGTGCTGACAGTGGAGAAGGTTCAAAGGAAGTTCATGAAAATGATTCCAGGATTGAATGGCTTGTCATATGAAGAGTATTTGATAGCTCTAGGCCTATATTCACTAGGATTAAGAAGAGTGCGGGGTGACCTCATTGAAACCTATCGAATGGTGAAAGGCCTTAATAGAGTGGACATGGAGAGAATGTTTCCTTTGATGGGGAAGTCTAAGACCAGAGGACACAGCCTCAGAATAAAGGGACATCCATTTAGAAGGGAGATGAGGAGGAATTTCTTTAGCCAGAGAGTGGTCCATCTATAGAATTCTTTGCCACAGGCAGCTGTGGAGGCCAAGTCTTCGTGTATATTTAAGGCAGAGGTTGATAGATTCTTGATTGGTCAGGGCATAAAGGAATACAGGGAGAAGGCAGGAGACTGGGCTGAGAGGAAAGTTGGATCATCCAAGATGAAATGGTGGAGCAGACTCGATAGGCCTAATGGCTTAATTCTGCTCCTATATCTTATCATCTTGCAGTCTTAACAGTGGCTAAGGATTTGGTGTAGGAAGGAGGGCATAAGAACTTTGGATCATTCAGCCTCTTCCAGTGAAGGTGGAAGCTATACAAAAGGGATGCTTTGCACCTGAATTGGAGGGGGACTAATATCCTAGAAGAAGGTTTGTTAATACTGCACGGTGAGGTTTAAACTAGAGTTGCAGGGGTTGGGATAACAGTTAGTAGAGGGGTTGTGGAGACATGTTGGTAAGACCTCAGACAAAGTCAGGAATCAAAAGGTTGAGCATAGTGCAATTGGTGTCCTGAGTTGCATATATTTCAAGTATCATAGGAAAGGCAGATGAGGTTGGGGCATGGATCAAACCTGGAATTGATGTTGTAGCCATTCGTGAGACTTGTTTGCAGGAGTGCCAGCTCAATATCCTGGTGTTCTGTTATAGATGTGACAGAGCAGGAGGGGTTAAAGGAGGAGAAGTGGCATTACTAGTCAGGGGAAATGTCATGGCAGTGCTCTGCCTGAACAGACTGGAGAACTTGACAAGTGAGGTATTATGGGTGAAATTGGGAAATAAGAAAGGTATGACCACGTTAATGGGGCATTATTACAGACCACACAACAGTCCCTGGGATTTAGAGGAACAAATTTGTAGAAGGATGGCAGTCTGTTGAAAGAAACATAAGGTTGTTATGAAAGGTGATTTTAACTTTCCACATTGACTGGGAATCCCAATCTGTAAAAGGACTAAATAGGATAGTTTGTCAAATGTGTTCGGGAAAGCTTTCTTCATCAGAACATAGAAGTCCCTATATGAGAGCATGTGATAATGGATCCGCTATTGGGAATCAGACAAGGCAGGTGTTAGAAGTTTGTGTAGGGGAACATCTTGCATCCCGCGTCTACAATGCTATTAGTTTCAAAGTAAATGTGCAAAAGGATAGGTTTGGTCCGTAGGATGAGATTCCAAATTGGAGAAAGACCAATTTTGATGGTATCAAAAGTGATCTGGCAAGTGTGGATTGGAACAGGCTGTCTTCTGGCAAAGGTGCACTTGGTAAGTGGGAGGCCTTCAAAAAGGAAATTTTGAGAGCACAAAACTTGCACATGCCTGTCAGAATAAAAGGTAAAGATAACAAGTGTAGGGAACCTTTTTGATTTCAAGAGATATTGAGGCCCTGGTTAAAAGAAAAAAGGGTGTGGATGGCAGATATAGGCAAGCAGGAACAAATGAGGTGCTTATGGAGTATAAGAAATGCAAGAAAACATTTAAGAAAGAAATCTGGAAGATTAAAAGAAGGTGTGAAGTTGTTCTAGTAGACAAGGTGAAGGAGATATGTCAAGAGCAAAAGGATTGCAAGGGACAAAATTCATCCTCCAGAAGACCAGATTGGTAATCCATGTGTGGAGATAAAACAGATGGGGGAGATCTTAAATGAATTCTTTGCATCTGTATTTTCTCAGAAGAAGTACACTCTATAGAAGTAAGGCAAAGTTGCATCAACTTCGTGGACTCTGTACAGAATACAAAGGAAGAAGTATTTGTTACCTTGAGACAAATCTGAGTGAATAAATCCCCAGGACCTTTCTAGGTGTTCTCTCAGACCTTGTGGAGAGAGCAAGTGCAAACATTGCCAAGCCCGAGCAGAGATATTTAAATCTTCCTTAATGACAGGAGAGGAACAAGAGGATTGGAGGATAGCCAGTACTGTTCCACTTTTTAAAAAGAGCTGTAAACATAAACCAGGAAATTATAGGCCGGTGAGTCTGACATCAGTTGTGGAAAAGTTGTTGGAAGGTATTCTAAGGGTCCGGTTATATAAGTATTTGGAAAGACATGGACTGAATAAGGATAGTCTGCATGTCTAACCAATCCTATAGAGTTTTTCCTGGAAGTTACCAGGAAAGTGGATGAAGACAAAGCAATGGATGTTGTCTACATGGAATTTAGTAAGACATTTGACAAAGTCCTGCATGGGAGGCTGGTCAGGAAGGTTCAGTCACTCAGCAGTCAGGATGAGGTAGTAAATTGGATTAGACATTGGTTTTGTGGGAGAAGCCAGAGACTGGTAGTAGATAGTTGTCTTCCTAACTGGAAGCCTGGGACTAGTGGTGTGCATCAGGGATTGGTGCTGAGTGTTTGTCATCTGTGTCAATGATCTGGATGATAATGCAGTTCACTGGATCAGCAAGTTTGCAGACGACACCAAGATTGGGGGTGCATAAGAGTGAGGAAGGCTATCATGGCTTGCAAAAGGATCTGTATCAGCTGGATAAATGTGCTGCAGATAGGATTTAATGCAGACAAGTGTGAGGTTTTGCACTTCGGTTATGACCAACCATGGTAGGTCTTGCACAGTGAATGATAGGGCACTGATGAGTATGGTAGAACAAAGAGATCTGGGTATACAGGTCCATAATTCATTGAAAGTGGCGTCACAGGTAGATGGGGTCGTAAAGAAAGCTTTTGGTACATTGGCCTTCATAAATCAAGGTATTGAGTTCAAGAGATGGGATGCCACAGGAAACAGTTGAGGCCAGTTCATTGGCTATATTTAAGAGGGAGTTAGATATGGCCCTTGTGGCTACGGGGGTCAGGGGGTATGGAGGGAAGGCTGGGGTGGGGTTCTGAGTTGGATGATCAGCCGTGATCATAATAAATGGCGGTGCAGGCTCGAAGGGCCGAATGGCCTACTCCTGCACCTATTTTCTATGTTTCTATGTTATGTTGATGTTGTATAAGACGTTGGTGAAGCCTAATTTGGAGTGTTTGCAGTTTTGGTCACCTACCTACAGGAAAGATGTAAACAGGTTAAGAGTACAGAGAAAATTTACAAGGATGTTGCCAGGTCTGGAGGACCTGAGTTAGTTACAGGTTTCCCCCGCCATCCAAAGGTAGAGCGTTCCTGTGAAACGGTTCGTAAGCCGCAATGTCGTAAAGTGAAGAAGCAATTACCATTTACTTATATGGGAAAAGTTTGTGAGCGTTCACAGACCCAAAAATAACCTACCAAATCATGCCAAATAACACACAAAACCTAAAATAACAGTAACATATAGTAAAAGCAGGAATGATATGATAAATACACAGCCTATATAAAGGTAGAAATACTTTTCCACAATCATTGCCTGAACTGCTCTCCGTCAGCAGAAATACGTGCAAGCGCTGTCAGCAAAAACACAGCGCAAGTGCTCTCCAGTAACCTTTAAGCTATGAAGCTGCTAAATCATACCAAATAACACGTAAAAATACACAGCCGATATAAAGTAGAAATAATGTATGTACAGTGTAGTATCACTTACGGGAATCGGGAAGACAGCGCTGAGCACACTGATGGTGTGTTAGGCTGAGTCATCGCAGGTTTGGGTGGTGCAGTGGCCACCACCCTCCGGGCAGCGACCCCGATACTGATTCGCAAAGCGTGCAGGGGTGCAGCGGTGGCCAGGACGCATCCAGCACATCTTTAAGAAAAAAAGCCGAAATAGACATGCTAATTAATTGGGTGCCGCCTGGCACGTAAATGTCGGCCCAGATCAGAGATGATGCAATCGGCAATCACCTCTGATCTGGGCCAACAATTACATGCTGAGCGGTACCTAATTAATTAGCATGTTTATTTTGGCTTTTTTCTTAAAGGTGTGCTGAGTGCCTCCTGGCTACAACTGCATTCTCCGCAAATCGGTATCTGTCCGCGGTTTGGGGTGGTGGGACACTGGGGTGTCGTCTGTTTCCATGAGGGTAGGCAGGTCATCTTCTTCTGTCTCTGCCTGCCTCGGTGTCAAAGGTCGAGGTTCTTCGACTGCTGTGGCTGATGTGGAAGGCTTGAAAAATGACAGTACAGTATGCTTGACTGCTGAGCCTCGCGCATTTTGCTATCATACAGTTCTTTGTAAGGACTCAAACCATCTTGCAAATATGCACTAAACCAACTTACCCTTTCAAAATTAAAGTCATACTTTATCATTACTCATTCGGTTTCGATTGTTATCCTTTCCTCTTCCAATTGCATCAGCTCTTCATCTATCAGTTCTTGGTCATGGGATACCAGAACATCTTCAACATCATCTTCGTCAGCTTCCACAAGCCGAAATCACTTTGTCCTTACTTCGTTCACCACGATCGAAATGCTCAATTATGTCTAGTTTTACGCTAAGTGCAACACCCTTATGAGCTGTTTCAGACTTTTCCCGATACCTGAGAACTCATCTTGCAAACGGCTGCTCACAGGCACATGTTTAAGCAATGCCGGCTAGAATGCCGTTCCTAATCCGGGGGAGAGTGGCTGTTCGGGGCGCACGCTGAATTTTTTTTTTTGCACGCTGATTTTTTTCGTATCAGTGAAAACACCTTCTGTTAGCGAAAACAGGGAACTAATGTAGGTCTTTCGTAACGGTGAGGTTTCGTAAAGCAAATGTTTGAAAAGCAGGGGACACCTGTACAAGGAAAGATTGAATAGGTTAGGCTGTATTCCTTGGAACATAGAAGATTGAGAAGAGATTTGATGTACAAAATTGAGGGGCAAATGCAAGCATGCTTTTTACAGGTGAGGTTGTGTGGAACTACAACCAGAAATCATGGGTTAAGGATGAAATGTGAGAAGTTTAAGTGGAACATGAGGGGAAACTTCCTCATTAAGAGGGTTGTGAGTGTGGAATGAACTGCCAGCACAAGTGGTGCATGTGAGCTTGATTTCAACGTTTTAAGAGAAGTTTGGATGGTAGGGGTACAGGAGTAGGCGGTTTCAGGCTTTGGCATGGACTCATTGGGCTGAAGGGCCTGTTTCTGTGCTGCACTTCTCTATGATTCTATGACTCTTAACATCATATTTCCCTTCCTCACCACTGACTCAACCTACAAATTAACCTTCAGTGAACCCTGCACAAGGACGTACAATTCCCTTTGTACCTCAGATTTTTGAATATTCTCTCCATTTAGAAAATAGTCTACACATTTATTTCTTCTATCAAAATGCATGACCATACATTTCCCAACACTGTATTCTATCTGCCATTTCTTTGCCTATTCCCCTAATCTATGTCCTTGTGTAGCCTGTCTACTTCCTCAAAACTACTGGCCCTTCCATCTATCTTTGTATCATCCACAATCTTGGCCACAAAGCTATCACTTCCATCATCCATATCGTTGACCTATAATGTAAAAATAAGACCATCTGTAGAACACCACTAGTCACTGGCAGCCAATCCGAAAGGGATCCTTTTATTTAACATCTTTCCTGTAATACCTTGGGCTCTTTACCTGTTAAGCAGCTTCATGTGTGGCACTTTGTCAAAGGCCTTCTGAAAATCCAAGTACATAACATCCACTGATTCTCCTTTGCCTATCCTGCTTCTTACTACTTCAAAGAATTCTAGCAGATTTGTCAGGCAAGATTTTCCCTTAAGGAAACCATGCTGACTTTGGTCTATTTTATCACATGCTTCCAAGTACCCCAAAACCACATTCTTAACAGTTGACTCCAACATCTTCCCAACCACTGAGGTCAGGCAAACTGGCCTATAGTTTCCTTCCTTCTGCCTCTCTCCCTTCTTGCAGAGTGGAGTGACATTTGCAATCTTCCAGTCCTCCTCCTGTAATCTGTATAGGGTCCTTGTCCATGCTGCTGCTTTGCCTCATTTCTTTAGAGACTGTCCATCTCCTGAATAAATACAGATACAAAGGAGGAGCAATTCTGATTCTTCGAGAGGGCCAGTTTTGTCCCTTGCAATCCTTTTGCTCTTAAATTTTCTCCGCACTTTTAATCTTAGTCTTTTCTTTCCTGTAGGTAGGTAACCTGAGCTACACAATATATAAATTTGTCCTCTTGTACAACTTCAACATAACATCCTCAACTCCTGTACTCGTGAGTGGCTTCGGGTTAATTCAGACACACTGGGACCAGTACATTTTGGCTCAAATAAGCGGCTGCTGTAGTCCCATGGAAATATATACAAAAGTATTTTTTTTAAAAAAGACAAACTATGTTTAACTGAGTAACAAATTATGCATTTAGATGAAATGCAGAACAAATTAGAACACTACCAACACTACCATAGTACTATAAAACTTTGTGTTAGTTCCCATAAGTATCAACGGAAGAATTCATCCAGTGTTGCTACCATGTTCTTTTGATTGACTGTAAATAGACAAAATCAGTGCAGACACCTAATGCAGATAATGGACTGCCTTCATGCAATCCTTTCAACGATTACATCCCTCAAATCTTCATTTTCATTGTAACATTCAAGATGATTGTCGATACTTTAAAATTCTTCCTAGTTCTTGCTGAATTGTTTCATTTTCTCCCCCAGCTGTTTCTTTCAATTCCAAGCCTGAATGCTTGAAACCAACTCTTTTGGATTCATCAACATCTTACACTTGTGGTGCCCAGTTGTGATCATGGGTGACTCATAAATACGAAGGGAATAGAAGGATATGAAGGCTGTGCAAGAGGAGGACATTTGGTATAAATTGACAACTAGATTGCGGGCCAAATGGCCTGCCCCATGCTGTACTGTACAATGTTCTATTAATCACACACAAACATCTTTGTCAAACATCACAAGATAGCAACGTGCATGGTTACGGCGGCCTCTCCGTCTCCAATCAATGCTGAAATTTCCTGTCCTGTTCATATTTTCTATGATCAATTACACTGTTGATCTTGTGGTAATATTTTGTTTTACGTGCTGAGTGTGATATGTGTATTGTAGGTGCACTGTGGTCCAGAGAGATGTTTTTAGTTGTATTAGCAAGACCATAAGATACAGGAGCAGAATTAGACCATTTGGCCCATCAAGTCTGCTCTGCCAGCTCATCATGGCTGATTTAATTTTCCTCTTGACCCTAACCTCCTGCCTTCCCTTTGTGTCCTGACCAATCAAGAATCTATCAACCTCTGCCTTAAATATACATAAAGACTTGGCTTCTACAGTTGCCTGTGGCAAAGAATTCCATAGATTTATCACTTTCTGGCTAAAGAAATTCCTTCTCATTTCCGTATGTACAATCAGATGACAATAAACTTGAAGATGAAACCTTTCGCTCTCAAAAGAAAAGACCTTCATATTTTCAGTCTTTCTTGATTATAGTGACTTAATTCAATTATCAACTTAATCGTTAATTTTGCACCTACCCCAGTGCCTGTAAATCTTTTTTATGGCTTGAGACTAGAATATTTTGTGATATTCCCAAATGAGATCAGGTGAGTGGTTCAGTCTGTTTTTCAATCCTATTCCTATGCGCTTTAACTTGAATTATTTTTAATAGCTTTATTATTTTCAGATTAAGTTTATTGTCATATTTCTTGCGAATTCTGCTATGTGATGCTGTGGCAAACAATATCCAAAAGAAGCCAAACTGTGCAATTTATAAATAATACTGAGAGCGTGAGTTGTGAAGTCCTTGAAAGGGAGTCTGTAGGTGATGGAATCCATTCGGAGCTGTGCTGAGTGAGGTTATCTACGACGGTACAAGAGCTGCATGGTTGTCGGGGCACCGTGGTAGCATAGCAGTTAGTACAGCTCGGAAGTCAGAGTTCAATTCCAGCACGGTCTGTAAGGAGGTAGTACATTCGTCCCCGTGAACACAAGGGTTTCCTCCCACATTCTAAAGATGTACCAGTTAGTAGATTAGCTGGTCAGTGTAAATTGTTCTGTGATTAGGCTAGGGCTAAATAGGTGGGTTGCTGGACAGTGCCGCGGATTGGGTCCCAAGGGGCCTGTTTGGCAGTGTATCTCTAAATAAATAACTGTTCCTGAACCTGATGGTGTGGGTTTTAAAGCTCCTGTACCTCCTGTCTGATGGCAGTAGCATGAAGATTCAGGTTTAAGTTTACTTATCACATGTACTTTGAAACATAGTGAAATGCATTGTGGGAAGAGGACTTGGCCTGGATGGTGGAGGTCTGTCTAGGCCTTGCAATATAAATAAACCTGATTCTGATGATTAAGATTCTTTCGCTTTCTGCCTGGTTGAGCTCAACACTTTACCTTGTTTCTGTTTCCAGGGTTCCAATCATTGCCACGGTTGTACAGGAGCAGCTGGAGACGGGAGGGAAGAGCAGTGGGAATGCCTGTGAAGCCACCCAACTGGTAAAGCAACCATCTGAAATGATCTTAAACCACAAGTTCGTCAAGGTGGATAGTATCAGTCTTTCCCCTAGGGTTGAGTCCAGATCTAATGGGTATAGATTTAGGGTGAGAGGGGGTAAGATTTAAATAGGACCTGAGGGACAACTTGTTTCCAAAGCGGGCACTGGGTATATGGAATAGAGCATCGAACAGTACAGGCCGTTTGGCCCACTATGTTGTGTCGATCTTTTAGCCTACTCTAGGATCAATCTAACCCTTCCCTCCCACATAACCCTCCTTTTCTTTTTTCATCCATGTGTCTTTAAAAGAGTCTGTTAAATGTCCCTAATGTATCTATCTCTACCAGCACACCTGGCAGTTTGTTCCACACACCCACTGCTCTTTGTATTTTTTTTAACGCTTTCTTTGATGCCCCTTCCCATTATACTTTCCTCCAATCACCTTAAGATTATGCCTCCTGGTATTAGCTATTGCTGCCCTGGGGGGGAATGTCTCTTACCATCTCGTACACCTTTATCAAGTCCCCTCTCATCTTCCTTTGCTCCAAAGAGAAAAGCCCTAGCTTGCTCAACTTTTCGTCAGAAGACATGCTCTCCAGTCCTGGCAGCATCCTGGTAAATCTCCTCAGCACGCTCTCTGAAACCTCCACGTTCTTCCTATATAATGAGGTGACCCGAAATGAGCACAATACTCCACATCTGCTGCCCTCTGCAGGGTGTCAGAGTTTGCATATAACTATTTGCATCATTTATCAATCTCAAAATATTAAAAAATTTCATTGAATTTTAAATGAGTATCAAAGAACCCAGAACTGAACGTGGCTCTTAGATGGACATGTGGATGATAGAAAAGTGGAGAGTCGTGTGAGATGGAAGGGTTAGATTGATCATGGAATAGGGTTAAAAGGTCAGCACAACATCGTGTGTCAAAGGGCCTGGACTGTGCTGTAATGTTCTATACTCTACAGGGTTCCAGTACAGTACAGATGCTGAACTATTAAAAACCGAACTGGGCTAACGGGTGACCTGGTAGCATAACAGCATAATGCTTGACAGTGTCAGTGACTCGGGTTCAATTCCACTGCAGTCTTTAAGGAGGTTGTATGTTCTTTCTGTGATGATGTGGATTTCCTCAAGGTGCTCTGGTTCCCTCACATTGCAAAGACGTACAGGTTAGGTTGGTAAGTTATGGGCATGTTACATTGGTGTTGGAAGCATATTGACGCTTGTAGGCTGTCCCCACCACATCCTTGTACTCTGGTCATTGACATGAGCAGTTTTTCACTGCACATTTTGATGTTGCACTCTACATATGACAAATAAAGCTATTCTTTAATCTTTATCTTTAAAGTTAATTCAATTTGTCTATCCATCCATTCTCTGCACATTCAGGTGCCTATCTAAGAGCCTCTAAACATCTTCCTTCACAACGATCACTGGCAATATTGACACCTTAAAGATTTAAAGATTAGCTTTATTTATCACATGTACATTGAAACACAGTGAAATGTGTTGCTTGTGTCTGTGACCAATACAGTCTGTGGATGTAGGTACAGGGGCAATTGTTGCCACACTGCCATGCTCACAACTTAGTAATCTGTACCCTTTGGAATGTGGGTGGAAACTGGAGCACCCGGAAGAAACCCATGCGGTTACGGGGAGAACTTGCGGGCAGCAGTAATTGGCATTGTCAGGTGATTGCACTAGCCATACTCCTGCCATAATAATATCTGCAATAAATGATATGTTGACCACACCCATATTGTTCTGACTGGGCTGGTGATGTTTATCTGCAGTGTGACAAGCACCATCCTGTCCTGCTGAATCTGATCTGCACAGAGCTGGGAGTGAACGCAGAAAATATCCTTGACTTCGAGCTGTGCCTGGCCGATACACAGCCCGCGGTGAGTCTCCGTCTGACAGGCTGTGCACAGCTGACTGTTGGGGGTGCTGGAATGAATAGGCTGGGAACCTGTCTTGTGCCATTCATTCTCCAGAATGGGACACGGCCACAATATCTACAAGAGAATTGGATGTAGTGCCAAAGATTGACTACAGAAAATATTTACCAGGATATTGCCAGAACTGGAGGTTCTGATCTACAGAGAGAGGTTGGCTGGGCTAGGTCTTTATTCCTTAGACAGTTGGGGAATGGGGGGGGGGGGGTGGAGGGAACCTGAAAGAAATGTTCAAAATTATGAGAGGTATATTGATAAGGTAGATGATGATCTTTTCCCCAAAGTAGGGGAGTCCAAAATTAGGTGACATAGATTTAGGCTGAGAGGGAAAAGATTTTAAAAGGACCTAAGAGCAACTGTTTTATGCAGAGATTGACGAGTATTTGGAACAAACTGCTGGTGGCTGAGGCAGGTACAACAGTTCAAAGTAAATTTATTATCAAAGTATGCATATATTATCATAAACTACCTTGATATTAATTTGCTTGTGGCATTTACAAGAAAAAATACAATAGAATTTTATGAAAAATGATATACAAGCATGCAAAGACTGACTTAACAAACCAATGTGCAAAAGAAGACTAACTGCAAATAAAAAAAATCCTGATCATGAGTCATAATGAGTCATTGAATATGACTCCGCAGGGCAGAGTCCTAGAACAGGCCCTTTGGCCCATCTAATCTGTGCCGATCTGCATAGTCCCATCGATCTGCACCTGGACCATTCCCCTCCCATCCATGTTCCTATCCAAAATTCTCTAAAATGTTGAAATCAAACCTGCATCCACCACTTCCGCTGGCAGCTCACTCCACTCTCTCACAACCTTCTGAGTGAAGAAGTTCACTGTCAGGTTTTCCCTTGACATTTCACCTTTTGCCCTTAACCAATGACCTCTAGTTCTTGTCTAACCCAACCTCAGTGGAAAATGTCTGCTTATATTTACACTATCTATGCTCCTTCATAATTTTGTATACCTGTATACAATCTCACCTCATTCTCCTGGGTACAAATTCCGAACCTATTCAACCTTTCACTATAACTGGGGTCCTCAAGTCCTGGCAAAATTCTTGGGGTTCATAGATAAATTCATTGTGATGAGTGCGGTTATCCACGCTGGTTCAGGAGCCTGACGGCTGCAGGGTAATTACTGTTCCTGAACCTGGTGGCGTGGGACCCAAGGCTCCTGCATCTCCTGCTCGATGGAAGTAGCACGGAGAGAGCAAGGTCTGCTCAGTGGGGTCTTTGATGGACGCTGCTTTCTTGTGGCAGAGCTCCATGAAAATGTGCTCAGTGGTGATGTTGAAGTGTAGAGGGATGGGGCATAGAGGGATATTGGCCTCTAGAAACTGGGACTAGCTGGGTAAGCAGGGACGTTTGGGCCAAAGGGCCTGTGTCTGTGCTGTATTGCTCTGACTTGGGATGTTTCAGATCACTTTACATTTTCTTTGTGTTTCAAGGGGTTGGTTTTAGTTTGAGCATTGCTCTCTTGTGAAGATCCCTATTCTTCTTTATAGGCCCTGGGTGGCGCTTTGAAGGAATTTATATTTGCTCCACGACTGGATAATCTCCACAGCTGCTACTGTGCCCTTCAGGTAATGACAGAGGTGTTGGAATTCGGCAGCAACACACACAAAAAGTCAAAGGAGCCAGGCAGGTCCGGCAGCATCTACGGAAAGGAATAAACAGTCAACGTTTCAGGCTGCGACCTGTTAATGGGACTGGAAAGGAAGAGGGCAAATGGTTCAAATGGTTGAATTTGATATCAGGGAATGTATTCAGCAGACAAACTGAAATCCAAACTCTTTGCAGGCAACCACGAAACAGGAAAAAACCCAAAAGAATGAATGACAAAAAACATTAGAAGCCAAAAGCCTTCCCTCCCCCACGTACAAACAGC
Source organism: Mobula hypostoma (assembly GCF_963921235.1). Lineage (NCBI taxonomy): Eukaryota > Metazoa > Chordata > Chondrichthyes > Myliobatiformes > Myliobatidae > Mobula > Mobula hypostoma. The sequence continues at coordinate 106,997,268 of NC_086102.1, read as the reverse complement.
AGCAAAAAAACCCATCAACCTTCCCCCTACCGCACTTGCTCCAGCAAAGCATCAACACCACCACCCACCATGCTAGCAATAGCAAACCCCCCAAAGAGCCAGTGATCTCGAGTCCTTCAAAACTACCGTCCATTCTAACATTTTGACGTGTCAGACAGGCTCTCTGTCACTGGTGAGCGAGAGATATTGCTCCTGCAACGAGAGGGGAGACCAGCAGCTTGCTGCTTCAATGTTAGTCTTCCGCATCACTTCTCCAAGCCCCTCTCCCCAACTCACTCACCATAGAGAGAGAGAAATTGCTCAAGTACAGGGGCCTTCTGACAGATGTGCACACCGCTTGATGTTTCAATCTCCCACGACGCTCAGTTGCTGACATCGGTGAGGAACTGGGTTGTCCATGGGCCTGCACCCCAAAGGCAAACGTCTTCCAGGCTGCACCTGGAGATATCAAAATACCAGGCCACGTGGTGAGAACAAGAATGCACTGGCCGTGTAGAACTGTAGTTTAAGGTGCAGCTGTAGATCACAGACTCCCAACAGGACCCCAGCCTTGAAAAGAAAAGCCAGATCGGGGGAGAAGGAGGACGACAAACTGACAGGTGATAGGTGAGACCAGGTGAGGTGGGAAAGGTAGGTGAGAGGGGGATGAAGTGAGAAGCTGGGTGGTGAAGGGTGGAAGAGGGGAAAAGCTGAAGAAGGAATCTATTAGGAGACAAGACTGTGGGAGGAAGGGAAAAAGGAATGGTACCAGAGAGGTGTGTTGGGCAGATGAGGAGAAGAGAGGGTAAAAGGGGAGGCAGAATGGGGAATGGAAAAAAAGAAAGGGGAGTGGGGAGAAATTACCGAGTTGGAGAAAGGTCAGAGCCCAAACGGACAACTGTTTATCCACAGATGTTGCCTGACCTGCTTGAGTTCCTCCAGCATTGTGTGTATGTTGCTGAAGATGACCAGTATCTGTAGAATTTCTTGTGTTGGAATTCACTTGCTTGTAGGAGGAGGCTGGGGTCATGAAACTGCTGCCTGCTGGAATCAGGAGCAACAAGCTAGTTGAGCATCTGTAGGGGACATTTCAGGTTGAGACATCGCATCAGGATCGATTGTGGACCTGAAACATCGATCCCTTGCATATTACCAGTTAGACTCAAAAGCCATAGAGCACTACAGCACAGAAACAGACCCTTCAGCCCATCTAGTCCTTACCGAATTGTTATTCTACCTAGTCCCATTGATCTGACCCAGACCATAGCCCTCCATACCCCTCCCATCCCTGTACTTACCCAAACTTCTCTTAAACGTTGCAATCAAACCCGCCTTCACCACTTCCGGCACCTTATTCCACACTTTCACAGTACCCTCTGAGTGAAGAAGCTCCCTCCAATATTCCTCTTAAACATTTTGTTTTTCACCAAAAGCTTCTGGCATCTAGCTCTAGTCTCACACAACCTCAGGGATAAATGCAAGCAAGATTTTTCCACTATCTATACCCTCTGTACCTCTCAAATCTCCCCTCATTCTCTTGTGCTTCAGAGAATAAAGACCTAACTTATTCAACCCTCCCTACAGCTCAGATCCTCAAGTCCCAGCAACATCCTTGGATTCCTGTAATCTATTTGATGTTACCATTTCTAAGTGATGGTTGCAAAATGGAACTTCTTACACTTGCCTGCATGAAGTTACAGCTTCTACCTCTATCTTTGAGCAATACATACAAAATGCTAGAGGAACTGAGGTCAGCCAGCAACTGTGGAGGGGGAAAAAAATCAGCATTTTGGGCCAAGACCCTTCAGGATTGGAAAGGAAGCGCCAGAAGCCAGATAAGATAGGGGTATAGGAGGAGGAGGAGGAGGAGGAGGGGTACAAGCTCTCAGGTGGTAGGTGAGACTAGGTGAAAGGGGTCTTGTCTCATTGAATCTCCTCTCCTATAAGATTCCTTCTTCAGCTGTTACCTCTTCTACCGCTCACTGAATCCCCTCTTTCCCCCACCACCTTCCTCTCACCTGATCTCGTGTTGCATGTCCCAGACACCTCTACAAAAAAAAACTTCATTCTCTTTTCTCCACAGGGCCTGATAGACTCATCTAAGGATGATGGGACGCTGTCAGAAGACACCAATATCCGAATGATTACACTGTTCGACAATGAAGAGGTAGGTGCAGACGCAGGAAGGATCGAGGAACAAATGGTCTTGTGAACAGATGAGGAGGAACTGTTTTTCCCAGAGAATAGCAAGTCTGTGGAATTCTCTGCCCAGAGAAGCAGTAGAGGCTATCTCATTTTATATATATATATATAAGGCACAGTTAGATTTCCCACTGCTGCCTGTAAGGAGTTTGTATGTCCTCCCCGTGATTGTGTGGGTTTCCTCTGGGTGCTCTGGTTTCCTTCCACAGTCCAAAGGTGTACCAGTTAGGATAATTGATCATTGTAAATTGTTCTGGGTTAAATTGGGGGTGGGGGGTCATTGCTGGGTGGTGTGGCTTGAAGGGACAGAGAGTCCTATTCCACGCTGTATATCAAAAATAAAAAAAATAGTAGGCAGAGCTGAGTCGACAGCCAGATCAGCCATGAGCTAATTGAATAGTAGAGCAGGCTGAACTCTTCCTATTTTCCTATAGAGTCATAGAAAACTACAGCACAGAAACACTTCATCTACTAGCCCATGCCAAATAAACTGCCTCTTCCCATTGACCTTCACTCATACCATAGCCCTCCTACCTCTCTAATCCATGTATTTTAACTTTTCTTAAACATTGAAATTGAAATCACATTCACTACTTCTGCTGATAGCTCTTTCCACATTCTCAACACCATCTGAGTGAAGAGGTTTCCCCTTAGATTCCCATTAAACATTTCACCATCTACCTTAACCCCTGACCTCTCATTGTAGTCTCAACCAAACTCGGTGGGGGAAAAAAGGCTGCTTGTATATACCCTATCCTACACCCCTCATAATTCTGTAAACCTCTATCAAATCTCCTCTCAATCTCCTACGCTCAGGGAATAAAGTTCAATTTTTCCCTGTAACTCGGGCCCTCCAGTCCCTGGAAATTTTCTCTGTACTCTTTTTAAATCTTATTTACATCTTTCCTGCAGGTTGGTGACCAAAACTGCACGCAACACTCCAAATTGTGTCTCACCAACGTTAGTTGGATTTTTGTTTGGTTCATGTTTTGGTAGATATTTCATTGCACCAAAGTTAAAGATTAGCTGTATTTTTAACATGTGCATTCAATCATGCAGTGAAATATGTCCTTTGCATCGAATCAAATCAGTGAGGATTGCTATGCCATCCCGAAGAGGAATTTAAGTGAAAGTGAGAATGTGTCTCGAATCTGAGTGCTAACCTTGCTCTTCCCCCTTCTCCCTGCTGGGTCCAGGTGGGTAGTGGCAGTTCTCAGGGTGCAGAGTCCTCCCTTACGGAGTTGGTTCTTCGCCGGCTATCCAGCAGCGCCAGCAATCTGACGGCATACGAGGAAGCCATTCCCAAGTCCTTCATGATCAGCTCTGACATGGCCCATGCTGTGCACCCCAACTACCAGTAAGTGTTCTAACTTTGCACACCTCCTACACAGGAATGCATGTGGCCATTGCCCAGATTATTCCGGCTTCTTCTCCCTTCCTTTCCAGCCTTGGCCTGAAACATATCTGTTTGTTCCCTTCTGTGGGTTTGATGGTGCGGTTGGGATTGGTGCAGAGTGGAAGGTAGTGCATTTAGAGGGGGTAAGGTTTAAATAGGAAGGAGTAGTGCTGAAGTCAAGATGGTTGATATCTTGTTGCTAGAGTTTGCATAAGTTCAGGAAAAGAAGGGAGTTTGAAGATGGAAGGAGGAGTCGTCGGTGTGGGGTAGGTAAACCTTGCCAAAGAAGTAGGCGCGGACACAGGTGTCAGTGCAGTGGGTGCAGAACTCACTGATGTGCGGGTGCAGGGACAAAGGTAAGGCCCTTGCTGAGGGCAGAACGTTCTGCCTCAAAGAAGTGAAGTTCGGAAGGGATCCAGCTTCTCCTTGTAACTAAAATACTCCACCTCAAGTGACTTCCTGTTGAATTTCCTTTGCACCCTCTCCAGTGCAGTCTCATCCTTCCTATTAGTGTGGAGACCATAAATGTGCATCCTCTGCATTCTCACTGTACAGCAGGGAGTGTGAACTTCAGACAAGAAGCAATAAGCCACAGAATTGAGAGTAACTTGCTCTGTTTTCAATCTTTCCAGAGACAAACATGAGGAGAATCTCAGACCAGCTCTGCACAAGGTGAAATTCCTGTATTACAGTTAAATTCCACAGAGGTTTCCAAACGAATCCCTAAGTCAATAAAAAGCAGCAGGGAGTTGTGGGGGGAGGGGGAATATGTGTGATTATTCTTCTCACCAATTCTTTTTGAATTTTTTTTTAACGTGAAATATTAGTGAGTCTTAATTTGCAGTGGGATTGGAGTATGCTGGACTGCAAAATGATAATTTACAAAAAATGTGAGCATTTCATATTTAAAATTATTGCATTATGTATTTATTAAGTACCTCCTGTACCTAATAAACTGGTTACTAAGTGTATGTTTGTGGTCATCCACTTCAAAATTTGACATGTTGTGCATTCAGAGATGTTCTTCTGCACAGCACCGTTGCAACGCATGATTATTCGAGTTACTGCCGTGTTCTTGTCAGCTTGAACCATTCTGGCTATTCTCCTCTGACTTCTGATTAACAAGGAGTTTTTCACTCCATTCTCTGTTAACTCTAGAGACTCTTGTGCATGAAAATCCCAAGAGATCAGTAGGTTTGATATTTGGTATTTGCATTAACGGGCAGGTGTATCTAATAAAGTGGCCACTGATGACGAATTTACTTTGATTTTGGTTCTCTTCCTGTGTGATCTGCTAACAAAGCCTTTCGCTGTTCCTGTGCAGGGCCCGGTAATTAAGTTTAACAGTAACCAGCGCTATGCGTCCACTGCAGTAACGATGGCAATCATTCGAGAGATCGCCAATCAAGTGGCAGTCCCACTACAGGTAAATTTGCACCTTCTGTCAGGATATCGGAATGTTTGATGGCTTTGGGCCTGTACCCACTGGTGTTTAGGAAAATGAATGAGTATTTCTTTGAAACATATCAAATATTGCAAGGCTTAGATGCAGTGGATGTGGAGAGGATGCTTTCTATAGTGGAGGAGTCTAGGACTATAGAGCACAGCCTCAGAATACAGTGATATCCCTTTAGAATAGAGATTAGGACAATCTTTAGCCAGAGGGTGGTGAACCTGTGGAATTCATTGCCACAGTTGGCTATGGAGGTCAGTCATTGGGTATATTTAAAACGGTGGTTAATAGGTTTTTGATTATTTAATGGAGTCGAAGGTTATGGGGAAGAAGGCAGGAGAATGGAATTGAGAAGGATAATAAATTAAACATGATGGAATGGCAGAGCAGACTCGATGGGCTGAATAGCCTTCTTTTGTCTTATTCTCTCCCCCTCCACCACCACCCCATATATAGGAAAATGGGTTCATCCAGTGGGAATTTGTACAAATTCACCTCAGTACTGTGTTAGATCCCTCATGCTTTTGCAATCCAAAAGTCTTTCAGAAATCAAGAATGAGGCACAAAACTTGCTGCTTATGGCTGTTTTATTAAATGTTACAAGAGCAAGGAAGAACAAGAGACAGCAGAAAACAAAGAACAGACTAGACTAAAAAGTAGCTATGGCTATCTCGTACTCAGACTAGAGATGGTCAAGTAATAACAAGTAACCAGCAAAGTAGTCAGATTCAAGCCATGTGACATCTGCTACTGAAAACTAACGTCTCTAGAAAAATACCGAAGCAACTGTACTGTAATTGTAGGAAAATTCATTCAACATGTATACACAGAAGATGATTATATAAGTGTGTGTGGGAAAGTAGTCCTGATAACGAATGTTGATTGTTTATTCCCCTCCAGCATTTTGTGTGCATTGCTCTGGATTTCCAGCATCAGCAGAATCTCTGTGTATTTCTTTACCAGAAAAATACACCCCATAATAGTACACCCAAATCCACCAACCATGAGGATACGCCAAAGAGCCACTTCCTCCTCTGCAAGGACCAGGGTTCGATCCTGACCTCCAGAGCTGTCTGTGTGGGGTTTGTGACCACATGGATTTCCTTCCACATCCCAAATGTGCTGGTTGGTGGGTTAATTGGCCAGAGAAAAATCTGGATCAATTGGGGGAGAGTTGATGAGAGTAAAGGATGAATAAAATGGAATTGGTATCGGATTCATACAAAACAGAAACATGATTCTCAGTGTAGACCTGTTGAGCAAGAGGACAATTTCTGTGCTGTGGGAGTCTCTCAACTCCAGTAACCCAGGTTCAATCCCAACCTCCAGTGCCATCTATGGAGTTTGCACGGCTTTCCCTTAACCTCGTGGTGCTTCAGTTTCCTTCCACACTTCGAAGACGTGTGGGTTAGTAGGTTAATTAGCTGCTGCAAATTGCCCCAAGTGAGGGGCAGAATCTAGTAAGAATAAAGGAGTCTTTAAGGAGTGTGTACATTCTCCCCTTGAACCACATGGGATTCCTCTGGGTGCTCCAGTTTCCGCCCACATTCCAAAGTACAGATTAGTAAGGGAGTTGTAGGTATGCTGTGTTGGCACTGGAAGCATGGTGACACTCGCCGTCTGCCCCAGCAGAATCCTCCAGCTGTGTTTGACATTGATTCATTCCACTGTATGTTTTGATGTTTCAATGTGCATGTGACAAATAAAGCTAATCTTTATAATCTAAACTTTCTACCTCTACTACAATCTCAATGCTCGACCTAATCGTTGGCTGCTCACATCTCCCTCTGGAGATGTTGCCTGACTCACTGAGCTCCCCCAGCTCCTGGAGGGTGCAGTGGAGATTTACCAGGATATTGCCTGGACTGGAGAGTGTGTCTTGTGAGGGAAGATTGAGTGAGCTAGGGTTTTTCTCTTTGGAGCAAAGGAAGATGAGAGGGGACTTGATAGAGATGTACAAGATGAGACTGAGTAGACAGCCAGAGACTTTTCCCAGAATGGAAATGACCAGTACAAGAGGGCTTAATGCTAAGGTGATTGGGAGGAAAGTATTGGGGCGGGGGGGGGACTGTCAGAGGTTTTTACACAAGAGTAAGGGGTGCATGGAATACTCTGCCGTGGTTGGTGGGAGAGGCAGATATCACCAGATTGATTCCTGGGATGGCAGGACTTTCATATGAAGCAAGACTGGATGAACTGGGCTTGTACTCGTTGGAATTTAGAAGATTGAGGGGGGATCTGATTGAAACATATAAGATCCTAAAGGGATTGGACAGGCTAGATGCAGGAAGATTGTTCCCGATGTTGGGGAAGTCCAGAATGAGGGGTCACAGTTTGAGGATAGAGGGGAAGCCTTTTAGGACCGAGATTAGGAAAAACTTCTTCACACAGAGAGTGGTGAATCTGTGGAATTCTCTGCCACAGGAAACTGTTGAGGCCAGTTCATTGGCTATATTTAAGAGGGAGTTAGATATGGCCCTTGTGGCTACGGGGGTCAGGGGGTATGGAGGGAAGGCTGGGGCAGGGTTCTGAGTTGGATGATCAGCCATGATCATAATAAATGGTGGTGCAGGCTCGAAGGGCCGAATGGCCTACTCCTGCACCTATTTTCTATGTTTCTATATTAGAGACATTTAAGAAACATGGATGAAAGAAAAATTGAGAGCGAAGGGTGGAAAATGTTAGATTGATCTTAGACCAGGCTAAAAGATTGGCACAGCATCATGGTCCCAAGGGCCTGTAGTGTTCTGTCCTATGTCCTTAATGTGTTCCTCCTGACCAGCTTCCAATTGTTTTCAGGATGTCATGGTGAGAAACGACAGCCCCTGCGGGTCTACGATCGGCCCAATTCTGGCCTCGGGCCTGGGACTGAGAGTGGTGGACCTGGGCAGCCCCCAGCTGTCCATGCACTCCATCCGGGAGATGTGTTGCAGCTCCAGCATTCTCCAGACCATTAAGCTGTTCAAGGTGAGTGACCCACGCTTCTATTGGCTCCTGTGAGTTCTGACAGACTGCTCCATCCTGTGTTCACTGATCGTTAATGGGCCCAGCTCACACAGGAACTTATTTGTAAAGTACTCATTTGATTGCTTCATGGCTTTGAGGTTCTGTAGGGCAGTGGTCAGACTGCACTTGGAATATTTGAGTGGTGTTTGTCCCATTATCTAAGAAAAGGTGTGCTGGCATTGGAGAGGGTCCAGAGGGTGTTCTTGAGAATCATCCTGAGAATGATAGGGTTAATGTATGAGGAGTGTTTGATGGCTCTGGGTCTGTACTTGCTGAAGTTTAGAAGAATGAGGAGAAATTCAGTTGAAACCTATCGAATATTGAAAGGCCTAGATGGAAAGGATGTTTCCTATAGTAGGAGAGTTTAGGACCAGAGGACACATCCTCAGAGTACAAGGATGTCCCTTTAGAACAGATGAAGAAGAATTTCTTTAGTCAGAGAGTCTAAGTCTGTGCCACAGATCGCTGTGGAGCCTAAACCATTTTTGAAGCAGAGATTGTTAGGTTCTTCGTTAGTGAGGGTGTCAAAGATTACAGGGCAAATGGTGGAATGGTAGAGCAGACTCAATGGGTCAGATGGCCTCACTTGCTCCTTTGTCTTAGGACAATGTCTGTGAAGAAACTCAGCAGGCTTCAGGGAGTAGAAACCAAAGCTTTGGGACCTTGATTGTAAATAATTCACCATTGGTAACAATGCCTCCAATTATCAAGTTTCAAATGCAGGTGTATTGACCTGGGCATGTAGAAGTTGCAGCAAGGTACGGGTTAAGGTAATGTCCAGGCAAGGATAGTTTGCAGGTAGTGTGCAGTCAGTCCAAGCAAGAAAGTTCTGTGAAAAGGATAGCTCCCCTTTGCACAGCAGCCTAATGAAGCCATTTGGCATATCGAGGGAAGATGAGGATGTTACTGAAGGATGCAAGCCCCACATACCAACTAGAGAACAATACCTCTACTAACTTCAAAGTATCATCCATCGGTGGTTGTTTCTATCGGCATCTAACACCTGTATTGTTGTAGTGTGAATGAATCAGGTTTATTATCACAAATGTGTTGTGAAATGTGGTGTTTTGCAGCAGCAGTACGACGCAATACATAAAATATACTATAAATTTTATAATATGAAATGAGTATTAAAAATAGTGAGGTAGTTCATTGTCCATTCAGAAATCTGATGGTAGAGGGGGAAGAAGCTGTTCCTAGAACGTGTGTGTGTGCGTGTCCTATATCTCCTCCCTGATGGTAGTAATGAGAAGAATTGAATTGACTTTATTACTTATTTCCTTCATATACATGAGAAGTAAAAATCTTTACGTTACACCTGTCTAAATGTGCAATGTATAATTTATAATAAATATTATGTACAACAAGACAATCAATGTATCAAAAGTACAGTTATGTCAGTATGAATTAATCAGTCTGATGGCCTGGTGGAAGAAGCTGTCCTGGACCCTGTTGGTCCTGGCTTTTATGCTGTGGTACTGTTTTCTGGATGGTAGCAGCTGGAATAGTTTATAGTTGGGGTGACTCGGGTCCCCAGTGATCCTTCGGGCCCTTTTTACACACCTGTCCTTGTAAATACCCTAAGTAGTGGGAAGTTCACATCTACAGATGCGCTGGGCTGTCCGCTCCACTCATTCGCGCGACTCTGCAGAGAGGGAGGTGCAGTGATGCAGCCAGTCAGGATGCTCTCAATTGTGCCCCTATAGAAAGTTCTTGGGATCTGGGGACTTCTTCAGCCGTCTGAGGTGAAAGGGGCGCTGTTGTGCTTTTTTTCACCACACAGCTGGTATGTACAGACCACGTGAGATCCTCGGTGATGTTTATGCTGAAGAATTTAAATCTTCACCCTCTCAGCCCCAGATCCATTGATGTCAGTTGGGGTTAGCCTGTCTCCATTCCTCCTGTAATCCACAACCAGCTCCTTTGTTTTTGCAACATTGAGAGAGCGGTTCTTTTCTTGACACCACTGTGTCAGGGTGATGACTTCTTCTCTGTAGGCTGCCTCATTATTATTTGAGATTAGGCTAATCAGTGTAGCATCATCAGCAAATTTAATTAGCAGGTTGAAGCTGTGGGTGGCAACACAGTCATAGGTATACAGAGTAAAGGAGGGGGCTTAGTACACAGCCCTGAGGGGCAGAGGTGAGGGAGCCCACTCTTACCACCTGCTGGTGATCTGACAGGAAGTCCAGGAGAGTATGTTCTGTGTAGAGGGGATCCTTAACGATGAATGCTGCTAATGCCCACCCTGGAGCTGGCTGTGTTTACAGCCCTCCACAGTGATCCTGTACAATGACTCCTCCATACCAAATACAACTAGTTGGAATGCTCTTCACAGTACATCTGTAGAAATTTGCTAAAGTCTTTGGTGATGTAGCATTAGGGCAAGCGGAGAAGAGATTTACCAGGATGCTTCCTGGACTAGAGAGCATGTCTTGTGAGGATAGGTTGATATATACACATATACAAAGGTTTTTACAAAGAGTAGTGGCTGCATTGCCACGGATGGTTATTTAACTATTAGACTGTCACATGGATGATAGAAAAATAGAGGGCTATGTAGGAGGGAAGGGTTAGATTGATCTTGGAGATGGCTAAGAGGTCAGCACAACATGCTGTGTCTATGTTCTTATTCCTACCATTGGGGAGGAGGTATAGGAGCCTGTAAAGCCACACTCAAATACTTCAGAAATCTGATTGTTGAGGGGAGCAAGCTGTTTCTAAAGGGCTCATGAATCCATAAATGCTACCTTACTATTCCTCTTTTGCATTTTTTATTTTTTATATTGTAACTTAAAGCAATTTTTTCCATTGGGGTTCAACTCCTGCTGCTGTCTGTAAGTTCCCTAGGTGACTGCAAGGGTTTTCTCCAAGTGCTTTATTTCCTCCCACTTTCCAAAGATGTGCAGGTTAAGGTTAGTAAGCTGTGGGCCTGCCATGTTGGTGCCAGGAAGTGTGGCAACATTTGCGGGCTGCCCCCAGCACATCCTTGGACTGTGTTGGTCGATGATGCCAAATGGCACATTTCACTATGGTTTGACAAATAAAGTTAACCTTTAAAACTAATCTTTAAATCTTTTATATTGCTGCCACAAAATAACAAATTTCATGTCATGTCAATGATGAACTTGATTCCTCTCTTATAAGTGCCAAGGAAAATCAGCTTCCTGCAGCAACACAGTACGTTACAAATGCAACAAACATAAGTGAACATAAACTTAGTTTAACATTTATTATACTTGACTTGCACAACAAAATAAACATAAAACTATGGGGGGGAAGGGTTAGATTGATCTCAGGATGGGTTGACACAACATTGTGGGCCGAAGGGCCTATACTGTTCTGTACCCTATTAAAACTAGTACAAGTTGAGAGGGAGAGAAGAAAAAAAATCTTTAACTGGAGGATGGTGGATTTGTGGAATTCATTGCCACAGACGGCTGTGGAAGCCAAGTCATTGGATATATTTAAAACAAAGGTAGATAATTTCTTAAGTAATCAGGGCATCAAAGGTTATGGGGAGAAAGCAGGGGAATAGGGTTGAGATGGGAAATAAATCAGCAGTGATCGACTGGCGGAGCAGACAGGATAGGCCTAATTCTGCTCCTGTGACTTAGTCTTATGGATTTCAGACTGAGGGAAATGGGAAGGACAGATGGGTACAGATGGAAAGGATATGAAGGGATACAAGGACAAGAATTGCACGGATTTATTTCCTTTGGGCAATCTGTGAGCCAGTGTCAGTAGCTTTGTTTGTAATTTAGTGTCATCTCCAGCATGCCAGGAGGGGGCAGTGTTGGTCTGGCACAATGATAGACTCCTCACAGTGCACTGGTGTCTATCACTGAATCGCAGGCCTGTGATGCACCCATGCACATCACAGCAGAAGCCCCAGCAGCAGGTGGCTGCACTCCAGGGCATCTTCTTTGAGGAAAGCATGGTAGTGTAGCAGTTAGCATAACACTATTACAGCACCAACAACCTGGGTTCATTTCTGCCTGTCTGTAAGGAGTTTGTACGTTCGCCCCATGATTGCATAGGTTTCTTCCACATGCTCCAGCCTCCCCTCACATTCCAAAGACGTACGGGTTAGTAGGTTAAATGGTCACAAGGGTGTAATTGGGCAGCCTGGGCTTATTTGGCTCTAAGGGCTTGTTAGCGTGTTGTATGTCTAAATAAAATAAGGTTCAAAGTACACTTATTAGTTAAGTATGTATATCATATACAACCCTGAGATTTGTCATCTTGCAGGCACTCACAAAACAAAAGCACAATAGAACCACTTACAACGCCCCCCCCCCCCACAAAGACCATCAAACACCTAATGTGCGAATAGAAAGAACAAATTGTGCAAACAATATAAAAGTAAAGCAGCACCACTGAACAGGAACTGCAGAGTCTGAGAGCGAGTCCAGTCACAGAGATGGTTCTGTGCTGAGGCGAGTGCTAATGGCTGCAGGCCACAGATGTGGAGTCATAATAATAAATACTTCCTATAAGGAATAAATAATTCAGGATGTCTGCACTCTGCTCCACGCCCTCATAAGTGAATAGTGGCACAATGAATGCAACATGGTGGAGTCGTAGAACAACGCAGACAGATACAAGCCCTTCAGACCTACCTGTCCACAGCACCCACCAACAGAGTCCCAATTCGCCATATCCTATCATCAGTAACCATTTTATGAGGTACCTCATCGATGTAATAGAGTGACCACCATCGGTTTCAAAGTTTGACCTGTTGTGTGTTCATAAATGCTCTTCTGCTGTAATGTGTGGTTATTTGAGTTACTGTCACCTTTCTGTCAGCTTAAACCAGTCTGGCCATTCTCCTCTGACCCCTCTCATTAACAAAGCATTTTTGCCCACAGAACTGCTGCTCACTGGATGTTTTTTTTTTCTTTATTGCACCATTCTCTGCAAACTCTAGATGCCGTAAAAATTGAGAGATCAGCAGTTTCTGAGATACTCAAACTACCCTTTCTGGCAGCAACCATCATTTCACAGTTAGTCACTTCAATCACATTTCTTCCCCATTCAGATGATTGGTCTGAACAACAACTGAACCTCTTGACCAGGTCTGCATGCTTTTATGCACTGAGTTGCTGCCACAATTGATTGGCATTAATGGCCAGGTGTACGGGCGTACTTAATAAAATGGCTACTGAGTGTATAGTCGTGTCTTGGCCCAATTCCCTCTAATCCCCAGCCCTTCATGTACCTATCCAAGTGTTTCTTCAATGATACTATTGTTCTTTCCTTTCTGGTAGTTTGCACAATGCACTCAATACTGTCTATTTTTTTTTAAGTTGCTCCAAATACATGCAAGAGGGAATAGCTTAAGTTATTTTGGTTGACGTGGGCAAGTTCAGAATCAGGTTTATTATTGCTGACATATGTAGTGAAATTTGTTGTTTCGCAGCAACACCAGTAAATACAATTCATGAAAAGTGCTATAAATTACAATAAGAAATGTATTACGAAGTTTAAAAATTTAGTACAAAAGGAGAACAAAAATAGTGAGATAGTGTTCATGGACTGTTTAGAAATCTGGCAGATGGAACAAACCTGTTGGTAAAATGTAGAATATGTGCCATTTTGAGGCATCATGGTTTGAAGATGTCCTTGATGCTGGTGAGGGTTGTTTTCATAATGGAGTTGGCTATGTTTACAACCCTGTGCATTGGGCCCTCCATACCAGATGGTGTTGCAATAAGGTGCAAGATCATAGCAAGGTAGATTGTGAGGTCAAAGTCCTGTGCAGTGCCCCCCCTCCCATAAATAAATAGTGTGAAAATGGAAATAATGAGAGAAGTTCATGGATCATTCAGAAATCTTAAAATGTTGATTGTGTGTTTTCAGGCTCCTGTAGTTCCCCTCTGATGGCAGTAATGATGGTAACTTCCCTTTGAGCCCTGAATGTTGCGATTAACCTCTTGTATTTTCCCCCCAGGGATTCTTCGACTTCTTCCCATCTGTGAACAACAAGCTGATCGTTGACTGACGTCATTCCTTTCCTGTCTCTGGGACTGAAGCCTAACCATAAGTGGTCAATGTCTCCACACTGGACACTCCCACTAATGTGGGATAAGCCCTCATGGCCACCATCCACCTTCCAAAGACAGGCAACGACTCTGATTTAGCAAGGCCTGCAGATTAATCATAGTTACTGTATCACATACAAACTGGTGGAGGAGCAAAGCAGGTCAGGCAGTATTTATTCGGGGAAATAAACAGGCAACAGTTTGGGCCGAGAACCTCCAACAGGACTGGAATGGAAGGGGGAATAAAATGAGAAGCTGGCAGGGCAGAGGTGGAAGAGGTAAAAGGCTGGAAAAGAAGAAACTTGTTTGGAGAAGAAACTGGAACATGGAGGAAAAGGAATGAGGAGGGAAACCAGGTGGAGTGATGGGCAGCAAAGAGAAGGGGATGAGGTTGAAATTACCAGAAGTTGGAGAAATCGATGTTCATGTTGTCAGTTTGTAGAGCACCAAGATGGAATGAGATTTTGCTCCTCCAGCCTGAGTGTGGCCTCATAGTGGCAGTAAATGAGATCTTGTATCTATAATACTACAAGACATGGGAGCAGAATTAGGCCATTCAGCCCATCAAGTCTGCTCCACCATTCCATTATGGCTGATCCCAGATCCCACTCAGCCCCATACACCTGCCTTCTCGCCGTATCCTTTGATGCCCCGACTGATCAGGGAACGATCAACTTCTGCCTTAAATATACCCGTGGACATGGTGTGCATCACAGTCTGCGGCAACAGAGCATTCCACAGATTTGCTACTCTGACTAAAAATATTCCTCCCTACCTCTGTTCTAAAAGGTCACCCCTCAGTTTTGAGACATGCTGTCCAGTTCTGGATACCCCACCATAGGAAACATCCTCTCCACATCCACCCTGTCTAGTCCTTCAGCATTTGGTAGGCTTCAATGAAATGCCCCTGCATTCTTCAAAATTCCAAAGAGTACAGGCCTAAAGCTGCCAAACGCTTCTCATATGTTAACTCCTTCATTCCCAGAATCATCCTCGTGAACCTCCTCTGGAATCTCTCCAATGACAACACATCCTGTCTGAGATATGAGGCCCAAAACCATTGTCGATGCTCCAAGTGTTACCTGACTCGTGTATTGTAAAGCCTCAGCATTATCTCTTTGCTTCTATGTTCTATTCCCCTTGAAATAAATGCCAACATTGCATTTGCCGCCTTTACCACAGACTCAACCAGTAAATTAACCTCCTGGGAGTCTTGCACAAGGACTTCTAAGTCCCTCTGCACCTCTGATGTTTGAACCTTCTCCCATTTAGATAGTCTCTACTATTGTTCCTTTTACCAAAATGCATTATCATGCATTTCTCAACACTATACCATGTGCCACTTTTTTGCCCATTCTTCCAATTTGTCTAAGTCCTGCTGCCCCTCCACCTATCTTCATATTGTCTGCAAACTTTGCCACAAAGCCATCAATTACATGGTCCAGATCATTGACAAACAATGTGAAAAGTAGTGGTCCCAATACTGAACCCCTAGGAACACTGCTGGTCACTGGCAGCCAATCAGAAAAGGCCCTCTTTATTCCCACTCGTTGCCTGTTCCCTGTCAGCCATTCCTATATCCATGCCAGTATCTTTCCTGTAACGCCATAGGATTTTATCTTGTTAGCAGCCTCGTGTGGCATCTTATCAGGTGCCTTCTGAAAACATGTATCAACGTGTTGGAATTTGAATTCAAATGGAATTACAATTGGAAGATCCTGTTTTTTGTGGCAACTGCAGCAAAGTCACTTGATGAAGTAGTCCCCCAATCTACAGTGCATTGATCTGAAATGTCAATTGTTTATTTCTCTCCATATATACTGCCCAACTTGCTGAGCTCCTCCAGAGGTTTTTGTTTGTTGCTCTAGACATCTGCATTGTTTATGATCTGTGGGGAGTGGAGGAATTACTGAAATTTCAGGGTCCTGATGCAGGGGTTCAACCCAGAATGTCAATAATTTCTTTCATCCCATACAGCTGCTTGATCCATTGAGTTCCTTCAGCACATTATTTGTTGCTTTGAAAAAGCTTCCATTTAACCTCCTCAACTAATCTCTCATAACTGCTACACATTTATTTTCAACATTCCAAGGATTTGATGGCTGTCTTAAGAATTTCTCCACACCTCAGTTTTAAATGACCAGCCCTTTACTTTGTAGCTGTCTCCCCTTGTTCATGAGTCTCAACAAAAAAATTTTTAGACTATAAGATGTAGGAGCAGAATTAGGCCATTTGGCCCATTGAGTCTGCTCCACCATTCCATTAAAGCTGATTTATTATCCCTCTTAACCTCTATTTAAAATGGAGGTTGATAATTTTTTAATTTGTAAGGGTGTTAAAGGCGACAGCTGTGTAGGGATGGGGTTCGTATTCTGGAGATGGAAAGAACAACCAGAAGGCAGCAGAAGAGAGCCAGGAGAAATGCAGCCATGGTTGCCACCACTACCACATATACATGTCCCACCTGCAATAGAGCTTGTGGGTTCAGGATCGGACTGTATAGTCATCAAAGATCTCACCGTTAAAGGAGTGGACGTCGTCATTGGATTTCGATGGACAACCGAAGATGAAGAAGAGATCCTTTAACACCCTTACAAATTAAGAACCTATCAACCTCCACTTTAAATATACCCAATGGCCTCCACAAATTCACTACCCTCCAGCTAAAGAAATACTTACTCATCTCTTTTCTAAAGGGATGTCCTTGTATTCGGAGTCTGTGCCCTCTGGTCCTAGATTCTCCCACTCTAGGAAACATCCTCTCCACGTCTACTCTGTTTAGGCCTTTCAATATTTGATTGGCTGCAATGAGATCCCTAATCATTCTTGTAAATTCCAGCTATTATAAGCCCAGAACCATCAAATGCTCGTCATACCATCAAATGCTTTCCATTCCCAGGATAATTTTAGGCAGTAAAATTTTTGGACAAATACTGCAGATGCTGGAACCCAGAACAACAAAAGTGGATCGGGAAACATCTGTGGTGTAGGGGGAGGAATTTTTGTATTTTGAGTTGAAGCCCTCTATCAAGACTGATGCATTGTTCCAACCTGAAATATTGAAAAATCCTTGTCTTCCTTCAGATGTCTTTCAACCCACTGAGTAGATTTTTGTTGCTGATTTAGGGATTTTTGTACATTTTAGTGAGATAACAGGATCATTTTTCTGTACTCTAGAGATAATAAGTCCATTTGACTCAATCTCCTTCCACAGGACAAGTCTTACCTCCAAGGAATCAATCTAATGAACCAAAGTTACACTATCAGTAATCCTGTTCTTACTCAGGCAAGGAGACAAAAGCTCCTCTCCATTCTAGGTGTGATCTCACCAGAGCTCCATGCCATCCTATAATGTCATCTGTATTTAACATTGAAGGCCAGCATTCGCCTTCCTGACTCTCCCATGCACCAGGGGGGTCATTGGTTTTCTGTCTTGGTGGAACAAAGAATTTCCATTGATGGCTGTTTTGTCTCGGAATGGCTGGAAGAGTGTTCTAGCTAGAGTCAAAACTGGTGAGGTAATCTCTCCTGAATTAGTGAGGCTGCATCGTGGTTGGAGCTGGAAATGAGGTTGTTCAGAATTTAATGTTGCATCACTATGGTCCTCCTGACTGGGTGGTGCTGTGGTGCAACTCAGATCCTATACCTAGTCAATCAGTAACCTCCCTGTGGTGGAAAAGTCAACTGCAGTTACAAGCCCGGTTTCTAAGTGACACAAATAATCACTGTCCTGAAGATGAAAAGCTCTATTTTTATCTTAATGTATTGCTTCTTAAACGATCAATAAACTTTGAAACTCAGTGTTCAATCCTGATTGGTTATTGCTTTGAGTTTACCCATTCTCTGGGTGCTTCAGTTACCTTGTACATCCAATGTTCAGCAGATCATTACATTAATTGCCCTTGCTGTGTAGGGTAATTTAATTGGTGGAAACGTACATAATTCACAACCACTGACATTGAGCTGGGATCTCACTTTAGGAGGCTGGTTGGATGTGATGACGTTTCAGCATGCTTTTACGTTTAGGTTTTGGAGTTCAATAAAATGTGTTACAGGTTTCATTAAACAAAATGGTTTTATTTGTGAAAACCTATGTTGGTGACCCCAATGATCTAGGATGATTCCAGAGCTATTGAATAAGTCATTCCTCCTCCTCTCTCTACCTGAATTAGCCCAGTCAGTAAGGCCCCCAATGTAAAGATGTCTGCTGCTGCTGTGAAAAAGACAATACCAGTCCTGTGCTTTTACCATGTGCTCTTTCGTACAAACACTAGAAAGTGCCGACGGCCTTGCAGCTTCAAAAGTGCCAGCACATCAGGACATCAGAGGTCTGTGAATGCCGTGGGTGCCAGCTGCCAGAGTTATCTAGTGATGAGAAGGCAGAGTGCCAAAACCTCACTGGAGGCAGCCAATGGCAGCAAGATACAGACCTGCAGGACATGACAGGTGCTCCTCTGCTTACGTGAGCAGCATTGCACATGGAGACTTCATCATGGCTGAAGTGGCCAGACCTCTGCTCAGTGCAGATTTCCTGTGTGCCCAAGGACTATTAGTTGATCTTAAGAACTGCGGCTTGTGGATGCCAAGGACTTTGGGTCGTTACCCAGTAAGTTCCCCATGACTCTGGCAAGCGTCTGCACCAGTGTATGCAAGTTTACTCGACTGCTGGGTGAATTCCCAGACCTCTCCAAGCCCACATTTTCCACTACAATCACAAACCATTGGTTTGAGCACCACATCCAACAACTGGCCCACCAGTCTATGGCCAGGTGCTGAGACTGGATCCAGAAAAGCTGGCATCCACAAAGGCTGAGTTTGCCAACATGGAAACATTGCATGCCAGTTGAATAGCCCTGGGCATCACCCCTCCATATAATGCCCAAGTCTGCAGTAGTTGCTTCCCATTGTTATCCGCTCCCACATATTCAGGACTTTACAGCTCCTTCTAGACCCACCATCTAGAAGGACGAGAACAGCAGACACCTGGGAAAGCCACCACTTGGAAATCCACCTTCATGTTACTCGCCATCCTGACTTGGAAACATATCGCCGTTCCTTTATTGTCACTGGGTCAAAATCATGGAATTCCCTTCCTAACAGCACTGTGGGTATACCTACACCTCAGGGTCTGCAGCAGTTCAAGAAGACAGCTCATCACCACATTCTCAAGGGCAACTAAGAATGGGCAATAAATGCTGGTGACGCCCACATCCTGTAAATGAATGAATATATAAAGAAATTTAGCTAGAAAGTTAATTTTTTTCCAATGTCAATCTAATTGGGGGCTACCATCAGGTGCCTGTGTGCTCGGAAGACTTTCTCAAAACAGCTGTGATAAACCCATTTGGCCTCTTTGAGCTTCTGCACATGTTGTTTGGGCTGAAAAATACAGCACAGACTTTCCAATGGCTGATGGACTCTGTATTGAAAGACTTGGATTTTCTTTTCGTTTACCTGGATGACATACTTGTCGCCAGCGCATCCAAATCCAAACACACATCTCACTTCCGCACGCTCTTCAAGCATTTAAGCCAGCATGGGTTGATTATTAACCGTGCTAAATGCCTGTTTGGGCTGTTGACGTTTGACTTTCTTGGCCATCGCATCCCCACAGAAGTTGTAAAAACCCCTCCCATTAAAAATAACTGCTATTGGGGATTTCCTACTGCCCCACACTACAAAAAAACTACAGGAGTTTTTGGGTGTGGTAAATTTGTCTCACCGCTTCATTTCACGAGCTGCCGAACTTCTGCTCCCCCTGATTAGCACGCTTAAAGGCAATACTGTACCCCTAATCAGGTGCTAGACTGGTCAGCAGACATGACCAGGGCATTTGATGATGCCAAATGAGCTCTTTCCAACAGAACCCTACAGGCGCACCCGCTCCCCAACACACCCACAAGCATTACTGATGCTTCAGACTATGCTGTGAGTGCCCCGCACGAACAGTTCATCAGAGGCATGTGGCAGCCGGCAGCTCTGACACCCGAAAGGAAGTACAGCACATTTGGCCATGAGCTTCTTGGTCTCTGCTTGTCCATCATTTTTGTTTTCTTCCAGATGGTCGGCATTTCACCGTGTTTGTTGACCACAAACCCCTTGTGCACGCGATGGCCAAAATATCAGACAATTGGTCTACACAGCAGCAATGCCAACTGACCTACATAGAGTTCACAACTGATATACAACATTTGGGGAGATGTAATGCCAGTGCTGTGGCTGATTGCCTCTTACAGCCAACCACTGAGGCCATACACGTATGGGTTGACTATGCCGGCATGGCAGCCAACCAAGTTACTACTCAGAGGTCCAGGCTGACTGAACAACATGGCTGACATTAAGTTCTGGGAAGCTGGGGTTTCTCTCCTGTGCAATGTCTGAACCGGTCACCCTCACCCCATCGTATCCACAAACTGGCGCGGACTGTTTTCGACTCCATAAATGATCTCGCATCCAGGCCG
The DNA here is from genome assembly GCF_963921235.1 of Mobula hypostoma. NCBI lineage: Eukaryota > Metazoa > Chordata > Chondrichthyes > Myliobatiformes > Myliobatidae > Mobula > Mobula hypostoma. The sequence continues at coordinate 106,976,727 of NC_086102.1, read as the reverse complement.
GAAGGCCTCAAGAAACTGGTTGCACTAATGTTTAGCACGGCCTCAGAAGTGACGGGTGTAATTGGACTGCAGTTTGTGTGGAGTGACTACAGGCAAAAATTATCTGTCAATCTCAGGTGCTATTGGCACCTTTTGAGGTCCCTGAGTGACAGTTCGACCACGTCAATGTGGACCTTGTTGGTCTTCTTTCTAGCCCCCCCCAAAACCCCCGGCGGTACCATGGTAAACCATACCACCAGGTGGCCAGAGGTCATCCCTCTAGCATCGATGGCCGCAGAGGTGGCTCAGATGTTCATCAGCACCTGGGTTGTTCAGATTGGCACCCGATCTGCTATTTCCTCTGACCACGGTCCCCAGTGAGTTTCAGACCTCCGCGCTGAGATGACCCAAAGCCTCAGCATAAGGCTGTATCGCACTCAGTCCAATGGCCTATGAGAGCAGTTTAACCACTCCATAAAGGCTGCTCTGAGGGCTTCCCTGATCGATGAGTATTGGCGTAATGATCTCCCATGGACCCTGGGGCTGAGAACTGCTCCAAAAGAGGACTTGCAGCCATCCACAGCTAAGTTGGTTTACGGGCAGCTGTTACGAGTGCCAGGTGATTTCATTCCTAACACCACGGCCCCCTGACCGGCCTCTCAACAGCGTTCCACCCTCCTCAGTAAATTCAATTCCTTTTCACCTATTCCTACCTCCTATCATGACGTACAGCACTCCTGGGCTCCTGTTGACCCACATTCCACCTCGTTTGTTTTCTTCTGCCATGACACACATCAACATCCCCTTGGGGGCCCTTTCAGTATTTTGGCATAGGGAGAAAAGACTTTTATGATGAGAGGGTAAGCCTGCATACAGCCCAACAAGATCTGAAGTATTCTACTGCCCTGCCCCTGCTGTCACAACATGACCAAGCACCTGTCAATACAGCTCTGGACGAGCCAGTGGCATCTGCTCCAACCATGGGCACAGGACCTTGGCCGGGCAGCTCGTCTAAGCTCCAGACAGGCTCACAATGCCGGTTTCAGTGAATTCTGGGGGTCCTATGTAGAGTAATATAATGTGGGGGGGGAATACATTATTCACAACCACTGACATTGAGTTGGGGTTTTGCTCTAAGAGGCTGGTCTGATGTGATTACATTGTTATGCAAGGATTCTTAGGTCGTTTTTGTGTTTAGGTTTTGGAGTTCAGTAAAATGTGTTGCAGGTTTTACTAAACATAGAATGCCTCACTTTCATCTGCGAAAACTTACAAGGGCTTTAGAATGGTAACTTCCACTGGGTGTATTTCAGCGGAGGTTGATAGGTTCTTGATTAGTAAGAGTATCAAAGGTTGTGGAGAGAAGGCAGGAGAATGGGGTGGCGGTGATGATAAGTCAGCCATGATGGAATGGTAGAGCAAACTCGATGGGTCTACTATGTCTTATGGTCTAATATTTTACCTTTTTAAAAAAATATTTAGAGATACAGCACAGTAATAGGTTCTTCAGGAACCCATGCTGCCTAATTGCATGCATGACTAATTAACCTACTAACCCATACGTCTTTGAAGTGTAGGAGGAAACTGGAGCACCCGGAGGAAACCTGCACAGCCGTGGGAAGAACGTAGGAACTCCTTACAGAGAACTATGGAGTTGAACCCTGGTCGCTGGCACTGTGATAATGTTACCACACCACCCACAAAGTTTTGATTCCTGCCTTCGTAAAATGCACGGTTGAAGAATTGTTGTTAACGTCAAGTTAAATAGATGTTGACAACAATTCTCCAACTGAAGCCCTTGTTATTACAGTTCAGCATGGACTGGATGGACTAGGGGGCTTGTTTCTGTGCTGTGCTGGTGTGGACATTGCAACACAGGACAAGCTCTTTGGTCCGTGATGTTGTGCTGACCTTTTAAACTACCCCAAGATCAATCTAACTCTTCCCTCACACATAGCCCTCCATTTTTCTTTCATCAAGGTGCCTATCTGTTTTTTTTAAATGTCCCTAATGTATCGGTCTTACCCCTGGCAGGGATGTTCTATGCACTCACCTGCTCACCACTCTCTGAGTAAAATAAAGTAAGTAGCCTCTGACATTTTCCCTCCCCACCCCCTTATTCTTTCAATTCCCCGCCCCCACTTCAATTACCTTAAAATTATACTCCTTCATATTAGCCATTTTGACCCTGGGAAAAATGTCTCTGGCTATGCACTTGAACTGTTTTCCAATTATCCAGTATATCTCTATTGAGTCACCTCTCAACCTCTTTCACTCTAAAGGGAAAAGTCCTAGCTCATACAACCTAAAGATAAAGATTTCCAGAGGACAAGGTACCTGGTCCAGATGGGATATATGCTAGGTTCCTATAGGATGTAAGGAAGAGAATGAGAGATTATCTGGCTGTAAACTTCTGAATATTTAAATACACCTGTGTTTTGGAAAATTGCAATATCTATCCCTTACTTAATATGTAGAATTAATCAATATTTTTTGATCAGGCACAAAACCTAGACACAATCAGGAGAGTGTTAATAGTTGCTTGAATAGGTGTGTAACACACACAAAATGAGGAGGAATTTCTTTAACCAGAGGGTGGTGAATCTATAGAACTCATATACCCAAATCATTGGGTATATTTAAAGTGACCTTTGGTAGGTTCTTGTTTTGGGCAGGTGGGGCTCATCAGCCTCGGACGGCAGCCCGCCTAGGAGAAGGAAAACTCTGATTTTAAACCTCCGCTGCCTTGTGGCCGTACCCACCCATGGGAAAGGCTTTGGGAGTGAACCTCGAGGAAGAAATCTGGAGCCGGGGTCCCTAAGGCAGTTTGATGTTGTTTACAACTTCACTCTGGCAGCCTCTGTGACGATACTGGTGCCAAGCTGTATCAGTGCTTGCCCTTCCCTTGGCCTAAATCAGTGACGTGGAGAGGGAGAACCAGCTGCATGGGCAACAGCCAGTTCTTCAAATCTTCCCACCCAGGCTTGCACCCTGGAGAGGACACAGTCCACCAGAGGAGCAAACCCATGAACCCCTGCTATTGTCAGCTACCTACTACATAATAGGTTCTTGATTAGTAAGAGTGTCAAAGGTTACTGGGAGAAGGCAGGAGACTGGGATTGAGAGGGCTAATAAATCAGCAATGTTAGAATGGTGGAACAGACTTAATGGGGCAAATGGCCTAATTTTGCTCCTATGCCTTATGGTCCTTTGGTCTAAAATGCTGGAGGAACTCAACATGTCAGGCAGCACCTATGGAGGGGAATAAACAGTTGAAGTTTCAGGCCCGAATCCTTCATCAGGTCCTTGGCCCAAAATATTGACTATTTATTCCCCTCCACAGATGCTGCCCATCTTGTTGAGTTCCTCCAGCATTTAGTGTTGTTGCTTAAGATTTCCAGCGTCTCTTGTGTTCACAGACAGGTGTGGATTGTGTGAGAAAGCTACGGTCTAAGTATATTCCATAGATTTGTCCAAAGGTAAATCATTAAATGTAAATTGAGCCAAATTAATAAGGTCGTTATTTAATGAGGGAATGGAGGGAATCAATGAAGGAAACATGGTTGAAAGGGTATTCGATAAGCTGCCACATAATTGGTATCTTATTAAAATTGAAGGAACTGGAATGTAAGGGACTCTAACAGCAAGGATGGCAAATTAGCTCAGCAGTGGAAGAAACAGAGATTAGTCATGGAAGATGGATTTTCAGACCACAGAAGTGAACAGTGGAATTCTCTAGGGATCAGTAACTGTATCCCTTCACCTATAAAAACAGGGACGTAATGCTGAACTTTCCTAAGATATTGGTCAGACTGCACTTGGAGTATAGTGAGCAGTTTGGGGCCCCTTGTCTAAGAAAGGCATCGGAGCTGGTCCAGAGGGGCTTTATGAGATTGATCCCAGAGATGATAGGGTTAACATACACAGTGTGTTTGATGGCTCTGGGTCTGTTCTTGCTGGAGTTTAGAAGAATGAGGAGTCATTCTCATTGAAGCCTATCAAATATTGAAGAGCCTAGATAGAGTGAACATTTTACAGGGTGTTTCCTATGGTGGGGGAGTCAAGGACCAGAGGGTATCGCCTTGGGAGAGAAGGATGTCTGTTTAGAACAGAGATGAGGAGGAATTTCTTTAGCCAGAAGGTGGTAATCTGTGGAATTCATTGCCACAGATGGCTGTTGAGGCCGTCATTGAGTGTACTTAAGGCGGTGTTTGATAGGTCCTTAATTAGTAAAGGCATCAAAAATTATGAGGGAAGGTGGGAGAGTGGGGTTGAGAGGGATAATAAATCAGCCATGATAGAACGGTGGAGAAGACTAGATGGGTCAAATGACCTAATTTGTTCCTATGTCCATGTTCTATGTCCTAATATAAACTGGGACCACCGTAGTGCAAGGGGATTAGATGGGGGCAGAATTTGTTTAGTGTATCCAGGAAGGTTTCATAAATCAATATGTGAATGGTCCAACGAGAAGAGGGGATGTTGTGGACTTGGTGTTGGGTAATGAGCCTACCAGGTGACTGACCTTTCAGCGGGTGACCAGTTAGGGAATAGTGACCACAGCTCCTTAACTTTCAGGATAGCTATAGATAAGGACAGGTATGGTCCTTGTGGGAGAGTTCTAAATTGGAGTAGGGCAAATTTTGAGACATTGGGCAGGCATCAAAATGGTTGTTGTGATGTGTCTAGTGTAGTGGTGTAGTGGGTCATGTTTGTCACTCTCACTTTTGGCTTTCACCACTGGCTAGCAGTCTTGCAAAAAGGAGAGCTGAATTTGCAAGTCTCTCCCTGCCGGTACATAGCCCATCCAACGGCAAGCCTCGTGTAATGCCTCCTCGCTGGTGACACGCAGAAACTGGAACTCCTTTCGGACTCGGGCTGAACTACAGGGGACAGGGATGAGGTCTAGCCCCTGCACACACAGCACGCAGGCCCATCCAGAATGTGTGACGTGCCCTGGTGAACCAGATCCCCAGCTATGGGTAAGTAACCCCACTTCCTTGTGGGCAGCCTCTGGAGAGACAAAGGCTATGGTAGTAAACCGACAGCAAATCCTGAATGGAGCCCCTAAGGTGGCTGGACCTTATTGAACATCCTTCCAGCAGCTCCTGCAGCCAAGCTGGTGCCAAACGTATTGCTTCATAAGCTTTCCTTTGGACTAACTGTTGAGGCTGAGGGGGCAATCTTGATGACCAGGCATCTCAGGGTCTCCATACCTTCTGCCCAGGCTTGTGAAGATGATCATCACCCATTGTCCTTCAAGACAGACGGGTGCCAACCAGGCAGGACTAAGAAGGGTTAATTGGGAACGTGTTTTTTTTTTCTGGCAAGTCCACATCAGACACGTGGAGGGTGATTCCAGATCAATTTCACAGAGTACAGGAAGGGTATGGTCCTTTTAGAAGGAAGGACAGGGATGGAAAGATAAGATAACCTCGGATGTCCAGAGAGGTGATGAATTTAGTCAAGGAAAAGGAGAACTATGTAAAGCTTCGGAAATGAGGATCAAACAAGGCATGTGAGGAGTATAAAGAAGCCAGAAAAGAACTAAAGAAGGGGATTAGGAAAGCCAGGAGGGGCCAAGAAAAGTCTTTGCCAAGTAGGATTAAGGTGAATTTCATGGCATTCTAAGCATACATCAAGAGTAAGAGGATAACGTGGGAGAGTTTGGGACCACTCAAGGATAAAGAGGGAGGCATTTGCTTGGATGTGGAGAATGTGAGTGAGGTACTTAATGAGTACTTTGCTTCAGTATTTACCTAGGAAAGGATATGGAGGACCAGGAGATCGGTGTTGAGTGTATAAGTACGTCAGGCATTCAGAGGTCAAGGAGGAGGAAGTGTTGGGCTCCTAATGAGTGTTAAGGTGGATAAGTCTCCAGGGCCTGATGGGATTTACCCCAGGTTATTGAAGGAGGCAAGAGACGAGATTGCTAATGAAATATAGCAGCAGGTGTGCCTTCTTTGTAATTGCATCAGTATCTTTGGCCCAGGGTATATCTTCAGAAATGTTGACACCTGGGAATTTGAAGCTGCTCAGACATTTCAATGAAGACTAGTGTGTGTTCCCTTGACTTCCTCTTCCTGAAGTCCACAATCTGGCCCTTGGTCTGGCTGATGTTCAGTGCAAGGTTGCTGTGGCAACACCACTTGACCAGCCAGTCAATTAAATCTCACTCCTGTATGCCTTCTTGCCTCCACCTGAGATACTGCCAACAATAGATGAGTTATCAGTGAACCTGTAAATTCATGAGTAACTAAGCCATAATAATATTTTACAAAACACCGGTTCAGCCATGTGTGGAGAACTGTATTCATTTCTGGGTACCACGCTTTGGGGAAGGTGCAGAAGAGACACACCAAAGTATTCTAAGGATGAGGAAATTTAGGTCTGTGGAGAAGGTGGTCTTGGAACAGAGGAGTTTGTAAAGGATTTAAACCCATGAAGAGTGTGGACAGTGAAGAGAGAGAAAGGGAGAAAAGCTGTTCCCATGGAGGAGGCAGGAACCTGGGGATAGAGCATGAAGATAAGAACTCCATGTGACATGAAGAAATATTTGTTTTCACTGAGTGGTTATTCATGTCCGGGGAAAACACACACAAAATGCAAGAGGGACTCAGCATGTCAGGCAGCATCTATGGAGGGGAATAGACAATCAACATTTCCGGCCAAGAATCTTGGAAGATTTAATTGTAGCATTTAAAAGGAAGCTGGATGTACCTGAAAGGAAAAGATGGATGTGAATGTGCAGGGATGTAGGGAGAGGGCAGTGGAGTGGAACTGGCTACACTGCCTGTGCAAATGAAGAGTAAGGATGTGATGGTCCAATGGCCTCTTTAGGATGGCCACTCAGTGAATCTGTGTCTGAAGTCAATCACAGGATCTCCAAGTTCTGATGACATATACGATCATCAGAATGTTCACCAGATGGTCTATACAATCTTCTGGTCGGTGGTGAATTCCCACGCAATTGATATTGATGGGTATCTCTCTGATGGCGATGGAGATGGAAACTTCCCAAAATATTGATGGTTATGGCAATGGAGATCACCCAGATCATTGGTGGTGATAGAAATGGAGGTCTCCCAGGACATTGATGGTGATGGAGATGGCTACCTCCCAGAATGTGGATGATGATGGACTTGCAAGAATGTTGATGGAGTGGAGATCTTCGATGGAGTTGATGGTGATGGAACTGGTGATTTCCATGTCATTGATGGTGATGGAACTGGTAACCTGACAGAATGTTGATGGTGATGGAGACATCCCAGGGAGTTGATAGAGATAGGAAGAGAGACTTCCCAGGATGTTGATGGTGATGGAAATGGAGATTACCTAGGATATTGATAGTGATGCTACTGAAGGTCAAGGGGTTAGTGGTTACACTCTGGAGATGGACATTGCCTGGCACTATTGTGGTCATGGGTTATTTGCCATTTCTCATCCAAGCCAGGGATTTGCTTGAACAACCAACGCTGGAGATCAATGGGTCAGACAGCATCTATGAAGGCAGAGGGATGGGCAACATTCTGGGTTGACACCCAACATCAAACCCAACAGTTTCTTTCCCTCCATTCCTTCTGGTAGTGTAGTGAATATCATAATGCTATTACAGCGCCAGTGATCAGTGTTCAATTCCTGCCACTGTCTGTAAGCTCTCCCCATAACCATGTGGGCTTCCTCCAAGTGCTCCAGTTTCCTGCTACATACCAAATATATTCAGGCAAGTATGTTGTGGACAGGCTATGTTGGCACCAGAAGTATGGAGACAACTGCGGGCTGCCCCAGCACATCCTTGAAGTACGTAAGTTGTTGACTCAATCGACTCATTTCACTGAAGGTTTCAATGTACATGTGACAAATAAAGCTAATCTTTATCATCTTCATCGGCTGTTATGGAGTATTGCAGACGGCAGGAGAAGTGATGGAGCAATATCTCATCGAAAAGGCAACATATTCAACAGGTATTTTTCTTAATTTACTATTAATCTACATATACGCTCAGTGGCCACTTTATTAGGTACGCCTGTTACCTGCTTGTTAATGCAAGCATCTAATCAGCCAATCATGTCGCAGCAACTCAATGCATAAAAGTATACAGACATTGTCAAGAGGTTCAATTGTTGTTCAGACAAAACATCAGAATGGGGAAGCAATGTGACCTATGTAAGTGACTTTGACCATGGAATGATTGTTGGTGCCAGATGGAGTGGTTTGCGTATCTCAGAAACTGCTGAAGTCCTGAGACTTTTATGCATAACAGTCTGTAGTTTACAGAGAATGGTGCGATAAACAAAAAAAAACATCCAGTGAGCGACAGTTCTGTGGGCAAAAATGCTTTGTTAGTGAGAGAGGTCAGAGGAGAATGACCAGACTGGTTCAAACTGACAGGAAGGTAACAGTAACTCAAACAAACTACGTACTCCAAGGATGTGCTAGGACAGTCCACAATTGTTTCCACACTGTTGGTGCCTACATGGCACGTCCACAACATACTAACCTGTGTATATTTGGAATGTGGCAGGAAACGGGAGAACTTGGAGGAGACCCAAGTGGTTATGGGGTGGTCTTACAGACATGCATTCAGTGGCCACATTATACAACAGCAGTGTGCAGAAAAGCACCTCTGAATGATCAGCACATCAAACGTTGCAGTGGATGGGCTACAGCAGACATGCACCTAGTGGATGGGCTACTGCAGACATGCACCCAGTGGATGGGCTACTGCAGACATGCACCTAGTGGATGGGCTACTGCAGACATGCACCTAGTGGATGGGCTACTGCAGACGTGCACCCAGTGGATGGGCTACTGCAGACGTGCACCTCGTGGATGGGCTACTGCAGACATGCACCTCGTGGATGGGCTACTGCAGACATGCACCTAGTGGATGGGCTACTGCAGACATGCACCTAGTGGATGGGCTACTGCAGATGTGCACCTCGTGGATGGGCTACTGCAGACATGCACCTCGTGGATGGGCTACTGCAGACGTGCACCCAGTGGATGGGCTACTGCAGACGTGCACCTAGTGGATGGGCTACTGCAGACATGCACCTAGTGGATGGGCTACTGCAGACATGCACCTAGTGGATGGGCTACTGCAGACATGCACCTCGTGGATGGGCTACTGCAGACATGCACCTAGTGGATGGGCTACTGCAGACATGCACCTAGTGGATGGGCTACTGCAGATGTGCACCTCGTGGATGGGCTACTGCAGACATGCACCTCGTGGATGGGCTACTGCAGACATGCACCTCGTGGATGGGCTACTGCAGACATGCACCTCGTGGATGGGCTACTGCAGACATGCACCTAGTGGATGGGCTACTGCAGACATGCACCTAGTGGATGGGCTACTGCAGATGTGCACCTCGTGGATGGGCTACTGCAGACATGCACCTCGTGGATGGGCTACTGCAGACGTGCACCCAGTGGATGGGCTACTGCAGACGTGCACCTAGTGGATGGGCTACTGCAGACATGCACCTCGTGGATGGGCTACTGCAGGCATGCACCTAGTGGATGGGCTACTGCAGACATGCACCTAGTGGATGGGCTACTGCAGACATGCACCTAGTGGCCACGCTATTCAGTACAGATGCTAACTATTAAAGTCACCATTGAATGTATATCACCATACCCCCTACTGAAATTCATTTTCTTGCAGGCATTTACAATAGAATTTACTAAAAACTATACAGAAATAAAGACTGACAAACAATCATTGTGCAAAGGAAGACAGAGTGTGCAGATTATGCAGTTATTACATTATTACATTCTCAGTATTATAAATTATACCGAGAATGTGAATTGTGGTGTTTTTGAAAGTGAATCTGTAGGTTGTAGAATCAGATGCGGTGTGTTATCTAAAACATTGACAAATTTCTATAGATGTGTGGTGGAGAGTATATTGACTGGTTTCATCACAGGCTGGTAAGGAAACACCAGTGTCCTTGTATGGAAAAGCCTGCAAAAGTAGGAGATGCACCATGGTCCAACACAGGTAAAGCCCTCCCCACCATTGAGCACACCCACATAGAGTGTTGTCACAGGAAAGTAGCATTCATCATTAAGGACCCCCTGCCATCTAGTCCATGCTCTCTTCTTGCTGCTGCCAGTATGAAGAAGGTACAGGAGCCTCAGGACCTGCACCACCAGGTTCAGGAACATTTATTACCCGTCAACCATCAGACTCTTGAAGCAGAAGGGATAGCATCACTCAACTTCACTCACCCCAACACCGAACTGTTCCCACAACCTACGGACTCACTTTCAAGGACTCTTCATCTCATGTTATCAATACTTAATGATTATTTTTTCTTATTTTTTTGTATCTGCAAAGTTTGTTTTCTTTTGCACCTTGGTTGTTGTCCATCCCGTTGGGTGCGGACTTTCATGGATTCTGTTGTGTTTCTTGAGTTTACTGTAATTTACCACAAGAACCCAATATCACAGGTTGCTGGGTGATTGGAGAATAGTTAACATTGCTCCATTGTTCAGGAGCAGCTCTAAGAATAAGCCAGGAAATTATAGACTGGGGAGCCTGATATCAGTAGTGGAGAAAATTATTGGAAGGTATCCTAAGGGACTGGTGTTACGTACCCCGTAACTGGGTTGCCAAACCAGCAGAAATGGATCACTCTGTTGGAGTCTGGGTTACTAGAACTAAGAAAGTTTTATTAAAGAAACAAGTAACACAGTACTCTAATCAAAAGGATAATGAATGCAACAGTTCAGCAATGATAAACATACATGTACACAGAATTAAGATAACAGGATCAATCAAGCTCTATCGTTGTCTAGGGGTAAATGACCAGTTTCAAAATGACGCAAAGTTCAGTTCAATTTAGTTCAGTTCAGTTCGCAGTAATCGCTGCCGTGGCGATGGACAGTGGGGGGGAAGGAGAGAGAGAGCAAAACGAATGAACATTCAAGGCTTCCACACAGACATTCGCAGTCAGCTTTCGGGCGAGTCCTTTGTGATGTCATCTGAGGTCACCGACCGTAACCCCTCCGTTTCCAGATACGATCGTTTCCCTGCAGTGAACCTGGCACCCAGGCAAGGGTGGACACACACCAGGTTCCCGCTGATCGTGCCTTTCCGCCCTGTGTGTCTATGGCCTGGTACTTCCCACCGACTTGTGAGAGACGCACCGCTTCCAGGGTCTCGTTACCTCGGGTGTCGTGTGTCTGTCCTGCCTTAGCGAACCTGTCCCTTTTATCCCCTGCTGGGGTATCGCCTGTCCATCACTTCAAACAGTTCAGGGTTCAAAGGGGGAGCCGCTCTTGACAGCTCTCCTTCCTTTATTAACATCTCCAACTGCTGCTCCATTGTTTTCCTTATCTCTCTCTCTCCTGAAGACAGGTGGCAGACCAACTGCTGATTCCACTGGTGCCAGCACAGGACAGCTACATCGTAATCTATGTGTATTCTTGTCACACTGGATATACAAGTATTTGGACAGACAGTGACTGATTAGGGATAATCAACATGGCCTTATGCATTGTAAGTTGTGTCTAATCAATCTTGTAGAATTTTTCAAGAAAATTACCAGGAAAGTTGATGAAGGCAAGACATCAAAGACAACAGAAGGCAAAAATGTTGTCTACGTGAACTCTAGCAAGGCCTTTGACAAAGTCCTGCATAGGAGATCAGTCAAGAAGGTTTAGTCGCTTGGCATTCAAGATGAGGTAGTAAATTAGATTAGGCATTGGCGTCGTGGATGAATCCAGAGAGTGATTTACATGGTTGCCTCTCTGGCTGGAGGTTTGTGACTAGTGGAGTGCCACAGGGATTGGTGCTGGGTGACAGGTGTGTAAAAATGTCCCAGAGGATCATTGGGGACCCGAGTCACCCCAACCACAAACTGTTCCAGCTGCTAACATCCAGGAAACGGTACCACAGCATAAAAGCCAGCACCAACGGGCTCCAGGACAACTTCTACCATGGCCATCAGACTGCTTAATTCATGATGGCACAACTGTGTTTCTATGACTGTTATATAAACTGTCCTGTTGTACATACTATTCATTATAAATTACTATACATTGCACATTTAGACGGAGATGTAACGTAAAGATTTTTACTCATGTATGTAAAGGATGCAAGTAATAAAGTCAATTCAATTCATTGATTCTATTCATTCATTGTTGTTTGTCATCTATATCAACAATCTGGATGTTAATGTAGTAAACTGGATCAGCAAATTCGAAGATGACAACAGGATTGGTGGTGTAGTGGACAGCAAGGAAGACTATCAAAGCTTGCAGTGGTATCTGGATCAGCTGGAAAAATGGGCTGAAAAATGGCAGATGAAATTTAATGCAGACAAGTGTGAAGTGTTGTACTCTGTGAGGACCAACCAAGGTAGATCTTACACAGTGAGCGGTAGGGCATTGAAGAGTGTGGTAGAACAGAGGGATCTGGGAATACAGATTTATAATTCTTTGAGAGTGGCATCACAGTGTAGCCCCCTGGTAAGCCTCAGACTTGCTCAGCTCACTTCCGTCTAGGGGGAGCAACCTTCGGCCCCGCCAAACTGGGTGATCAAGTTTGTGTGGATGCTGTGTGATGTACCCCACCCCTCCAAATAACAGACAGTACACCATATGTGATTACATGATTACACTTTATAGATCTTACTGGAACTATGTAATTAATAGAGATACAATATGCAAGGAAAATAAAAGGCCCCAAACTTACCAAAGTTCAACCACTTCGTGCACAACAGTTGGAGCTCAATTAACGGAGTCTCCTTTCCACCATTTGATCCCCCCCCGACCCCCTCGACCCACCACCTGGGACCAACCACGGAGGTCAACCTGATGCTCCGCACAAGTCTGTCTTCATCTCCTCTCCTCGCCGAAGACCCTGGGCCTCAGACTCCCGCTGAGGGTCGGTCCCGCCGCCCTGGGTCACAGCATCACGTCTCCTCTCTCTGTCCCCATCACGCCTTCTGCCCCAAAGCCCACGAACAATAGCTTACAGACACACAAGAAAGAATAACATCTATCCCAATTGGATGGTTCCCTCTGTTATCAATAATATAACCAAAACAAGCAGAGAAAGAGAAGCACTTGCTCAGCAGTTTATATAACAAAGAAGCCATTTTCATTAGCCTTAGATTAGATTAGATTATGAGGACATTCAGTTCTCATTTAGTAATGCATGCATTAAGAAATGATACAATGTTCCTCCAGTATGATATCACAGAAACACAAGACAGACCAAGACTAAAACTGACAAAAACCACATAATTATAACATATAGTTACAACAGTGCAAAGCAATACTGTAATTTGATAAAGTAGACCATGGGCATGGTAAAAAAGAAGTCTCAAAGTCCCGATAGCCCCTTCATCTCACGCAGATGGTAGAAGGAAGAAAAACTCCCCCTGCCATGAACCTCCAGCACCCTAGAAACACCCGACCACAGCTGACTCTGAGTCTGTCCGAAAACTTCGAGCCTCTGACCAGCCCTCCGACTCCGAGCACCATCTCTGCCAAGCACTTTGACTCCGGCCCCGGTCGCCAAGCAACAGGCAAAGCCGAGGATTCAGGGCCTTTCCCTCTGGAGATTCTGGATCTCACAGTAGCAGTGGCAGTGAAACAGGCAGTAACATAAAAGAAGATACCCCTTACAACAGGTAGATAGGTTCATCAAGAAGGCTTGGCCTTCATAAATCAAAGTATTGGGTACAGGAGTTGGGATGTTACGTTGAAGTTGTACAAGGTATTGATGAGACCTAATTTGGAGTATTATGTCCAGTTTTGGTTACCTACCTACAGGAAAGATGTAAATAAGATTGAAAGAGTGCAGAGAAAATGTACAAGGATGTTGCTGAGACTTGAGGACCTGAGTTATAGGGAAAAGTTGAGCAGGCTAGGACTTTATTCCTTAGAATGTAGAAAATTGAAGGGAGATTTGATAGAGGTATTCAAAATTATCGGGGGTATACTGTAGATAGCGTAACTGCAAGAAGTCTTCTTCCACTGAGGTTAGGTGAGACTACAACTAGAGGGTTGAAGGTGAAATGTTTAAGGAGAACATGAGGGGGATCTTCTTCACTCAGAGGGCGGTGAGAGTGCGGAACGATCTGCTAGTGGAAGTAGCGAATGTGGGGTTGATTTCAACATTTAAGAGGAATTTTGGATGGATACATGGATGGGAGGGGTAAGGAGGGCTATGGTCCTGGTGCAAGTCGATGGGACTAGGGAGATTAATGGTTTAGCATGGACGAGATGGTTCGAAGGGCCTGTTTCTATGCTGTAGTGTACTATGACTATGACTCTGAAATGAATCTCAGGGCTGTACTGTATATGGTAACATACACATATGCACTTTGATAATAAATTTATTTTCAACTTTGTACCTGGTGGTGGGACCTAAGGCTCCTATGCCTCCTGTCTAGTGGTTGTACTGAGAAGAGAGCATGGTCTGGATGGTGGGGTTCTTGATGACGGATGCTGCTTTCTTGTGGCAGCACTCCTTGTAGATGTGCTCAATGTCAGGGAAGGCTTTGAAAGTGAGGGATGGTGCTTCTCCACCTTTCTGCTCCTGGGCATTGGCATTTGCACACCAGGCCATGATGCGACCACCGAAGACACTCTTCAATGTACATAGATAGAAGTTCGTTCATAGAATTGACAAAGGATGGGAGAAAGGCAGAGAGAATACATAAAAGACTCACAGGAATGATGCCTGTACTGGAAGGCCTGTGTTGTAAGGAGAAACTGAACAGACTGGTACTCTTTTCTCTGGAGCATAGGAGGATGAGGGGTGTAGAATCAGGAGGAACATAGATAGGGTGCATGGTCACAGTCCATTCCCCAGGGTAAGGGAATCTAAAACCAATCACATAGATTTAAGGAGAGAGCTTAAAGATTAGCTTTAATTGTCACATATGCATCAAAACATGGAGTGAACTGTGTCATTTGCGTCAATGGCCAGCACAGTACAAGGACGTGCTGGGTGCAGCCCTCAAACGCTGCCACACTTCTGGTGCCAACATAGCATGCCCACAACTTACCAACTCTGACCCATACATCTTTGGAATGTGGGAGAAAACCGGAGCACCCAGAGTAACTCCGCTCAGACAGAGAGAGAATGTACAAAATCCTTACAGACAGCAGTGGGAATTGAACCCCAGTCAGCGATCACAGGCACTGAAAAACACCAAACTAACCACTACCATGTCAAAGATCACTGCAGTACAGAAACAGGCTCTCCCGCCTATGCAGTTCATGCCAACCCAATCTTCTTCCGAGTCCTACCTACCTGCACCCGGACCATATCACTATGAACCCCACCCATCCATGTACCTACCCAAACTTCTCTTAAAATGTTACAATTAAACACGCATATACCACTTCAGCTGGAATCTCGTTCCACACTCACAACACCCTCTGAGTGAAGAAGTTCCCCCTTAGATTATCCTTGAGTATTTCACCCTAAACTTATGACCTCTAGTTCTATTTTCACCCAAACTGAGGGGGGAAGACTCTGGGGAGCTGATGGGTGAGTTTTTCACACAGAGGATAGTGGTTACACTATTTGTCGAGGTGGAGAGGCTCCTGAGATCCTGAGATCTTGAGAGCGATGTCATTTGGAGTTTAACTCCTGGTACGGTCACCCATGGCAGTAAGATGGAGGAAGGCTGCAGCAGTGACTGGTCCCCAGTTATCTTGAATTCAATGCCACTGAGCCCTGACCCCGACTGGTCAAGGAACACGTGGTGGCTGCCAGTGCATCAGCCTCCCCACGTTAAAGAGAATCACACGCAGGCATTCTCCATTTTGCTAATATCCTGTCAATAGAACATCATACTCAACTCGAGTGATTGCACTACTAAAGGTGTGTATAAGGTACGAGCCCCCAGAGAAAGTAGCAAAGATGGGTACAATTACAATGTTTAAAAACCATTTGGGCAGGTACATGGTTAGGAAAAGTATGTGGATAAAAACAGGCAAATGGAATTAGCATAGGCAAGTAGGACCTGTTTACTTGCTGAAAAACTTTATGAATCTGTTATCTGGAGGTTGGATCAATTTGTGAGTTTAACTTGAAGTTGAGTTGATTTGATAGATGTGTACAGGACAGTAAGAGGCATGCTGTAGATTAAGCTGATAGTCAGAGGCTTTTTCCCATAGCAGAAATGGCTAATACAAGGGGGCATAATTTTAAAGAGATTGGAGGACAGTATGGGGAGGATGTCAGAGGTAGGGATTCGACACAGAGAATAGTTTTAAACATTGATGTACCACAGAGAGCATCCTAACTGGTTGCACCTCCTTCCAGTATGGAAGGGCCACTGCACAGGATTGGAAAAAGCTGCAGAAAGTTGTAAGCTCAGCCAGCTCCATCATGGGCTCCCCAGCATGGAGGACACCTTCAGAAGGTGGCGTCCATCATTAAGGACCCCATCATCCAGGACATGCCCTCTTCTCAATGCTACCATCGAGGAGGAGGTAGAGGAGCCTGAAGACACACACTCAACATTTCCCCTCCACCATCAGATTTATGAATGAACAATGAATTGATGAACACTACAACACTAATTTTTCCCTCTTTGCAGTGCTTATTTAATTTATTTTTATGTGCTTACTGTAATTTATAGTTTTTATGACTATTTATTGCAATGTTCAGCTGCCACAGAACAGCAGATTTCGTGACTTATGCCGGTGATATTAAATGTGATTCTGACTCTGGGCCTGAGGAATGCTGTGCCAGGGTGGCGCTAGAGGCAGGGACATCAGGGACTTCTAAAAATAAAAGTTTTGCTTTATTTGGCACGTGCATATCGAAACATACAGAGAAATGTGTAGTTTGCATCGATGACCGATAGTCCAAATACGAGCTGGCAGCAGCCTGCAAGCGTTGCCCTGCTTCTGGTGCCAACGTAGCATGCCCACAACCCACTGACCCTAACGCGTATGTCTTTGGGATGTGGGAGGAAACCAGAGCACCTGGAGGAAACCACATGGTCACAGGGAGAACCTTACGGACGGCAGCGGGAATTGAATCCTGATTTCTGCTGCTGTAAAGTGTTGCACTGTCACACTACCCTGCCCTCCTCTCCACACACAGCACACGGACAACAGGAAAATGGAGGGCAATGGGAGAGGGAAGGGTTGGACTAACCTTAAAGTAGGTTAACAGGTCAGCACAACATCATGGGCCGAATGGCCTGCACCATGCTGTACTGTGCTATGTTCTTTTACAACTACAGGCGCATGCTACAGCGTAATTAATCAGGGTTATGAGGTGTTAAGAGGGATAGATATAACACAGCCAGAGACTTAGAAAACATAGAAAACCTACAGCAAAGTTGTGCCGAATGTGTCCCTACTTTAGAAGTAACTAGGGTTACCCTATAGCCCTCTATTTTTCTAAGCTCCATGTACCTATCCAAAAGTCTCTTAAAAGGCCCTATCGTCTCCGCCTCCACCATGGCCAGCAGCCCATTCCATGCACTCACCACTCTCTGCATAAAAAACTTATCCCTAACACCTCTGTACCTGCTTCCAAGCACCTTAAACCTGTGCCCTCTTATGGCTGCCATTTCAGTCCTGGGAAAAAGCCTCTGACTATCCACACGATCAATGCCTCTCATTATCTTATACACCTCTATCAGGTCACCTCTCATCCCCCGTCGCTCCAAGGAGAAAAGGCTGAGTTCACGCAACCTGTTTTCATAAGGCATGCTCCCCAATCCAGGCAACATCCTTGTAAATCTCCTCTGCACCCTTTCTATGGATTCCACATCCTTCCTGTAGTGAGGCGACCAGAACTGAGCACAGTACTCCAAGTGGGGTCTGACCATGGTCCTATATAGCTGTAACATTAGTTCTTGGCTCCTAAATTCAATTCCACGATTGATGAAGGCCAATATACCGTATGCCTTCTTAACCACAGAGTCGACCTGCGCAGCTGCTTTGAGAATCCTATGGACTCGGACCCCAAGATCCCTCTGATCCTCCACACTGCCAAGAGTCTTACCATTAGTACTATATTCTGCCAACATATTTGACCTACCAAAATGAACCACTTCACACTTATTTGCGTGGAACTCCATCTGCCACTTCTCAGCCCAGTTTTGCATCCTATCAATGTCCTGCTGTAACCTCTGACAACCCTCCATACTATCTCCAACACCCGCAACCTTTGTGTCATCAGCAAACTTACTAACCCGTCCCTCCACTTCCTCATCCGGGTCATTTATAAAAATCACAAAGAGTAAGGGTCCCAGAACAGATCCCTGAGGCACTCCACTGGTCACCGACCTCCATGCAGAATATGACCTGTCTACAACTACTCTTTGCCTTCTGTGGGCAAGCCAGTTCTGGATCCACAAAGCATCGTCTCCTTGGATCCCATGCCTCCTTACTTTCTCAATAAGCCTTGCATGGGGTACCTTGTCAAATCCTCAGGGCAGATATGGCTACTAGCAGATGGCATAACTTTAAGGTGACTGGAGGAAAGTATAGGGGTAAGGGGAAAGTCAGTTACACACAGAGAGCGGTGGGTGCATGGAACAGGCTGCCAGGGGTGGTGGTGGAGGCAGATACGTCATGGACAGTTAAGAAACTCTTAGATCAATACATGGGTGGTAGAGAAATGGAGGGTTGTGTGAGAGAGAAGGGTTAGACTGATCTTAGAGTGGGTTAAAAGGTCGGCACAACAGCGTGGGCCGAAGGGCCTGTACTGTGCCCTGGTGGTCTATGTTCTATGTTCAATCGCCGGTGTTGGAGAATTGAAATGAAATCCAACGGAGCTGGCACTAATTCAGGCGGAAGTCATTTATTCAGCACTTCTCGTTCCTCAGCTTTTGCATAAATATATGATTGTTTTTTTCTGTCGGGAGAACAGGGAAGATAATTCATACACAAACGAAACAACGTTCCTCTGGACCAAGGTGCGCAACACAATACATGCAGCTCACACACAACACATAAAGTAATATTACCACGAACAAATGAACAACTAATAAAATATATCCCAGAAGACTGACATTTAGCATAAGGTGCATTTACGACAGAAGTTCAAAAGTAAACTGTATATCGGTGCTGGCGCTTCGTAAGTGATGAGACCTGGGTGGTGCCAGGGAGTTCAGTAGCCTCACGGCCTGGGGGAAGAAACCGTTTCCCCTCGGTACAGTACCTCGTGCCTGATGGTAGGGGGTCAAAAAGATTTGCGTTCATGCAATTATATATAAATGCCATTTAAGCAAACCTTCCAGTTTTGTAAATTGAATATATATAGAATATGCACTATAGTATATAACCAAATATGCATTCATTAAACGGTTCAATGCAGAGTTTAAGATTCAAGATCTTAATTCTGAATTCAAGGTCTTTTATTTTCACTTTATCCCATTGTAAAGCACTTTGAACCACATCGCCTTTGAATGAAAAGTGCTCTGTAAAGGAGCTATTATTATTAAGATTGTTTATTGTCATTCTTCGGTACACGAGTGTAAAGGAGAACGAAATGATTGTTACTCTGGATAAGATGCGGCATAAAAGCACAATAAATATAAATATCACTCAATAATGCTCCAATGCACCCCTGTGATGAATGAGGTAGTTATATAAATGCAGAAAACGCGGCTTTTTGCAGCAAGCGGGGTCTGCGATCAAATTGTTTGCGAAGGGGGTGTTGGTGTTTGATGTAATGCGCGCTCCCGGTGACGTCAGGCCGCGTGCACGCGCGCCGCCGGTGGACCACTCGCTGCTGCTGTGGCGGCGGACGGCGGCGGAGCGCAGCCGGGAGCGGGTGGGAGATGTGAGCCGCTGAAGGTCACCCCCGCGGTCCTGCCTTCCCTCGTCGCCTCGCTCCGTCCCGCCTGTCAGACCGAGGATGAAGGCACCGAGGAGCGAGCTCCGAGCCCTGCTCTCTCTGCACCTGCTGCTGCTCGCCCCGGGCACGGCCGAAGCCGCCGCCCGTAGCCACGGTAAGGCTGAAAGAGAGCCGCGGCGGGACAACACGCTTAGCTCCGTGTCAGGGGGAGGGAACGGGTCTGGACTGAATATATACACAAGGATTGCGGTGGTGCGGGGGGGGGGGGATGTTTAACTTCTATATCTATAGGAATGAATAGGGTTAACGTCTGTATCTACGGTCAGGGGGGTGGTAACGTCTGTATCTACAGGGACTGAGAGGGTTTAATGTCTGTACTAACAGGGAGTGAGGTGGTTAATGTCTGTATCTACTGGGAGTGAGGGGGTTAATGCCTGTATCTATGGGGGGGTTAACATCCATATCAATGGGGAGTGAGGGGGTTAACACCTGGATCTACAGTCAGTGAGAGGCAATAACATTTGTATCTACAGGAGTGAGGGGGTTAATATCTGTATCTACTGGGAGTGAGGGGGGGTTAATGTCTGTATCTACAGGAGTGAGGGAGTTAATCTCTGTATCTATGGGGGGGTTAACATCTGTTTCAATGGGGAGTGAGGGGGTTAACACCTGTATCTACAGGAGTGAGGGGGGTTAATGTCTGTATCTACTGGGAGTGAGGTGGGTTAATGTCTGTATCTACTGGGAGTAAGGTGGGTTAACATCTGTATCTACTGAGAGTGAGGCGGATTAACTTCTGTATCTACTGGGAGGGAGGCAGATTAATGTCTGTATCTACTGGGAGTGAGGGGGTCAATGCCTGTATCTACAGGAGTGAGGTGGGTTAACCTCTGTATTTACTGGGAGTGAGAGAGTTAATGTCTGTATCTATGGGGGGGGTTAACATCCATATCAATGGGGAGTGAGGGGGTTAACACCTATATCTACAGTCAGTGAGAGGGGATAACATTTGTATCTACAGGAGTGAGGGGGTTAATGTCTGTATCTACTGGGAGTAAGGTGGGTTAACATCTGTATCTACTGAGAGTGAGGCGGATTAACTTTATCTACTGGGAGGGAGGCAGATTAATGTCTGTATCTACTGGGAGTGAGGGGGTCAATGCCTGTATCTACAGGAGTGAAGGGGGGTTAATGTCTGTATCTACTGGGAGTGAGGGGGTTAATGTCTGTATCTACAGGAGTGAGGGGGGGTTAATGTCTGTATCTACTGGGAGTGAGGTGGGTTAATGTCTGTATCTACTGGGAGTAAGGTGGGTTAACATCTGTATCTACTGAGAGTGAGGCGGAGTAACTTCTGTATCTACTGGGAGGGAGGCAGATTAATGTCTGTATCTACTGGGAGTGAGGGGGTCAATGCCTGTATCTACAGGAGTGAGGTGGGTTAACCTCTGTATTTACTGGGAGTGAGGGAGTTAATGTCTGTATCTGTGGGGGGGGGGTTAACATCCATATCAATGGGGAGTGAGGGGGTTAACACCTGTATCTACAGTCAGTGAGAGGGGATAATATTTGTACCTACAGGAGTGAGGGGGTTAATGTCTGTATCTACTGGGTGTGAGGGGGGTTAATGTCTGTATCTACAGGAGTGAGAGAGTTAAACTCTATATCTATAGGGGGGGTTAACATCCGTATTAATGGGGAGTGAGGGGGTTAACACCTGTATCTACAGGAGTGAGGGGGGTTAATGTCTGTATCTACTGGGAGTGAGGTGGGTTAACATCTGTACCTACTGGGAGTGAGGTGGGTTAACATCTGTATCTACAGGAGTGAGGGGGGTTAACATCTGTACTGGGAGTGAGGGGAGGTAATATCTATCTACAGGAGTGAGGAGGGTTAACGTTTGCATCTACAGGAGTGAGAGGGGGTTAATGTCTGTATCTACAGGAGTGAGGAGGGTTAACGTCTGTATCTACAGGAATGAGAGGGGGTTAATGTCTATCTACAGGAGTGAGAGGGGGTTAATGTCTGTATCTACAGGAGTGAGGAGGGTTAACGTCTGAATCTACAGGAATGAGAGGGGGTTAATGTCTATCTACAGGAGTGAGGGGGGTTAGCATCTGTACTGGGAGTGAGGGGAGGTAATATCTATCTACAGGAGTGAGGGAGGTTAACGTCTGTATCTACAGGAGTGAGGGGGTTAATGTCTGTATCTACTGGGAGTGAGGGGAGTTAATATCTATCTACAGGAGTGAGGGGGTTAATGTCTGTATCTACAGGAGTGAGAGGGGGTTAATGTCTGTATCTACAGGAGTGAGGGGGGTTAACATCTGTACTGGGAGTGAGGGGAGGTAATATCTATCTACAGGAGTGAGGGGGTTAACGTCTGTATCTACAGGAGTGAGAGGGGGTTAATGTCTGTATCTACAGGAGTGAGGGGGTTAACATCTGTACTGGGAGTGAGGGGAGGTAATATCTATCTACAGGAGTGAGGGGGTTAACGTCTGTATCTACAGGAGTGAGAGGGGGTTAGTGTCTGTCTATGGGGAGTGAGTGTGTGTTAACATTGGTATGTATAGGGATGAAGGGGTTAATGTCTATATAAGAGCAAGGAGATGTTTACATCTGTATCTACAGGGGCTGAGTGAGTGACGTTAATGTTTGTATTTAAGGGAGTGAAGTGGTAATGTCTGAATCTGCAGGGCCTGTGTTGTAGTTTATTGTCTGTACCTACAGGGATTGAGGGGGTTTTAAAGTCTATATCTACTGGGACTGAGGCTGTGGTTATCGTACGTGTCCACAGGAAGTGAGGCTGAGTTAATGTCTGTATCTATAGAGGATGGGGTCAGTTAATGAATATATCTACAGGTGATAAGATATATATTTACAGGGGATATGGGGTGGGTGGGTGTTTAATGTCTGCGGGGACAATCTGGGCTCTGGATGTTTGAAGGCTGCCAGCAATCATGTAATATTGGAAGTGAATGTGTGTTGAGAATTGTTGCTGAATGTTTGCATCGAGTGGAATTGTTGGCCATGTCTTGCACCGGGAGAAGGCTATTCTGGAGCAGTTTGGTCTATTTAATTTGACTCCATTGTGGAGGGGAAAGACTGAGTTTGTTGAGGAGGTCAGTAGAGTTTTGGTGTCCCTCAGCAGCTCTGAAGCTTAATGGTCAAGAGTGCTACGGTAGTATAGCGGTTAGCGTAATGCTTTATAGCAGTAGTGACTCCGGTTCAATTCCTGCCACTGTCTGTAAGGGCAGGACTAGTGGGTTTCCTTTGGGTGCTCCAGTGTCCTCCCTCATCCTAAAGGTGTAATTGGGCAGTGTGGGAAGGGCCTGTTCCTGAGCTGTATCTTTAAATAAAAATAAATAAATATATAACTAATATTGTTCCAGCGAGCTAGGGCTTTTCACTTCAGCAACGTGGATGATAGAAAAATGGAGGGCTATGTGGGAGGGAAGGGTGACATCAAACTTAGAGTAGATTAAAGGGTCGGCATAACATTGTGGGCCGAAGGGCCTGTACTGTGCTGTGTTTAAAGTTCTAAAGAAAGATGATGCAGCCACTTGCAGTGTTGTTTGAGTGATTAAGAATACATCTCTATGAAGTACACAAAATTATTGAAGGGTTGAACATAGTACATAATGGAGTTGTCTATAGTGCCTCTAGTGCAAGGGGTTAGCCAGTGCTATGTGAATGTAATCCCTCTGAAGTACATTCTGCTACATTATACAAGAATTAGCAGTGGTGGGTGGTCATTGGGACCCTTGGCACTACTGCTGGGAATAATTCTGGTTCATCTTTTGCCTACCCAGTCTTCTTAGAACCAGGTTGGCACTGATAGACACTCAGTGATCAGTTTATTAGGTACCCCTTGTACCTAATAGAGTGGCCACGGAGTGTATGTTCATGGTCTTCTGCTGCTGCAGCCCATCTGCTTCAAGGTTTGATGTGTTGTTCGTTCAGAGATGCTCTTCTGCACACCACTGTAGTTACACGTGGTTATTTGAGTTACTGTCACCTTCCCTTCAACTTGAACCAGCCTGGCCATTCTCCCCTGACTGCTCTCATTAACAAGGCCATTCATTGGATGTTTTTTGTTTTTCACACCTTTCCTGTAAACTCTAGAGACTGGTGTGCGTGAAAATCCCAGGAGATCAGCAGTTTCTGAGATGCTCAAACCACCCTGTCTGGCACCAACAGTCCTTCCACGGTCGAAGTCACTTAGATCACGTTTCTTTCCCATTCTGATGTTTGGTCTGAATAACAACTGAACCTCTTGACCATGTCTGCATGTATTGAGTTGCTGCCACATGATTGGCTGACTAGATATTTGCATTGATGAGCAGGTGTACAGGTGTACCAAATAAAGTGGTTGATGTGTTGGGCCCAGGATAGATCCTGAGAGATGTTAACATCCAGGAACTTGAAGCTGCCTAGCCTTTCCTCTGTTGACCACTAATGGAATCTAGGATCAAACTGGGGCAGCTACATCTGTGTGGTAGTGAACATGTGTTGCTCTGCTGTCCAGTGTTAATTTATTGGTGGTGCCAGTATTTCTTGCCCATCCCCAACTGTTCTTGAGAAGACACCCTTCATCCACTTCCCTCCTTCCATGGGTGGGTTGTTGTTGACAGTGGGTTAGGATGGGGTAAGACTCTGGAGGTGTTTGGGTACTGGGTAATCAGTGGAGATGGATGGTTTATATTGTGGTCGGATGTCAGAATCAGAATCTCTGTGAAAAAAGCCTATGTACATTCTCACTGCCTAATCTCCCTGCTGATTTTCTACACATCTACTCTATAAGGTCACCCCTCATGCTCCTATGTTCCGAGGAATAAAGACCTAGCCAGAATTGGAACCTGTTTCATTATCAGAATCAGGTTTATTATCACTGATATATAGAACCATAGAACATTCCAGCACAGAAACAGGCCTTTTTCTGCCTAGTCCCACTGACCTGCACCTGGACCATATCCTTCCTTCGACCTCTCATCCAGGTACCTGTCCAAGGTTTTCTTAAATGTTAAAAGTGAGCCTGCATTTCCCACTTCATCTGGCAGCTCATTCCATACTCCCACCATTCTCTGTGTGAAGAAGCCCCCCCAATGTTCCATATGTCATGAGATTTGTTTTGCAGCAGCAGTACAGTACAATACATTAAAAAATTACTGTAAGTTACCATAAGAAATATATTAAAAAAGTAATGTAAGAAGAGAGCAAAATCATGAGGTGGTGTCCATGGGTTCATTGTCCATTCAGAAATCTGATGTCCAAGAGGAAGAAGCTGTTCCTTAAGCATTGTGAGTGTTTGTCTTCAGGCTCCTGTACCTCCCTGATGGTAGCAATGAGAAGACGGTGGATGGTTGGGGTTATTAAGGGTAATAAAGGGCATCCCATTTTGAAGATGTTCTCAGCAGTGGTGTGGCTAGTGCCCAGGATGAGTTTATAACCCTCAGCATCGGATCTGTTATTGATCCTTTGATCCTGTGCAGTGGGGTATTCTTCCAATGTCTTGTGTGCCTGAGTCTCTGAATGTGTAAAAATCCATACATCTTTGAAGTGATGATTTTTTTTTCATCAGACTCTGCATGATATGTGGGGCACACTCTCTTGATCTCCCATTCTACTTCATCATGCCCCTTGCATCCTGTTTGCCCACACTACGTTCTCTGTGGCTGCAGCTCCATGTATTCTTCACTGTTCCATGGATGCTGACTTGCTCCAGCATTTTGTTTTGGATTTCTAGCGCCTGCAGAATTTCTTGTGATCCAGATCATGAACATAAAACGGAATATAGCATGAGGTCTTTGTGGCCAAGTTTGCAGAAGATAAAGGTTAGATGGAGGGGCAGGTAGTGTTGAGGAAGCAGGAAGTCTGTAGAAGGATGTGGAATGATTAGAAGAATTGGTGAAGAGGTGGCGGAAGGAATACAACGTAGGGAAGTGTAAGGTCATGCACTTCCGAAGAAAGAATAAGGGCGTGAACTATTTTCTAAATTAAAAGCAAACTCAGAAATCAGAGGAGCAAAGGGACCTGGGAGTCCTGGTGCAGGTTGAGTCAGTAGTAAGGAAGATAAATGCAATGTCAGCATTGATTCCAGAAAGACTAAAATATAAAAGCAACAGTGTGATGCTGAGGCTATTCAAGGCACTGGTCAGATGGCATTTGGAACATTGTGAGCAGTTTTGGACCCCTTATCAAAGAAAGGAGGTACTGGTATTGGAGAAGGTCCAGAGGACGTTGATGAGAATTAGCATATGGGGAGCGTGTGATAGCTCTGAATTCACTGTACAAGAATAAGGGGAGATCTCATTGAAACCTATCGAATATTGATAGAGTAGAAAGGGAAAATGTATTTCCAGTAGTGGGAGAGAATAGGACCAGAGATCACAACCTCATAATAGAGGACAACCCTTTAGAACAGAGATGAAGAGGAATTTATTTAGCCAGAGGGCAGTGAATCTATGGAATTCATTGTGACAGACAGCTGCGGCGGCCAGGTTATCAGGAATATTTAAAGTGGAGGTTGATAGTTTCTGGATTAGTAAGGGTGTCAAAGGTTACGGGGCGAAGGCAGGAGAATGGGGTTGAGAGGGATAATAAATCAGCCGTGATGGATGGTGGAACTGACTTGATGGGTTATGTGGCCTAATTCTGCTCAATATCTTATGGTTTTATAAAAACTAATTAACACTGGAATTACTAAATCATAAAGGTTACAGAAGGAGGACAGTTAGGCTGGATAATAGCTTCTTCCCCCAGGCTCTGTGTTCTGAATACCCTGCTACCACCCAGTACGCATTATTTATGATTGTGTCATTAGTCTGGACTGACACCAACCTACTGCCCTCTACTGTGCCTATTGTCTTATTTATTGTAATGCCTGCACTGTCTTGTGCACTTCATGCAGTCCTGGGTAGGTCTGTAGTCTAGTGTAGTTTTTGTGTTGCTTTACGTAGTTCGGTGTAGTTTTTGTATTGTTTCATGTAGCACCATGGTCCTGAAAACGTTGTCTCATTTTTACTGTGTACTGTACCAGCAGTTATGGTCAAAATGACAATAAAAAGTGACTTGACTTGATACAGTTGTATACTCAACTATATGTTATATATGCACACTATGTCAATTTGTAAATCTACAATATACTTGTTTATTGGCTAATATTATTGTGTTCATATGGTTTTATGTGCTGTGTGAAATATATAAATATATACACACACTGTGTTTTGCACCTTGGACCCTGAGGGATGTTGTTCTGTTTAGCTGTGTATGGTTGAATGAGAATTAACTTGAACTTGAAGTGCTGATGAATAGGATTGAGGTAGATAAGGGATTTGAAGATTGGCATGCAGAAAGGACTGTCCCTGCGCTGTATGACTCTACGACTGTGAGTACACACAGTGTCTGAGCCTTTACTGACTTCTCCATCACCAGGTGAAGAAATCTCACTCTCAGAGCCGCATTGCTGACTCCCTGTTCTGAGGCAGAACACTTCACAAGGGTGTGACCAGAATCGGAGAGCATGCCACTGTCAGGGAATATTAAATATTCTGGACGTGGTATTCTTCTTCAGGTACCATCCTGCCAATGCCACCTTCTCACGACTGCCACTGAGCAGGAGGCTCCACACCACCAGGTTCAAGAACAGCTACTTCCCTTCAACCGTTTGGTTTTTGAACCAACCTGCATAGCACATTTACTAGTGCTATGACTACTTTTAACAATTTTGCACTACAGTAGACATTGTTTTCGTTCTAATTAGATTAGATCAGGTTATGAGGACACGCAGTCCTCTTTTATTGTCATTTAGTAATGCATGCATTAAGAAATGATACAATGTTTCTCCAGAACAGTATCACAGAAACACATGACAAACCGACTGAAAAACTGACAAAAAAACACATAATTATAACGCATAGTTACAACAGTGCAAGCAATACCGTAATTTGATAAAGAACAGACCATGGGCACAGTAAAAAATCTCAAAGTCTCTCGAAAGTCCCATCATCTGACGCAGACGGTGAACCTCCAGCGCCGCAAACTTGCCAATGCAGCATCCTGGAAGCATCCGACCACAGTCCGACTCCGAGTTCGTCCGATAACTCCGAGCCTCCGACCAGCTCTCCGACACCGAGCACCGAGCACCGTCTCTGCCGAACGCTTCGACCTCGACCCCGGCAACAGGCAATAGGCAAAGCTGAGGATTTGGGGCCTTCCCCTCCGGAGATTCTCGATCGCACAGTAGCAGCAGCAGCGAAGTGGGCATTTCAGAAGTTTCTCCAGGTGTTCCTCTGTGCTTCTCACGACTGTCTCCATCAAATCAGGATTGTGCACGGCATCTTAGTTAACACATACGATATCATTCGGAATGAACGCGTACGCTGCGTCGCGCCGCGTCGCGCCACCATCTTCTCCCTGCTCCTAGAATTGTGTTCTTTCTTATAACTGTATGTACCCACCAATTATGAAGAAGGCACGCTAACAGTTATATTTCATTAGGAGTTTGAGGAGATTTGGTACGTTACCTCCTCAGTATTTAAAGGTCTAGCTAGAGTGAACATGGAGATGATGTTTCCAATAGAGGGAGAATCTAGGACCCGAGGGCACAGCCTCAGAATAGAACAGAGATGATGAGGAATTTCTTTCGCCAGAGGATGGTGAATCTGTGGAATTCATTACCACAGAGGCTGGATTTATTTAAAGCGTAGATTGATAGGTTCTTGATTAGTCGGGCAACAAAGGCAGGAGAATGGGGATGAGAGGGATAATAAATCAGCCATGATGAAATAGCAGAGCAGACTCGATTGGCTGAAGAGCTTAATTCTACTTGTATGTCTTGGGGTCTTACCGAAGAATCTAGTGAATTTCTACACATGTAGAAATTTGCTGCTACAAAACAACAAATTGCATGACATAACAAGGGGTGATTGATAAGTTCGTGGCCTAAGGTAGAAGGAGTTAATTTTAGAAAACCTGGCACATTTATTTTTCAACATAGTCCCCTCCTACATGTACACACTTAGTCCAGCGGTCGTGGAGCATACGGATCCCTTCTTTGTAGAAGTGGCCCACGGCAGGGGTGATTGATAAGTTCGTGGCCTAATGTAGAACGAAATGAGTTATTAACTTCAAACTTTCTGCGTGATCACTCAAAGAGGTGAACTGCACGTGCATGTAACGAGAGCATCTTGGACCTCCAGGTGGTCCACAGCAGGGGTGTTTGATAAGTTTGTGGCCTAAGGTAGAAGGAGATGCGTTATACAGCTCTCGTTACATGCACGTGCAGTTCCAAGTCTTTGAGTGATTATGCAGAAAGTTTGAAGTTTCTCCTCATCGCCTTCTACCTTAGGCCACAAACTTATCAATCACCCCTGCTGTGGACCACTTCTGGAGGTCCAAGACACTGACTTCCACAAAGAAGGGATCCGTATGCTCCACGACCGCTGGACTAAGTGTGTAAATGTAGGAAAAATAAATGTGCTAGGTTTTCTAAAATTGACTGTGTCTACCTTAGGCCACGAGCTTATCAATCACCCCTGGTATGTCAGTGACAATAAACCTGATTGTGATTCATCCCGGCCCTGCTATCACTGAGCAGGAGGTACAGAAGCCTGCAGTCCCACACCACCAGGTTCAAGAACACCTACCTTCCTTCAACCATTCAGTTCTTGAACCAACTGGCACAATCCTAATCTGTACAGTTTAGCAACACTGTGACTACTTTGATCTCTTTGTACTAAAATTTGACTTTTTTTAATTCCAATTGTGTCCTTGTAAAAAAAATTGTGTATAATTTGTGTTTAATTTATGTTTTTTCTCTTGTGAATGCTGCTTCTCTGATGCTTTGTGTGTCCGTGAACCAAGTAGATTTTTTTTTCTGACTCAATTTATATGATGAATAAAATACATGCTTAAAGCCCATTCTTTTTAATTTTCCATGTTCAGATTGGCTCATATGTGTTTCCTGGAGGAAAGCTATTTGTGCCCTCTCTTTTTTCAATTTAGACATAATCTTATTTCTTTTAATTGGATTCAAAACCCCATTAACATTATAGGAAATTATTTTTACCAATTCAGTTTGCATTTTTCTCTAGTAGAAAAAAAAGCACTCTTTTTTTCTAACCAAACAGTAAGCAATCCCTTCTCAACAGTAAACCAAGACATATAACCACACCCTAGACATTTCTGAACGTATAACATTTGAAAATTTTCCCCGACTTCCCACAGTGAGGCCTGAGCACCGACCCGCCTCTGTTCAGAGGGATAACCTCTATCTTCACCCTGTGTTAGAGGGCCCTCAGCAGTTTGAATAATCATAGAGAATTTTCTCCTATTTATGTCTCGACCATATTGCTATCATTCAAGTTATTCCGCCTAGATTATTTTCAGTTACCAGTTTTCATTTTACTTTTAAGTCCGATTTACTCTTTTCAGTCATTTCTCTTAATTAATCTGTATTCTCTGTACATTCGCGTCTGAATATTTGCAGCTTTTCCTTGTAGTTTGACACTCTGGTTCGAGTGGAGCGTCCTCGCCCCACTAACTGCCACGACTTCTGCCGAATCCTCTCCAGTAGCGACTCCGGTTGGGTGATAACTTTAATAGGTAGTCCCCGGTCCTCCAGGTCTGACGTTGCCTCCTCCACCGTAGCGTAAGTTTTTGTCCCTTCGTCGGAAAAGACTCTCAGCCGAGCTGGATACAGGGTCTGGAATCTGATGTTGTTTTCCTTCAGGACTCTCCGTGTTTCCGTATATTCCTTCCGTCTGGCAAGAATCCCCGGTGCGTAGTCGTGGTCTAAACTGATTTTGCAGTTGTTCCACATGAAACCTTTCTTTTGCCATGCTCTTTTAAGCACCCCTTCCTTCGTTCTGTAACTGAGAAATCTGATCAGAATCGATCTGGGCTGGGCGCCTGCCGGAGGCTGTGGTGCCAACGCGCGGTGAGCCCTTTCTATCTGTAGGTCTTTTGCGGCCGGTATATCAAGGTTCTCTCTAAGCAGCTTCTCCACGAAGGGAATCATCAATCCGGGTTTACCTTCGGTTCCTTCGGGAACTCCGTAGATCCTCACATTTTCCCTTCTCGAGCGGCCTTCTTGATCTATTAGTTTCCACTGGAGTTGGTCTTGTAGCTTCAGCATTTCTGCTATCACTTCCTCGGCGTTTTGTAGCTTCTCTTCAATTCCAACAATCCTCGCTTCGGCTTCATCTATCCGCGAGTTAGTTTTTACTATTTCTCCTTTAATATCTTCCAGCTGTTTGCTGTTATCTTGTCGGAACTCGCGAATCTCTCCGAGAATCAAAGACAAAGTCACCGATTCCCCCTCATTATCTCCGTCCTGGCTTGCCGTGGGGGAGCTAGGCCCGTCGCCTTGCTGCATCTCTTTATGTTTATCAGCCTTCAGAGCGGACTTTTTATTCTTGTTCTTAGACATCATCCTTGCCCCTTTTATTAATATAGTTATGCAATATTAAGTATTTGTCTAAATTCGATTTTGGGGCAGTTTACCTTCTTTTTTGTCGAGAGACCTTTTCCTTATGCCGCCATTCCCTTGATGACCCGGAAGTCCTCTGAACCAAGTAGATTTTCATGGATGGAATCCCTGGCTGCCTTCTCTGTCACAGGGAAGCATTTATTAATAAAGGGATTTGCAGATGCTGGAAATCCAGAGCAACATACACACAAAATGCTGGAGGAACCCAGCAGGGCAGGCAGCATCTATAGGGGGGAAGAAATAGACAATGTTTTGGGCTGAGACGCTTCATCAGGATGTTATTTATAAGCAGTCGTGGAGCTGATGTTTTGAAGGGCGGATCATGGTGTCATAGAGTGATAGCATAGTGCAGCACGGATACAGGCCCCTCGCCCATTTAGGCTGTGCCAACATGATCTTCAGTTTAGTTCCATCTACCTACACCTGGACCATCCCCTCCCTAAGGTGTTGGATGTCTCTAGGAAAAGGAGCATGGCATGGGAAGGAAGAGTCAGACCAGTAGAGTACTGGTGTGGAATGCTGGCAGGCTTGTTCTCTCTACGTTCTCAAGTTAGTCGGGAGATTGAGTTCAAAGTTGCTGCGCAAACTGATAGGGTGGTTAAGAAGGGGTATGGTGTGCTGGCCTTTATTAACCAGGGGATTGAGTTCAAAAGTCGTGATGTAATGCTGCAGCTTTATAAAACACTGGTTAGACCACAATTGGAATATTGTCTTCATTTCTGCTTCATCTCATAAGAAGGATGTGGAAATTTTAGGGTGCAGAGATGATTTACCAGGCTGCTGCCTGGATTAGAGAGCACGTCTTATGATGGTCTGTTGAGTGAGCCAGGGCTTTTTGGAGTGAAGGAGAATGAGAGATGACCTGATAGAGGTGTCAAGATGATATGAGGCATTGATGGTGGACTGCCATCTTCCCAGGGTGGAAATGGCAAATATAAATGGGGCATCATTTAAAGTGATTGGAGGAAAGTACAGGGGGGATGTCAGAGATGGGTTTTTTTACACAGAGTGGTGGGTGAGCGGAACATGCTGCCTGGGGTGGTAGTAGAAAGACACATTAAGAGACTCTTAGATAAGCACGTGGATGAAAGCAAAGTACAGGACTAGGTAGGACGGAAGGGTTGAATTGATCTTGGAGTAGACTAAAAGGTCGGCGCAAAATTGTGGACCTGAACTCTGCTGTAGAGTTCTGTATTCTCTGTTGTAAGTGGGAAGGAGACCAGGCTGTTCAAACGGAGTTGGAGTCATATAGTGTAACAGCACGGGAATAGGCTCTTCAAGATGACCTCAATCCTGTTACCTGCACCTGGACCACAGCCCTCCATCCTCCCCAACTTTGTACATAACCAAACTTCTCTTAAATCAAGGGCCTGTACTGTGTGGTAGTGTTCTATGTTCTGTGTAGTTGTTATACAGTGCGGTAGTGTCCTATGTTCTGTGTAGTTGTATCCACAACGAGGACCGGCAGGTTGTTTCACTCTTGCACCAACCCCGAGTGAAGAAGTTCCCCATTAAATATTTCTCCTTTCATCCTAGCTGTCTGACTGCTAGTTCTCGTTTCATGCAGACTGTGAGTGAGGGTGCTTGACATGATGCTGAGACTCTATCTGGTGTTCTGAGCCATCGTGTGTCTGGGCAGGGGCACTAGTGCCACCTGCTGCCACTCTGACCGTTTCTGATCGCCGTGCTTGGGATCCTCCTCAGCCCATCCCAGTAAAGCCCCCACCAGCAACGAGCAGATCTGTAAAGAACACTGCCACAGTGTCTGCCATCCAGGCCCATGCTCTCTTCTCACTACTATCATCAGCAAAAAGCTACAGGAGCCTTGGGTCTCACACCATCAGCTTTAGGAACAGTTATTACCCCTCAACCATCAGGTTCCAGAACCGGCGTGGATAACTTCATTCCACAACCTATGGACTCACTTTCAAGGACTCTTTACAACTCATGTTCTCAGTATTATTTATTTACTTTTTCCATTTGCACACTTTGTCTTCTATATGTTTTTGTACGTTGGTTGTTTGCCAGTCTTTGTATGTATGCCTGCCAGAAAATGACTCTCAGGGTAATATCTGGTAACATGTACATTCTTTGATAATAAATTTACTTTGAACTGTGGATTCTGGTCAGAAACCTGGCACCAGGTTGTAAATTCGTAGGAGGGCACGTCTGTCCCTTCCAGAAAAGGTCCTTGTCCCTATGCAGCAACTTTAATCCATTATTAAATGGACCAGGGGCATTTTACTGAATCAGAACCAGGTTCACTGGAATATGTCATGAAATTTGTTGATTTGTGGCAGTAATACAGTGCAAGACATAAAATTACAAGTTACAATTAAAAAAAAGTAAATATTGCATAAGGGGAATATAGAGGTTCATTGTCCATTCAGAAATCTGATGGCGAAGGGGAAGAAATTGTCTCTAAAACATTGACTGTGGCTCTTCAGGCTTCTGTACCACCTCCTTTATGGTGGTAGTGAGAAGGGGAAATGGCTGCTTAAGGATGGATGCCAGCTTGAGGCTTTGCTTTTTGAAGATGTCCTTGATGGTAGGGAGGGTTGTGCCTGTGACGGAGTCGGCTAAGTTTACGATCCTCTGCAGCCTCTTGTGACCCTGCGCATGGTGACGCCCTTGCCGGGCTGCGCATGGTGACGCCCTTGCCGGGCTGTGCATGGTGACGCCCTTGCCGGGCTGCGCATGGTGACGCCCTTGCCGGGCTGCGCATTGTGACCCCCTTGCCGGGCTGCGCATGGTGACGCCCTTGCCGGGCTGCGCATGGTGACCCCCTTGCCGGACTGCGCATGGTGACGCCCTTGCCGGGCTGCGCATGGTGACGCCCTTGCCGGGCTGCGCATGGTGACGCCCTTGCCGGGCTGCGCATGGTGACGCCCTTGCCGGGCTGCGCATGGTGACGCCCTTGCCGGGCTGCGCATGGTGACCCCCTTGCCGGGCTGTGGCTGTGACCCCCTTGCCGGGCTGCGCATGTTGACCCCCTTGCCGGGCTGCGCATGGTGACGCCCTTGCCGGGCTGCGCATGGTGACGCCCTTGCCGGGCTGCGCATGGTGACCCCCTTGCCGGGCTGCGCATGTTGACCCCCTTGCCGGGCTGCGCATTGTGACCCCCTTGTCGGGCTGCGCATGGTGACGCCCTTGCCGGGCTGCGCATGGTGACGCCCTTGCCGGGCTGCGCATGGTGACGCCCTTGCCGGGCTGCGCATTGAGACCCCCTTGCCGGGCTGCGCATTGAGACCCCCTTGCCGGCCTGCGGCTGTGACCCCCTTGCCGGGCTGCGGCTGTGACCCCCTTGCCGGGCTGCGCATGGTGACCCCCTTGCCGGGCTGCGCATGGTGACCCCCTTGCCGGGCTGCGCATGGTGACCCCCTTGCCGGGCTGCGCATGGTGACCCCCTTGCCAGGCTGTGGCTGTGACCCCCTTGCCAGGCTGTGCTACAAGCAGTCAGAATGCCCGCACTGTACAGCTAGAGAAATGCCATAGATGCCACACAGCTAGATGTGGAAGCTTTAGGGTGCAAAAGCTTTAGGATGCTGCCTGGATCAGTGAGTATGAGCTGTAAAGAAAGGTTGCACAAACCCGAGTTGTCTCCTTGGAGTGTAAGAGGCTGAGGGAAGACCTGACAGAGCTTTTTTTAATAATGAGAGGCATAGATCGACAGTAAGTATCTTTTCCCCAGGCTAAAAGTGTCAAATACCAGAGGTCATATTTTTAAGGTTAGAGTGGGGAAGTTTAAAGGTGGCATGAGAAGCAAGTTTTTTTACACAAAGTGGTAGGCGACTGAAATAGGTTACCAGGAGTAGCAGTGGAAGCAGGCCATTATTGCAGAGTTTGAGGTTTTAGAGGCATATAAAATGGATGATGCACAGGAGGAGGACACTTAGTGTAAATTGGCATCGAGATCAGTGCGACATTGTGGGCCAAATGGCTGTGCTGCCCTGTGATCTAAACAGAGTGCCAGGGGCCTGGCCAGTAAAGAGGGAACTTTGTAGGTCAGAAGGAGAGAGAAAATATGGGGAGGTTTACCTGAAATTGATGAATTCAGTATTCCTTCTGTGGGGTTGGAGTGAACCCAGGCAGCATATGAGGCGCTGTTCATCAGCATGTTGCCTGAGGTTCAGGTGGGAGGGGAGAGTGGGCTTGTTTTCTTTGGAGTGAGGGAGGCTGGGGGAGATAAATACACTATTATGTGGGGCATGGGGGTGGCGGATAGAAAGAAGTTTACCCCTGAGTGGGGCTTCCTACAACAGGTTAGTGCGGTTTTAAGCTCAGGTGGGAGGTTTGGAGCAAATCTGAGGGAAACCTGTTGTACCCAGGAGCGCAGAATTCCAAATGTACTGCTTGAGGGGGTGGTAGAGGCAGAGACTCCCGTAACGTTTCAGAGGCATCTCAAAGCTCAACGTTCAAAGTAAATTTATTTGCAAAGTACATAGATGTCACCATATCCTACTCTGAGATTTATTTTCTTGTAGGCCTTTACAGGGAACGGGAAATACAATAGAATTTTACTAAAAAACTATAGATGTGGACAAAGACTGATAAACAGCCAATGTGAAAAAGAAGACCAATTGTGCAAATCAAAATAAATAATACTGGGATCATGAGTTGTAGAGTCCTTGAAAATGAGTCTTGGGTTGTGGAGTCAGTTCAGAGTTGAGGCGAGTGAAATTATCCACACTGGTTCAGGAGCCTGGTTGTAGGGTAATAACTGTTCCTGAACCTGGTGGTGTGTGACCCTGCCCAATGATAATGGTGTGAAGAGAGCATGGTCTGGATGGTGGGGAAGCTTCTAGTAGGACGGCAGTATGATTGGTCACAGCAGCCACTCTGGCCCCAACAAATGGTCTTACTGCTTTTTCTTGTGATTGCAAGACCCTGTTGGACATTGGCAATGTGAAATACTGCGAGTCCGGTTCAGCGGTTCATTGGTAAGGCCAGTGGTGGGGGAGCTGCATGGCTTCAGTTGTTGCACAGACCTGGCCCGCGTGCCACCCAGGGGAGCAGACAGCGGGGGAGAGAATATAGGTGCAGCAGGTGCCCAGGAATCCGTGCTGGGTTGAGGGTTGACCCTGCAGGCTGGCACTCCAGTCGGTGCTGCCCTCGATGTCTCGCTCCCTAGAAGGCCAGCTGGATTGCCTTCATCTGTGACTGACCCAGTGCGAGATGAGGACTGCTGTGGGCTTGTCCTTGCAGAAATGTGGCTCCAGGCCAACATCCCATGCGCCCTCCATGTTCAGGCCATGTCACTCTAGGACTTACCGACGTTATTTTGTGACTATTGTAACTATGCGCTGTGTGTGAATATATGTACTGTGTGTTTGCACCTTGGCTCCAGAGGTACACTTGTTTCATTTAGCTGTATACACGTGTATAGTTGAAAGAGGATCTTGAACTTGAACCTGAGTACTTGAATCACCAAGGCAGAGTGGGCTCTGGACCAACTGCTGGTCAATGGGATTGGCGTAGATGGTCAGCATGGACACTTTGGGTCAAAGGGCATGCTTCCACTCTGTGTGACACAGACTCCAGGACAATCAAGTTGCATTTCATTAGGTGAGTCTGTAGCTGGCATTGTTTCTGATCACACACTGTATCAGGATGGTACTTAGTTGTGGTACTGTTCAGTCCCCTGTTGTGGGCACGAAAAAATAGCTGGAGGACCAGAACGAGGACGGTGTTGACTGTAGTGGTAGGAGAGGAGGCTTCAGCTGGTAGATGTATCAGGCTTCATGTAAAAGGTGAATCTGAGACAAACCAGGGTCGGATTTACACGGTGAGTCGTGGGGCACTGAGTAGTAGAACAGAGGCAGCTGGGAATACAGGTCCATAATTACCTGAAAATGGTGTCACAGGTAGATAGGGCCATAAAGGAAGCTTTTTAGCACATTGCTGTTCATAAGTCAGAGTACTGAATACAGGAGTTGGGATGTTGAAGTTGTTTAAGACATTGATGAGGCATAATTTGGAGTATTGTGTGCAGTTTTGGTCACTTACCTGCAGGAAAGATCAAAGGTTCATTATCAAAGTCTGTATGCAGTATACAACTCTGAGATTCATCTTCTTCAAAAAGCCATGAAACAAAGAAAAACCATGAGTCATTCAAAGAAAAGCACAAAACACAAATCTCATGATCAGCAAACCCCCACTCCACGCAGAAAAACTAACAGTTCGCATCAAATGGCAACAAGAATGTCAAACCCCATACCCCCTGCCTTGCAAAAAAACTTACAAATGACACCCGACGGCAGCAAGAACGTCAAAGCCCAAACCCCAAACCCTTCCCTCACACAAAAACCTAACAGATTGCACCCAGTGGCAACAAAGAATATCAATCCCTAAACCCCCAACCCCCCTCGCACAAAAAAACCTTACAAATTGCGACAGACAGCAACAAGAAAGAACGGGCAAAACACAGAATCCAAAACAAAATGAAGGTGACAACTTTGAACTGCCATTAGTTTGAACTATATTCCACAGTCCAATCCATAGATCACAGAACTTTGCTAACAATCTCCGACAGCGTCGAGGGAGATAGACCTTCTGAGATCCAGCAGCAGTGAAAGATCCATCACAGTAGTGAGCCTGAGGCAGGTAGTCAGTGCTGAACACTTTCTCATCTCTGCATTTGCCTCGAGGTTTCAATCTTCCTTGTAAATAGGGCAGAAAGAGTGCAGAGAAAATTTACAAGGGTGTTGCTGGGACTTGTGGACCTGAGTTATGAGGAAGGGTTGAACAGGTTTGGACTTCATTCCCTGGAGCGTAGGAGAATGAGGGGAGATTTGATGGAGGTACA
This sequence comes from Mobula hypostoma, assembly GCF_963921235.1. Taxonomy (NCBI): domain Eukaryota; kingdom Metazoa; phylum Chordata; class Chondrichthyes; order Myliobatiformes; family Myliobatidae; genus Mobula; species Mobula hypostoma. The sequence goes on along the minus strand of NC_086102.1, from coordinate 106,938,645 downwards.
CAAAATTTTGAGGGGTGTAGATAGGGTAAATGCAAGCAGGCTCTTTCCACTGAGGTTGGGTGAGACGACAACCAGAGGTCATCGGTTGTGAAAGGTGAAATGTTTCAGGGAAATCTGAGGGGGAACTTTTTCACTCGGAGGGTGGTGAGAGTGTGGAATGAGCTGCCAGTGGAAGTGGTGCATGCAGGTTTGATTTCAACATTTAAGAGAAGTTTGGATAAGTGCATGGACAGGAGAGGTATGGAGAGCTGTGGCCCAAGTGTGGGTTGATTGGACTAGACAGAATAACAGTTCAACATGGAAGGGCCTGATTTTGTGCTGTAGTACTCTATGATTCTAAGTAAGTGCACGGACGGGAGAGTTTTAAAGGATATGGGCCAAATGCAAGCAAATGAGTCTAACTTGCTGGTTAACATAGAGGAGTTGGGCTGAGGGATGTTGTTCCATGCTGTTTGTCTCTGTGATCCTATGGCCCTATAAAATCAACCTCTCCTGGGCCCTGCACATTGATGCAATCACAAGGGAGATGCACCAGCATCTTTACTTATAAGGTTAAGGAGATTCGTCATGTCAGTAAAGACTCTGATCAGCTTCTACAGATGTACTGTTCAAAGTATCCTGACTGCATCATGGTCTGGTACGGGAATTCAAATGCACAGGAATATAAGAAGCTGAAGAGAGTAGTGGACTCAGCCCAATATATTATGGACACATCCCACCCCACCTCAAGAAGGCAACATACATCAATCAGCGTGCCATCTTCTCACAGATACCATCGGGCAGGAGGTACAGAAGCCTGAAGTCCCACACCACCAGGTTCAGAAACAGCTACTTCCATTTAACTCTTTGGTTCTTGAGCCAACCTGTACGATCACTACTGTGTAACAACACTGTGACCACTTCAAACACTTGGCACTAACAAGGACTTTGTTTCTATTTTGTTTTAATTGTGTCTTTACTTGTAAAAATTCATGTTTTTTGCTATTCTTGTGAATGGTGCTCATATAATATTGTACCTGCAGCACCTGTGTATACACATACATATAGACTCACTTTCAAGGACTCTTCACGACTTATGTTTTCACTATTTTTTATTCGCAAAGTTTGTCGTCTTTTGCACATTGCTTTGCACATAGAAATTCTATGGCATTTGTTTATTTTCCCGTACATGCCTGCAAGAAAATGAATCTTGAGGTACCATATAGTAGGTACTTTGATAATAAATTTACTTTGAACTTTGTAGTAATCCTGACTTTGACATTAAGGGAATCATGGATACTGGGATAATGCTGGGAAATGATGCTGTGTCGAAAGTCAGCCATGATGCGATATGGTAGCATTGGGTCAACAGGGTCCTGAAGCGGTTAGCACAGCGCTTTACAGTGCCAACAATCAGCAATCAGGGTTCACTTCCCACCACTGTCTGTAAGGAGACTGTACATTCTTTCTGTGACTGCGCAAGTTTCTCCTGTTGTGCTTCAATTTCCTCTCACATTCCAAACATATATGGGTTAGGGTTAGTAAGTTGTGAGCACGCTGTGTTGGTCCCCTCCTCCAGCACAATCTTCACTATTTGATTTGACCCAAATGATGCACTTCCCCATACATTTTGATGTATATGTGACAAATAAAGCTAATCTTCAACTTCAAACCTTTATGTTCTTTGGCCATAAGTCTGTGCTGTGAGGATTTGGTTTTCATGGTTGTTGGTAAGATGTGGGAGAATTAGTGTTGCGTACACCAGGGAGAAGCCTGGTGCACAGGGAGGCACAGGTACAATGAAAATCTTGCTTACAGCAGCTTCACAGGCATGTAAGTACAGTCAGCACACAGAATATAAATTAAACAGAAATTGTACAAAACCGTGAAGAGAAAATAGAAAGACCATGCAGAATCAAGGCCTTAAAAAAAATGTAACCTTAAGGGGGAAAAGACGAAAGAGTAGGTTTGAGAGTGAAAATAAATAAGCCATGATTGAATGGCGGACCAGACTTGAAGGCCAAATAGCCTAATTCCACTCCTATGTCCATGAGACTATAAGATATAAGAGCAGAATTAGGCCATTCAGACCATCGAGTCTGCTCTGTCATTCCATTGTGGCTGATCCCAGATCCCAGTCAACCCCACACACCTGCCTTCTCACCATATCCTTTGATGCCCTAACCAATTAGGAAGCTATCAACTTCTGCATTAAATATACCCATGGACTTGGCCTCCACTGCTGTCTGTGGCAGAGCGTTTCACAGATTCACTATACTTTAGTTAAAACATTTCTGCTTACGTCTGTTCTAAAAGGCTGCCACTCAATTTTGAGGCTGTGCTCTCTAATTCTGGATACCTCCACCATACGAAACATCCTCTCCACATTCACCTTATCTAGTCCTTTCAACATTTGGTAGATTTCAATGAGATCCCCCCGCATTCTTCTGAATTCCGGTGAGTACAGGCCCAAAGCTGCCAAATACTCCTTATATGTTAACCCCTTCGTTCCCGGAATCATTCTCATGAACCTCCTCTGAACTCTCTCCAATGACAACACATTCTTTCTGCGATATGGGGCCCAAAACTGTTGTCAGTACTCCAAGTGCGGCCTGATTAGTGTCTTATAAAGCCTCCACATAATCCCCTCACTTGTGTATTCTATTCCCCTTGAAATAAATGCCAATTTGCATATGCCTTCTTTACCACAGGCTCAACCTGTAAATTAACCTTTTGGGAGTCTTACATGGGGATTCCTCTGCACCTCTGATGTTTGAACCTTCTCCCCAATAGTCTGCACTATTGCCCCTTTTACCAAAATGCATTATTGTACGTTTCCCAACGCTGTATTCCATCTGCCACGTTTTTGCCCTTTCATCCAATTTGTCTAAGTCGTGCTGCAATTGCATTGTTCCCTCAGCACTACGTACTCCTCCACCTATTTTCGTATCATCTGCAAACTTTGCCACAAAGCCATCAATTCCATTATCTAAATCATTGACAAACAATGTGAAAAGAAGCGGTCCCAATACTGACCCCTGAGGCACACCACTAGTCACTGGCAGCCAATCAGAGAAGGCCCCCTTTATTCCCACTTGTTGCCTCCTGCCTGTCAGCCATTCCTCTATCCATGCCAGTATCTTTCCTGTAACACCATAGGATTTTATCTTGTTAAGCAGCCTCATGTGTGGCACTTTATCAAAGGCCTTCTGAAAATCCAAGTAAATGACATCCACTCATACCGTCTTAGTGCAAGAAAGCAAAGGGCATGGAGGTGCAAGAGGAGATTTGCCCTGTTTTGTTGTTAGGGTTGGGAGAGGGTTGTGCAGGTTGTTCCTGAACCCGTTGTTGTGGGACTTGCATTCTGAGATTTTAAGAAATGGAACAAAAGGGTTTGGGTCACAGGTCAACACGGTGGCACTGTACATTGTGGCGGGATATTGATTTTAATCTGTGAGACGTGTTCACGGTAAAGAAGGGCATACAATCAGCCAGGTGTGATGCAAGTAGTGGTAAGAAACTGTGGCCTACTTTCACTCTCTTTCTTTTACTCTGTCTGTCTTTGCCCTTCTGTCTCTGTGTGTGTCTCTCTATCTAGCTCTTATTCCATCTTAGTGTGCGTGTCTCCCCTCTTTCTCTCCTTCACCATCTGTCTCTTCCTCCCACATGTCTCCCCGCTCTACCACCCTCCCTTCTACCCCATCCACTCCACCCCGCATCCACTCCACCCCGCATCCACTCCACCCCACATCCACTCCACCTCCCATCCACTCCACCCCGCATCCACTCCACTCCACCCCACCCTCGCATCCGCGCACCCCCGCATCCGCTCACCCCCCGCATCCGCTCCATCCCCCGCATCTGCTCACCCCCGCATCCGCTCCATTCCCCGCATCCGCTCACCCCCACATCCGCTCACCCCCTCATCCGCTCCACCCCACATCCGCACCACCCTGCCTATCCACTCCACCCCGCCCCCACTCCACCTCACCCCCCGCATCCGCTCCATCCCCCGCATCCGCTCCACCCCACCCCACATCCGCTCCACCCCGCCTATCCACTCCACTCTGCCCCCACATCCACACACCCCGCCCATCCGCTCACCCCCACATCCGCTCACCCCCCGCATCCGCTCCATCCCCCGCATCCACTCACCCCCGCATCCGCTCCATCCCCCGCATCCGCTCCACCCCACCCCACATCCGCTCACTCCCACATCTGCTCACCCCCTCATCTGCTCCACCCCGCCTATCCACTCCACCCCGCCCCACATCTGCTCACCCCCACATCCGCTCACCCCCCGCATCCGCTCCATCCCCCGCATCCGCTTACCCCCGCATCCGCTCACTCCGCATCCACTCACCCCCACATCCACTCCACCCCGCCCCCACTCCACCTCGCCCCACATCCGCTCCATCCCACGCATCCGCTCACCCCCCGCATCCGCTCACCCCCGCATCCGCTCACCCCCACATCCACTCCACCCCCACATCCGTGCACCCCCACATCCGCGCACCCCCACATCCGCTCCACCCTGCCTATCCACTCCACCCCGCCCCCACATCCGCTCACCCCCGCATCCACTCCACCTCGCCCATCCACTCCACCCCGCCCCCGCATCCGCTTCATGCCCCGCATCCACTCATCCCCGCATTCACTCCACCCCGCCCCCACATTCGCTCACCCCCACATCCGCTCCACCCCGCCCATCCGCTCACCCCACATCCGCTCACCCCACATCCGCTCACCCCCACATCCTCTCCACCCCGCCCATCCACTCCACCCCACCCCCACATCCGCTCACCCCGCCCATCCACTCCACCCCGCCCCACATCCGCTCACCGCCACATCCGCTCCATCCCCCGCACCTGCTCCATCCCCCGCATCCGCTCACCCCCCACATCCGCCCACCCCCACATCCGCTCCACCCTGCCCATCCACTCCACCCTGCCCCCACATCCGCGCACCGCCACATCCGCTCCACCCTGCCCATCCACTCCACCCCACCCCCACATCTGCTCACCCCGCCCATCCGCTCCACCCCCACATCTGCTCACCCCCGCATCCGCTCCATCCCCCGCATCTGCTCACCCCCGCATCCGCTCACCCCCACATCCGCTCCACCCTGCCCATCCACTCCACCCCGCCCCCACATCCGCTCACCCCCACATCCACTGCACCCCCACATCTGCTCACCCCCGCATCCGCTCCATCCCCCGCATCCGCTCACCCCCCGCATCCGCTAACCCCCACATCCGCTCCACCCCGCCCATCCACTCCACCCTGCCCCCACATACGCGCACCGCCACATCCGCTCCACCCCACCCATCCACTCCACCCCGCCCCCACATCCGCTCACCCCGCCCATCCGCTCACCCCCACATCCGCTCACTCCCGCATCCGCTCCATCCCCCGCATCCGCTCCATCCCCCGCATCCGCTCACCCCCACATCCACTCACCCCGCATCTGCTCCATCCCCCGCATCCGCTCACCCCCCGCATCCGCTCACCCCCCGCATCCGCTGCATCCCCCGCATCTGCTGCATCCCCCGCATCCGCTCACCCCCCGCATCCGCTGCATCCCCCGCATCCGCTCACCCCACATCCGCTCACCCCACATCCGCTCACCTCCACATCCGCTCCATCCCCCGCATCCGCTCACCCCCCGCATCTGCTCCATCCCCCGCATCCGCTGCATCCCCCGCATCCGCTGCATCCCCCGCATCCGCTGCATCCCCCGCATCCGCTCACCCCCCGCATCCGCTCACCCCCCGCATCCGCTGCATCCCCCGCATCCGCTCACCCCCCGCATCCGCTGCATCCCCCGCATCCGCTCACCCCACATCCGCTCACCCCCCGCATCCGCTCACCCCCCGCATCCGCTCACCCCCCGCATCCGCTGCATCCCCCGCATCCGCTCACCCCACATCCGCTCACCTCCACATCCGCTCCATCCCCCGCATCCGCTCCATGCCCCGCATCCGCTCCACCCCCCCCCACATCCGCTGCACCCCGCCCATCCACTCCATGCCGCCCCACATCCGCTCACCCCCACATCCGCTCACCCCCACATCCGCTCACCCCCACATCCTCTCACCCCCACATCCGCTCCACCCCACATCCGCTCACCCCCCGCATCCGCTCACCCCCACATCCGCTCCGTCCCCCCACATCCGCTCCACCCCGCATCCGCTCACCCCACATCTGCTCACCCCCACATCCGCTCCGTCCCCCCACATCCACTCACCCCCACATCTACTCCACCCTGCCCATCCACACTACCCTGCATCCACTCCACCCCGCCCATCCACACTACCCTGCCTCCACCCCGCCCATCCACACTACCCTGCCTCCACCCCACCCCACCCCACATCCGCTCACTCCCCGCATCCGCTCACCCCCACATCCACACTACCCAACCCCTCTCCCCTTCTGTCCTTCCCCCCATCTGTCCCCCCTTTCTACCCCCTCTCCTCTCTGTCTCTTGCTCCTCTCTCCCTCTCTCACCCCTCCCTCTCTCACCCCTCCCTCTCTCACCCCTCCCTCTCTCACCCCTCCCTCTCTCACCCCTCCCTCTCTCAACCCTCCCTCTCTCAACCCTCCCTCCTTCACCCCCTGCCTCCCTCACCCCTCCCTCTCTTCCCCTTGCCTCTCTTCCCTTTCCCTCCTTCCCCTTCTCCTGTTCTCCTTTCCCCCTCTCTTCCCTCCTTCTCCTCTCCCCCTCTCTTCTCTTCCCTTCTCTTCAACACACACCCTCTCTTCCCCCGTCCCACTCTCTTCCCCTTCCCCCTCTTCCACCCCTCTCTCTTCACCCTTCCTCCTCCCCCCACCTCATTCCATGCCCCTTTCCCCCCATTAGGCTCTATAATGAGTCAACCTAGGGCTCGGGAAGTGATGACCCCGTCCTGTTAGACACAAACACAGAACAGGACAGAGATGAGAAGAAATTTCTTTAGCCAGAGTCTTGCGGAATTCATTGCCACAGGTGGCTGTGGAGGCAAAGATATTGGGTATATTTGAAATGGAGGTTGATAGGTTGTTGATTAGTGAGGGTATCGAAGATTAGGGGGAGAAGACAGGAAGATGGGGTTAAGAGTCAGCCGTAATGGAATGGTGGAGCAGAATAAATGGGTTGCGTGGCCCAATCCTGCTCCTATATTTAATGGCCTTATGGATCTCGACCCGAAACATCAGCTGTCTGTTCCCCCTCCACCCCACTTCCCAATAGATGCTGCCTGACTCGCCGAGTTCCTTATATAGTACAACTCTGAGGACGCCCCAAAGTATGTCATAGCCTTGGAAGAGCCCGCTAGTTACAAAAGGCACTGTAGAGACTCCAAGCCACCCCTCTCTCTCTCTCCTCCCCTTCTCTCTCTCCCCACTCTCCCCCCTCTCCCCCCCTCTTTTCCCCTCTCTCTCTCCCCCAGCCACTCCTCTCTCTCTCCCCCAGCCACTCCTCTCTCTCTCCCCCAGCTGCTCCCCTCTCTCTCTCACCCAGCCGCTCCCCTCTCTCTCTCCCCCAGCCACTCCTCTCTCTCTCCCCCAGCCACTCCTCTCTGTCTCTCTCCCCCAGCCACTCCTCTCTCTCTCTCCCCCAGCCACTCCTCTCTCTCTCTCCCCCAGCCACTCCCCCCTCTCTCTCCCCAGCCACTCCCCCCTCTCTCTCCCCAGCCACCATCCTTTCTCTCTCCCCCAGCCACCCCCCTCTCTCCCCCCCAGCCACCCCCCTCTCTCCCCCCCAGCCACCCCCCTCTCTCTCCCTCCCAGCCACCCCCCTCTCTCTCCCCCCAGCCACCCTCCTCTCTCTCTCCCCCCAGCCACCCTCCTCTCTCTCTCCCCCAGCCGCCCCCTCTCCCTCTCTCTCCCCCAGCCGTCCCCTCTCTCTCTCTCTCCCCCAGCCGTCCCCTCTCCCTCTCTCTCCCCCAGCCACCCCTCTCTCTCTCCCCTCCCCTTCTCTCTCTCCCCACTCTCCCCCTCCCCCCTCTTTCCCCCTCTCTCTCTCCCCCTCTCTCCCCCAGCCACTCCTCTCTCTCTCCCCCAGCCACTCCTCTCTCTCTCCCCCAGCCGCTCCCCTCTCTCTCTCCCCCAGCCGCTCCCCTCTCTCTCTCCCCCAGCCACTCCTCTCTCTCTCCCCCAGCCACTCCTCTCTCTCTCCCCCAGCCGCTCCCCTCTCTCTCTCCCCCAGCCGCTCCCCTCTCTCTCTCCCCCAGCCGCTCCCCTCTCTCTCTCTCCCCCAGCCACTCCTCTCTCTCTCCCCCAGCCACTCCCTCTCTCTCTCTCTCCCCAAGCCACTCCCCCTCTCTCTCCCCAGCCACTCCCCCCTCTCTCTCCCCCAGCCACCACCCTTTCTCTCTCCCCCAGCCACCCCCCTCTCTCCCCCCCAGCCACCCCCCTCTCTCCCCCCAGCCACCCCCTTCTCGCTCCCCCCAGCCACCCCCTCTCTCTCTCCCCCCAGCCACCCCCTCTCTCTCTCTCCCCCCAGCCACCCCCTCTCTCTCCCCCCAGCCACCCCCCTCTCTCTCTCCCCCAGCCACCCCCTCTCCCTCTCTCTCTCCCCAGCCACCCCCCCTCCCTCTCTCTCCCCAGCCACCCCCCCTCCCTCTCTCTCCCCAGCCACCCCCTCCCTCTCTCTCCCCAGCCACCCCCTCCCTCTCTCTCCCCAGCCACCCCCTCTCTCACCCCAGACACTCCACCTCTCTCTCTCCAGACACTCCACTTCTCTCTCCCCCCCAGCCACTCCCCTCTCTCCCCCAGCCACCCCCTCTCTCCCTCCCTCTCCCCAGCTACTCCCCCCCTCTCCCCAGCCACTCCCCCCTCTCCCCAGCCACTCCCCCTCTCCCCAGCCACTCCCCCTCTCTCTCCCCAGCCACTCCCTCCTCCCTCTCCCCCAGCCACTCCCCCCTCCCTCTCCCTCAGCCACCCCCCCTCTCTCCCCAGCCACTCCACCTCTCTATCCCCAGCCGCTCCCCCTCTGTCTCCCCAGCCGCTCCCCCTCTCTCTCCCCCAGCCACTCCCCTCTCTCTCCCCAGCCACTCCACCTCTCTATCCCCAGCCACTCCACCTCTCTCTCCCCAGCCGCTCCCCCTCTCTCTCCCCCAGCCACTCCCCTCTCTCTCCCCAGCCACTCCCCGCTCTCTCCCCAGCCACTCCACCTCTCTCCTCTCCCCCAGCCACTCCACCTCTCTCCTCTCCCCCAGCCATTCCCCTCTCTCTCCCCGACCACTCCCCTCTCCCTCTCTCCCCCAGCCGCTCCCCCCTCTCTCTCCCCCAGCCACTCCCCTCTCTCTCCCCTAGCCACCCCCCCCTCTCTCTCTCTCTCTCCCCCAGCCACCCCTCTCTCTCTCCCTTCCCCTTCTCTCTCTCCCCACTCTCCCCCCTCTCCCCCTCTTTCCCCCTCTC